>NC_045638.1:95073912-95746840 GCF_009829145.1 Chiroxiphia lanceolata | reverse complement strand
AGGGCTCAGGGGACTTCAAGACTGATTCTCTGTGACAATTGCTAAGGTTGGACGAATGAACAAATCCTTCTACACTGAATATTCTCAGTGGAATATCTACAATTCAGTTTCTAAAAATATTCCCACAATGCTGAACTTCATTTTTTTCTTCTTTTTTTTTTTTTCCATAAAATTAAATTGGTCAAATATGTGCGGAGGGGGGATATTAAAGTGGAATTAAGTGCAAACAAAGCATATTCATTGACAAATTTGAACTTATGTTCATAAAAATACAGTTTGCATTATTTACCAGTAAGTGCTTCATGCAGGGCAAAAGTGGTTAGCATTTTGCACAGGGTGAAATCTCACTAATTACATTGATACTAATGGTAGAAGGGTGTTCTTTGGCTTCAGGAAGGGCTCCTTCAGGGGAATAAAAATATAATTCTGCAAATGTTTATACAGGAGAGTCCTTGGTGTACAGCCCAAATCTGCAGTAAGACACTAGCATCTGATGAACTGAAAGTGAGAGATGTTTAGGGACAGAAAATAAAGAAATGGCCAATTGAAGACTATATGATAACTGCAAAAAATACAAGCCACAACAAAGCAGCATTAGCAGAGAAAGGCACATAATAGTTTAAAGATGTTTTTGTTCACTGAAAGGCCCTATTCTGATCCATCTGAAGTTCATGGAAACTTCACTACTACTGCGAATGAACACGGCATCGTGTCTGAATTATTCCCAAAAGAAAATTCTATCTCATCATGTACCAAAAGTATCTCAAATATAATGCTGGAATTCAGCTTAAGCCTGCAAAGAAACAACTGAATAAATTGTATTATTCATCTCCACGAGCTCACAAATCACTGCCTTCAACGAGGTGGTATCAAGGCCTTCATAAACCTCTGCTGTCCTTCTGCTCGGCTTCTGCTGACTCAAGCTTCTCCACCTATTCTCCTATGAGATCTCCATTCTCTCACATTTCCTATATTTCATTTATATTAGAACATAGAAATACAGACTTATAAAATACATATATGTATATTTTATTATTTTTTTACCTCAGCAGTTTCTGTGTAAACTCAGAGTGACCTAATGGGCATGCAGTGTACAAACAGAATGGAAGAGGGAGATAGACATATTATTATATAGCTCGTACCAATCCCACCCAGTACTCTTTGCTCCAAACCCAGCTTCTCAACGGCCTCAGGCTTGCTGTCTTCTCCCCTGAGGTCTTGCAGCCCTCCTCCATCCTCATTCCCTGCTCCAGTTCGTAACAGCTATCACCGGAGACCTGGCTGCGTGTGAGGGTACCAAAGACGGGACTGATTTAGTGGAGATTCATTTCTTGCTGTTTTATGTGCCTTGAGCTCACATTTTAACTGCCTCTCACAATGAGATCGTCACAATTCCAAACCTGGGCTGCACCAGGGCTCTGCTTATCCCTACCCTAGGGGCAATGCATCCAGGCAGCAGCATCTCCATACTAGAACTCAAGGGGTGCTTCCTATTGTACCTAGCCAACCTGCACCGCTTCCCCTCCGGAATATGGAGACCCCTGGAAGTGCAGTACACCTCCCTGCCTGTCAGAATTCTTGCCAAAGAAAAGGGCTAGAGCAAGGAAAGACACGCACACAGGCCCCTCCTCAAATGCTCACTGAGGACCCAGCCAGGGATACACTGCAGCAACCAGCCCTCCTGAGCACAAGACCTTCTTTTGAGCAGATGAGCTGTAGACAATTTGGGCATTAAGCTTTCTTCATGGGGAGATGTGAACTCCAGCAAATGCCTGGCTCTCAGACACGAGTTTTCTTGGCTCAGTCACCTGGAAGGGGTGATGCTATAGGGCAGAATTAGGGAGCACAGCCAGAGCCACGCATCTTGAGTCTGTAAATAAGAGACTGCTCCTTCTAGCTCCAGACAGGTAAAGAAGGTCAAGGCATTGAGGCCTGCGTTTTCCCAGCTCCTTCAAGCTGACACCACTCTCACGAGCTGGTAGACTGCATTGCTCAGTTCCCACAGCAGTTTTACATGTCAACTCCTAAGAAAAAGCTGCTGGTGTGCTCTTCTGTCACCTCCCGGGTCCCCAAAGCACTTCGGCTGCCTTGGACAAAAATTAAATAAATAACAGATGTACAGAAGAGAACCCCTTGGAAGACAGGCATGTAAACAGCCAAGTTGTCAGGGGACTCACTGTGCTGCTCCCCTCCCTCGCTTACCCCTCCACCCTCTTTTACTTCTTTCAGCCGGCAAGGATGCTGTGGTGGGACTGGAAGAAACCTGGCAAGGTCATGCTGTTTGATTTTGATGCCAGTTTCAATTACATCCTGTCTTTTATAACCAAATAAAAAAACAAAAGGCAAAGGAGAAAAACTAGAGGGTGGGAGGTAGACAGGAGAAGCAGCAGAGTCCAGCTGCAGCCTGGGAAATGACATTTCAATTTGTCAATTGCTCCTTTCCCCCATTCCCTCCTTTTTTTACCATTTCTCATTTTGCCCTGTAAATTAATTAGCCCGTTTATCATGTGGAAAGACTGCAAATGGGGCAGCCCAGATATGGGCTGAGCTGGAAGAAATCTTCTTTCTGCTTGGATATAGGAACCAAAGATGTGGCCACAAAGCACCAACAGCCGGGTGGAAGAAATATCCTCATGTGTTCAATTCTTAGGTTTCAGATTGTCCTGGAGAGATCACAGATATGCTTTCCAGAACACCTATGCACATGAAAAGTAAGTAGCTATCTTTCTTCATCAGTTTAGACTTTTTTCCAAGCTTAGGAAATAAGGACTATAAAGGCATTCAGCTAAATGAAAAGCTGAATTCAAAGGTGCTGGAATACCTTTATTTTTCTGCATTTTTTTCCCCTCTCCCCATGTTACATTATTAGACTTTGGGACTGGAAGCTAAAGAAAATAATTGAAAGGAAGACTCTCACAGTATTCCAGAAGGGGCAGGAATGAGACACATCACAACATCCAGAATTATGACAATGACTGACAGCATATTTTTGAAGACACATTAAAGCTTCAGAAAGTAAAGTAGCTCCTCACTCTCATTGCTAGGGTTGAGACTCAGCATGGGATGAGATTACCCAAATGTGTCACCTCCCTCCTTTTCCCTGAAATATCTGCTCCCAGCCATCATGACAGCTGGGCTTCTGAATCAAATGAGTATCAGACCCAAATCAAACCTCCATGTCAGACCTCCCAGCCTATGCAGTACCAGCTGCAACATGGAAGAATTGAAATGTCCTGAAGAAAAAGTCTTCTCAAGATCTTTTCAGCTTCTAGAGAATTCTGCCATGACAGTCCTGGGTACAATTCAAAAAGGCAGGTGCTGCTGTGAAGAGGAAGCTACATGGTCTAGCTGGAGTCTTTGATTCTGGCCTATGGTCAGTTCCTCCAGAGCTGAGGATGACCACAAAATTGAGGACCTGGTGAATTTCCTACCATTTGCCTGCAGCCCAGAAAATTTTGTGACGACAGGTTTCTTCTCAGGGCTTCCTCAAATTCTAATTGTCATGAGCAATGGGTGTTTTCCTTGTCCAAATTGTCTAGGAAAGTACTGCCCTACCATCACCCTTCTAAGCACCACAGGATGTCTGCAGCAGTGACCTACCTATAGGACAGTGAACACTAATTCTATCCTCTCACACCCTAATGAGAAAAAACACCCTCAAATTATATACCTGGGGAGTTAGGCAAAATAAATAATATGATTTAAAAGCAAAACAAAGGTCTAAGAATAGAGTTGATGCAAGGGAATACAACTCTGATGAAGTCCAGACAGTTTTCTCAGGCATACATTCAGCTCCATACATTTTCAGGTATTCAGTATTCAAGCATTCTTCTCCCAATCTTCTCTTCTTTTTATCCCTCCATATCTATGCAAATCTCATTTCTTCATCCCAGCTCACCACAATAAGTATCTCTCTCACACACATAAAGCCTAAATTTTATCAAGCATTTTATTTAGTTCTGTCTCAGTGGAGAGGAGAAAAACTAGAGAGAGAGAGAGAGAGAGAGAGAGAGAGAGGGGAGATTACTGTTCCCTCTTTTTTTTTTTTCCCATAATTTGCAGGTACTAGGATGTTTCCATTATTGGCACAAACAAACAAACAAAAAATCCACGGCAGATCAACACAGCAGCAGCAGCTCCAGGTGTGGACTCCAGGTGACAATGCCAGCTACAGGCAGAGGTGCCTTGTATGTAGCTGACAAAATGCCACCACAGCCCACAGACTCAGCAGAAATGAAGGCATAAACCATCATTATCCACTCAGATCCTACCAGGGGGCAAGCCCTCACTGTACTGTTGCTGGGTACGCATGTTAAGTTAAAGAAAGACCCCAAAGAACTCATCCACAGTGTGCAAGGAAGGACAAAACTGGCAGGGAGAGAAGGAGTGAGGGAGGAAAGGCTGAGTGCTTGCCAGCTGCCTCACTGTGCTTCAGTGTTTGCTCTGCTGGGAAGCAGGAGAGGGGCAGGTTGGGACTCAGGACTATGAAGGAGCTGTATTGTGGCCTTAGGAAGAAGTACAGACCGCAAAAAAACCCTCAACTGCATTTGAAATAGTACCCACATACTTTCTAATTCTGTATTCATAGTGTGGCTGAATACTACATCTCTCCTGCTGGTCATAGTCAGGCAATGGGGAGCTGTGACTGCCCTCTCCTTCCCTGTACAGTCTTCACATTGCAGTGATGAAAAGGATGTTGTTACTTACCCTCCTCCATCCTGCAGTCAAAAGCTGAGAACTGGGAATGCTAGCTTACTGGGACCAGTACCTTGGTGTCCATCCCTGCTGCTACTCAGCACTCCTACAGGGACACTTTTTTTCCCCAAAAAACACAGTACAAAACACCCTGCTTCTTTCATTCTTCATTAAACACTGTCTGGTGTTGCCCAAGACAAGCAGCGTTCAAAACCTCTCTAGTGGAAATGATGCCGCCACAGTGAGCCCAAGTTAAAAATCCACATTGGGAAGCTCAGCAACCCGTGCGTGGCCAGCACACCAGGGCCCCCTCTCAAAACTGCAGTTATCCCCACCTACTGTGGAAGAGGCACTTATACTCCAAGGCCTGACAAGAGTGTCACTACTGCAATGCACAGCTGGGTTTGTTACACAGATACTGATCCCCCGACAGCCGCTGCCATGAGCTCAGGAACGGTTATTGCCAGCACACTGTAGCCATCTGAAAGCAAGGTGGGAGTCATTCCTTCCTCATGTTTCTTCTCAGCATCTCCCCACAGACCTTGCCAGCCCATGCAGTCCCTCCATGACTCATTTTCCCAGGACTGCAATGCAGATCATGGTGTTTCCAGCCTCTTCGATTTGCTGTTCAGAAGACTGACATGTAAATACAGATCACTGAGCTTCCAGTAGACAGACTGAATCTGTCACAGCTGTTTCTCAAAACCCCTGCTCAGCCTGCCTACAGCCCCAAGGACCACTTCACTGCAGAATTTCACAGATTTGACTCAGTTTACCCTCACAACATTACTAATACATTAGTTGAACCCTCTCCAGCTCACAAATGGGGAAACCAACTGCAAAAAAAAGCCAAGCACCTTCTACAGGGTCACAGAAGAAGCTCATGGCACTGCAGAGAGCAGGATCTTTGTCTCCTACATCTCAGATGCAGGGTAGTCTCTCTCCTCTTCCTTGCAACTGAAATTTTGTATCTGTCCCTGGAGTCATCCAGTGCTTTGAGAAAATATGATGTGCTTCAAAGCTATCACAAAGCAAGACAGCGCTAGTAAGCAATTCCCAATAAAATGGAAAGTCAACACTGCTTTATCTCTGACTTGATCAAAAAACAATACATACTTAAATATTTTTTTCCTTTAAAAACTCTTCCCACAGATGTGAAATCCTGCTGACAGACATTTTCAGACCAAAATACGTTGATTACCATAAAAAGATGTCTCCCTCCACCACCCAAGCCCTCAAACCCTCCTGCCATTTTACTGAGAACTTTTGTGTTTAATGCCAAAACACACAGTTTGCTAAAGGTCATAGAACAGTGACAAAACCCCCAACTCAATAAATTCTCAAAGTAAGGGAATGAACGTTTAGACCTACATTTGCTGTGAATGTACCTCATATTGTCTGGACATGATTATATACCTGAGCCCTGCTACATCTTTCAAAGACAAGGGTAGAAAAGCCATAAGAGGGATGTTTTCCCCTCTTTTTGCACCACAGCATTAACAAATTAAAGGACATTTCTGGCACAAGAGATTTGATCTCACAAAACACTTTCAATGCTCTTTGCTGTCTCAGGGTACTCACTTGCAGGAGTGCTGAGCATTCAGAAGAGATCAACAGGAGGTGACTATCTGAGGACCAGTACCCACTGAGGACCAGTCTTTTAATCCTCCAGTTTTCCAGATCCTTCCTTCTCCTTCTCAGCTTCCCAGGGAGAGGTAGGGAAGCTGAAGGAACCGTACTTTCCTCTAGAGCTGAATCCTGACATTGCTTCCCCAAAAGATTTTCCCTTCTTTGGGATGGGGGAAGAAAGACTGTCAAGACCTCCACAGAAATTCACATACTACATTCCCTCACACTTACTTGTTAATCCTCCTGATGTCACTCAAGCTGTAGACAAGGAATTCTAAAAGGATCTACACTATCCAACCTGATGGCAAAGCCATTTCCAAACTTGATACTCATTACATCATGTGAGTACTACCGACTGCAAATGGAGAACAGCTTAAGGGAAAGTGGTTGTACAGGTGTCCAAGCTACATGTCTGAAGGTAACTGAAGCAGTGCAGACCAAAGACCATTGTCATACAGCTCACAGAATCCCTAAAAACTTTCTGTTGCTTATATGAACTTAAAAATCTTTTTGGCTTTCTCTCAGACTGGCAATAACAGACCTATCTAACTACACTGAGAAACATCAACAAGACCCCTCAGCCTTTCCATTTTTGCGATAAAACAGAGTTCTTCTTTTTCTTCTTTCTTCTTAATTAAATTTTTGTCTTCTCTTATTACCCTGGCCTGCTGCTTTGTGTTTTAAGTTGTTCTGTTCTGGACCACAGAAACAATAAAAAATATGTACTCCATGCAAGCACTCTGAACTGTCAGAGTTGTGCTAATAAAAGGTAAAAACCAAAAAATGTACTGAGATCAACCTGCGTCTGCTTCAGACTTCAACACAGTCCAGATCGTTATAAATGGGGTGGAGAGGGGAAAATAGTTTAGAGGATATCAGTGTCTTATCTATCTGCCAGAGACCTCAAAGTATTTTCCAATACTTATGACTAAGCCTTTCTAGCTCCTTCTGAGATGAATCGGCACTGTTATCGGTCCAGATGGGATGAGGAAACTGAGGCATGGGAAAGGGATGAAATCTATGCACAGACTGACCATGGTACAGTGCAGAGCTTGAAGAAATAACCTGCCCAGACTGCATGCCATCCCACTCCCCTAAAATGGCATTGTGAGACCATAGAAAGTTATTGCCAACTAAAACAGACCAACACAGAAGACCTCAGAGGTCCAGTTTGTCTGTGGGTGCATGGCTAAATTTGGTCTCACTCCATTTCTCACTGAGCAGGAACCACATACAACTTACTACTTCACCTCTGGACATAGGGAATGCATTCCCTCCCTCAGTCTGATTTTGCAAGGACACCAAGGGCTATTAGGGCTAAGGGAAAGTGAGGGATCTTGCTAGGGCAAATGTTAATGAAAGGGTGAAAAAGCTTGTTTTACAGGTCTTGGAGTACACTGTGCTCTAAGAATAAAAAATTACCCAGGAACATGATTCTAAGGGGGGAAAAAAGGCCACAAAATGTACATATCAAATGCACTAGAGCAGTGGTCCTGGCTTCAGCACACAAAACATTTGTTCAGCCACTAGCTGAAGTGTAAATCCTATTCTTCTTTCAAAAAAAAAAAAAAAAATTAAAATCCTCTAAATGATTCAATGTTTTATACACCCTCTGTATACTGCAGCCTTGAAAAAGATGCTGCAGTATGACGGGTTCGGAGACTTCATCTTGCTGCAGCAACTGAAGAAGAGCAATTTTAACACTGACATAATAGTCAGGCATGTGTTTGGTGATTATCCACAGCTAGTATTAGGGTGCTGGTAAATGTGTTCTTGGCAGTTTTGCATATGCACAGGTTTCATTTTTTAATGGGCTGTACTCCATGGACGCATATGTTTCAGGCTATGTCTATGTGTAATTTGTTAATGGTGCACAAGCAGAGGTGCCAGAGCTGTGCACATGCTTTTGGCATGTCCTCTATGCTCATGCACTCTGTGTGCACGCATGTGCATGCACGTGTTCTGGGCTGTGAGGTTTTGTTTCTCACTGTGGAGTGTGCTACGAGTGTGCTGATTTTGCAGGGTTTGGTAAAGCATGCTGTCATTCTTTTCTCAGCTGATCCTGGTGATAACCACTAAAACACACCTTCCACTCTTGCCCCACATTAAAGGATTCATCCCTTTCTTCTGCTCCAAGCACTGTCAGAGATGCCATTTTATGCAACAGAATGTCCTCTACCAGACAAAGACTGCCCCTACCCTGCATACAGCAAGTCCAACTGTCCCCCAAAGAGCACCAGCCCTAAGTAAACCTCAGGGTGCTGTCAACCATGAGGAAGTAGCTGTCCCAGTTCCAGAAGTAAGCATTGTCCCGGCGCCTCCATGGCCATTGGCCCTGCTCTTCATGCCCTTGGGCACATGGATACAGTTTTCCAGTGCTGCCTGGGGCAGACAGCATTGACCAAGGGACCATAAGGTTGATAATCAACATAAGAGTCCACCCTGGGTCACGCTGAACAAAGATGCTGCTAGCAGGAAACTGCCATAAATGGTTTCTAGATGACTCTGCCTCATGGAAGGACTTATACTTCGGCATCACCCATATTCCCACAGTGGACCATCTCCCTACTACACCTTAAGGGGAGCCACAGACTCCCTTGTTCATGACTAGCAAGATGAAGCTCCTACCAAGGGAAACAGGCAGGAAATCTCCCTCAGATTATCAGCTCTGGTAGAACAGAACATGCAACCTAAGCTTTGATATGGCAGTAGGAGATATAGCCTTGAGGCAGGCAAAATATTCAGACTGCAACGTAAAAAGCTATCGGAGTGGTTTCTAATGCACAACTCTTGCCTTTGTATTCTTTCTTTTGTACTCTCTCCACTACTCCAAATCAGTTATGGCTCTTACATATCACAGTAGTTGTTAAATTGAACTAGGATCAGGAGAAATACCTTTCACTCCCAGTCATCCAGTTAATCCTATCAAGTCCATCTTCTACATCACAATACAGAGCAAAAGGTCAGCATCCAGTGTAGAAAAAAGCAAAAGGGGTGCCATCCTATGCAGAAGAACAAAGTCTCTTGTAATGTACTCTGTTGGGTTGATGCAGCAAGGTTGAGGGAGAAGGGAGACTGCAGAGTGGCTTCTGTGAGAAGACAGGAGAAGCTGCTCTCAGGGTGGACAGAGTGTGGTTTAGCTGGCTCCAAGATGGACCTGCCACTGTCCAAAGATAAGTCCACCAGTGATATTGGTGCCTCTGCAACAACATAGTTAAGAGCAAAAAACCACCTTGCAGCAGCTTATGAGAGAGAATAAAATGTGAGAAAAAGAGCCCTGCAGACATCAAGATCATGGAAGACGGAGGAGAGGAGGTGGTCTAAGCAGTGGAGCAGATTCCCCTGCAGCCTCTAGAGGACCCCTCAATCCAGCAGGTTGATCTGCCTTGAAGGAAGCAGCAGCCCTTGTAAAACGCCTACTGGAGCAGGCTCCTGGTAGGAGCTGTAGCCATGGAGTGGAGCCTACACAGGAGCGAGCTTTCTGGCAGAAGCTGCAGCCCATGGGGAATGCATGCTGGAGCAGTCCATTCCTGAAAGACTGTGCCTCATGGGAAGGACTCACTCTGAAGCAGTTCCTGAAGGACTGTCTCCCATGGGAGGGACCCCACACTGCAGTAGGGGGAGAACATGAGTAGGAAGGAGCAGCAGAGACAAAGTTTTATGGACTGACTGCAACTCACATTCCCTGTTCTCCTGGGCTGCTCGTGGGGGAGGGAGAAGAGTTGTGAGTGAAGTTGAGCCTGGGAAGAAGGGAGGGCTGGGGTAAGATGTTTTTAGTTTTGTTCTAATTTCTCACTATCCTACTCTGTTATTAATTGGCAATAAATTAAATTAATTTTCCCAAGTCTAGTCTGTTTTGTCTGTGATAGTAATTGATAAGTCATCTTCTCCTGTCCTTCTGAAGACAAGTGATAGAGTGCCTTGGTGGTCATGCAGCAACCAGCTAAGGTCAACCCCTCCCCATCCTGAAATAAATAATGCCACCAAGGGAAAACATAGAGAGAAGCATCTTAAAGGAACTGGTGATAATGCTGCAGGTGAGGAACACAGCAGCTTTACAGCTGTGTATAGTTGTAGTGCCTGGTTACAGAAAGGACAATGAACCACAGTTTCCAGGATGACAAACATAACTGCTTCTATGGACTTCAGGCAGAGGAGGAGGTAGACTGCACTTCTGAAAAATCCAACCCTCACCCCTGAGGCAAGTTAACAATAACAGTTTATGCTCTAATCAAATAATAATAGCTCAGTTAATGACTTGTGCTTTAACCAAAGTCTGAGACCTGAGAAGATGCCTCCTTATGCCCAGGACACAGAGTAAGGCTGTGGCTGGGGCTCCCTTTCCAGAGGCACTCCCAGCCCTAAAGTAGCATTAGAAAAAAGAGTGATCTGACTTGGCAGCACAAACTGCCATGAGTACATGAGCCACTTCCTTCCCTAGGACGTGATGCCCTGGATGGCTCTGCTCATGCTGCCTGCCAGTGTCTGCTGTCGTCCCCACTCCTCCATAAGCTCCCCTCCTCCCTCTACTACTCATTCCTTTTCTCAACGCGGCTGGCATTTAAGAAACACTTATTCCAATCCATTTCTACCCTTGTACAGCAATTGGGTGTCATTTAGTTTGATTTAACCAATTTAGTCCTATGAATTAATTGGTTAATAAGCCATCTGTATGCATCAGGTGACAGAGTCGCGCTCTCACACACAGACATAGACAAGCTACCCACTTGTCCTTGTTTAATAACAGGCTGTAGGGAGTAGGAGCAGGAGGAGTGCGGGCTAATTTCACTCCCAACGGAGAAGTACCAACAGAGGGTCGTGGTGATCATTGCCCTGACCTTGACCTCTGAGAGGAGGAACTGTCTGTTTAGGGTAATTCAAAAATAACCTACGCTGTACTTACAGAGGAGTGCCAGCTACAGAACAGCCGCAAGGATCATGGATATGTTTCACCTCATAGGTTGTTTTTTTAAAAAGAGACAGGAAAAGAGGTTCAGTTCATGCTTAGGAGACAGTAGAAAATTCTCAGCTGCATTCCCTAACAGCCGAACTTTGTATGTGAGTAGGAGGGGGAGAGAAGTGGGAAGTGGGGGAGTAGGAGAAGAGTGAGGTCTAAAGCATTTGATTTAGGTGTGATCTTTGATTATGAGAAAAATGTCTCATCTATTTTGATTTCTTTTTAAATGCAAAAGAAAAAAAAAAAACACCCCTTGCAGGCCCAATCATTTCAATGTTATATACAGCCCTCCAAGCTATTCAATAAACAACAATACAGCAAGCCAAAATCAAATCCAGCAACATATCCCAACCCACACAACAGAAAAGCATCAACTGTTCAGACAGAAAAACAACACTCCCTCCCCTGGCTGCCCATCCATCTCAGCAAGCCCTAGGTGTCCCAGCAAGCAGACAAGTTTCTCTGTAAACCCTGAAGGCTGACACAGGATTTTCAGACTGAGGGGGAACTGAATTATAGAACTATGAGACCCTTGGGGAAAAGCCCTGCCAGCAGCTCCCTCTCTTTTATGCCCTGAGATCTACCCTCCCTCTCAGCCACTGCAACTGCAACAGCTTTATGTGGGGAAGGGGCCACTTGCTGGTGCAGGACGCTCCCAAATGATTTGATACAGTAAATGTCAGAACCTACAAAATCCAAGCCAAATGGGAGTACTTTGGTGTGACATGCTGGGCAACATGCTCTCGTTAGAGAATTATAACACAAGCTTCTGCACTGGGTGATTTGTAGTGGAAGGTGCAGCCCGCTGTAGGCTGCATGGTCCACTATCACAGAACAAACAGTGGGCACCAGGGAGAGGCCCTGACTGACGCTGCTGCAGGAAGAGAAGATGGGGCTTAGCCTACGTTGGGTGGTGCAGAGCAGCAGTGCATCCACAAGGATTTCTCCAGGGCTCTCCCACCTCCCGGCATTTTTCAGTATCTGGGAGAGAAATAACCGAGCTGCATACTCTGCAAGAGAGACACAAAGTGAGTAGCAGGGACTCAGCTCCAAGGAGAAAGTACTTTCCCCTTCTATCCCTAAGGAAAATGAAATTACAGTGGAGTTGGCCTTAAATGTATCCCATTAGCACAACAGGCACCACAGGAAGAGTAGCATCCTCTGTGTGCTTAAGTGAAACACTGACAGGCAAAGCGAAGCAGGCTGAAACAATTCCTTCTGAGAGGAAAGGGGGAAACCTGCTCGCCCAGTACACTCAGCAGGAAACTGCAGGAGGGGGCAGGGAAACCTGCCAGAGTTCCCAGTGCAAGCATACCCTACCAGCCCACACACAGCAGGCAGGACAGAGCCTTTACACTGCATGTGTGAGGAGACCCAGAGTGCCTCGTTGGGGGTTAATCCCTGAAAATACATGCATTTGCTCTCACTAGCATGTGAGTGCCTGTTCCCAGACATTGTAAAACTATCAAAACATGGAGGTAAGCTGCCCTGCTTAACAACTGGATGCCCTGGCTAAGCCACCTCTGCTCCATCTGCAGCAGGAATGCCTGTGATATCAATGAATGAACATACCAACCCGTCCATAACAAACAATTTCACTTGATCAGTGACCACAAAAACCAGAATGTCCCTGCCTGAAAGGAACAAGTGGTGACACGGCTTGTTTAATCGCTATGCGAAGCATGTGAATCCAACTTCTATGCTTTCCTGCTTAGGCAGCTCATATGCAAAAGGCATTCACATCACACTGCACGAGAAGTCTTATTTTTGTCAATTGCTAAGGACTCCAAGTGCAAAATGTGTAAAACTACTTAGGAGATGTAAGGGTCAGAAAGATTTTTTTTTTTTTTTCTTTCCTAGAATTGCCTCACCAGGCTGAGTTCCTTAACATCCACTCATTTAAAAAACAGAGACACCTAGGCTGCTTGGGAGGACTTGGAAATCTCATCACTTGCCTCATGGCAGCTCCCAGTACTGAAACACCTTTGAATTTGTGTGGCATCCTGTTACCCAAATACATTAGTCACAGAGCCAGCGCATCTCTCCCTGCAAGCCTTGCCCATCCAGATGGAGCTGTGCAAACGCTGGTAGCAGCAGAGCAAAGGACAATGGGGAAGCCAGAGAGATCACCACTGCTGGAGACATGGGTGAAACAGGACAGGGCTCTTAATCCCTAAGATACTGCCTAGGGAGAATGGCACACATTATGGACTGCTCCGTGTGCAAGCACCACAAAGCTGGACTAGCTAGTGAATACCTCAAGTGACTGAGGAGCCTAGAGAGCGTGGCTCTTTTTTGGGAAAAAGAAAACTGGAGTAGCTGTCTGCTGGAGGGATCAAAGAGATCGGTTGTCCAGCAGGACAGCTGCTGGAGAGACCAGCCAAACAGATCCCTTGGTCCTGCCTCTTGCTGTCTCCATCCACATCCTTTCCAGCCTGAGAACCATCTCTCTTAGTTTCCTTCTCTCTTGTCCTTTTTTTTTAATTCTCCTGACAAAACCTTAAACGGTCTAAAAGCATCCCCAACAAGGATGAGCAAACGCAAATGTCTTAGCAAATGTGTATTTGAGCTCCACACGCTCCCAGGGATGGCGTAGTAATAAAAACCAATTAGATAACGCTCAGCAGCTACAGTGAGAGGGAGTGGTACAATCTTACCACGACTAATACGGTTTTTAATAATAGATGGCTCTCTCTACTGCTGGAGACGGGAAGCCAAAGTGGTGTCAGTTACATTGCATCTTTCTGCCCAGTGAATTTCTGTGTGTGGAGGATTAATAATTTGTGAAAGGGGGGATTAACTTGCTCTCCATACTTACTACTTGTACCAGGGAGAACCCTGCAGGATCAGGAGTGGGCTGCCTATGATGGCACATGGCAGAGGAATCCCATAGAGAAGCATGCTGAGCTCACTCCTGCACCTCCTCACAAAAGGACACCCAGTCCTATGGGTATCAATATTTGAACAGCTCAGTAATGAAGAAACTGGAAAAGCACATGGTTTTGCTCTCTTGGTATCTCTCACATCCCAGAAGAAGTCCAAAAGCCAAGCTGCAACTGACCACTGAAGCAAGGCTAAAGAAAGCCCCGCACACCAGAAGAAGCCATGTGTGCCTGAAGCGGGTCAGTATCATGGGCGGGGTGTCACAAAGCCCCCTGCTTGCATCTCTCCCCACTGCCTTCTATTTACATACCTTCACTTCATGCCTCCTTGCTCAAAACACAAACAAAAGCCATGGAGGGCATTTTCTTGTTGCCATGGAAACAGCTGTAATCTCAAACATACTTAATGCATCACTCTTGCTCCTCCAGCACCTTGCAACAGCTTGCTGTTCGATAGGAAAGTTATGAAGAGGGCAGGTGAAAGAGCCCTGACAGCTTCCCATCCTGCACTCAAGACCCAACACCTCTGTAGCTGCCCATAATCTCCTATCCGTCAGCACAAAGACTCTTTCTTTCTTTTCTCCTCTCCTTCTGTCTTGTTTTCTGTTCTTTGGAGTGTCAAATCATTTACATTTATGAAAGGAATTTTCCTGGGGGTGCAGAGATAGTTCAAATTGTCTGTGATCAGATCAACCTTGTGCATAATGCATTTGTATGAAAATAAACTCCCTGGGGCCCACACTCATGGCTGAAAGTC
The DNA here is from genome assembly GCF_009829145.1 of Chiroxiphia lanceolata. Taxonomy (NCBI): domain Eukaryota; kingdom Metazoa; phylum Chordata; class Aves; order Passeriformes; family Pipridae; genus Chiroxiphia; species Chiroxiphia lanceolata. The sequence goes on along the minus strand of NC_045638.1, from coordinate 95,731,920 downwards.
TCTGTAATGAAGTATTTTACTCTAATTTAGTTAAAGATGATGGAGATAGGAATGAGTGCATGCCTGCATGCATATAGAGGAGGGGAAGACAGACAGGATACTATACACACACAAAAGCCAATAATTATAAGATTACATGCTGGCTGGGAACACTACTGAAGTACCTCATTATTACAAGAAGTTAACTTCTCCATTGTTTCCTCTGAAAATCAGTCCTTCCCTGTGTGACTTCTTGCACACAAGATCTGGACAATCTTCATGCTGATCCTCAGGAGCAGTCAGAAAACTAGTCTTCTATCCTGCATTACTTGTTAAGAAACCATTCCTATTCCACACCCAGACTGAGCCAAGATCACATTGGGATAACGGCCTTCCCTGTTCCCGATTCTTCTCCAAACACAAAAGTAAGACATCACCCTCAATTAGAGTTGCTCCTCTGGAACATTACCCTTCTGTTTTCCAGCTGCTGCTCTCTTTGATTCAGAAGGATGACTTCGCCATAGGGCTCCTTCTCCGTGCCACCAGTGCCAGCTGAGTAACTCGGCTTACAGGTTCCAGGCTCCTCCTGTGTGACCTCTTTGGTGTGGCTAGGCACTTAAACCTGGAAATGTGAAACTCTTCCTGGCAAAACTTTGTTGAAATAGGGACAACTCCACATAAGGTTTCTGGTTGAATTAACCAGTATTTTCTGAGAATAACAACTTTGCCTGCAAACAAAAATATCAGATATCAAAAGATCTGACTCTTAACAAAGGTTAAATGATTTCAATGAACTTTGGGTCAACTCAAGCACAACTGCAGATAGTTAAGTTCTAGTACACTCTGCCACTGACTTGCTATAATGCATTGCATAAACCTCTGTTCTGAGTCTTGTTTCCCCACTTGTTCCATGGAGGACAAACTTGCCTCCCTGATCAACAGAAAACCATGAGATTTCATATGTCAGTCCTCCAGGCTTCCAGTCATAGACCTTTTTTTTCAAAGGCTATGTCACACGGTAATAAAAGAAGAAAAAATGCATTCTAGGATCTTTGATGCATTAGAAACACCTATTTTACCTGAGTCTGTTTTTAATTTTCCATTTCTACACCCTGAGAAGAAAAAAACCCAACGATCAGCTCTTGTGCCTTGATAGGCCTGAAAAAACTTCATACATCCCAGTAAAGACTTGATCTTCTACACAGTAAGAGGTGTGATCAGCTTTTCTGAAAATACACAAAATACACCTTGAAAATGAAGGCAGAGGACTAAATCCATTCCTGGCAAGAAGAAGGTGCAACTCCCTTTGAAGCAAGAGAAATCAGTGCTGCTGAATTTGTCTCAGGGAGATAAACACTAACAACCAGTCCTTCCCAGAGGACAATCTGATAACACCGAAGTTGACACCCACAAACCAGGCAGGATATATTTCCTCCTGTGTGCTGGTATCTAAGCTTATCATCCTGTTTGCTTCTTCTCTCCCAAGTCATTTTGCAGGGTCAAAGGCTATCGTGGGGCTTTAATTAGAATGCCATCATAATGAGCTGGCACTTAAATCAGCCTGCCAGTGGCTAAAGAAAATTAACCTTAGAGTCAAATGAGCTCTAGTCTGGGAGTTCATGTCACGAGGGGGCAACAGACTCTTGCAGAGCTGATGTGTATGGCGGAGGGACAGAAGGCTAAACCCTGCATTCTTTTAAACCAAGAGATCTACACTGGGCAAATCACTTATCCTAGCTGTCTCTGATGCACAATAAAAGCTTTGTACCATATGCTTGCTGTGCCAAGCCAAGGGGAAATCAACAGGGAGAAGTTACCTGGGATGAAACTTCTCTTGGGCTCCTTGAGAAAAGATGTGACTTGAGCTCATATACACCTATGGACGTATCACGTGCAACAAACCCTATCAGTTGCTATGAAAGACTTTGTCATTATGACTATGATGATTACATCATTATTATGCAAGAGCCTAGATTGCAAATAAGGGCAGGTGCTTCATCCAGCTCAGACCCCACAAATCTTAGGGAGCAAATATGAGAACATCCCTTGCTGGCTGATAAACAGAAGGAGCATTCACAAGGGTGAATACACACATGGGAATAACCTCACCCCTAACCTTGCACTTTCTCTTTGCTACTGATGCCCTTGTAACTGTACTGCCCCTTCCCACATGCATTTTACACCTATTTCTCCCTGCACCATCTTTTGGCACAAGCCACAAAAATACTGTATTGTCAATGAGTTTTGAGTAAGTAGTTCTGAACAGCCAATGGCATTTTTTCCCAGTGAACCCAGGTGTTCCCTGTAGTACCATTTTTCTTTATATCCTGAAGGCACCCACTAGCCTAGAGAACAAATCCATTGTGTGTTACTCACAGGTACCGGAGAATTCATAAAGACTTACTGCTTTCCTTAGAGCTGAACTGCCAGTGCTATAATTTTCCACAACATCTCTTTTATGTCACTGCGCTTGACAAATACCTTGTGCATCTTCACAGGTATTTAGGAAATCCTGCCAGTGCAGGCATAGAGAACACACAAATGGACCTAACATCTCCATCTATGCAAGACAGAGCTGTGCAGTAAGAACAAGAGATTTTGCTAACCAAATCTGGCCACGAAGCTGCCCTCATATAGCAGACTCAACCCCATCATCCTTGCCACAAGAGGACACATTTTCCTTTCATTATTTTAAACAACCCTTGAGCCTTTCTCATCATGTTTCTACTACAACCATAACTGATATTTCCCTGAAGGAGAAGTATCCAATTGAGAACCTCGGGAGAAGACTCTACTTATTACATCACAAAGTTTAAAACCGGATCAACTCTGTTAGAGTCAATGCAGCAATAGTAAATTTACAAAAAGGATGCTGAACAGCAGAATTTACTGCAGGACCATCTCTTTAAAGGAAACCTGAAGCCACCTTCTTTTGCAAAAGTATCCTATGAAACACTTCCTGTGTCGCCAATGACCCCTTCAACTAACTGCTCCTAAAAGACTGTGCAACACCTCCGTTAATTCTTCCCCAGTTGTAGTCTGTGTTTACTTTTGGAGGTTTGACTGCACTACAGAGGTCAACTTGCTTCCTTCTTAAGAACAACAAAGCTCCAATGGGCTCAGTGTTATAGTTTCCAAATGAGTGTGCTAGGAATTTAGACAGTCCAGCTCATCTTCCACCTCCTGTAAGGTTCACTCACAGGTTTTCATGGTGTAGAGGCTATCATCCAGGAGGACTACAAACATCAGAATAGATAAAATAGGTATTTTTAAACTTAGCATTATTTGCACCAGGGCATTTAAAAGGAGTGTAATTTTTAGTTTATGTTAAACTTTAAGTGCAATTCATTACATGACTTAGACATAAGTCATGCATTTTGTGATACCTGCTTAAAGGTTCAGCTCCCATGAGGCTTCAAGAGAATGTCAGCTGTCTTTAAAAAAAAAAGAATGTTATTAACCCCTGGGAGGGTTTTATTGAAAAGCATGAAATTGTAATCTTTCACTTGACCCAAATGTCTTGAACATAGAGGCAGGTATTAACAAGGGCAGGTATCTGGAAACTGTTCCTGTGGCATGTGCACTGGAGAGGACAGTGCTGGTCATTTCTGAGGTACATGGCAATTTGTAAATCAGTCTCATGTCTTGGGGCAGCCAAGCAACTGATACTGAGAAGGGACATCTCTGAATATCAGCTTTGAAAGGGAAGTAATCTCGAGACTTTTTCTTCCCTTGTAGGTTTCTTCTCCTCCTCTCACCAAATGTTGCAATATATGGATTCAACAGATGGTATGATCTCTTCCTCCCTCTCTCCCCTCAGGTCAAAAAGTAAAATAGTAAATACCACTGTAAGCACTTAATGCAGAAATTAGCCATTGCAGTACCAGAAGAAGAAGCTTCAGACACTTTAAAATAAACGAGACATAAGAAAAGTCAAGTCCTCATCCAAGTCATACAGTTCCACAGAGAAAAATGGCATCTCTTTGTCTTTCTTCTGACAAGCAACAGTTTTCCCCTTACTCACAAATAAATCTCAGGCTACTGGAACATCACTGACATTTTCTTTAAAGAGTTTTTAATTAAAGTAACATTAAGTATGCCATGTTCAGTATTCGTCAGGCATTAGGAAAGGCTACTAAAATTACCACTGTGGGGCCTATTAAATATCATCATATGCTCCCAGAGTAACTAATTACATTTTGAAAGGGTCTGTCTTCCTCATCCTGCAAAATTTTTAAACTTTTTTTCCCTATTTATTTACTTGCATCAAACAACCAAATGTTAATGACATGCTATCTGGCACCTGTCCTGCAGAATGGGCAGGCATTTCCCCACTGCCCCCAGTGGCACCAAAGAGTTTGCTGGCATCTCGGAGCCTAGGAGCGAACCTGACAAGGTTTCTGTTACTTTTTGTTTGTTTGTTTTCCCCTCTGCTTTCTATACCTGATGTTTGCATCACTTGGATGCGTGGGCAAAGACCACAGAGGACACTGGAGCTTGGAAATAAAACAGGTACTCTCAGCAATCCAAATCCAGAAGTTTGAGGAACTTAGAAAACTGGAGGCCCTTTGAAAAAACCCCAGCCTTCCTGATCTGCATTTGCACAGCACTTCACGTAGAATAATGACACTGGGTGGCTGCTATAACTATTTCTACAGTGACTGTAGTAACTAATACAGAAAAGGACTTGGAGCTGGAATTTTCTTTCTGCGTGGGATAGTATCAGAACAGAACCAATGATGGTGGTTTATTTTGTAGAACAAGACCTCTATGCTATTCATCTTTTATTCAGAGCAAAAGCAAGCCACCTGCTCCTAGATCCATGCGTAATGCCACACCACACCGAGACATCCAGGTGCAGAAGGTATGACCAGAGGCATACTTCTAGGCTTGCTAACTGTGAGGTCAGAGAAACTGTCCTTGAAGCCATCCAGAGAGCACTCAAAATTCAACAGAAAGGTACCCAGACACAAGTGGTTGCTCCCCCTGTCTTTCCATCTCCCAGAGCAAGTACCAGTGTGTTGCTCAGCAGTGCAGCCCAGGTGGAGGGCTGACCATGAGGAGCACAGACTATCTGCTGATTCAGACCAAATAGGGCCTTCCAGCAGGAATTTGGAGCAATCATAGTGAATGATGTTGCTGCTCGCCTTATGCACGAGGTAGAGCAGTTTCCCCACTGACCTTTTCATGACTTACGAGGAGGGCAAGCACTTCAGCACCTACACCATCTGCAAATTTGGTCTTCCCCTCAAGGATACAAAAAATTAGGTCAGAGGCTTTTGTCTTTCCCTTCCATTCCTGAAAAGCACATTAGGGCTCAAATCCTCAAGACAAAGCATTATTATTATTGTTGTTAGTTTTTTATAGTGGAAGAAAATATTAATGTTACAAATAGCTGCCATTAGCATAAGCAAAGCTGCATATTAATATGCACATGTGTGTCTCTCCTGTCAGGAAGCAGAGAGGCCCCAGAGGCCCTGCTTTCACTGGGGAAAATGATGATGGCATTAACTCTAATGATAACGATAAGGAGGCTGCCATAAATGATATGACAATTTCTTTTGTATTCCTGTTTGGGCAAAGACTTCTTCCTTACTCCTCATTGTCCGTAAAAGGATGCTGTTTGAACAAATGGCAGCTCTACTGATTTATTTAATTTCACCACAGCTTCATGGTTTTCTTGAAAGTGCCAGCTCTTTGGGTCATGTGACTAAGAAACTCGCTTAAGCCTTTCAGATAAATTCCTAATTGCCAAGATTTTGGAGAACCGGATACTAAATAAAAGGAATCCCACATCTATTTATGGTTTTTAAAACCTTGTGAAGTTTGAGCCTTTTTGGACTAGAGATACTATTATATCAAAGGACAGCAGGAGCTATGAAGGAAAAAATAAAGGATATGAAAAAAATAACCAGGAAATAAATTGTCTCTGACGTAAGATGTTCCCAATCCTATCACAGCCTTTCTCCCCCTTCACTTATTATTGTCCTTACGTGTATTACATCTAGGCTGTGACAGCAGATCTTTGTGACTATGCTATCAATCAGATAAGAGAACTGATCTGGCTGAACAGTAACAAAGCAAAAGAGAGCACGGAGGGGGATTTCCTACAGAGAGGTTTTGGATGTGCTCAGCAGTACAGATCTACAGACAGGCATGCTTGTACTGCTGGGAGGGCAGCAAAAATGGGGTCTAAGCTGCTCTTGTTACTGACAAAATGCACAGTGGACTGAGGAAACAGATGCAGAGGGAAGATCTGGGTTCCTAGGGCCTGTGTGTTAAGAGTCTCGTTGTGGCTTTTACAGTTGTGGAACAAACATGAGTTTCCTTTTTTTCCTTTAGGCCAGAGGGAAAGCAGAAATTTCTATCCCCAGCTGTGATGTTGAGGCATTGGTTATGCAATAGGACTTGGCTGCAACAAATGCAAAACCTTTTCTTCACTGAACCCTTCATCTGAACACGGACAGAAGATGATTCTCTCTGGCTCTGTAGTTTCTGAACTAATTACACAGCTTTTTGACGATGTCACTGCACAGGATGTCTCTGCCCTGGAATCATCTGTCATGGCTACAATGTGCAACAGGGATCTGAATACATTAAAGTGTCAGGGAGGTGGGGATGCTACGTTTTGGTCTGTCAGCTTCTGCGCTGAAAACCCTATTGAGCTCAGCTAATATACTACACTATCTGCTTTTCATTTTTCACATTTGTTCATGTGATGTATATCCTGAAGCTCATCAGAGGGAAATGTAAGCTTTATACCAGCAATAACAATCTTTGCAGCAAACTCAATCCAAAAGGGACTAGCCAAAACCACAAAGAGCCCTACAGAAGACTGCTTCAGATAAGGTGGCCAGGTGGAAATTCTTGATACAGAGGCAAATTTGAAAACTTGACACTCACAGGCCAGTAACACAGATGTTACAGAAAGACAGCTTCCTCCAGCCACATGGACTCTAGGACATATGGAATAGGTACAAGCCTCACAATCTGTGTCTCAGGTAATATCTGGTCCAGATAATACAACATGAAAAAGAACCATCGTTGCAGTAAAAAAACATATTAAAAGCCATATTAAAGCTGCAAAACTGGTGGACTCAAGATGGAAAACATCAGGGCAGTACAAAATACGAATCCTTTTTGTTTTTCTCTTGTGTTCTTTACTCTCTTAGTTGAGTGGTTCAAGTCTGTATCTCAAATTTACTCAGTCCCCACATAGCTTCTCAAACCCTATTATTCCAGCTGGCCTTCACAGAGAAATTTTTCATCATTCATTATCTTGTTTTTGTAGCACTAAACCTGCATTATATGGGAAAACTGTTGTTTAAACATGTCTTAAAATGGCTTTTGGTGGTCTCTTTGCAAACACATGCTTCTTCTTCCCAACACCCCCCTTGGTAATGTTATCTCAGGAATGTCCTGGGAAGGTGTCCTGCGGTGTTTCCCATTGGCCTTTGTTAACCCCTTCCTGTGATTGGGTGTTCCTGTAAGCCCCTTGAGACTTCTATTTGGTTACTCTGTGAATTCTCCTAAACCCTATAAATGTAGCATCCCCAACAATAAACTCTCTCTTGCCTCCTCTCCACGCCCGGTGTGCTGTCTCTGTGCCTGCCATGGGGCCACGTGCGGGGGGGGAGGGGAGGGCACCTCTCTCCTCCAGGCTCAGGACAAGAAACCCCTGAAGAAACCCCTGGAGTTCCCTTTCCCCATCCTTCAAGACATCGGAATGGTTCTTCAGATGGAAATGGAACTAGAACTGGGCCGCCCCATGTCGTGGGTGGGGAAAGCAATCCAGAGTTTTGGAACAGAACTACAGTCATCCAAGAGAATTTCTCTGCAGGGACAGCAGGAATACCCCACAGGAATGCTCAGTAATGATGACCATGCTTGGGAAATGCTACATTATCATAAGCTTCCTGTTTTGGACATATCCAGAACCAACAGCAGTTCTTATTTCACTAGCTAAACCCACTAAAATAGTGTAGTTAATCTGGAAAATTTCTCTAAATAACCAGGAGCACAACACTGTAATTATAAGCAGAGGCACGTACACGCCCTGTAGAAATGATGTATATTAACATCAGTTATTCAATACTGTCTCCTTCTGTGAAAAGCTGAAAAAATTAAACTAATATATGAAGTCTATTCGCTGTTTGTGTTTGACTAGAACTTACGCCTATACACAAAAATCTGTGGTTCACTCATAGTTGGATTTCCAAACGTGTTATTTGCTGGTCTCCCAGACCAGCATTATGTGGTCTACCACATAATGTCTGTGGGTTTCAAAAGAGGAGGAGCCTCCCTGAATCACACAGTATTTGTATGATCCTGGAAGCCAAATGCACAAACCCAAAGATATTCTCTGGAGAGCTGTATGGGCTCAGTACATAACAAGGTATAGATGCAACTATAAAGTACTCAAAAAGTGAAAGAATGAACTAAAGCTTGCTGTATGCTAAGTCCATACAAACATAAATCTTGATTTTAAATGTGGCCATCAGGATTTCAGTGTCAAGTGGAAATAAGAGTAATAAAAATATACTTTCAAAAGTACTTTGTCAGGTTCAGGTCCTGTACCACAAGAACATGGTATCTGAAATGGGAATCAGCTTGGCAGACATAAAGACACTTGCTAGAGCTTGCTGTTCCCATGAAACTTGCACTGCAGCTGTACAGGGACACTACAGTCACCATAAGTCAGAAATTGCACAAGTTCCAAGACCAGCACAACCTTCTGGCACCCCTGTTAAAGAAAGAACGCATGGGTAACACTCAGTGATCTCATTATAAACCAGTCTGAGGGAGAGGACAAAAGAGAGTGACAAAAAAACGATTATATATGCTTTTGACTGCAGATACATTCCATTAGCCCAGGCCAGGACAACGACATGCATGTGTATGTTGTAAGCATCCCAACACAGGTAATGACTTACTGACAAGGTATAAAGAAATGTAGGTAAACTATCCCAATCACTGGATCACTCAGTCATGAGACATCCGTTTTTCCGACAAGTTTTTCTAGTAAACACTTACAAACATACAGGAGAGCCATGAACACTTGAGATTGTACACCCTTCTCTGTGGCCTTTGAACCAAGGAACACATCACCTTCTCAGTTCGTCATGCCCCAGTCAACTGGTTCTTTCTGCATAGGAAAACTAAAGCTTCACTTACCTAGAAGACAAAAAGATAGAGAGAGAAAATATGGTTAGTGGATGTCCCTGAACCATACAGATGCTGCTTATCTTTATTTCCCGAGTGATTCCCACATCCTTACACCTTGTTAGGAGATTCCTGACATATTAAGGAGCGGGAGTGATCTATGATAGCTCTCTTAGCACACAGCCACTGTATCTCTCCCCTGCTGTAATTGGTCTGTGGTGCCATTTAATTTTATACAGATTATTCATTAAGAAAAGCAAAACTGAGCAGGTGTTTTCATCAGCATCTTGTTCTACTAAAAAAAAAAAAAAAAGAGAGATAGAGAAGCGAGAAAGAAGCTCCACAATAACATTAACCACACGGAAGGGCACAAATTATTCTGACTGTGAACAGCAGGGCGCAAAGTCTTGAAGTCTACCAAAAGAAACTGCAGCAGGAAAGGATGTCCTTGTTAAGGGAAGGATGGATTGAGTCACTCTGCCTTGCGGTTCTGTCGTGTACTATCTGAACTATGGTTGCAATGAAAGGTCTTGGTAGTCTTGGTTTAGGTAAAATAGGCTCTGACATGAGGTGGAAGGAGAGAACAGATGGTTTTCAAGTTAGTGCTATCCCTGCATTTCAAGATTTTCATGAAGACAAAGCACTTTTGCATGGAATACAACAAGGACACAAAACAAAGATGTGTTTTGCGAAGAGCTATCACCTGAACAAGCCAGAGGGAGGACATAACAGAGGGCTCTTAAATAAGACGAGAGGAAGCTATGTAGGTCTGAAGCAGTATTAAACCTTTCTTTTCAAGCAGTTCCATGTTCATTCAGAGTATGGCAAGGATGTGCCACTTTCTTGAACATTGATTTATAGGTCTGTAGCCAGGACCAGCAATCAGTCAACCAGGACCCAATCTTTTCAAGGAATAAATAACTAAATAAAGATTACTTATTTATTCTCAGGAGTTCACTGCCTTTGAGACGCAACTAAAATTTCCAGAGAAGGGGGAAAAGTGACTATACCAAGGGTCAGGTCCTGAAAAAGTAAGAGCTTCCCTTCAGAAACAAAGTCAAATCAGCATTTTCATGTTTGGAAACTGCATCACATTTTCTCCTACCAGTCCAGGATAGCATACTGTCACACAGGCACTTAAATGTCCCACACAAGCTTCATCTACCACCATGGGCTGCATTATTTGAACTGTAATGGAATATAGCTGCTATTACAGAATTCCCTAGAGGAAATGCAGCAAGGCTTGCACACTAAGGGGATAGGAAGAAATAGATTAATATACATTCATGGCATATTTGCAAAGAGATTACTTTGCTCATAGTGAGATTTGCACCTGTATAATTGTATCAGTCTCAAATTAATCATAATCATACTCTCAACCAATATATGAGGATGAGTAGGCCTCATCCTCGGACTCTCATAATCGGGATAAAAATAGCTGGCTCTGAATGCACGAAGATTTCGGCCTGGTATGCAGGAGACAGTAAATCCCAGCTGACCCATCAAGCCTTGGTATTTTGTTTCTGCAAAGCCCTAGCATGGCACATATCATTGCATAAGTAAGACCAGGTCTGTGCAACAGCAGTACCGCAACATTTAGCTATATATTCATTCCCTTCACAGAACATGGTGAAAGTAGCACAAGCCTTACTTTTCTGAGGAAAACTTAAGCTCAGAGAGTGATTAAGTGATTTGCCAGCAGATACATAGTGCCTTTGTCACGTGCAGAGACACAGGACCTGTAACTCTTGGCTTCACCGACGTACACATTTAATTACTGGGTATCTCCGCAGACGAGCAACGACCCACAAGCGCAGTGTAGCATCAGCCTGAAGCCTCACTACTGCCGTGTCTGCCCCTCCTCTGCCGTCCCCTCCAAATGGCTCCCAGCAAAAGGCAGATTCCTTAATTGTGTTATTAGCTGAATTATTAATTGATATGAAAACAGCATTTTACTGGGCATAAAAAGTCATTCGGAAACGAGATAAAATGTTCTCGGCACTGCCTGCCTCCGAGCAGAGCTGGAGCGAGGGCTCTGACAGCTTGATTATTATGCACATTAGTGCAATCTGGTGAGCTTTCAACGCAGGGAGCGAGGAGTCCCCCAGTACTGTATCCATCAGGCCGCATCCCTCTCCTTTTCTCTTCCTTCCCCCCATCACTGCCTGCTTTGCATTTATGTGGGAGACCTCAGAGGTAATTTTTTTCCTTCTGATCCAGCTGTCATCACTGCAGAGAGACTAATTACAGCAGTAGTGGGCAAATAGTATTTTCCCTTCAGCCCTGCACCGCGAAAGAGACTCTTCATGCCTCTTCCCAAAACCCTCCTACACCCCAAAAAAGGAAGAGGTTGTTTCCCAAGATGCTCCTTGCTGGAAAAGAGCAGCTTGCATGTCTCTGTCTCCAAGTCCTTTGTATTCCAATGTGGAAATGGTGGTATGTGTGTATATATATACGTTTTCCTACAAAATGTTCCAGTATTTCATTACAGGGTAGAGGGTTGTGCATGCCTCGATGCCCTTTCAGTGTTTTTTCAAAACCTTGTCATTGGTCATGATACACTTTCATTCCAGACACTCTTTTCCCTTGATGCTGAGAGGTGACACCTCTATGGATGTTCACCATATCATCCATCCTCCTCCCTGGGCCCACCCCCCTCTCCCATCCCTACGGCCTCACAGAGCTGCAGCAGGAACAGAGATGCCTGCCAGATGGTATCAATTAATTTTGAACCTCTGTTAAACAGGCACAATGTGCATCCTTGTGCAAGGGGGGTGATAAGCCTTGAACAGTACCCTCCCCCACTTTTCTTGACCCCCTTCACTTTCATGCGATCAATGGGAACCTACCCTCACTGACCCACATCTCTAACACGCAGCCAGAGGAACCGGCAGACACCAGTGATCAATCCCGTCTCTTACATGCAAACCTTGTAATTTAGCAATAACTACTCAACCACCATTGACCTGCTAATTAATCCATGGATTTTTTGTTGTGCCTTTAATTGTTGGCCCCGATATGTGAGTCACTTAGACTGCTCACTCTGCGCGGAGCCTAACCAACTAAATGCTACTTCAGCTCTGTAGTAATAAAACACTGAAATATATTGACTCCCTGCCAGCTCTCCCGCTCACTCTCTGCCTCTCCGCTTGCTGGCTGAGTGCTGGCGTGTGAAGGGAATATAGAGAGGGGAAAGCATCGGCCGTGAGACATGAAGTTTGGGACACAGGTGAGAGAAAGCAATAATCACTCACCGGTGACAGGCCACCAAGGACAGCCTCTGATCCCTGCGACAGCCCTGCTCTGACAAACTCAAACACACTGTTCCTCCATCCCAAACGGACTTGATGGCTCTGAAAATTCACAGGCTTGCTGGATTCTGCCTCCTTTCTGCTTTCAGCCCCTTAATGAGGAAATCATTGTCCGCTTGTCACTGTCACACTCACTATATATGTGTTTGACACAAAGAGCCAGATGGTATAGGCAGAAAAATGAATCCATACAGTGGAAGCCAGGAGATTTGTATTTTTTTGCTAGTGCTGCCCAAGGATCTCTGTGTAAACACGGATAAATCACCATGAATGCATTTTGATGAAGTGACTTGCACCTCTTGGTGCCTTGCACTGATGATAAGTTTTGGGGAATGGAAATCGCAGTTTTAAACCCTGACATGGCAGGAGCTCAGATGCTCAGCCTGTTGGGACATTGACTGACTGCAAACCAGGTCCTTGCAACAGACATCTGATAACATGAGTCACACTGAGGATGGGGGTGGGACAGATGTGAAAGGACTGATGGGTGACAATTTGGTGCTGAAAGCAGTGAACTAGGAGGAGGTTGTTAACTCAATCAAGAAAATTCTCCATTAAAAAGTATTCATTTTCATTTGGTTAAATCAAAATGAAAGTCCTGTCAGTGGCAGCTTATATTTACCATCCTACATGGAAATAAAGTGGAAAGCAATAAGCCCTTACAATTACTGCCATAGCTTGTTGACTTCACTTGTGTTGTGGCTGATCTGTAGTCCTGAGCCACTCCCGATGCCCACTTTGTGTTCTGCTGCAGACAGGCACATCACAGAAGTGCCCTTCCAAAGAGCTCATGAGTTCCTTCCATCTGAGCCCCAGGAGCAGGCCAGGGAGTGGTGGGAAAAACACAGGTAACAGGAACGAAAGGGTGTTTAAGGGACAAATGAAGATAAGGCAACTCCAGAAGCAAGGTCTGTGTCTTCTTCACATCAGCACATGGCACAGGTGAATGGAGCAGTGGTATCCTTGAAGAGAACTACCTCAGCACAGCTGGAAAGACTCCAACAAGATGGGGATGCACTGGCCCTGTCACAAAAACCTACCGTGCCCCCTACACCGACAGTATATTGACACTGTGACTGCAATTCAATTGCTCAAAAAGCATTCTGCTAGCACACCCAAGATGCTGTAATGAGGGGGCAATGGTAGGACAGAGGCTCTTATTTTCAGAGAAGGCTATTGGGAAAGCAGCCGTATGGTGGCCCTATACTTCCTGATCCTAACACCACTGTTTCCATGTAAACAGCGAGTGTTCCCAAGCCCGCTGTGCCCCCCCATCCTTCTCTGTTTGTCTCTGTAAAGAGCGATGCCAGAGCATGTTCTGGGTAAAAAGAGTGGCCAGAACAAGGCTTCCCAGCAACAACAGGTCACACTGGCAACTCTGAGGGGGTTTGGCAGCAGCATTTCTAAAAGTTTCCCTGAGGACTTCCTGCAATCTTATTGTTCTGATCTGCCTTTTCTTTTTTAATACTGTAAATAATGTTTGTGAAATGCAGGTCATTTGGGGTAATTTATGATGTCTTTCACTGCCAAGGGAGTCTATCAGCAGCGAACCTCCTGCTGGTCAACACTTCAAAATTTTGAACAGAAAGGATTTTTTCTGTGCTTCCCCAAAGCTGTCTAAAGGCAGCATGGCTGTCTGGGAGGAAGCTGAGAATTGTTTGTTTGAGTGCCGACACATACTGGGTTTGGAGATGCTGCACAGTACATGCAAAATATCTCAGTGAAAGGACGTCATTTTGCTGAATAGCTTTGTCACTGAATTGTTTGATTATAGATACCAAAATGAACTGTGTTGCCATAAGCATGAGAAGTAATATTTTCCCTCAGCTACATCCTATATTGTTCTTTTATGGAATAATTACCACTGAGAGAACAATTTCCATCTTTACAAAAGGATATGGATTACAAACAGCTCAACATTTTTGGGCAGGATGGACATCCAAAATACGTCATACTTTAGTGGAGAACTGTAAACTGGCTTCAGTTTGGAAACACACTCCTTTACAATATTCTTCCTGTCATCCATATGGATACAATCTAATGGCTGGAAGATCAAGACCTCAGGCTTCAAATCTTCTTGAAGGGAGTGTTTTCAGCCTGTGTTTACTAAGCCTCTTTGCCTGCAATCTAGTGAACTGCCTGGTCCAAGACAGGAGGATGGAGCCCTTGCACCTGATGGCTGTCTCAGGCAGAACTGTAAGGATCGTGGCATGTCTTTAAGCCAGTTTTGTATTCACTAAACCTTCAGAAATTCTACAGGTGGCTTCCCCTCCCCATTCATACACATACAGAAGTCAGGAGTTGCTATACTGCTGCATCTCCCTACATCCCCATGTCTGAAGCAAGCCCTTAACACCAAGGGACTGTGATTTATGTAGTTAAAGAGCCTCTACACTCATGTTTTACTGATTAAAGTGCTACTTTAGTGGAGCAGACCTCAATGGAGTGTTTTAATCCCTAGTTGTAAAAGGAGATCTTTCTTTGAATTAAATCTCAGCCCTTCCATGAAGAAACAAAAGAACCTGCACCTATGTTAGTTCAACTGCAAAAATATTGCACTGGGAAACAGTAACAGCCCATAGAACTAACTAAACCTTCTTGGAAAGGAAGGTTGTTTGCATGTGGGGTTCAAACTAGATTCAGCCCCTACGAGCTTTCTGATATGTCTTTGGGGTTTGTCTTATGAAGATGTTGCCTCTACTACACTCTGGAAGAACATCCTCCTCTCATCGTTTGACTGCTTTACAGTCAAGCTTTTCACTTATATTGGGGTTTCCTTGGAAAGAAGAAGAATTAGAAAGTAAGAGAAATAGTAAATTGGTTTAGGATTGAGGCACAATGCTCAGCTTGATGTGTGATCTCCTCCTATACAACAGCAGATCAATTAAGGCTATTAAGAGAAATCTGACTGCTTGGGATGTATACAGGCAGTAACAGCATTTAAGAAAGAGCCCCATAAGGAGAGGGAGCAGTTAGGTGAGAGCTCAGAGTGCTTTTCCATCTGTGATTTCTTCCCAGAAATTTTAACTATGCATTTACAAAACCTCCATTAGCACCATCCTACCTGGGAACCTTGCATGTGAATTTCTACTCACCACTCCTGGGAGTCAAGAAAGAATGACTGTGCTCATTTGAAAAAGGGAAACAGGATTCAATCAATTCCTCAAACCTAAACTTGAAGCCTTTAGCAGAGATGAGAATCAAACACAGATTTTCCGAGTCTGACATTCACTTCCTTGTATTTGAACGTAAAACAAAAAGTCAGGGTTTGCTTTTTGATTTAGTCTGTACAGCCAACCCTAGAGAATGAGTTGAACCCTTCATGTCTTAGCCAGATCCAGACACCTGCCCTACCCTGTCTTCATACCTTGGAAACCATAAAGTTCACATCATACTATGACACCACAATCAGCACAACAGTGGCACAGGAACACTTCCCAAGCTTCAACACCTCTGCCTGCCAAAGGGAGCTTTCAGCGTGGCAGGGGGAATTCAACAAAGTGAGCTTCAGTGGGAGGGATACACCCTGTTTGAATTAAATCTCATCCACCACCTCTGTTCAAACAAGTCCAACTTTGTCAACGTCGTATTGTCACCACAAGTTCAGGATTAGTTTTGAAACTCCTGCCTCCTAAAGCAGCAGCAAGCTGCCTACAGCCTTTCCAGCTATCTGACCATGCTCTTGCAGCACAGGAAAAAAATTCATCTCAGTTGAAAGACTAGGTTATAGGAAGTAGAGTGGCATTTCCTGAGTGTCCTCCCCTCAACTCATTGTGGCAGGAGGAGGGGGCGGTCCTGTTCAGAGACTACAAGATGGAATGACTGATTGCATCCATGCCACTGAAAGATGCTGATGAGAAAAACCCAGGCTTCTGCCTGTCATATTTTCAAACCCCCCAGATGCTGGCTCAGAGCCTTGCCTGTCGCTTTCCTTAAGCCTCTGTTGAGGAGGAAGAGTGAAGATCTCATAGACAGCGTTTAGTGTCACAGACAGTTCGGCAAGAGACAATTTTTCACCCCGTTAAATCCCTCTGCAGAATATTATCTGCTGGTTTTCCCTCTTTTTTATGATTTTCTTATGATTATCTCCTGCTGTTTCTGTCCTCAGCAGCCAAATAAATAAATAGCAGTATAGCTGTCAGCAGCTATAGCTGAGTAAGAAGGCCCTGCAGACAGCCTTAGAGGGCTACACCCCTCCTCACCTTCAACACTGCTGCCTTCCAGGTAGTGATGCGAGGATTCTGAGACCCTCAGGTTTAATAGCAAGGGGGGAGTGGGAAGTGGCTAAGATTGCAGACACTTGCTTCTTTGACCATGTTTTTCTCTGAAGACTGGGACATGTCACTGTTTCACCTGTAAAAGATGATGATGACGACGATGATGATAACAGCAAGCTGATGGGGGAGACGGGCAGTGAATATTTAACTTCCTCACCTGTGCTTGGAGCATGTTTTTATCATCATCCAAAGGCACAAATAAAAAAAAAGTCACACAGAGATGAAGGGACTTACACAGGATCACAAAGCCAGTCTATGGCAGAGACAGGAATAAAACCCAGCCAATCTAACAGGAAAGCACTGGTGTCTTCCCCATGAAACAATTCTACCTTTTAAAAAAAGTAATGTGCTTCTTTCTCTCATGTATGTGTATCCTTCGCTCCCTAACTTTCCTACTTTATCCTTTTCTCTGCCTAGTTTATTCATACAACAGTTTCATAGGTGTGCTGAGCACTTTACATACAAATGCAAAGCCAAGATGTCTACATATGAGTCTGGCCACCACATTCACTCAGAGCTCGGGAATTCTTTTGCAGACTCATTTTTCTACACTGTTCAGGGATTCTGGCCCCTTTAGGATCATGTTTAATTCATCTCCTATGACTCCAAGATCCTTTGCAGGTACTGATCCTGTCTTTTTCATGAGCTCGGTGCTCAGATGTCAGGCTTTTTTCTTCCATATATAGTTTTCTTCTTTTTCCTACTCAGACAAAGCTCTTCCTCTACTCCAGACTCCATCTTTGGTCTTACTCTTTATTGTCTTTTCCCCCTTCTCTGCTTTTAAAGTTATCTTCCTTGTGTTTTCTTTCTGAGAATTCTTCTTTTTGCCCTGACACAACCTCTTTTATAATAAGTGTCTTTACACCCTTCTTCAAATACCCTCCCCAGCCTCCACATATATCTCTACCTGTGCTTCCACTCCTTCCCAATTTGTTAGACATGTGCTGGATTTTACTGAATAGATACCTTTCTAGGGGTACACCATATTTTAATAACATGATGAATTTCTCACTGCATAGATACCAAATTGACTTATTTTCAACATAAATATTAGAAGCTAAGTTCCAGGGCAGTGCCAGCAGCTGCAACAAAGCAGAGTTGTCTAGTTTTTGACAATATGACAATATCTTAACCCAGCAGCTGCTTATTTGATTAACATACACTTTTAAAGAAAAAGCATTTACTTACTTCCTATTTCTCCCACCCCATATAACACGTAGGCTAAAAAAGCAGAGGAAGGGTCAGATACCCATATCTAGATATCTACAATGCCATGAACGTGAAAAGGTGTGTCTCACACTTAGCTCTTCTCTCAGTATCTTCCAGACTTCAAACCACAGTGCAGATGGGAACAAAAGCAAATCTGTTTGGGGAAGAAGAAATTTCTTACCCTTTTTTATATAGATGGTGTGAATTCAGTGAGCAAAGAAGTGCCAATCCACTCTCAGCTGTCACAGGAACTGGCTTTTTTTCCAACAATACTTTGAGAACCCAAAGTTTTTGAAGACATGAAAACAGGGGCTTTGTGCCTTATCCTGCTTTCTGATTGTGATCTCTTTCCCTGCACTGGAAAGAGCAAGGGTCAAGTCAGTTACTTTGCAACTATTTCCACAAATTTTTAGACACTCCATCCACTTGATGCAATCTTCTTCAACCACTGCCATCCCTCTCTTAGCCATCATATCCCCTCTGAAGTATTTTGTCGTGCTTAGGTGAAAATTCAAGATGTGATTGTCAGATGGCAAGGCACCTCCTCATGAAATTGGAGATCACAACACTTTCACATTTTCTACACTCATTCAATGGGTCAATGCAGCAACTTTACAGCTACTCTAAGTTGTGTCTAGATGGCCTGAAACTCAGGATGCTGGTAATGATTGGAATACAGTCTACTGGGCTTGTGCAAGTACCAGCAATACCGAGGTTAGGTTTGAAAATAAATTTTAAATTCTCCATTTTTGTGATTATTTACTTGCTTTTGAACACTTTGATCTCCCTTACCTATTGCTACTATAATTTATAAGAATTTTACAATACCCACTGTCCTCAAACTGCAGGGCTGAGGTGTTTCAGACCCTGCTGCAGGGACTGTCTAAGGCACTCCTTGGTCAGTGGTCCCATCCTCCTAAGGCTGCAAAATCCCCATCAATCCCTCCAAGCCCCCCACTGTTGCTTCTCCCGGCCCTACGCACCTCAGCACTGCTCCTCCCACACCTGTGAGAGCCAGCTCCCTCCCACCATCAAGAGGTCAGTTCAGGCGAGTCCCATTCTCTTCTCCAAAACCTGGAGCAAAAGCAAACCAGAGGGAAGAGAGAAAGCAAACGGGCCAGGGAGGCTAAGCTCTCTCTTGTCATTGAGAACTGCTAGCTGTTTATATTTCTACCCTACCTAAAAATATCTCCAACATTGTCAAAACTCCTTGAATGTGTTCTTTGGAGGAGTCTGTGGCTACTATCTGTGAAATTCCACCATCTTTAGGGAAGGCCAAAACATTCTGGAGCTGCTTGGGAGGAGTCTGAAGCAACTACAGGCATAGGCCTTTCTCCAACAACCACAAAGCTCCTCAGGTAACCCCTCCACAAAAGTTAGGGGGCTCTATTTGGGAATTCATCTGTCTCCAGAGAAAGCCCAAATGCTCCCAGAGATGCCTTAGAAAAGTCCTAGGAGAGCTACAGGGCATGGACCTGCCTGCAACACAAAGATAATTCTTCAACTAACTAGGAAAATTGTGATGTTGCTACCTGGGACTTTACTGTCTGTAAAGAAAATCAAAACACTCTGACAGATGTACAGAAAAGCCCTGAAGAAAAAAAAGAGAAAGCATGAGCCCCAACAGCATCCTGCACCGCCTCCCCATACGGCAGGCAGAGGCAAGGGCAGCCAAGTGGAGAGCTCTTTCCTCAGGCTATAACAAGCAGGAGCTGCTAGAGTCACAGAAAGACAAAAGTATTTTTGGCAGGGATTAAATGAAGAATACTTAGGAACAGTCTGGCTAGCCAGAGAAAATGCAACTGTGATGCGTAGGTCAGCCCGCCATGCATTCCACCCCAAGTAAAATCAAACAAAAATGATGACTGCCATCTTAGTACCTAGGTCTGAGCAAACATGCCTTGGGATCCAAACACAAAGCATATCACCTCATGGGAGTTTTGCAGCTTTCCTTCAGCTCTTCTTTTGCTTTATAGCCTGGATTGATACTACTTCATGATGGCATCTCAGAGGCACCCCACTCCTCCCCACCAAAAACCATGATACCTTAGCTGAGCAAAGAGATATGAAAAAGGGGCAAGGCAGGAACACTGCTGCAGTCACGGGGAAAGACTGGGGAAAAGGAGAGTTAAGTTTGCTGGACACCATTACTGAGGACACCTAGTGGCTACATGGTCAGCCTCAAAGCTCACTCTTGTTCCTCCAAGCTACAGTGGGAAAAACTTCTTGGCATGGGAGGGGGTCAAGGATCCAAATTTCAGAGCCTGTTAGAGAAGACTAGTCGGCCTAAAGCCTTGTGTTGCCCTAGGTCACAGAGTGGCAGAGGCTTTGCAGAGAGTCTGGCCAGCCCACAAGCATCTGGGCATCAAACGTGTCTGGGTGGGCAGCACAGCACGAGGGAAAGCAGGAGGGCAGCAATCATTGGAGAGCTAATGATATTAAAATACCCTCAGGGCCTTGCCTGCCGGCAGGCAGAGCCAGCACTGCAGGACAGCAAGCCACCAGGAAGCACGGGTAGAGCCCAGCCACTGGTTGTGCTACAAGAGCATCGGTGCCATGAGCAACAGAGCATGGCAACAGCTCTGTGAACAGCAGCTGGCACCAAACGAACAGCCCGCCTGCTGGCACAAAGCTGGGAGAGCTGGGCAGAAGCCCAGGAGGCAGAGAAGAACCATGCTCTTGGGTGAGCCAGGCGATGGAGGGGAAAAGGCAGCTGCTTCATGCAACTTCTACTTCCCAGACCTCTAACGCTCAGCTGTCCTCTCACCCATGGGAGCTGGCACTCCAGCAGAAGAATCTCCCCAGGCAGAAAACAGCGGGATAAAGCAGTGAGAGCACACTGTTTGTGTTGAGCACTGGTACAGCTCGGCTGCAGCACTGGGTGGTACGATACAGGAAATGGAGAATACACGGTGGGACCAAGAAGCTGTTGTGCCTGGTCCCGTGTGAAGTCAGAGCAAAACTGTAGTCCCTGATGCAGTTGTTATACAAAGTTGTTATACAAGGTACAAGGCAAGGGGCACTCACTGAACCCCAGAGAGGAAGGAAAAGAATTATTAGGCTAGAGCAGAGATACTAGCTCTCAGGGGTAGTAGCACAAACCACCAGTCCCTATTCTGCAACAACCCTCAGGCTTGTGTACTGTGTTTGCCATTTTTCTTGATCTACACTTCCCAGTTACCAAGAAACTCAGTTTGGGAAGCTGTTGCACACATCTGTGTTTCTTCTTAGCCTGTTTCTGCCACAGAAATGCGTTTTACTCCTGTGACCTCCAAGAAGCTTTCACACTAAGAGTACTGCTGAGCACCTGTCACTACAGAGAAACCAGTGTTGAACCACTGATGAAGAGCTTGACTGTGCCTTGTTCACATAATACCTTAGCTGCCATCAGTGAAAGAGTTGCAGGAGGGCAGTGAGCAGCCTCCATTGCTATGTGTAGAAATACAACTGCCATACTCATGAAGCTACAGCTAGAGGGGAATTGAGCTGTTCCCTTCCACTGCACTGTGGAATGTAATTCACTCCCTGACATTGTGTGACCAAGCAAAGGACGGGCAATAACATACACAGCAGCTTATCCCAGAGAGTGGCAACTTTACCTCTTCAGCTTTTAACTGAGTCTGACTGAAACTTCAGACATGTATTTGTACCTCTACTGCAGTGCTCCCATCCCCAGCACTCACAGTGGGGATGCAGAGAAAGGAGCAAAGGTTTAAACTGGGGAAATCAGCATTCCAGTAAAGGCATAATCCCAAGGCTTTCCTCTAGAGGAGTAAAAGCTGTTTAGAGCATTGTGTAAATTCATAGCAAAAAGAAATAAAGGTGAGTTTTATTCATTCCCATTATTGTTTGTACGTCTTTGCAATAATGTTTATTGACATATTTGAATGGAACACAAGCTGTAGTTCAGTTCAACTGCCTGCGAAACTGAGACATTTGTCAAGAAACAAACCTTACAAATCTAAGCAGCTCTTCTCTTCCCTGTTATTAGTTGGGAAATACTAAAAAAGGTATGAAGTACCAAGGAAAAGGTATCTGTCAAGTTGCCCATGGTGCCTTGCCTAGTAATCCCTGAGGTGCTGAGAGGGAAAGCTCAGCAGGTTAATGAGGAGCGTCTTAACTTTGCATTGACACTCATGCACAGACTAAAAGTATGCATGCACATCAATTACAGAATCCCTATGAGGCACAGTAAAGTTAACCTTGCCTGGCCAGAGGGATATATTACACATTTGCCTCATTGGGGGTGCTTGGCATGGCTTTAGCTAAGTTACCCTAAAAGAACTTGGCCATAGCTTCCCTTGGCAAGCAGAAATGCCCTTGCTCCTCCTTTCCACCAGGCCCCCTTCCTTGAGGTGAGGAGCCTTTTCTAACTCCTCTGAATTTTAAAGACTCTTGAAGATATGCAGCACATTTAAAATTCATTAAATGTAAAAGACATTCTTTTCAGGAGTTACCATGTCGGAACTGAATGCCCCAGATTTTGACAAGGCTTGGACTTGGCTCTTAGTCTAGTTTGCTACAGAGACAGAAACAACATCAAGTCTTTGCACACCAAAACTTTTGGATTTGAATCCCTATTCTGAGCTTTAAACAACTGACGCTTCCAAATGTATCATGCTCTGTGATTCTGCTTCAGTCACACCTCACCTCTCATCACCCTTTTTACACTAAAAACTCACGATATGGGGCTACACCTGTTTCCAATAAAAAGCATGGCTAACACACAGTTCATGCACTTCAGTCCCCTCTCTGTAGCCAACGCTCTCCCACCCTGTACCAGCACTGGCTCTGTCAGTACTGCTGGCTCCTGAGTGAGAATTATTCCAGTCATACATCCCTCTCTGCATGTGGCACTCATTCCCAGACAAACTAGACCTAGCCTTGTGGTCCCCTCCATCCCGAGCATCCTGCAATGTCACTTTTCATTAAGCTTCATAAACCATTCAAGTGACAATTCTCTCTGCATTCATTGCTGCACCAGCCCAGTGAGTGGGAATGGCCTCTGGTTAACATCACATCACTGCTGTGTCTTTGTTTTTGTGCATGTTGATCAGAAATTACCTGGCTTAGAGAAAGTAATTTAGTGATAAATGATTGCTCATTCAGAGGTACCCAGTTTCAGCCATAGCTGCCAGGTATTAATCTATTTGTCAATCCTTTCAGATCTTCTGTGCTGATGAGCAGCTCCCAACTCTGGAAAGTGAAGTCCCCTCTTCAGAGGGCAGAGAAGAGGGCAAAGAACTTATTTCACACCTTTTCAGCTGCATTTGCAAGGTGCTCTTGAAGAAAGGAGGACCAACTGGGAGGGATTAGTGAGGGCCAGGGTTCCAGCTTTGACCTTCAAAGGGGCTTTTGAACAGACCCCAAAAGCAGGAAGAGCACATATTTAAGCCTCCAAAGTGCCTGGGAATGTCTGGATAAAACACTGCATGGGAACACCCCAGCTCATATAAAAAAAAGTCAAAGTTGTTTCACTGTTATCAGCTTTCACAGAATTTTCAACAGGAGCATTCCCACAATGAAATTTTTGGACATAAAGGAACTAAAAGTTAAGTGAGTAGCTGGACTCCTCTTCACCTAGGATATGCAGCTCTCAAGATCCAATTCCTCTTCTGCAACAGGAGTTCAAAGCTCAGGCCTCCTACATTTTCTGAGCACTGACATCTCTCTTTGCTACAATAACTACTTACAGAGAGTAGGACCTTTACACCTCTTTTATACCCATCAGTGATTCTCCCCAAGAGGAACCCAGAAAAACAACAATAGCTTCCAAAATCAAGACAAAGAATGTAATTCCCCAGTTGTTTTGGTCATGGCATAAAATCAAAGTCAGTCATCCAAGCCTGCTTGTTTGCAGAATGCATGCTATTTAAATAAGGATTGGCACACACAGCTCATAGGTCGGTCTGCAGCTAACGTCTCCAGCTAACAGAAGAGCTCCCAGAAATCATCAGGATGAGTCTGAACTCTACATGCAAATCCTTCTGAAATTCTACAGCCCATTATTTGATATGTGGATCCAACTTTCACATTCATTGTTCCCAGACACGAGAGGACACAACATAGACCAAAATTTGAAACTTGCAGCCTATTTTCATCATGCCAGCCAGAACTCAAACTCTGGAAACAATTAATCAGTCTTGGTTTTGATTTAGAATATTGCTACAGGACATTAGAAAAACTCATGGCTTTAAATGACTGCAGTATGGAGGACTTTGAAGAGCAGACATATCTAAGCCATTACTAGAGTCCTGACAATGATCTACACTCACATAGTGGCCTTTGTGCAAGCTCCTCTTTCAAAAATCAGAGAAATTTGATGGTGTTTCCTGATGCACCATGTAGGATTTCTGGAGAAAACGGCTTCCTTTTCTGTGATAGGAAACCTCTCATTCTGGTTGGAGTAAAAGGTCTGCATCTTCCCTTTGCCTGCACTCCATGCTGAGCTGCAGTATTGTTTTATTGAGCCACTCAAGTTTGGAGACTCCCAGCGAGGCAGTAACAGATCATGAACTGCTTTACCAAGACCTGCAGGTAACAGGGCAGCCAAAGCAGATGCACAAGGCAGCTGGGACCCTTCCACCAAACTTCTCCTTCCAGCCTACCCTACTTCTCTTCATCCTCCCCTTGCTCTTTTTCTCTTCCTCTTCCACAAGCCAGGGAGGACCAGTATTTGGAAACAATTTCCTCTCTCTCTGACTTGGTCCCCAACTCCCTTCTCCCTTGTTGTGCTGGTTTTAGGTGGGGTAGCATTCATTTTCTTCACACTAGTAGCTTGTATTTGGCTGTGATTTGGATTTGTGCTGGCAACAGTGTTCATAACGCAGCAATGTTTTCTTTATTTCTGAGCAGTGCTTACACAGAGACAAGGACTTTTCTGCTTCTCACACTTCCCAACCAGTGAGAAAGCTGGGGATGCACAAGAATTTGGGAGGGGACACAGCCAGGACAGCTGATCCCAATTGACCAAAGGGATATCCCAGACCATAGGGTGTCATGATCAGCATATAAATTATAGGGAAAGTTGGCCAGGGGCTGTTGCTCAGGACTGGCTGGGCATCGATTGGTTGGTGGTGAGCAATTGCTTTATTTGCATCAGTTTACTATCTTGGGTTTTATTTCTCTCTTTTTTGTTGTTGTTGTTTATTTTCCTTTCCATTACAATTTATTGTTATTTTATTTAAGCAGTGAAACTGATTTTATCTCAGCCAACAAGAAGTTTTCTCACTTTTATCCTTCCAAAATGCTTGCTTTTCCCATCCTGCTGGAGAAGAGCAAGCAAACAGCTGTGCGGTTCTCAGCTGCTGACTGGGGTTAAACCCCAACACTTGCGACCATGTCTCAGCCAGAGTCTTATGGCTGCTAGATGCAGTGGCCTCGGGAGGAGCAGGGCTGCCCAGCCAGTTGCAGCTGGGACTGCTTCTCCCTCCACTCAAATAAGGGAGAGATGACAAGGAGGGATCATCCCCACCACCTCTGGACCTCAGCCGTGGCACCTCACCGTGGGCACAGGCATCCTGCCCATGGCTGGCCGGGACTCGTGCAGGTGAGAGGGCATTGGCGGGAGCTCAGGCAGATTCCCACGCCTCGGGAGTGCCACCGAGAGCCATTCCCCCTGCCTTTGAGCCGGCAGGTTTACAAGCCTCTAATTCCCAGCTACAAGCAGTGCGCCCCGTGCCAAGGAAGCAGCGGCGCGTGCTGTCATTCACGCGGCTGGAAGGCCACTCCTGCCAGCATTTGCGGCTACCGTACCAGCTGCTCGGGGCTGGGAGCAGATGGCAGGATGGCACACCTGACAGGGAGCAGACCTTCCAAGGACGAAGGGGGAGGAAGAGTTTGCGTGCAACCCCAATCCCCAGCCATGCAAAGATGGAGCAAATGTACCAACCTCTCTCTCTCTCTGCCACCCCCAAGTCTCAAGAAGGGATTTTCACACTAGAGTAAACCTGGACAGGCGTCACTGATACCTCTAAATTTGTACACTTCTCCTGCCTCAGCCAAAATGTCCTTTGTTTGAGCTAATTATCAAGCACATTGAGCTAATTATCAAGCAAAATCCCAGTTTAGCCTTTCCCATGAGATGTAAGAGCATTTTCTTCAGGAGGTCTCAGCTAGTTTAAGCCCAGTCCACCCCCCAGAAACAATAGTGTTCGAAAAGGTGACAGCTCCAGTCAAGGGTGAGCATATTTCTTCTCCAGCCTTTGTCCATTCTGAAAAGAGATGATGACAGAGTACAGGCTATGGAAGTTAATCCCAGATCCAGCTCCTCATCTTCCCGTCTCTTCCAGATGAAGTTAATGAAACGAACGGATATGGGAGAACATCACAGAGCGCAAGAGATATAAAACAGTGATTATGTCGCATACAATCCATCCTGAAGAACAGATATGTGAGCGCACATACATTTAAATATTTGAAAAGCATCTTTTACAATGAATATCAAAATGACTTACAATCCAAGTCAGAGAAAAATGCCCTTACTTCTCCCTATCTCCCTTTTCTCATTACAGAGATAAATCCCGGGTGAGTCTCTCAGCTGCAGAGGGAGACTGAAGAATATATGTATAAAAACATATATGTGTGTGTATGTATAAAATATACAACATTAATAATCTCAATAATTTTAAGGGCAGATTGCTGCATAATACAGGCAGTCTGGGAGATGAGAAACTCTGGGTAATAGCTATTCTCTCTCTTCCCATCTGCAAAGTAGGTGGGAAAAGATGCCAGTAGCAAATGCATGGGCTTGTATTGTGTATCAGAAAGTGAAAGCAAGGCAGGAAGAAAGCAGCTGGAAGGATAGTCATATGCATGTAGCAATAGTGTTTGTGTTCTAGCAGTCATGGACAGTCAGCACTGTCAACACTAAGCATGTAAGAAATTCTTATCCTAAGATTTTAAATCATGTCAGTTATGGACCTCTTTCCATTGCATTCTTGCTTTATAATGAAAACTGAAATGAACTGTGACTTAAGAATCTCAGTCTTGTTTGGTTTTTGTTCTGTTTTGTTTCTTTCTGCCAACCCCCCCCTGCCCCAGCTACTGTGGAATTCAATCAGGAACCTTGGCAGCACTGCTGCCACTGCAGCCATGCTGCTTCCACATGTCACAGGAGATGCTCTGACTTGGGGGAGCAATTCACACTCACATTCACTGAGATGGAGAGATGTTGCTCTTTTAATTAAAGGGCTTCATCTCTATTCCCAACCCTGGCCACACCCTGTGCTGTTGTACAACAGCACAACTATATCTCAATGTACTTTTTTCCTCTTCTCTGTGATTCCTATTAAATTCATAGGTGATTTACTTGGTCATATTTTGTACCCAAATTTCTCAATTTTTAAGTGCTTTTCCCTATGTGAATACATACACATTCATAGGTTTTGATCTGCGTGCCTTCATTGTTGACGCTACTGTGTGAGTACCCCTGCCTTGGCCTCCTGCTACAATGCAGCAGCCTGCAAAGCTGCAACACCTTTGACTGGAGCAACACACAGTGTCCTGACTACACAAGGCTGAAGAATCCTGTCAGTACTCCAGTGTACATTCACAACCGTGAATCACACCAGTATCGTTAATCAGGGTTCTAGAAAATAGAAGGGATTTCCAAACAATAAGAAAAGTTCATTTCCCCCCTTGTTTTTGTCATTAATGAGTCTCAAGGGTCGTTGCAAGCCATATTTTAAAGCCTTGCTCTGTCACCAAAACCACAAAAGGTTGAGAACAATTTACTTTCAGAAGCAGAGGCATCTGGCAAAGCACAAATTATCACTGAGATACATGACAAAAAATTCCAGAACTGGTAGTGCTACAATTGCCTTCTGTGTAGAAACCACAATAAAAAGACAGTTCTATGAAGTGGTCTCTACAAAGCATTACAATAAATAAGAGGGACAGTGAGAAATGCAGCATAAATCTCCTGACCCACAAACGTGCTTTTCCAACCAGACCAGGCTGTCGCCATAATATGCACTCTCAGGACCCTGTGCACCCAAGTGAATTGTTCTCTGTTAATATTTCTAGCTACATATGCAGTGGATGCCAGGATTCTATAGCTGCACTTGTCACATAGGAAGAGCACAGTCTCCTCCTCCCACAGATGCACCTCTATTTTTACACAGCTGTATATAATGTTTCCATGTATGTATCTAGTGACAATGCGCAGTGCCTGTGAAGTTATAAGCACATGCCAAGGTTCCTACATGTGCAGGATGCCAGAGAGCAGTACATGTGTCCTGGATAATGGAACAGCCCCCTGTGCCCTGGCTGTGTCTCTTACTGTTTGAGCTTTGTAAAAAGTGACAGACACATGCATTTCTCCCCAGCTTTGACTCATGAGTATAGCAGTGCTTGCACAAACCCAGGTGTTGAACGAATGATCAGCCAGCTGTAATGTTACTTTAAATGCAAGTTTGTGTATTGGCTCTCAGCACAAGCCTGAGAGATGCAGTTGAAAGGAACACAGTCACTCTGAGTACAGGATCTGCATAAATCACTGTCCAGTATATTCATTCCTATTGACAGATTAATTCCTTTCTCAGGTTTTGCTTAAAAGTGTACCACTGAATACTAATAACAGTTCCCAGAGCTGCAGTAATGTCACTCAAAGCAGGGTGAAAGATGTTGAAGGGAATGATCTATGGCCTTCTCGATGGGGAAGCTCCCAGCTGCTCCAGCTCCCCAGGCTGGCAGCTGGCAGCAGCGAATACAAGGAGCCACCTCCTCACCTTGCGAGGGGATGGGATTACCCAAGTCTCTAATTCTGGCACGAGGTTGCTCTGGAAGGAAGAGTGCAGAGGTTCTCTCTAGACCTGGAAGAAATCCTCTCAATGTCTGCCAGAGTAAAATTGGAAATAGCAAGGCAAATCTTCATCTCCTCATAAAACTAGCTGCATATGCGACACAGCAAGGGCACTGGCCTGAGAATCACGGCAGGCAGCAGAGCAGGGAATCTCTGTAATGTTTCCCAACCCCAGCTGATTTGTTGGGTGCATTTCATTTTCTGCACCCAAAAAAAAATGAATGCAAAGGTATTTTCCCTTAATCAAGTCTCCCAACCGAGGTGTCAGGCACAGAGAAATCACTTGTCACTCCAATGCTTCCCAGCATGTGCTCACTGCACCAAGGAACGGAGGGCAAAGGGATTACAGAATTAAGTGATATCGGTACAGCAGCCAGAGTGGCCAAGATTTACCTGTCACTTGGAAGAAAACTCCATTTCATTTTGTGGTTTACTGAGAGTGAAAGTTAAAGTGGTGGGGCCTGGCCAAGCCCTGGGATCTATAAGCAGGTAACGTCAAACCATCAGCCCGTGACAGCCCACACCAGGCACCTTAACCTTTCTCTGGGCAAGGTAAGAGCAGCTGCACAGTAATCCCTTGGTTCAGGCTTAGGGACAGGCTCATAGACTCCTACGGGACTTCATCGCTGCCTGTCAGTCAGCTGGAGGACCAACCTTATCCCTTCTCAGAGGATCACAAGTGGTGTTTTCTGGGAATCAAGATAAGGGCATTAGCCCTGCAAGGCTGGAGAAGTGGCTTCCCATCTCCATGGTGTTTTCATAAATACAGCAAAGTCTGAAGGAAATGGTTTTTAAGCTGTGAGGTGCCCACTGGATTTTTGTTGATGGCAGCACCAGGACCAGCCTGGCAAGGTCCTGCATAGATGAGGATGAAATGCGAGAGCAGAGAAAAAGGTCCAGCTAGCACAGTTCCTCTACTCTACCTCTCCCTTTCAAGCAGCCTTCTTGGACTAGGCTGTCTCCAGCAGCATAACTGGCAGGAGTGTGTGAGTCCACAGTGCTGCATCTGCCCCTGCTGATGACAAATGACCCTTAAGGTAAAATCTGTTCCTGCCCATACACTTTCTCTAGTGAAAACACTCTTTCTTCTCCCCCAAGAAAAGTTTTGACCTCCATCACTCCTAATTCTCTTTTCCACTTACTCATGTAGAGATATGATTAAAAGCCCCTGGGACAAAGCCCTCAAAAATAACATCTTGCTCTTCTATTTTTTAGTGCATACCTCCATTCTATTTCACCTCATCAGATTTCCCTTCTCCCCCTAGGATCTCACCTGTCTCTGTGACTGCTCCTCTTCCTTCTTTAAACCATCCTCCCCAGTTGTATGCTGGCTGGGATGGTCTAGTCAGAATGAATACTGTTACACCTCCTTTGCAAATGATCGCAGTGTCTTTGTTACAGTCTGATTCAGATTTCTCCCCATATTTTGGTCTGTGGCTCCTCCCCTGTCATTCTACCATTTCACCAGAACTGATTGCTCAGAAGGGCAAGAGATGAGCTCCTGCTGAAAGACACAAATTAACAATTTCACGGGTATTGGGGGGAAAGGTTGAATGAAAATTGGGGGGTTGCAGGTGGCCGGCTGTTTTTCTCTAGTTGGCTGAACCAAACTCCAGAGCTGAACATCTCGTAATTTGGAGAAAAACCTAGTTCACTTGACTCTATTTCAGGTTGTAAAAAGTGTAAATATAGCACTCTTAAAAGCCAGGTGTACCTGAAGGCAGAATAATCCCAAACTGTTGTGAATCAATGCAATGCTGTTTCATACTGCAACAATAACCATTCTCAGGCTCTTCATCTGTCAGCTAGCTTTGCTCCTATTGATTGTATCCTTTCATAAACTCAACTGCAGCTTAATGCCAGAAAAGGCCTTTCCTCTGCCCTGTTTCAGTGCCAACAGCACACTGCCTTCCATCTTGGTGCAACGGTCCCAGCCTTGCACAGCTCTGAGTTCTCAAGCTTCTGCTTGTTGTCCTTATTATAAATAAACCTCAGGGTGACACAAACACTGTTGTCGTCCACAGAGGTGCTGACTAGCTTTTAGAAGAGCTAGTCATAGAAACAGAAAGATGACAGTACATGTGATGCTGGAATTAAAAAGCAGTATCTCTGCTAAAGGGTTATCTGACTCATCCTGCTCTGCCAAAGGAACACGTGCTGGTTACACTCATGTCCTACACACTGCCACCCTTACCATGCAAGCTGACTCTTGCTCCTCATTATGAGATTATATGCTGAGCAGCACCCTGTTTGCACAGGAGCCACAGACCGTAAGTACTCTGCTATCTCCTCAACTTTTCTCAATCCTCCTCTCCACAGAAAGACACTGTGCTTTCTTCCACTTAGACTAAGTCCTTGGAAACCTTGAAATTTACCAATGAACAATTATCTTTGATCTCTTTCTATTTCTTCAGTTTCTTCCCCTGGCTTTTTTTTTTTCTCTTTCTCACTTCATTCACTTACATCTCTGTCTGTGCTCACTCCTTGCATTTCAACCTCCAATACCTCTCTCATGTCTTTCCCTGCTTCCAAACTCTTCTATCAGTCTTTCTGTTTTTCCATTTCTATAATCTACTCTGAATTGTCTTGTCTCTGCCATTTTTAAGAAAAATTAAGAGTGCCCATGAATATGAGAAAAGTACCTCCCTGGATTTTTTTAAATCTTCAAAAACAGGGTCCAAGGTTCAGTCAAAGCCTATTTGCTTAAAAAGAGCTAAACAAAAAGGCTTGTGCCAGTTACAGACACAGTTAGTTCTTCACACACACACACACACACCAAGAGGTACTCATCTGTTCTACTTTATCTCCAAACAGCAGCAATGAAATACTATTCAAATTCTCTTCCTTGTCCTTCTGTGGGACAGTGCTAAGCAGAGCTGAAGGGTAAACACAGATTAACTGGTTTACAGCACTTCTGATTTGGCTGGTGCAGGGCTTCTCTATGTACATCCATGGCTCTGATACACCAAATAACGCATAATTTATCTTATTTACACTGCAGGTAAATTCTTGAGACCACTCATTTTAGATACAGATTTGTGACATTGCTTCTCCAGAAGCGAGGCAAACCCACAGTGCTGGTGGGGGCTGATGGTATAGCCAATCACTTACTTGAGTGCAAAGTTGTTCAATCAAGCATGCCTGGATTTGACATTTTTGCCTCAACACTCATTTGCAAACAGCTGGAAAAGCAAGGGGCCAAGCTTGGGTCCACAAAAGAAAAAACATGGCCAGAAGTGACATGTATCTTTAAAAATGGGAGGACCAGGGGATTATAAAGCAGAGAATTTAGCTTTAGTTCACAGTCACAGACAGGGACAAATAACCAGACTGCTTGCAATCACCTGCAAGATAACAAGGAGATGAGTAACAGGCAACATGCACTTGTCAAGGAAAATCATGTCAAACCAACATAATTTTCTTCAGTAGAAGGGTAACGTCTCTTGTGGACAGCAGAGAAACAGTTCATTCATGCATCTTGATCTTAGTAGGCTTTCTGACACCCTTTCTAACATTCCTACAGACAAGCTCAGAAAATATGGTCTAGATGAATGCACCATGCAATGGCTACAGTTTATTGGAAAATAGTACTCAGAAAGTAGTTACTAATGGCTCACTGTCAAAATGCAAGGATACACCAGTGGGGTTTCTGCAGGGATCTGTTCGCAGTCTGGTGATATTCAATATTTTCATTAATGACCAGAATAAAGTCTGTTTATTAAATCTGCAGATGACAGCAAGCTGAGCAGGAGAGCACATGGAAGATAGGCATGGAATTAAAAATGATCTCATTTACAAAAGAAACAATAAAAATTGGAATAAAATACTATATGGGTGTGTGTAAAGTATTGTGCTTTGGCAGGAATAACAGCCTCCAGTGACAGAGGATGAACAACCAGGTAGTGAACATGCTGCTAGACAAGAGGGTTCCAATAGACATGGCAACGATAGACCACAAGCTCAACATGAATCACTACTGCCTTGCTAGAAAGGAAAAAGAAAATACCAGGTAAATGTACAAGGACGAAATCTACAAAACACAGAAACTAATCTGCTTTAGCTAACACTGGTGGGAATCAGCCAGAGTGTTGTATCCACCTTGGGAGAATAATCCCAAGGAAAACACGGCCCCACTGGAGAGAGACCTGAGGAAGGCAATGATAATAACCAGAAGTTGAGAAAGCACCACTTCTAAGGGAGTCTGAATGCATTGTGTCTGTTTACTTTAAAGAAGACAAACAAAGATATGAGACATCAGAACAGTTTTCAAAAGGTTGAAAGGTTTTGGGGAAAAAAAAATTAGAACAGTTTGTTCTGCATACCTTTGCCAATTACAACAAGGAAAGGGGTAGTTAAATTGCAGAAAGGGAGATTAAGATCAGAAGTCACCACTGAGCTCCAGTGGTAAAAGCATTTAAGCACTGGGAAAGATTGCCTCAGGTTGCAGAGAACCCACCAGTGCTAAGTGTTTTGGAATCAACTAGATCAACATGGCAGGAAACAACCAACTGCAGCTCATCTGATCTTTTGGCAGTGGGATGAATGAGATCCTCTCACCAGGTTACTTTTAGCCATCTCATCACAGCAAGTTTCTCTCACACAAAAAACTAATCCACGTACAATCCTTTCCTCACAGGCGTTACTCATAGACATACAAACTACAAGCAGTAAGATGGACTGCTGGTCCATCTGCTGCCACAGCAGTGCTTTGGGTGGTGGCAGTGACCATCCCACACTCTATCTTTAAAACTGTGCAGTGAGGATGGGTTAAAACTTTTCTTTCCACCTGATTAAGTAGATCGGCTTATGACACAGCCCATAAGGGATTTACTTTTTGGCACCACTGGGGATGACCCTACGAATGTAAGAAGCTACGGCAGCAGATCCCAAAATAGGGGTCTTGACTCCAACAAAAAAGTCTGAAATCTTGCAGGAAAGATCATTGCCCCTGAAAATGGAGCATCAAGAAGAAAAGTTTGGAAACTCCTGAGCTAAGGGCTTTTTCTCCAAGAATCTGACAACTTTCCTTCTCAACTGAAATCTGTTTTGCGACACAAATCCTATATCGAGGTACTGGCCTTTGTAACTCTATATTCCTCTGCAGTATAAGGAGCAGCAGGACAAACACAAGCTCCTGTAGCAGTGACCTGGGTTATCAGGCAAGTCTGTGATTAGACCTGCACAGAAAATGGAATTTTGTCTACAGGGAAACGACACTGTCCAACACTTCCCAAGCAAAAGCACTCTGACTGTATATTCCTGTCCTCCTCTTTGCCTCTAAGTGGTTACAACAGGCACTACTGACTGGGGACCAATTACAGGGGCCAGTCCAGGCACCAGTCCTTAGATATTTCCTCTGTGCGTGTCTCACGTTTAGCTGTATGGCATTGAGGCAGCCTGGACTTGGAAGGTAAATCGCAAAATTAAGAGCAGAACACCAGAACATTTTTCATGACCTTTCTAATGAAGATATTCGGGTCTCAAAATGTTACTAGCTGAAAGGACACTCAGGCCTTTTCTTTTCTAACAGCTCTGTGGTGGGAATATGAATGACTCTGCACCACCACATAAAAGATATAAATATGAAAGGGAGAGAAAAATGGTTTAGGTCAGTCCAAATGCATCTCATTAAGGAAGAAATAACACCAAGAAAAACAAAATTAAGGGTTGGGGTGAAGGACTATGTAGCTGAGAGTGTGACATTCCATATATAATTCTCGCCAAGAAAATGCAACATGCCTCATTTACATGTCTTTGCATGCGGGAAACATGCAAAACAACCACAAGATTAGATGCCTACCATCATGTTTTATTGTATATATGCATGCCTCCTAGTGAAAAGAGCCACTGATTTGTGAGGCTACTTCCCTTTCTGTGGTTTTCTGAACCTCTGCTGATTTCCTCTTGGGGAGCTTTTAGATTGTGCCCTTACTAAAATGGAGGCTCAGTGTTCCCCTGGACCCTCGCATGGTTAACCACTTAGCCACTGCCACAATGGGAAACACCTTTTACAATTCAATTTGATCTTTCTCAAGGATTACTAGAAGCACCTACTCTCACAACAGCAAAATGTTAGGCTGCAATAAATGATTTCACCATAAGAGGTTTTAACTGTCATAGGCATCAAAATGGCTTTGCAATGGTTATGAGCAGATTTAACTCAGAAGTTTGACAGTCCCATGTGCTCAACAGCACACTGAATGATTCAGTAATGATAGTGTACATATCTCCCCAGGGGACCCCAGTGTGAAGATGCACAGACACTCAGAGCTCACAGCCCCATCCCCAGAAACAACGAGGCATCTCACTCCCTTGGCTGCATATGGGCAGGGAACCAGCTTTTCTTTCAGATCACACTTAGCATCAGTGAGTGAAGGAACCAGGGATGATTACACCTCACTGCTGGAGGTATGTGACAAGTCTCCCCCCCTTCCTTCACCTCACATTGCATTAACTGTCTGCAAGGGGATTTTTATGCCATTTGCAAAACTGTGGCAGTAGAGATAAGCAGCAAGGTGTGGCAGGAAACATTATCAGAGGAACAGATACACAGCCCACAGCTGATACCAGACTAGGGTGCAAACTACCTGTTTTATACCTGTGTTGCAAAAGGCAACACCTCCTACAGCACAGTACCTGTAAGCTGGGGTGCTGGAATGGGTCCAGAAAGGAAAGGAAGGATTTTCCAGCACACCACCACACTTCAGATGATGCCTGAGGCACGGAAAAGGAAACCACCTTGCTCTATTTAAGATAAAAGCTTATGTTGAAAGAGGGTTACTTCAAGCTTGGTATCTGGAGCAGGTGCATACATTTGGCTGGCTTTCTTGGTGAGTGCAGCATTCACAACTGGAGACAGATTTTTTCAAAAGCTGATATCTCATTTGGGCAACAAACCTAGTGTCCAGGTTTTCAAAACAGAGCTCCTCGTGTTGGGAGTGAGCATGTTTTAAAAACGGAACCTGTAATGACAGTCACTAGAAGTCTTACAAGTCAGCACTACAGGTGCTCAGCATCTGTGGAGGTAGCAGCATGTGTTAAACATTCTTGAGTGGATGTCTCAAAATTCCTCTTGCCCTCTCTGGGACACAGGGCAAATTCCCAGCCACTTAAAGGACTTCACCTATTCAAGCCCACCGATACGCAGATAAATATTTCTATGTTTTAGAAACTAAAATGCAATTAAGATGCTTTATAGGTAGACCTGAGAAGTATAGTGAGAAGTTTTTTGGAGGAGGTTTTGAAAGCAAATACTTAAACTACAAATTTCTCATAGAAATTTGATTTCTTCAAATAGATTTCAAAGCAATCTTTCACTTAGCAGCAGAACATGATTTATTCTGCATATGGACCTGTGACCAATCCTTCTGTCCTTCCCAAATGCCTCCCTACAATTGCTAACACAGGGAAATCTGAAGTGCTCCAGCTGCCAGATGAATCATATACATGGTGTACACAAGTCATGCAACACAATTCCATTTCTGAGATTGTGATAAATATGGTTTCACAAGTAATTCTTCTGATATGGCTTACAGAAACCATAGCAAACATAGGGAACATACACACTAGATATCAAGGTAAGAGATGCCTGAGAAACTGTGTGTGCAATTAACTTCCCTCTCGATGAGGATATGGCCAGTGAAAGAACTCTGACAAACGCAAGGCTGATATATGTCAGAAGACAACATGAATGTGAATAACGAAAAAACATTTTACAGGCTTCTAAAACTAAAATGGCCAGCTCCTGTAAAAATGCTGGAAGAAGAAATAGATAAGTGTGGGCCCAGGAAAGTCAGCTATAAAACAAAGGAGGTTCCAAACTCAGTTTGAATGATTCTATACAAAAGGAGATTTCAGAGAAACCACACCGTATCTGCTCTGAAAGATTATTTCTTCAAGGTGAGGTCTAGTTTGAGTACAAGGTGCCAGAAACATTTCCACCACTGACAGCTAAAAACTACAGACAGATGCAAAGTACACCTGCGGTTTTTTAGTAACTATGTTTCCAATTTTATAATAGGGAATACAAAACTTTTCCTTAACCAGTACAAAATAAGTTTCTTTCCTAGGAAACCAGTTTGGTTTTCAAAGCAGCCTCTGTTAGAGCTGACAAGTGCTTTAAACCATGAACACCTTAAAGGAGTGAACTTGAAATAAATCAGCCATACAGGTGAACACACTGGATGCCTGCAAGCCATGACAAGAGAGTAATCCCAGACATGCATCCTACTAGATTGCAACAGTCAGTGTGACAGTGGATACTGCCTTCAGAATGACAGCACCTGCAACCGACCCTAGTGGGGCTCTCCTGGCAATATGCAGATTTCTCTTGGGCAACTCCCAAGTGCAGAAAAAGTCCTGTTTTTCATGCCTTTTTTAATTATTCCCAGTCACTATCAATGTTTCGTGCTTCATGTCGTCTTCCACCAAAAAAATCCCATGATTTTTGGAAAAAACTGTTGCATCAGTGAGAGGGTTCCCCCTAAATTCAAAAAGACCTTGATAAAACCATTTGTTAATGATTCCAAAAACTTGTAAGGACTGTGAAAATTCTGCAAAAGACATATGGAATATAGAAAGACTCAAAACAAGCACATGTTAAACATTTCCAAAATGTTCCAAGTTTTGGAATGCTAAAGTATGTTGGAACATTCAAACATTTCCAAAATGTTTTAGCATTTTTATGCATACAGAAACTTCAATCAGAATATTATAATCCAGGACCCAGAAGTGAATATTGCATGCCCTGGTAGGGGACTGCCAGTCTCCCTTTCCAAATGAGAAAATCTTCATCATTATTAACTTCCAGTATGTGCTGTCACATCAGAAACTTAAATTTATCTCATATATAAATCTTCCTAGGAAACTTTTTGGGAAAAATACACATTAAAAAAAAAATTAATTTGGCAGGGAAATCTGACACTGTTCTGCGCATGTATGACTATTTGAAGCAGATCATGAGTTTGCAATTTATTATTTTTGATCCTGCCTGCAAGGAAGAAAATGGACTCCTGAAATCTCTTCCAACCTTTCATTTCTGCTATTCTAATACTGGATTGATTCCCAGGCAGATGAATTACTGGATGCAATGCAGGTTAGACACTCCAGGGTACATAATGAATGGGAGGTTTATTATTATTTATATATATAAAATTTGTGCACGTGGCTTTATAATTAGCTCATGGGTTTAACTTCCAGACATGTGTACGCAATAGAAAAGAGAAAAAGCAAGGTTTGTGTCTGCGCTCATAAATCCTTTCCATTTAAGATTTGTCTCCTCTTGCTCTGTCCTTGATCGAGTTTTCCCTGCCCATAGTCCCAGGAAGGCACAGGTTTATTTGGGGAATTACTCCTACCCTGCTGTGGTAGAACAAGTCCTATTGCTGTGATTTGCCACAAATATCGAGGGGAAAAGAGAAAGCCAAGAGCCTACAACATGAGTCCTCCCCTGGTACGCACCTGTAACACATTTCCACAATAGCTCAGCAGACGCCCATGTCCAAGAAGCTCTTCAAGGGCACATAGTACAGCACAGTTGAGCAGGTTTGCCAAGCCTGCTGGCACTCTGGCTGTGCCCAGGTCCTAGCCCAAAGTCTGCTTTCGAGGCATGATCCCTGAAGCATTCAACCACCAAACAAGTGGTTCCACAGGAGCTGAAGGGGGCTGGGGAAACCAGGCACAGTACTGCTAAAACAGCAGCAGCTGCTGCTCAGCGTGGGTAATTTCCCTTTACTTTCCCACTGGGAAACCTACTCTAAAGACAACATTCACGATGGGTCTGAGTGGAAGGCTGTCAGTTGGTATTCCTCATCCCCCTCCATCCTGATGTTTCCCTATGGCATGACAGCCCTCCTGAAATCCAAGTGTGTACCTCTTTTCAAGATGCCCGAAGAGTGGGTCACCTCTCCAGGTCCCTGTGAGGGCAGGCTGGTAGGTACCTCCAGGTGCACAGGACACTGCCAGGGACAGCAGGTCTGGACAGGGTTCACCCACCTCCGCCTCCCACAACCGTCCTGTCCTGGGCACCAATGGAACAGGCTGTGCAGCGTTGGCATAGCCCATGGGTGCTTGGCCCACCTGCCTTGGCAACAGGGGTTACAGGGGGACATCACCTGCCCTGGCATTCCAGTCCCAGCCAGTGATGGTTCTGATGTCGTAGCAGAGTCGAACAGCTCCAAGCAGGGCGTGGTGGGGCTACACCTTGACTCCCTGATGACTCCCCCAGGGGGCTCCCCCTACCCTCCCAGAGCTCTACCCCCAGTGTTCCCACACACTTAGTTAGCCGAGGGGTGGCTGTTGCTGTGCCTGGTCCTCACAGAGCTCCCCAGACAATGCAGAGCAAAGGCACAGATGCCACCCGAGGGGCAGTGTTATCTCAGGACGGGGAAGCGGATCACCTGAGTGTAACTAAGAGCAGTTTCCTTCCTAGGACAGGGCATGGGGAACAGCAGACAGAAGGGCTGTACCAGTACTGGCAGGTGCAGTGAGGGCACAGGAGAGGTAAGAGGAAGGTTGGAGAATGCAGAAGGTCCAGAGTGGGGAGGAACAGCTCAGGTGAAGCTGATGTCATGGATGAGTGAGGAAAACCTCAGGCAGCACTCCCGCAGTAGTGTGAGTTTGGCACAGCTGGCACTGTGCTGGCACAGCTGGCCCACTGCCAGGAGAGCTCTGGGTCTCTCCTTTTCTGCTTTTCCCCTTCCCTTACAGGGAGCAGCACGCCTCTTTAAAAGGCAGTTCAAGCCTCTCCTCCTTAGTAGAATAAAGGTAGAGATCATAGAACCATACAATATCCTAAGTTGTAAGGGAACCACAAGGATCATTGAGACTAACTCCACGGGACAACCCCCAGAAAATCACACCATGTGCCTGAGTGTGTTGTCCAAGCACTTCAGGAGCTGTGGCAGGCTTGGTGCTGATGGGAAGAGGGAAGGCACACTCCGGCTTTGTCTAGAATACCGTTTTAACTCACTTTAATTGCTCCCCAATTAGCCAGAGTTAGCTAACACATTTGTAAACACCAGCCTAGGCACTGCACAAACATTTGTTCTAAGACAGATATGTAAAATAGTTAAGTGGGTGCTACGGCAATTAGGTATAATCTTATTACTTCCCTTTCCCACATCCCCTTTTCACCCTTTGCTGGAGCGCAGACCTGAGTTCGGTAGCAGAGGACTTTTTTTTCAAAAGGCACTACAAAGGTAAACCTTAGGGCTATCTCATGCAAAACCCTGATAAGGTGCTATTAGTTCCCAGCCAACTTTCAAAGACAGAGTACCAGAGGGTTTTATAGCAACAGACATTCAATGCACACAGAATCCACTAAGTAGATGTAAAAGCCTTCTGAGTTTCTCAATTTTGATTTATATTCTCTTTAAAAAAATCATTAGGCAGTAGATTTTCTGGTGTTCTTTATACAGACAGACCCCTCATCCCCTTTGTTATGGCTGTATTTCAAAATGTAAGGTTTCAACGTGACATTCACACTTCTGCTACTTTAGCACGCGCAGCAACACGTTCCTCTCTGATTTTATTTCAAAGATGCCTTATCAGTCTTTATATATGATCATAATGTGGAGCATATATCAATGGGATTCTTCAGAGCTGGAGAAGAATTGCAATCTCTGAACGCTTTCACAATCCCATGAGCAAAAAAGCAGGTTAGGGTTTTCCAAATCTAGCTTCCAGCTCCACACACATATCTCCCTCCCCTCACTTGTCAGAAATCTGCAGCTTGTATCCAAAGCAGAACAGAAACTGGCATCTGGATGTAAAACATCCATTTCTGCAAGGTTCTTGGGATACAATGCAACACATTCTTCTCAGTCCAGGTCCAAATAGACAATGCAGCCTCTAAATGAGCCACTTTCTGTTTGCTCTTCTGCAGGGCTGTCAAGCAAGCTGCAAAGGGCTCACCATCAACATCCCAGGCTGTGCTTCCCTTAAGACTGAGAGTAACCACCACTCCCTTTTGCAAGTGTGCCATTTGGCGCGCTTTGGTTTGGATGACCAAACTTCATCGTAGTAAAGTATTTCTTAACGACTCAGCTCTCACGTGAATTCAAAATGACATCGATTTCACAGCTAACCCTCCCAGTACAAACAAATTTCAAAATTATTCACAGAAATTTTATAACATATTCCTTCTGGGTCTGAAAGAGAGAGAGAGTCTTAGAATTCCTATCATCCAATGTTTCAGTCTTATTTCTTGAAATGCCCCAAACTGCTCAATTTCAGGCTGTTTTAGCATTAAGATGCATTTTCCTTTTGTCTTACAAAAGCCTGAGGAAGGTTAAATGCCTCCATTCTTTTGCTAGAGGCTGTGCTATGTAGATCATATCTCCCATGATTTAACTCTGCTTTGTCAGAAGGAAGCCACGATCATGTACCATTTTGCTCTTCTCTTCAAGTTAAGCTGTCTAGAGAAGATGGCAAAAATGACAATCCCCTAAACCTAATAAAGGAAAAGAAAATTAAATTAGCTTCATCTTTTTTGGAATTAATTAGAAATAAAAAGTTTGAGTTTGCTAAAAATGCATATGATTTTGCTTGGGTCAAAACTTCACCCAAATTCCTCCACATTCACTTTAGTAATAACAGCATGGGGGAGGGGAGAAAAACCCTGAGAAATTGTTTTTGCACCAAAAAATTCCAAAACTACTTTAGTTTCAGCTGCCTCTGGGTGCTTGGCAAAACAGCTCACCTGTGTTTTGAGCAAATGATCTTTGGCCTAGATATGCTTGGTCACACTCACCAGTTTTAGCAATAAGAAATCACTTAATTAATTTGCAGCTTTTTGGTGTTAAAGGAAGATGTCAGT
This sequence comes from Chiroxiphia lanceolata, assembly GCF_009829145.1. NCBI lineage: Eukaryota > Metazoa > Chordata > Aves > Passeriformes > Pipridae > Chiroxiphia > Chiroxiphia lanceolata. The sequence continues at coordinate 95,690,361 of NC_045638.1, read as the reverse complement.
CAGAGCACCTGGAAGAGGTCAGGTTTCTGCTTGCCACGAGGGGGGTAAGCTGTGGATGTTGGTAGCCTGCACTGCCCTGCCTTGCTGCTGCTGAGGGTGCTGGGTTGGTAGTGCCAGTCATGATGGGACTGTGCTATGCATGTGCATTCAAGCAAATGAAAGTAATAGGCAGAGCCACTGTCAAAAGTAACAACAACAACAACAACAAAATAAAGACGAAAGAAAGGGAAAAAAAAAGTGCATTTTTAACCTCATGGCAACTGTCAGAAGTTATCTCAAGTGGAAAAATATCACACTGATAGCATACTTTGGTTTTACCACAAGATAAACTTGGTGATGTCAGCCTCAGGCTCAGCTAACTCTAGCTGACCTGACCTAGATTACAGTCAAAAAAAAAAAAAAACCAAACAAACGAAACAACCTGACTTTTTTGTGATTTTCTGCCTCTGTTAACCACATTACTCTAAAATAAAAAAGACCTAAAATGCACCAAAGTCATTTCACAAAGCAGACAAAATTCCTTTCAGATCATAACAAGCAACTTGTTTTCCACATCAAATTGAAGCCTGTAACTAAGAAGTCAGCCACCATCCCCATAGACTTCCCTACATTCTCGCAATATTATGAAGCAATATATTGCCTAGATCAAATCTCCTAACACCAGGATCTACTCTGATGTTTTCTCTGGCAGATCACCAGGGCAAGTGACAGTGTCCCCAGCAGGCTGCAGGTGACATATACTGACCCCACATATATGGAAGGCCACAATGCTGTACTCAGTGTGGATGCATGTTCGAAGGAAGGAGACATTTAGCCTACTGATCTCAGAAGATTCTAGATACAGCTGGTATGAAAGAGAGGTGGAAAGTGTAGTCTATGTGTGCCCTGAGACTCAGCGCCCTTGGCCCAGGCGCTGCCTCCAGTGTGGGAAACTGAATGTTGCTTTTGGGAACCAGCAGCAGCTCTGCCATTTACATACATTAATCCTTGGAAGTACAGAAGGCATTATCATTTGCCAGACTTGTTTGCATAATGAGGAACTCTCAAGAGAAATTTCTTGGAGAAGTGTTGCCATTAAGGTGCGTGTGTGTTACCACGGCATTTCTATTCAGCTCCCAATGCCTTTCTCCCCTCCTCCTCACACTTACACCCACTCATTGGAAAGGTGAGTCCCCTGCAAGAGCTCCTGGATGGTGCTCATGTGCCACGTTCTCAGAAGGTTTTCAGACCCCCTGACACCCTCCACACCCAGCCCTGCTCACTCAGCCCAAGGGGTTATGCCATGCCATTGACCTACTTCCTCCTTAAGCAGGTACTTGGGCAGGCAAGACTTTTGCCTGGCTAATTCATTGTTGGTGAATAGATATAATTTTCTCAACTTTTTCTCACAAAAGGTGATTGGGCCACATTGGGGTGAGAAGGACTGGGTAAGTAAAGGAATCAAACAAAGACTGTTTTGTAAACGAGATGACCTACACCCTCCTGCAGAAATATAGGGAAGGAAAGCAAAAGAGAGAAAGTAGTTAATGTTTTTGAACTACTGGTGTCCCCTTGAATCTAAGCAGTGGCAGCATGGGCAGCAGAGGGGCTGCTGTGGTACCAACGGGGAGGCTTCTGGCATCACCCTGGCTGATGGACCTCAGCTCTCCCTGCTTTCTGCAGTCGTGTGGTGGCCCAGAGCCCTCCGAGCCTCAACAGAGCGTGAGAGCCTATGTTGCCAGGCAGCCTAAATAATGGCCTCTAATGGGTTCGGCAGTGTTTCAAGAGCCTGAAAAATGGTGTAGGAAGCTATCCCCTTCCTCTTCCTCCCCTGCCACTGCCCCTTCCACTAACTCAAATGCATTATCAGGACTGGAAGTGCCAGCAAGCCTCTGCTTTCCCTCAGGGGCTAGCAGTACCAGGGAAGGGAACCACCGTCAGCCAGTCTCACAGGTTTGCCCATTTGTTTTCATTTTGTCACCAGATATTTCTATTTAAGCTGCTTAGAAGGATATCTCAATAAAAGCCCTGCTGGGCTCAAGGAGATAGAGGTTGATAGAGGTTCAGGAGGTTCCTTCCTCCTGAACATCACCCTCTTGCCAAAACATCTAGTCATATTGTGAAGGAGATGGGGAGAGCAGGCATGCCCAGCAGCTCTCTTCCCAATTTCCTACCACCTTAGCTGTTGATGGAAACTGAGTTGTTTATGAAGCACAAGTACCCTGCAAACCAGCTCAACAGTTCAGCAGTTAGGGTGTTAAATCAACATCATCGAGGTCTGAAGAGATGGCCTACTCCACTCACACGATTTAGACTGCAGCACAAAAACATTTACATTAATGTACAGGTTTCCATACAAAATGCCTTCAAACTCATTCCTGCAGATCTTGGGGAACTGCATGGTTTTAGTTCAGGGTCCATCCTTCTGCATACTGAAGAGAAGTCAAACATTTGCATGAAAATTGTGTACCTATCCTTCAAAAAGCAAATGCTAACTGGCAGCTGAGGGTACCTCTACATCATACATTGCCTGAAAGGATTAGCTCAGATATCACTCCTGCATGATGCTGCATTGCACACAGTGTAGGTGTACCTGAGTCGCCCTTACTGATGACCACTGTAAGACAATCTTGAGCCAACCTGAGATTCCACAGCCAAAGGCCAGAGATGCAAATATATGTAGCTCTTCCAGATGATTACACTTCCAAGAGAAAAAGTGTGGTTATTTCCAGTTAGGAGTGGGAAGATTACCCAGTGGGAATTATGAACGGAAACTCAGGATCCCTACACATGAGATCGGGATTTTACTCCCAGCTCTGCTGCTGACAAACTGTGTGGATCAGGGCACTTCATCTATCTACACTTTGCTTTCCCTTGCATAAAATTGTGGATGTCTTTTTAAACCTGTCCTTGAGCAGAACACAGCACACAAGTGCTTGTTATTGTCACTGGTGTCACACTGATGGCCCATGTGCAGTTTGCACAGCTGAGTACAGTCAGGCTGTAGGGGTCCATGGTTCCCTGCATCAGTGTTTGTGCCAGGCAGTGCCTGCTGGGCAATGCCTGCCTGCGCTCCCCCCGTGCAGCCTGTGCACAGCTGTATGCAGCTGTCACATCATCTCTGGAGGAGATCACATCTTCTGTCACATTCCCCTGCACACTCAGCGATATATATTCACACTCTGCGTGTGGATGACTGTAAGTGGGATATATATTTAGATCTGACTATCTCTGTGTGCATCTCTGGGCACACATGCATGTGAGAATTGGGTCAGAAGAATCTCTTTCCCCGTTCATGTTACTCATCACAAAATCCCTATACCCAATGTCACCTTTGCAAGTTGTTTTGCAAGCCCCTGATTAAAACATCTGCTTCTCTTCCTGCTTTGCTGAGTGAGGAGAACATCCACAGAAAGAAATGGAAGAAGCCATTAGCTTAGTCTCTAAGGGGGAACCCTTGAACAGCTCAGAAAAGCCTGTGCCAAGGGGAGGACACTGGAAAGTGAGAACCAGCCAAGGAAAGAGACAGATGGAGCCAGCTCCACTCCAGTTCTCTGCTGCCTTTGCTGCACTGTGTACATAATATTCTTACAAGGTCTAATTTATAAACCCAGCTCGTGTTTATAAACTCTCCTGTCCTAATGGAAATGAAAACATTAATACAACCCAAGGATTCTTCACTTTCCAGGTTTTAATTAAAATCATAGGCGTTAAGAAGCAAGAGTGTCTTCGTGGAATACAAGTCTAATGAAGTATTTCCTCACACAGCACAAATCTCTGTGTGCAGTCCCAGCTCACTGGCACCGGGTGCCCGAAACACCGACCCCCTGGAACCAGGAGTTCACATCTTGAAAATTAGAAAAACAAATTATCCTGCAGTTTGTTTCAAATAAATGTAGGTGCCAAGATGGAGCTGGAAAAATACTACTAAGTAGGTAAGAGAAACCCCAACAACCTAGCACAGTCATAAAACATGATCTCTTAATTGACTAACTGAAGGTGATAGTGACTACTTTGCACTCTAAGGAGGGGGTGCTGCATGGTAAAAAGGAGAAGACTTGATGTGGGGGCAGTGTGTGAAGGCACAGAAGAGGAGGGGCAATGGGGAAGCAGTAGCAAAATGAGAAAAGGCAGCACAGGAGGTTGGAGTAAGGGGAGTTAAGGGTACTGGTGAGGCAGGTAAAAATGTAAACACATGAAAATTGCAAGACCAGATCACACAGACCTGTTCCCTCTGTTTCCCATGGGACCAAAGAAAAAAGAAGTAAAGGAACCAGCATGGAGCGGCCTGTATGTATAGACACAGTTGAAGAGACTGATCCTTGGAAGGTGTAAAGCTGGCTGGAGGTCAAGGCTGATGGCAAAGCACCAGCTACTGCAAAATAAAGCCCAGCAGAAGGAGCAATTTCCCTTCACCATCATCCTGCTCACTCCAGGACTGCTTTCAACTCTACTGCATAATGGTGCCTGCCTTATCATGGGAGGCACACACAAAGAAGAAAGGGAGGAGACCCTGAAAGGCAAAGCCAGAATGAAAGTAACAAAGTGGTGCAGAGATGTGAGGGCTCTAAATGGGGAGAGGGTTTGCCTCCCCAGTTCCCATTGCACCTCAAAGAAGAATATTGGCATTGTTGGCATCCCTCAAGCAATGTTATATAGATTTGGCTTCATTTTAAGCGCATCTCAATCTAGGGGAGCCAGAGATGGACTTCAATCAGAATAGTGTGGGTGTGTGGTCCCAGGCTCCAGTCAGGACTCTGAAAGTTTTCATCAGCCGTACTTTGGTCTGAATCTTATTTCTAAAAGATTGCATCATATTGCAACCAGTAGGTTGCTTGTCCCATATTCTTCCCGGTTTAGGGCAAGTCCACCTGCTTAATAGTTTTCAATGATGCTCCTGTTATGCTTGGTTTATTCTGTATCATGGTGAGATTAAAAAAAGAAAAGGGTTTCCCCCCCCCCCATTGTTCCTTTTCTTTAGTATTTGTCACCCTGGGAGGCAATGGAAACGCAGAAACACATTGGCCACAAGAATATGACGCACAACCGCAGGAGCTGGAACAACTGTGTCCTTGACCTTACATTCTGGGTTCACCGTGTGAGGCTGGAGCAATGGAAAAGAGATGCCTCATTTCCTCACCAAACACTGCTCAAGACCTGAACATGCTTCTTCCAAATCCCAATCCAGACAATAAAGCACATCGAATCACCAAAGACATGTCTTACTTCAGACTCCTGTGCTTACAGAGGCAGAAAATCACGAGATGCTGTAGATTGGACTCAAAGAAAATGGAAGGACTCCTGTCAGCCTCAGGTGACGTTGCAAACAAGTGCCTTCTCTGTCAGGAGGGAAGCAGTTTACCTTATGTCTCCCCATCAACACCAATACTACAAGGTGCAATATCTTCAGCTAAAAGAACCCCCTCATCTGAACCCATTCATGGTGCCACAGGGAGACAGGACTAAGGTGCTTGGGAAGTGAGGGAAACCAAGGAAGTGCTATATTTAAGAGGTAAACATGCTTTCTGATCCTTGTAGGTAGCTGTACACAAGTGCTAATGAGGTCAAAAAAAGGAACTGAAAGCATCGCTGAGCTTTGCAAATTGCTTCCTAGTTACTGGCCTAGTGTTGGCAACTCACAGTTTTATTGGGCTACTCCTTTGGTCAAGGTCTGCTCGGTTTATATTAATTTTATCCTGACAATAAAGGGGAGGTTTTAGCCTCATTTAAAAATGCAACACTGCAGAATCAAGTGGAAATGACCTTGCAAATCTAGAGGTTATAAATTAGCCAATGGAAAGGCAAGTTGTACAGTATTAAGAGGAACAGAGAAAATACGTACACTTACACATATTTGACTAATGGTTTATATTTTATAGTACCTTCTCTTAGAAGATCTCAAAGTACTTTACAGTAAATAGAAAAAAAGAAACAGAAAAAAAAGAATAATACTTTGAATGTCTGATCCTGCATTCACATTCACAAGCCCCACTCCCAGATGGTTACACCAGTTGATACCATCTGGAGACCAGGACTGTCAGTCATTTCACCGTGCCCAAAGCAGAGGTAAAACATAAAGAGACCAAAAAGATCTGTCCATGACATCACTCCCTTGAAATGACACAAGAGTCTAGTGCTGACTTTGTACGGACCCATAAATCTCTTGTCAGCCAGTCTCAACTGCCTTTTGTCCTACTTTAGGTTTTTCTCTGGGATGGTGCCATCAGTATGATGAAGGACAGGTACTAAGAAAGATCTTTTAAATTTGGTCTGTTCCTTTTGCAAGTTAAGTTCTTATTAGCAGATAAATATTCTACCCCAGTCATTGCTGTCATATCTAAGCACCCACTGACACTGTCCTTACTCCCTTCAAGTTAGTGACAGATAAGCAAAAATACTGTAAGACCAAGGTCAAGTTTAGAATCATAAAAGCTCAAAGAAAACTCACAGCTTTTGCAGGCTGGTCCTGCAAGAGATGTCAGCAAGTGACTTAGCCAAGATCACAGCTACAAGAAAGCAGCAATACTGGGGACTGCCCTTCATCCCCTGAGAATTTAACATGAACCCAAAATAAACTGCTAATACTGACACCATGGCATTTTATTTCAAGACAGTGACTGATTTGACAATGTTTTAATACCTAACAGTAGAGATCTCCTTATTAATCTGATATAACTGACTGACACCCTTTTTTTTTTTTTTTTTTAATAACCTTGGACTCCCTCTGCTATACCTGGCTATGAAAAGGCAAACATAAACATCTCGGTTTTTACAATGCTAAGTTAGGAAAGAAAGAAAAGAAGCAAAATGAAGACATTTGATTTTGACAGTATCTATCCTGGCATCTCATGACACTGCTTGTGAGAGCTAATGGAGAGTGATCACAATGCCAAAGAAACACGAGCAGACAGAAAGAGCTGTTAAGGAACCAGAATAAGTTGCAAATGCATCTAGACAAGTGATTAGGAATCTCACCTCCTCTCTACCAGCAGTCAGTGGCTGTATTCCTCCTACTGGACTCAAGAAAGGTTAGGCCAGTCCTTCCCTGGTGCCCAAGCTCCCAGAGAAACCTGGGTTCTTATCTGCCAGCAAAGATGCATTTTGATTTTACACACATCAGTTTTGGCTCAGGAAGCCATTCTCAAATTCCTTCCAAAACCTTGCCAAACTGAAATGCCCAGAAAGACAAACTAAAACCTGGCTGTGGCATTTTCATAAGTAACTCTCTGTTTGTCGGTGTGTACATGTAAAAAGGTAAAAAGGACTACCCCAAATGGGAAGGTTATTATTAAAGGCTCCAGGAATATAGTTTTTTGATTTTTCTATTTCACAGTTGGTTGATTTCAAGCATTCTAATGGCTGCTTGCTACCCTAGTGCCCATCTGTCTATTTTAATAAATGTTCTTGGTAGCACTTACCTGGCAAACGTTCGAACACCCAGCAGCACAAACAAAGTTCACCCTAAATCAGGGGGCTGGAACAGCAAGCTATATGACAATGATGCAATCATCTTTCTCCCACAACACAGGCACTGGCAGCAGAAGATAGACAGATGGGCAAAACAAGCAGACAAGAAAATGTAATGGGCCTGGCCCCATCTCTCCTTCTTCCTTTTTTTCCAGTTAAAGTCTGGGTGAGCAAAGGACAGGTTGCTGTAACACTTGGGTGCCCTGTGCAGACACAGAGGATGGATGTCAGTCAGCAAAGATTCATCAGCTGCCTTGGAGATGCTATAAGTGATGCACTGAAGGCACCAGGTGACAGTGAACTGACCCTCTTTAGGACCCATTCATTATCTTTGATCTCTCGCTCTGTATCTAATCAGCGGTGATGGATGATAACTCTTGCTCCATCCTTTGGGCATCCAACTATGCTCCTCCCTCTCATTTGTCACAGGGTCCTCATCCATTCCCCAGCAAACCCTCCATCCCATGTGCAGGTCCTGGGACAAGTAGGGAATCAGTTTCCTGCAGACCAGCTTGTGCCACAGTTGATGAGGATGGGCACACGGTGGGCATGTCACCACCCTGTGTTAAGAAAGTTGGACACTGACCTGCTGTGTTCATACCCCAGTCCTCTGGCTGGTCCCTCTAAACAGATCTGTTTTCTTTAATTACCTTGCTACTGTGAAACACAAGTTGGGTCAGGATGTGACGATAAAACCCCCTGTATTTAACTTGAACTTTAGTGCAAGCAAGTGGGCTTTGTGGCCTGTCACTGCCCCTTGGCCCCCTTATGCAGGAGGGTGGATCTGACCCAAGCCCTCTCAAGGTTGTCTCAGTGGTGTTCATCTCTATTACAAAGCCACGGGAATTTCTCCCTGTACCTTTCCTTTTTCCAGTGTCATTTTTATCAGGTGCATGTCAAAACTGTAAGAGGTACCAATATCTTGTATCAGAGATGAGGCCCAAGTATAGCACTGAACCAGGCCATTCAGCAGGGACTGTAGGTTCTCTGTGGGCAAGAAAAGGCTACTTTTTGACATAAGTCTTTGACCTCCCTTCCCTTCAAGCATCAGATGGTGGAAGAATGTGGACAGCAACTCATGACACAGGCAAAATTCAATACCAGGTAAATATTTATCATACTAGGAGAGCTGCCTCCTTTTATGACCAGCTTTCCTGCCCCTCCACTTCGCTCTCTACTCCAAAAGGTAGCATCCCTATGTGGTTGCTCTTAAAGTGGTAGCAGAAGCAGCCCATAAGAATTGATGCCTTAAGCCCCTAATGTTTTTTTTTTTATTTTTTTCTCATATTGGTAAGACTTGTAAGTTTTAAAAGCAGCAACCTCCCTCCTTTGTCCCTTGTCCCTTATCCTTTTCCCTCTAGCACCCTTGTTTATACATTCCTTAACCCTCTTACCCCATTCTATCCTCCCTATATCACTCATAGCCCCAAATCTAATAGAAATGTTTAGTCTTTTGTCAAGGCAAGGCCTAGACAGTTGACAGAACAGCATACCTGGGCCTAAACCACAGAATGAAGTCAAGAATTAGGTAACTATGTACCCTTTGTGCTCTGATGATGGTGAAGGTGATGAAGTAGGTGGTCCCGAAATGCACCCCAGACCCATTTCAAGGGGGTGGACCCAGGGCGGACCAGAGTAAAGGCCACAGGGTGGACACATCTGGGATTGGATGGATGGTATTATAAAATGTAACCTCTCAGGCCCAGGGGCGCGCGTCTTGTAACATCTTAGCCTTGGCAAATAAACCCTTTCTTATCTCACCCCTAATTAACTGCTCCGGGAGATTTTTTTCAGCACCTAAATCCCACGGCAACAGAATGCTGATATTCTGTTACTGCCTCAAGGACTTGAGCATGTGGTTAAGTTTTGGCATTTCACCTTCATCAATACTAAAATTTAGAAAGAAATGTGTACAATGAAGGCTTATGTCTTAGGCCTTTTTCTTATTAATCCTATTACACTTGTCTTTATGAGCTCTCCAAGTTCCTTTCACTCCCTCGGGGGCTTGGCTGCAAATGAAATTTTGCATCTGAGTGTAAAATAACCAGAACATTTTTCTATAAAATTAAATAAAAATCCTTCGTCTTGGCAGTACATGCCCAGAATCCAGTTTCTGGAGTCTACATCTTTCCTAGTCCTTCTTTGTCTTCTTAAATTCTTTTAGCTTTGGGAACAGGCTTTCATTCTGTCCTGATCAATATCATGAAGAAAAGTAAGGAGCAAACTTTAAACAATTCAGACAAACGGAAAATGTGAGACAAAGTTGGAGAAGTCTATCACTTCTAGCAAACCTCCTCTTGTTATATATAACCGAGTTTTCCAATGCATAAAATAGTAACAGTGACAGTCCTAGCCTGTGATGCAGGTGGGATGGCTCAGCTCATGGATGTTCAAGAGATTCTGCTGTAACTGATAGTAGCTGTTACATTATTACTATAGTTACACATCTTCTAAGTAAGTGTTTTGATTTCTGAACTTTACTGAATCTTCTTTGCTTTGCAAAACTGGATTGGGATCTGTACAGATTCCAGACATTTCTAGTCAGGTAAACAACTTTTTTTTTTTTTAAATATTATTTTTTACTATTCTTTCCTGTTGCCAAATTTGCATATATCTTCAATAAGGAAGCCATGCCTCATCTCCAAAAGCACATCATAATGACAAGAAAAAGCAAAATAGAAAGTGTATTAGAATTCTTAATGCCATCTAGAGTTAGCAAGGCAGAGTGGAATGACCAGAAATGAAAAGCAATGGGTGAAGAAAGTTAATAGCATCCCTTCCCAGAGCTTCCACTGCTTTGAATTTAATCTTCCAGAGAAAGGTAAGTATTATGTGGAAAACAATTCCCACCATATTAAGGGAGGAGGATTTTTACTGTGCCATGTTTGAACGAGTTTGGTGCTCTAACATTATGATTTACCTTTGATCTGTAAAATATGGATATGTGTTTGCAAATCACCAGTACTACTCAAAATTTAAAGCCTTTAATACTTGATATGGCAAGATGACTTGGGCTGCAAGAAGAAGACAAGATCAAGTACAACTTGCAATGCCTTAGAGAAACGTTAACCTCAATCAGCTGAGCTCCTGTTCAACTCAAAAGCTCCACCAGCAGATTTCCACCCGCACAAATGTTTTTCTGTTCAGCCTCTGCAGCACATCACTCTTTACCATAAAAGTTGACATTTAGATATGAAAAAATCAGGAAGGAAAGGGGATGATTTAAAAATAAAATGCAATTTACACTAATTATGTCATTACATAGGATGCTCTGCAAAAAAACATTAGCAAGTGAGATCATGTCAGCAAAGCTCAAGATGAGCTGTATGAAAGACTTGCACGTTCCTAAGTCAGAAAGCTGTGGCTTCCTGCTGCTTCTCATTTCTTGGCCAATCAATGCTTCATAAAGACTTCTAGGATATAGTTAAAAGTACCTTTGCAGTCCTAATGTCTGCAGTATTTAAACAGGAAAACAGTGGTAACATACTGATATGCATAGCAACCTGATGGAGAAAAGCATAGGAGCATTCCTGTTATAATGCAATGGAACATACAAAGTGAGGGGGTTCTGAGTCACCTGTGGCAAAACAGTCAAACCAAAGACTTCCAAAGCCTAGCATTATGCCACAACCACTGACCATCCTCCATTTCATCTCCAGAAAACTGCTGAAAAGGAGATGACCACCAGCCCACAGTGCAGGACATGCACAGGCACATGTGCTGCTTGATGTCTCCCTGATCAGGATTAAGTACTCTTTGCAAGTTTTCTCCTTTCACCTGGTACTGAACTAGAAGGGTTCATGTCTTGTCTTGAAGCTATCAAAGGCCGCCAACAGCAATTAAAAAAAGAGCACAGTAAATTCACAAATATTTGGTTAGGTTCAGAAAAGCAGTCTTTCAAATAGCAACCTAAGACTTGGTATGATTTTAACACATCTCTCAAGTGCCTTCAGCTCAGAACACCTCAATTTACATGACAATACCTTTCACTTTCCTTTTCTGTAGCCTGGAGGGGTCACTATCCCCAGGTGATCCAGCTCAAGTATTTCAGAGGGTTGTACACAGACCACATCACCATTTAAAACTTGTATGGAATCAATAATGTACCCCTTACCTGCACACACATTCCTACTCTATAGCAGGCTTCATCTTAGGCAAAGTGGGCCAAGTTTAAAGGAATCTTGAAGACAATCATTTCAGTAATCCTGTAGTGAATGTAAAGAAATTTAAGCTTGAATATTTTGGAGGCTCACAAACTGTCTCAGGAATGTGGGATACAGCAAAAAGGTTCTGCCAACATATTTTCAGCCTGTTTTTCTCTAATGCCTTTGCTCTAATTCAGATGGCAAGTTGATGGCCTCAGAGATTTTGCCATCCAAGAGTTGATCAGCTAACAAACAGAGCTGACACTTGTATTTTACATTTCACAGTGTACAAAATCTCAGAAAATGGGCTTCAGCTGTGCTCTTTTTGCTTTCCTGCTTTGTTTTGTTTTACAAAACTGTTCACCATCAATCTATCTAAACCACTTCACTGACCACAGGGGCAGGGCAGCTAAGGACTGTGATTATTTGTCAAAGCTTTTATTTTGAAAAAAAGAAAAACAAAACTGACAAAAGTAATTCAACAAATTTTTTGACAAATACATTTTAAAATTGTTAGGCTACCTCAGTTAACCAGATGAATAATGCAAAATGATACAAGGTGAATAATTTATTACAAAATATGGGGGGAAAACACTGTATAAATTATTGAACTAATATTATTTGACAAGTGCTTGCCCTTCCCTGAAGTGCAGCTTTCTCTGTGATGGAACATAGCAGCTGTTTAAAAGCAACAATAGTTTCAGGCAGCAAATGAAGAAGAATAGGATGTGCTGAAAGAGTACGAGATTAGACAGAATGTAATTACCCAGATTAGAAATTGGTTAAAACTGGGAAATAAGGCAAAGGTCCTCTTATAAAATATATCATGACAGTGACAAGCACAAGTGGTCCAGGTATTTTCTCTTGTTTATTTTTTTGTTTTGCATTGTTTTCATTTGAGTTTTTTGGTGTTGCTTGGTTGGGTTTTTTTTTTATGTTTATTATTAACCAATGAAGGAAATAGAATGAACAGACTATTTCAGCTGGAAGGAACCTATAATGATCACTCAGCCCAATTGCCTGACCACTTCAGGGTTGACCAAGAGTTAAAGCATGTTGATAAGGGCATTGCTCTTAAACACTGGTAGGTTTGGGGCTTTGACTCTAGGAAGCCTGTTCTAGTGTTTGCCCACCCTCTCGGTAAAAAAGTGCTTTCTAGTGTCCAGTCTGAACCTCTCCTGGGGCAACTTTGGGCCATTCCCCTGTGTCTTATGGATGCCAGGGAGAAGGGATCAGCACCTCCCTCTCCACTTCCCCTGCAGAGAGCGACCCTGGCAGACCGCAGAGGTCGTAAAAACACGTGGAATCATAGGTTGAGGAAAGCAGCCAGAGCAGCCAAACTCCAACCTCTACCAAACCCACCGCTTCCCGCCCCCGGCCCGGCCCGGCCCGCCCAGGGTGAGCTCCAGCCTTGGCTCTCGCTTCCCAAGGCCCGGCCTCAGCGCCGAGCGACATCTAGCGGCGGCGGTGGGATGGCGTTCCCGGCGACATGGCTGCGGGAGTGGGATGGTGTTCCCGACGGGATGGCTGAGGGGGAGCGACCAGCCATGAGCCGCCGGCACCGGTCGCGGCAACGCCTCAGCGCTCCCGCGACCCCCAAAGTTCCGTCATTTTTGTTTCCGAGCTGCCGGAAAAAGCACAGGCTTGCAAATTTAGTGCCCTGTCAGGCGGCTTGTGCTTACGCAGGGTGGAGGGTAGTGAAGAAGCCTGGATGCTCCCAACCCAACACTCAGGGCTCAGCCATACACGTGCGAGCTCCGTGTTTCTGAGTCAGCCATGATACGTTAGGAAGGAAGGAGAGTCCGCTTCTCCTCAGGCATTTTCCTCCATTACAAAATCACAGAATTTCTTATGTTGGAAAAGACCTCTAAGATGATCTAGTCCATCCATTAACCTGACGCTGCCAAGCCCACCACTAAAGCAAGTGCCACATCTACTCATCTTTTGAATATCTGTAGGGATACACTTCCCTGGGCAGCCTGTTCCAGGGCCTGACAAGCCTTTCCACTAAGAAATGTTTCCCAATACCCAGTCTAAACCTCCTCTGGCACAACACGAGGCTGTTTCCTCTTGTCCTATCGCTTAGTACCTGGGAGAAGAGACAGACCCCCAGCTTCCTACAACCTCCTTTCAGATAGTTGTGCAGAGGAATAAAGTTTCCCCTCAGCCTTCTTTTATCCAGACTAAACAAACCCAGTTCCCTCAGCCGCTCCTCATAAGACTTGTGTTCCAGACCCTTCACCAGCTCTGTTGCCATTCCCTGGACACACTCCAGCACCTCAATGTCTCGTGATGAAGGGCCCAAAACTGAACACAAGATTTAAGGTACAGCCTTGACCAATTAGCCTTATAGCCAGTAGGATACCCTTACTCAACACCATGGAGTAACACCCTGTGTAGCTATTAGTGTGCCTCCAGGAGCTGCTGCTTTAAAGACTGTACCAGTCCCTTTCGGAGGACAAATCGCAACTGTGGCACCTTGGAAAGATTTGCTTCTAGTGCCTAAGTGCAGGAGCTGAGTTCATCCTAACTATTGCAAGAATTATTCAGGGAATTTATGCTCTTGGGTCCTGGCTCCCGGTCACTAGCAGGGAAATGCAGGGCTGCACAGAAGCAAAATTTACAAATCTCTGTCACCTTATGGGAACGTTGCGATACTCCCAATTTACACACATACTTTGGATGTGTAAATATTTCAGAGCTGCGGTTTAAGGGCAGCAGTGATTTGCACAGCACTGTATATCACTGCTTCCCAGGGAACCCAGCGCTCCTAAGAAGTAGCACTCAAGTCATCGGTGGATTTAACTTTAGCACCTCAGCACTACGCTAAAAGTTTGATTGTTTATGTACATCATGTCAACTGATTTAAAATCTATATTTACACATGCTGAGATGGCTTCTACTCATTAATAAATTAAGACACTTGTAAACCACTGGATCTACAAGTTGGTTTTCTAATTTACTAGTGTCTAAGTATCAGGTTGCCCACTCTTGCTAGGCAAAAGTTGCTGAGGAACAAAAAAAATGCTCCACACAGTCCTGCAGATTGTGGTTGTTCATATACCACTGGCACTCATGCTCCTCATACTATGCCTCTATGCAGACTACAGTTGTCTCTTCTGTCCCAAGGGTTATTAGCCTTGGATCTTTTGCCAACACTGAACTCAATCATCTAAATGAGTTTAATGACAAAGGTTAGTTTTTCCAAGAGAAAGCTGGAAACCTACAGCAGTATGTTCTTGGGGGCTAAGAACTATGCAGTGAGCAAGTTGCCATTGCAGCTGCTCATGAGGGCCCCTTCTGCCAGCAGCTCTCCAAGCTCATAACTCCCTTCCTCCCCTGAGCCCGAATGATGAAATATTAGAGGCTCTGATCTCTGCCTCATTAAATAGAGAATATTCTCACTCTGTCTTGACCTGGGCTAGGGCCAGTTTAAGGAGCAATCTGTCATGAGATCATTATACAAAGACTTGCTCAGAGGGCAAGGATGTTCATCCAAAATTAAATTCTTAACCTTTTTGGGAAGGACTTCGGAAAGGATGTTTTACCTTTCCTAACTGGAGGAATCAGTTATATATTTCTGCACTGCAGGGATGATGGAATCAGAGCCAAGAGGCCAGCACCATGCTGAGACTTTGCCTCCCCAATTCTTTCAGTGATGTCCAGCACTGTGTGAGTAGAAGCCCCAAGGATCAGGAAGTAGAGCAATGGTCAGGGAGCAAACCAAGGTCAGTTAAAAATTGCAATGAATACAGTTCAAATAGGCCAAAGGCACATACCCCGTAACAGCAGCCTGGCATGGGATAAAAAGAAGACACTGGTGATGCTTGGGCATAGAGAGACACTGTAAAAACATGAACAAGTCTTAGCTATCCTTTCAAGACACAGATCCAATTGTCAGACACAGCACTCACAAGTCACATGAGTGACATATGGCTCTGACTCTGTTTGCAGTGGTGCTAATAAACATTCTGGGAGAAGGTCTGTCTTTTAATATATGAATTTATCGTATTTCCTATCTAAGTGATTCCTTGGCCTTCCTCCCTCCCCTCTCTCCACTTTCGTCCTACAAAGGGTTTTAATGACCAGAGGTACCCACAGTGTGATTATGAGAGGATGGAGCTATAAGGATGGAGGCATACGGAGAGAGAGATATAGGAAACCTCCAAGACAAATGTTTTCTCCTAATAGTATACAATCTACACAGACTGCTGAAGAAATGGGATGAATAATAGAATCACAGAATTTTCTCATCCTCTGTCACTGTCAAATCCTATTAAACTCACTCCAGGTAAAAGGTACATTATCGACAATGCTAAAACTGCACTACACATTGAGGTTACCATAAGCAAATGAAAGAAGATGGGTGTGAGAGAGGATAAAGAGAAATCACAAATCATCATCTTCCCAGTGAAGCATCAAGAGAATATGTATTGGGGGTGAAGTGTTATTCCTGAGGACATATAAAATCTATATCAGGTTAGGACTGAAGCTTGATATTAACCCTCTCATTACTGGTTTTTTTTTCTATTAATACTGTCTCTGCTGCTTCTTTTGAGGCTAATGTGCTTTTATACCAAAGAAGATACAGACAACTGGATTAGTATGGGATTTAGGGAGCAGACTGTGTACTGGGTGATGTGACAGCGAACAACTAAATTTAATATGGCAGCTTGATCCATTATGTATTTTATTCCAAGAAAAGTCTACCTGGGCACATGAAACCTGGAATGGATCTGGCATCACAGCGGACTGGGATCCAGAAGTGTCAGATCTGAGCCACATGATGATCACATTTTATCAACCACTTTTGCTGCTACTAAGTACATTTTACATGGCTTAAGCTTATAAATGCACAGAATCCTCATTAAAAATCATCCTGGCCCTAAACGTTAAGTAAAGATACATAATACTTAGCACCTTTCTGGAATTTTTACTTGTGAGGTTTAAAGGTCTTTAATCAATTGATATTGTTACACTCATTTCCACAGAGACACCAAGCAAGGAGGCTGACACATGCAGGGTTGCCCAGTGAATCGAAAGAAGGCTAGGGACTGTACTTAGAGCTCCCAGCTTGCTCAAAACCCCCTGTGAAACCTTTGCTCATCTTGCCACTGGAATTGAGACTTTATACACTTTCACCAAATGGACCTGAAATTTGCACACTTAACCAAAATCCTAGTTCTGACAGTCTCAGAGGGGTTTCAAAGTAGTACAGGTCCCACCAAAGACACAGTCTGTTGATTACTGCTCTTCCTCAAGCAACTACTGGATGAAATTAAAGACATGAACAGCTTTCTACAAGTACTCTGAAATACCTCTCTCTTCTCTCCTGAATCCTACACAGGTTTAACTTCGTACATACATATAGAAGAATACTTGGCACGGTAAATATTTGTCAGCTGATATCCCTGATTACACCAAGGCTTGGCTCAAATTTGGCACCAAAGGACGAACTTGCTCACTAGAAACCAAGCAGCTTCTGCTGCCCCATGCTTAAGAGTAACTGTAGAGACTAAGAAATATAAAATATCTCTTATGTTTCATTAAATAAATAAATTTTAAAAACTAGTATGAAGAGGGCATACTGAATTTGATACCAAATTGTCCTTTGCATTATCACTGACCTGATCCTACCACCTTCCCAAAGCTTTATCAGTTCTGAGAGGGGCACAGCGTGCAACTATTCCAAGAAGCAATGAGAAGCCTTTACAGAAACAGGTTTTGTAATCATTCGCAATTCATTTAGCATACGGAGCAGCATTCTGGGTGTCATGTCTCCCAGCTGGTGGCCAGACATACAGTGGATGTGACCAACTGGCCACAGTCTTTCAACCTGGCAAACCAGGCTTCTGTGTGTGCATGGCCTGTGTGTTTCCATGGCTGAGGCTTAAAGCACCATGTCCAAGTCCTAGAAGCAGATGCCAAGCCAGCTAAACCACAGAGGAAATTATCCCCTGGCCAAACCGGGCAGAGGGATGCCAAAGTTTGGAAAAGAGCACCAGCCAGCCAAGAGGATCTTAATATTGAAAGTAATCATCTTTTCCTAATGGTCTTACATCTGAGTGAGAGGGGAGGAAGAACAGGTCGCTTTTGCATTCAAAGCCCAGGCCAAGGGTTCAAGGGGATGTGCAGTATTTTCTCTGTAGCTCCTCTAAACTCTGCACACCTACATGGAGCAGTACAGTCTGTGTGATATCAGAGGTCCCAGAGTTGGCTCCACTCAGGTTGGAGTCCCCGCTGCACAGGGAGCCATGAGCTCACCTCCCAGATAAACATAGCTGGCTTGGTATAGGCCTAGACCCAGGTTAGTGTGCCTAGGTCCCAGCTGAAAAACAACCTTTGTTTAATGGTACCTTGGAGATTTCTCCACTATTTTGTCTCAGTGCCACTTTTTCTTCTGTAACAAGAGGGAGGGTCCTGATCTGCTCTCAAACGTTGCTATAAGAGCCAGGAAAGAGCTAGGTAAATACCACTTTGCTTAGGATGAACTGTCCATGGATGCTAAGGAAGAGGACCAAGAGGTTCTTAACACATGTCTCCATAGGAGACGTGTCGCTTCAGTGACAAGCACTAAGGCCCACGTAGCCTGGAGGATGGGTTGCATTTAATTGCTTTGCCCGTTTTCAATTGTACGGTTAATTTTTAGCTACTTTCTGCCCTAAGTACGACTTTGCTATCATTCCCATAGCATTATAGCTAAAGACATGATTGCATTTCCAGATAGGCTTGTCACTTAGAAAACACTAATGCCCCACTTTTGCAAGGCAATTATGAAACGTTACTCTGATTTTATAACATACCAAATGTCTGTGTGGCTACAGACTGATAACATAGAACCAGCAGCAGCATTGATTAAGTGCTGCTGGCAATCTGACTTCTGGAATACTACAGGCCACCAGCAGCCATAATACAGGAATAATTAATAATAAAGCTTAATCTTGCCCTCTAATGAACAGAGAAAAACCTCTCTCTCACCCTGACCTATCCTCCTCTCCATGAATCCTAAGAGGAAGCAAACCTGTGATATAGCAGACACATCTTAAGGACCAAGGGTCTGAGGAAAGAGTAGCAGGCAAATGGCTGTCATGCAGTGTGGGGGTAGTTGTGCAGGTACTAACACCCTATGAAGGGAGGTACATCCAGCCTTCACTGGCTGTGAGAAACATGCTTGCTGTGAGTCTTTGAGGAAACAGAGAAAATGAGTGATGTCTTATTTCTATTGTATAAAACAGCTCTGAAATCAAGGCACCTTTGTTTCTAAATAGTCTGTCTTTGTTTCCATGTACTGGCAGTTCAAGCAATCAGAAATCCTGATTCTAGCCTCCCAAAACTGTGAAAATGAGTTTTCCAGAGTTCTTGTTTTTGAATCATCAGGTGACATTTAGGGTTGTATTTTCAAGTTTTTCATCACAACATTGTAGCAAAAAACCTTCTTCAAGCCCTCCTCGCTTCTCCCAAAAAATAACAATGAAAGAGGAAAATTTCTCTTCTTGTTCACATACCTAAGAGGCGGCTGAGTTTGAAATTAAATATGGAAGGACTAAGGATTGCTGCTAAAATTGTGAGCATCAACAGTGCAAAATTTCCAAAATCCTCAACCCAATGTTGAGGCTGTGGCAATGCTGTATTTGAAATGGAAAATGCTTTATTGTGCTGTACTTGAATTCTCTCATGCTGCTCTCCTCTCCTTGTTAAAGACATTCATGGGGAAATCTCAGGATATTCTTTCTATATGAGGGAACAAAGTGTCCTCTCCCCTGGAGGCAGAATACAGTGTTACTGAAGCTAAAAGGCCCAAAGTGCCATATAATGCTAAAATAACAGGGAGTTTTACCTCTACTTATCTCTCATAATCCTGAGCTATTTTTCCTCCAGATGAAATGAAAGATATACCCCATCATCTCCACTGCACGCAAATACCATAGCCTGTAAAGCTACATATTAGCAACTTGGGAGATTCTCTCCCACAGGAGCAGATCAAGCGAGGCAAACAGTGACTAAGAATTTTTGTTTGGTTGTTTTTTTTTTTCCCCAAAAACCTCATTTTATACCTGAAACATATGATGCCTGCTAATAACATGTAGTTGTGGGAGCCACAATAATTACTAAGGCAAATGAATCTCATGCCTCAGGAAGCAGAATGTTTTCCATAGGGCTCAGGAAGGGAGTCCCCTGCCTGCAGTATTACCTTGAGACATGCAGGGCCTACGACCTGCCTCTTTGCAGCAGCTCTCATTCCACCTCTCATCTACCAGTCAGCTCAATCCAAAAACCTTGGCAGGAAGCTGTGCCAATAAATATATTTTCTATTGGCAGGATATTGCTCTCCTCTGAAATATCACATATTTGACCATTAGGGAAGGCAGAGTCTGATCCTGTATGTCAAATCCTATGTTCCCATGAAAAATGAAGGAGCCATTTTGCTCTCCTCTCCTCTTCTCCCAGCTAACCAGCCAAGGATGCTGTCACGAGTGAAATACAGTTTGCAGGGCTTGTTTTGCCCTGGCAACGGCTGCACCCGAAAGTAGCACAGAGGAGTGGATTGGAGAACAGAAAAGGGGCAGGAAATACATGTGCCTACTTGCCCACTGAAACTGCTGAGGATTTTAATTTTAGGCCTCTCATCAGCCCTGACACAAAAATTGTAGCATCAGTTAAGTCGTAATGAGTTAGTGGTGCATGTGACATTTACAGATTGTAGATCAGTAGCAAAAGTGCAGGACTTCGCAGTAGCCTTGCTATGCATAGATGCAGTGTTTGGACCCAAGGCTTAAGTTCAGGAGTTTCAGCAAGAAACTGAAATGCTCGGGAATTCATAATAGGATAAAAAGCTTTTCTTCTGTACAGTAAGCTAGCTTTTACCAACCCCCACTAAAGGTGACCAGAAGCTTTTAACATGTGCCTGCCTTATTTTGGGCAGGTATTAACCAGCCAAGAGGCAGTTGATTTCAGCACAGATAACAGCCCCAAAGACCTCTACTGCGATCATTAATTGATTTCCTCAGTGTGAGGACAAATTTAGGACTTCCACTGAAAGACAGGAAAAAAGTGTGCACAAGAAGAGGAAAGAATGGGTCAGCACACCTGATTCCAGATTTTGACCACTCTGGAGCCTGATTTTCCCTCAGGATCAGTTAAATCCTAGCCAGCTTCAATGCATCAGGAGAAGATCCAGCAAACATTTTGAAAGTAGACCAGATCTCCTGGATTAACTATGCACAAACACCACTTAGTGTGCCATAATATTGGCCTCAGGATAGACACGAGGTGCCTTAGCCAGCCTTGTTTGCAAGGGGGTTGCAAAATGAAGAAGGGGCCCCTGGACCTCCTTCTCTGATGGGTTTGACTACCCAGGAGTCCAGGGCTCCTACTCCTTGGAGCAGCACTACCCCCAGTACCAGGAATGACAATGGCAAATGGTGAGCTGTAATGGTGCTGGGGTCTGCAGTGCAGGGTGCTTGTGAATCCACAGGCGGGGAGACAGGTGCAGAGGGGAGAGGATTAGATTAGCTCACATTCTGAAATGTTCCGATACTCTGTTCTGATGCTCTGATACTCCAAGAATCTTCCTTTTTCCCTGGTCCCCGTTCCTTCCCCCTCAAATCTCAGCCTCTTCCCTCCTGCCTGGTTTCATCACAACTCCAGATTGCTTGAACAAGCTGCCTGATAAGCCCACAGATGCCAACAGGAAGCAATGATGTTACAATAAGTGTCTCAGGGAAAATGTCAACTGTATCATTATAATGAAGGTCATGTCTCCCTCACAGAGAGCTCAGGGCTCTGCACAATTCAGGTGTTGTTATTAGGTAGATGTTGACACGTGTAACTTCTACCTTACAAGAGTCACAGCACAGGGAGGAGGTGAGGGAAAACTGGCTCACAACTACTCTGAGCTTCCACCATATAAAATGCAGAAGGAAACAAATAACATACATTACACAGGTGGAAATTCACAAATACTCCAGTTCCAGCTCCTCGTGACAGACAGGATACACACAGGATGACCAGACAAACTCACAGCACATAAGCAGCCTCAGACAGGACCAAAACAAATCACAGAGTGGTACTAAGAGCAAGTCAGGCACAAAAGCAACCAGCCTGCATCCCAAAGTTGATGCTAGTAAATGGCACTTGGATACTCCATGTAAAACAGCTCGCTGCCTCCCTAATGTAGGGAATCTCCTCCTTTTAAACCTAGCAATAAAAATGATAAAAAGAGGACTATAAAAAATAAAAGCTTTGAATTAATACTCTAATGAAGTTTTATTATTTTTCTAAAAAAGATTTTGTTCCATGATGAGAAAATATATACTCTCCTTGGCTCTGACTCTATGAAAGGAAGTGGCTGTAGGAGTGGCGGGGGATGTTTGTGCATGCGTATGCGTATGAGATGAAGCAAGGCACTGAATGCAGAAGGCAGAGGCCTTTTAGTTCTCCAGAAAGACACAGTGTTCTTTCCCGTCTTCTCTCCATCTCCAAACCTGTCAATATTTTGCTCAATAAGGAATGACATGTTGGCAAGGATTTTCACGTGCACACACACACGGGCATGCATGCACTCATACCCTGCCAGAGCTGGTGGAAGAATATTAAAATCTGAGAGATTTGACTAATACATGGTATGACAAAGTGCTTTCAGTGATCCACAAGACTGCCCATCACTCATTTGTTGAGGGAGATTTTTAGGGCGCTGCTCACTGGTCCCCCAGGTCATCAAAACTATCCATGTAAAGACAGAGGAGAGGAAAGGAGCATGGTATAAAAGTGATCATCTGAAGAACTGGAGGTGCACAGCTTTTGAGGGGCAAGGGCTAAGGTAGGGGTGGTGTATCAGCACATTTATGAGTGACTGAACACCATTTTACTCTTCCTCCAGTCCAGAAAGCCAAGGGAGAGGTAAAGCAGTGGATCAGCAGGTTGCAACTAAATGCTAATTGCACTTCCTTGTGATGCTGTGTTGTAATTTATCTGCTCCCTCCCATTCCCACAGTGCTAGTATACCCCCCCCCCATCAGTTTGTTCCCATATGCACTACTGTGAGGCAAAACTGCTGATTGGAGTGAGCGTGGTATTTTTTATGGCAGACTGTGTCCACTCTGTTGCCTGGGGAAAGGCTGGCTCAGGACTGAAAGCACAGGGGAACACACACCTCCCTGAAGCATCCGTTTGTATTTTATTTTAGTAAGAGCAGAAGGATAGTGCCATTTTATTCCTACATCCATAGGGCCATATTCTTATGCCTCTAACGTTAGTATACTCAATGCAGGCAATTAAAAAGCAGTGGGTGAACGTGGTGGAGATGCTCTTGAGAAGCAAGGGTGATTTGGCTTCAATCCTCCACTCCCTTAAAGGAAAACTGCAGAAAGATGGGAGCAGAGAAGAAAGGCTTTTTACTCTTAGTTCTGTTTTTCTGTTCTAGGATGATCCACCTTCCTTGCCTTTGCCCAGTGCTTTGGAAACTCAGAGCTGAAATTCAGAGACAAACTTGGAAAATCCCTCCCAGGCTGCATCTGAAGCCCAGAGCAAGGACAGGTGATACAAATTCTCCACAGAAAATGCTTACAGACACCAGATGTCACATCCTAGACCAAAAGGGACTGTACTTAAGAGAGAGACCTTCAGAGCAACGCATGATGAAGAAATCTCCACAAATGGTAAACTTGGTTTGAAAATTCAAGTCCTCTCTGTCTTCCCCACCATTCCACCATCTTGTTATATCTTCATAGTCCAAACACAGAAAAAAAAAAAAAAAATTCCCTGTCTTGAGATTTTCCAGGTTAAATCCAGTGAAGCATACTCAGAAGGTAAAGGGAGAGTTGAGTCTTTCCCTTGTCATGGGGAGGAAGGTGAAAAAGAGGAAGAAGTCTTTTGGGTTTGCTAGCAACCACATTCAGCACAATGGATTTCTGAATCCAAGTCAAGGAAGGGATTCACTGGATAAGTATAGCCAGCCTTCCCCCAGAGAAAGTCACCCGGGGGCTGGGTCCACTGCCATCAGAAGCAATGCCCTATAGGTCCTGCTGTTGCAAGCAGGTTAATCCCAGTGGCTCACAGGTTTTTTCACTTGGCTCCTGATCTGCAAAGTAATCTGAAATGGACTGCTTCCTGCATTTCCGCCTGTGCTTATTTGTTCACTTATTTTAATTTGAAGGAGGATTTAGTAATTCATGGAAGTCAGGGATCAATATCCCTAGCTTGAGCCAAGAACAACTCTAAGCAAGAGTGGTCACACAACTCTCTGACTCACATCACACCTCAGTCCTGACCCCCCTACCAGGGTCTGGCTTCCCCGCTACCATTCAGCCACTGTCCCCTCCTACACCACAGCCCCCCCCAGCACCTCACTCTGCTATTTCCTCTCCCACCTGCCCTCAAGTCTTCATTGAGTAGAGACTATAAAATACAAGCCAGAAGGTGGTTTGGGGATGATAGAATTAAGATGAGATCCACCAAATTCATTTTTATTTGCAATCATAAACCAAGCTTCACTTTACAAGACAGAGAAATTAAAAAGGAAAATGAGAAAGAGTTCAAGTGCATCAGTTACAGGTTGTTAATAGAACCAAAGTGTTTTGTACTATTTATATTTTATGAAGCTCTAATGCTGTGTTTGGTACAACAGCACATCACAATAAATGATTTACCAACTCAGTAACAGATCCAGAAAACTCATCTCAGCTCGTCCATTAGAAGGCCAAAGCTCCTGATCTCCGTATGTTACAACACTCTCCCACCCCAAATACACTGATGCACTTTAAAATTGGAAAAAAAAAACCCAAAAAATCAAAATCCTTATTAGTCCTGAGTTTTAGTTTTTAAAACTTTCCTACTCAATTTTTTCAACTATTATAGGATGGTGTCTTGCCAGAAATGAAGCAATTTTTCAAAAAATGATAGAGAACATCTGAGAATTCCATAAAAGAAATGACAGCTTTCTAATGAAAAATAATTTTTAACATCATATAATTTGATTTTCATATTTCTGACAGAAGAAATAATTATAAAAAATAATTAGAAGTATTATATCTTAAACTTACAATTCTTTCTCAGACTTAGAGGTTTCCTTTGGAAGACCTGAGCTAATCCTACTCCCTTCCAAACATCCCTGAGCTAGGATTTGTAGGACTGTTGATAGATCAAACTCACTTTAAGTGGCGGCACAGAGAAGGCAGGCAGTTTTCTAAACATGCAAAGGTAGCTCTGCTAGTTCTGTTTTGGGTTTTATATCAAATGAGGCAAGCAAAATGCTTCAGATCTATTGGCATGCCTGCACTGGACTATGATGGTGCATCAAGTGGCATGTGATGGAAGGTGGGGACCAACATCCACTTTAGATTGATTCTTGTGAGTGAGTGAGGCAAGAGTTATGGGGTGTTTCTGCAGTGCCCAGGTGGATGAGGACAGTTAGCACTGGATGGTGAGACTTCTGTCCCTGCTCAGCCAAAACCGTGACAGGAATGAGGCACGGATGCAGCTGATCACATCTTTGGCAAAGCAAGGGTCTGTGTAGGTGGCATGGAAGAGGATGATGTATCATTCTTGGAGGCTCATCCCCTGTGTCCTATTACACTGGTCCTTTGCTCCAGCCAAGCTTTGCCTGGATCAGGAAAGCAGCAATAGCAATGGCCAGGAATGTTTTTTATGATAGCTTCTATCTTCTCGGTGTCTGGGAGCTATTAGCCTCTCAGTTTGTCTTAGACCTACTTTAATGTACTCTTGAGTGAGTCATGGCAAACAATGGGAGCTCTGCTGGTACAGTGGCATGCTTTAGCAGGGAGGGCCTGCCCTCAGGAGTGAGAGTCAGTCAGTTGTGTTGCAAAAGCATGTCAGAGAATCCCTCTCAGCACCATGCCCCTTTGCCCTGCCAGAGCATCTCCAGATTCAGGAAAGTCAGTTGTTTCCCAGATCAGCAGCTCTGACTGTCAGCAGCTGCAGGACCAAGTCAGAAGAGAAACAAGTGAGGGTCCTATTTAAGCTCAGTGAGAAAGTGCCAGTGCTATCCTGGCCAAAGAAGTGAACTTCAGAGCACTACCATAGTGGAGCTCACTCCCACCCCCAATGGCCTCAGTTCTTTTCAAGGGCAGTTATAGGCTGGTTTAGTTGTGTCAATTCATATCTCTGCATGGACTCTTATTTTAGCATCAGATGGGTCTGGACTCAGCACAAGACTTCAACAGTGCTGGGAAATAAATGTGCTCCTGTAGGATACACCTCATTTGGGACTGACTCTGCAGACTTCTGTCCTTACCCCACAATGGTTCAGCCTTGCTCCCAGAAACAGGCTTGCATTCAGCCAAAATAAGAATAGCTACATGCACCAGTTTACTAAAGCAGTGCAATGAAGGCCAAAGAGTATTGAAATCCCAGGGACCAAATGCTTCCTGTCAGAAGGCCTGGAGGCGGCCGTCACTTTAGACAGGGTCGTCAGAAAACCAGTGTCGCGAGGTCTGAAGGGAGGAGTAGAAGCCTGAGACAGATATTGAAGGAAAGCTGAAGAGGCAGCAAGCAAAGCAGAAGGGTTGGGATTTGAGGGGAGCGCATTTACTACTGGCTGGGCTTGTTACTGTTTCGGTGCAGTTAGCTCCTGTCTGTCACTCTCAATAAAAGTGTTATTGATTAGCATGTGACTTTATTGTAGGGAGCTGGCCAGGAGCCAAGGTGGAAGGACTCCAGAGAGAAAAGAGGACGACTGAGCTGGCAGGGAGGGGAGGGCGGGGGGGAACGGAGGAGGAGGAAAAAGGAAGCTTGGAAACATAAAATCTTGAAAAGAGTAATTAATTCTGATCGTTACAGCAATCTATCCAGATTTTCAAGAATATTATAAATCAGTTGCCTGTACCCTTCCTATTAGCATTCACATTGGGGAGTGATCCTGGGGAGAATTGATCAGCTGAAAGTGCCAGTGCCCTGGGGAAGGACTCCAGCTCAGAGAAAGGAGGATTGTTTTGGCTGCTCATTTCAGAACCACTCCTGTGCCCAGGCCCATGGAAAACTAAGGAGGCTGGAGGCATGGCCCTTCAGGAGAGACGCATGGTCCCTTAACCCACCTCCACTGCTGTTCCCTTGAGGGTGTGCCAACGGAAAGGGCAGATGGCCTGCAAGTCTTTCTGAAAGTGAGAAAGTGTTACTATATCTTGCCACTCAATTGAAAAAGAAAAAAAAAGGAAAAAGAAAAAAAAATCCCTGCAGAAAAAAATAGAGGGTAGAAATGGAAGGGCAGAAAAGGTATACTTTCTACATTAAATTAGAAATAAGCTTTATTTTAAAAAAATCAACATTTTCTCTGAAATGTTTCCTTCTAATTGCTTTCTTAGGGAAAAATTTCTTTAAAACCTTCTTCATTAACCACAGAATCCCATTTTTCGTGAACAAATTTAACTTTTTTTTCTTCTACCTTCAAACTACTTCTTCACTTCCAGATGCTTTGCAAAGTCATCTGGAGCCCTTAGGAAGAATATAAATGTGGAATAGGAATAGTAGTGAAATATTATTCATTGAAATACATGACAAAAGATAGTCCATCATCATCAAATAAATCTTAGTCTACCATTTAGAAAGAGAAGGAAAAAAAGAAATCTTGATTAGATAACTAATGGATTTACTATTTATGTTTCTTGAAGATACACTCCCAGTACCCACTGAAAGCTGGCCCACCTTTCAGTAAGCTATGCACTGCTTCCCTGGAGGCTCACAGGATAAAGCAGCTGTGGAGCTCCCATGAGAGGTACTGGCAGAGCTTTGTTCAGAGAGCTCGACACAGGATAGCAGACAGTGTTGAAGGCTGGAGCCAGGAATGCTGACAGGGTTATAGGACCAGACTTGTCCATTGTATACTCAGAATTTAGAAGCATGATTGGTCTGTTCTTCTGCTTTCCAAAGAATAAAAATAAACATGCTCCTGATCTTTATGAGACACATCTTGGCAACACAAATCCATATACCAACAAAGACCTAATAGGACACAACGGTGTCAGAAAATGACCACCCATAATGCTCAATGCTTCACTTCCTCCTTTTCCAGACTCAGTACTTGGATTTAAAGGTCTGTTGTTTCCAGCTATCAATGCCCTGACCTTCTGTTTCTGTCCATTTTTTCCTCTTTAATGGAAAACTCTTCTTATACCTCTCTTTCCCAAAACACACAAACTTTTATGTACTCGCTGCCCAGCCACTTCTGCAGGACATCAGTATGACAATAGGTTGGTTCAGTGCTGACCAGTTTGCGGTGCCAGTTGTTCTGGAGGGCTATGACAATGACAATGTTAGCTGTGCTCCATACCATGACTATGAAGATAAAGCCCAGGCAGCTTGGACCCTGCACTCAAGTATCATTGGTTGTGTTCTGTGGCCACGCACAGGAGTTTTCAGGCAAAGTTAAAGGAGCATTAACTCTGCCACAGCATCAACACAATCATTGGAAGCCTTTATTATCTCGACCTTCAAGCAACACAATTGCCATGTGGAACTTGGTTATCACATCTCTCCCTTCTTTCCTTCCCAACACACCTCCCATCCTACCTTTGCCACCTTCCTCTCTCCACACCATCAGCAATATCCTGGAAGGGACTCCATTAAACCACAAGCCCAGATGGCTTTGCTCCTTTCTCTGAGTGCATCTGTGGCCACAGTCTGCCAAGCAGGACATTTCCCTGAGGCTCTCTTCACTTGCCTAAATGGAGGTGTTTGGTGTCATTTGGGACGCCTTGGGGTGCACAAGACATCTGCACAGAAATGGCAGATATGACACAGGACTACAGGAAACCTGTTCCCATCTGCACCAGTGGCAGGAAGCCAGGTAGGACACCAGAAAGCTACTAAAGCGACTCAAGCATCTAACACTTCTTCCAACCAGTAAGCTGGGGTTTTGTTGTAGGCTGCTTCTTGGTGTTATTGGGAGCAAGGACAAAGGAGTCCTTCTTTCTGCTGACACCTGCTGGACCTTGCCCTTCCCACCAGCAGGCTCAGGAGAAGATTTCTGGAATATTTTCTGGCATATTTCTGGAATATTTTACCCAGCACAGTGCCAGCTAAAAACCTGGCACTGTGCTCCAAAAATGAAAGGCGAGGCACAGTTGCTATTTAAGTTGGGAAAGAAGTCTACGGATTCCCCCACATGGTCTCCTCTTCCCTCTCTTTGCACTATCTGGGCATGATTACTAGAAAAGGGTACTGGATAGAAGGGAAGATTTTTTTGTGAGAAGCCCTGAATGATAATATGAATAACTCACTGTAGCACTAAACCTGCATTATATGGGAAAACTGTTGTTTAAACATGTCTTAAAATGGCTTTTTGTGGTCTCTTTGCAAACACATGTTTCTTCTTCCCAACACCCCCCAGGACAATTGTTATCTCCCATGCAGGAATGTCTTGGGAAGATGTCCTAAGGTGTTCTCATTGGACCTTGTTAACCCCTTCCTGTGATTGGGTGTTCCTGTAAGCCCCTTGAGACTTCTAATTGGTTACTCTGTGAATCCTCCTAAACCCTATAGATGTAACATCCCCAGCAATAAACACTCTCTTGCCTCCTCTCCATGCCTGGTGTGCTGTCTCTGTGCCTGCCATTGAGCCATGTGCGTGGGGGGAGAAGGGGAGGGCACCTCTCCCCTCCAGGCTCAGGGCCTGAAGAAACCCCTGGCGCTGGAGTTCTCTTTCCCCATCCTTCAAGACGTCGGAATGGTTCCTCAGATGGAAATAGAACTAGAACTGGGCCGCCCCACGCCATGGGGGGAAAGGGATCCAGAACTCACTTGAATGCCTTTTTTTGCTTCTTATTTCTTCCCCCTTCTATACCTGCTTTTTATATTCATCTTTTATTTCTATTCCCTGTTTCCTCTACTGCTGCCAGCTCTTAGCTTCATTTACTAGTTTTGATTGTATGTTATTTACTTAGCACCCGTTGATTTGTCCCCTCAGGACTTCTCCATTTTAAGCAAAGAGAATGCATATGATTTTAAGTGGACGTAATTTTATAGAAGAAAGGAAACAATCACTGTAGCTTCCTTCTCACTAGAAAACAACAAAAGATGTTTCAGCAGTTGTTCACAGCTGAGCTGATCCCAAAATAGTGACCACAGATAGGGTCAGGATAGGAGTGATAGGAAGTTACAACATATGCAAAGTGGCATCTTAACTGTTTTACATCTACTGAACTTGCAATACTTTTTAAACTGTACATGACTTGATAAACAAAAATCAGCTCTTCGGTGTAAGGTACCCTCCTCGTCCTCCTCTCAGCAGTGCCATGAAGCATTCTGAGCTGTACTTTGAAAACAAAACAGTCTCGGGAAAGTAGGAGGCCAATAGACTTAGCACAGATTTTGCAAGATGCTGAGCTAACCAGAGGTTCTAGCATGTTCCCAACAAAATTCACAGAAAGTACTACATTCCAATAGGATTGGAGCACCAACACGTGAAAAGGGTGCTCCTACCTTAGCTTTATTCCCCCTTCAATACTGGTCTGACTACCAGCCTCAGCATGCCTCCTCCCCTCTGCACAATGACTTCCTGACCACTCTGCCTGCAGCCACCACTGCCTTCATCCTGATGCCTTCCTTGGGAAAACATCCTACAGCCAGACAAAAAACTGCAAGACAGTCTAACTCCTTCGCTACCCCAAGAGTCAGACAACCACTTCATCATAAAAATGGAGCAGGACCCTAGCCATTTCCTCGTTTTTTTGAGCTACTTACAAATAACAACATATTTCTCAAAGATTCACCCAATCATTTATTTACCAAGTAGCCTACTCTGAACACATTTCAGCTTATGGCATGCATAAAGACAGCTTGCTTCTGTTATGGTTGGGGTTTGGGGTTTTTTTGTATAGACAAAATAAAATCTACCAAGCATTTAGATTTATGGGTTTTTTAACTATAAAGGTCAAACTTCACAGGACATAAAAGCCCTACAAACACTTACAAACCTGTCCCTCCCTCTC
Organism: Chiroxiphia lanceolata; assembly: GCF_009829145.1. NCBI lineage: Eukaryota > Metazoa > Chordata > Aves > Passeriformes > Pipridae > Chiroxiphia > Chiroxiphia lanceolata. Next base: position 95,659,829 of record NC_045638.1, on the reverse strand, counting down.
CTTGCTCACTGTCTCTGCAAGGGCCTGAGCTGTTCACAAAATGGCAAGCTGATTCAGCACCATGGCTGGACTAATCTAAGTCTTGACATCTTTTTAAACCTGTCATTTTTATGATGCCATCTGAAGTAGTGGCTCATTAATCACTTAAGTCATATGGTATTTGCACTGCCCCCTTATTGGATGACCAAGGCTTTAAACAAAACAGCAAACGTCAAGTCATTTCATTATTCAGTTGTGGGTGGTTTTTCTAATGAGCAAGCATTTTGGCCAGAGTTAAGTATTAGCTTTTAGGACTCATTTTCACAGGCAGTGAACCACTTTTCCATACTTATTAACAGCAAAAGAAAGGACATTTCACCTACTTATAGCAAAATGCAGTGTACAAACATAACTAAGTAGCATCTCATATATATTTTTTTGACCAGTTTCTCCAGTTGTGTAGAAACAAGAACTGCAGAGGCACTAAAAATGGAATCAAGTTCAAAGAGCAAGACGTATGTGCTTCTGACAGCACACCTTAATTCTCAGCACTGGGTCATCATAATCGACCCCTTTGTGTCCACTTGAAATCCTCTCTTTTTAATCCATGCTCTCTTTCCTTTCCTGGGATAGAGAGTTTTATAGGCAGGATATTCAAGAGCACACAGCAGTGGCTTATCTTTGACTTTGCTGTGAGCCCACATAGGCCAATTGCAAATGTTTTTAAATCTTTTCCAATGTCCATCTTCACCATATCCTCTCTTGTTACTTGAGCTTCTCGCCACTCTAAATCCTTCCCTGCCACCTCACAGGTTATTTTTCTATAGAACTTTCTTAGTAAAACTCCACATATGATTTAATTCACACCAAAAGAAACAGTTGAAAAAAGACAGTCATGAGGCAGCTACGCAGGGTAAAAGGAACAACTTATTTTTCTTAAAGCAAGTGGAAAATGGTTCTTACATCTCAGCTGATAAGAACCACCAACAGGTGCTCCATTCACCACAAGACCAGAAGATGCCCCACAGAGGAACAGTGGCTCACTGGCAACAGGAAAAAGACAAGAAAAATTTCTCTTTTTGAGAAAGGGAAAGGAGAAGTTGCATAGAATAAGATGTCCTCTGCCACCTTGTAGATGGAGCATTCAGAGCAGAACCAAAGAAAAGCTTGCAGTGAGCAGACAGCCATGCACACACTGGATGTTTGGCTGTCTAGCAAGGTGAAATGATATTGAAGAGTCATTTCCATTGTGAAGACTTTCTGAGAGGTCTGCTGAATCTGATGGGAAGAACATTTTTCGAAGAGACCCAGACAACAAACTGCACTTCCCACAATAAAAATACCCATTAAGCTTCATTATGGTTATTTTTATTGAAGCTAGTCTAGACATTCAAGTACAATTTTTATTCATCTCCAGATAAATAGAGATCTAGATAAGGATGGAGCCACTGCCACTGTATAAGGTCAGACTGCATAACAGCTCAGTCATTAGCCTATCTCTGACAGCGACCAGAACACAATAAGCATTTGAGCTTCCCTCATTCCCAAATATCCGCTGACTCACACTCTGCCTCACTGCGTTAAACAGTTCCTCAGTAATCTTTTTTTTCATTAGTGTATTTATTTGTATTTTGTATTTAAAAAAAAAGGAAATTTGGCTTATTCTTTCATTGATGAAATGAATCTCACTTGAAAGCTTTTTTTATTCTCAATTCCAATCTGCCTGAGATCTTTCAAGTCTATCTAATCCTAAAATACCAAACACTTTAAGAATCCTTTTTAAATGGTTTTCAGAAATTGGGAACATTCAGCAACTTCTCCCAAGGCTAATACAAGCTTGAAGATGTCCTGGGCTTTTAAACAAACACCAATTATGAGTTTTAGTCTTCAAAAAAGTGCTGTCAGCTAACTTTGAATCCTTTCAGGTTTGGAAATTATAATCTTTAGCTGCTTTCTTAGCGGAGAAAGAACGTGAAAACATGATCCTGGCCTAGCCTGCAGTGTCTTGTCTTGTGCTGAGAGTGTCTTGGTACAGTGTGAAGAGCATCTCTGAACCTGACAGATCATTGAGATGGAAGCTTCTGGCTCTAGAAACAGCTAGAAACTTTCGAGGCTACCTCAGCCTGGCTGTTTCAGAAGGAACTGGACAAGCTCATCTGGGATGGATGCTGAGATTAAGAAATCTATCATGTTTTATTGTTCCTGCTGATGCATGACACGCCATCCTTCATCTCTTTGTAATGCAGAGTGCCTGCATGTTGGCTCACATTATACTGTCAGCTCCACTTTTACTCCCTCCTCCCACAACTCCATTTGGCCTGTTCATGCTAAAAATAACATCAAGATTCATGACTATGAAAGAGATGGGCGCCAGAGAGAAGAAAACTTGCTGACTAAAAGACTCATGGCCATACTTACCATCTTCTACTGCAAGCCCAGATAGTCTCTATCAAGAAAGTTCATTCCTGACTCTGGAAAGTAGGGGAAAAAGTCTCAAACTTGAGGTGATTGCCCACTATCGATATTCAAATCTCTTCATCAATGCATGTCAAGAGACAGATTGACACTTCCAAGCATTCCAGGCTCCTATCTTCTCTGTGGTATGATCAAATGTCGTTGAGAGGGTTTAATGGGTGGCTTATTCAAGAAAGGACACAGAAGCCCAAAGAAAGGTTTTGCACCTTCGTATTAGGGCCCTGTGAGGTTTGCACCAGGACCCAGACATCCCCAATGTGCAGGGTCCATCTCTGTTTGAAAGCCTGACTGAGAGCTCTTCCTTTCCAGACAGTAAGCACATGCTTGCAGGGAAGAAAGGAGCTTTAGCAAAAGTATGTACAAGGAATTTGTTCTGCTAATCAAGTAGCAGATGTCTGCTTTCTGAGCTTATAACAAAGCTTGCCCCTTTGTGGTACTGAGGGGCTCCAGGCCACTGAAGATGTGCCTTCCCAGTAAGATTTCTAATGCTGCTCATCTCTAGACGTTTAAGAGCCTGGGGTTTTTCTTTTCAGTTATTGTTCTTTTCTAAAATCAGAGGTCTTTTCTTTCTTAAAGCGCAGCAATGGTGTCACGATGTCCTAATTTGTATAATTGCTATCTATCCTAAAGTTTCCCCTGCAGTTTCAATTACATGTCTCACTTCAATTAAACTCCTTAATTCTTGTCCCAAACTGGCATACAGCATGGCTAACAGTCACGGTTATCCTGCTCCACCCCAAAGCTGACTGCACTGTCCTAGTGGGATGGCTGAATAGAGAGCAGTTTGAAGCCATCTGGTAAAAAACGCACCCGAAGAAATGTCCAACATTGATCGTGAGCTACTCTTGCCTTCCTTTTGCATCTGGAGGAGCATGGTTTGAATCAGGGAAAGTTAAGGGAAAGTCCAAACTCTGGTTTTGAACCAGAGAGTTAAGGAAGCACACCAGAAATGAAGCACTCTGCCTGGGTAAAGGAATGGAAGAGGGGAAAAGCTGGGTTGAGGGGGCTGAAGAGTCTGTAGCAGGTCTCCAGGGGATCAAACCATGCACTTCAAGCACTGCAAGAAGGAGAAGGAGGAGAAGGCTGGGTTGGAGTTTGACACACAGGCAGTAGGTTGCTTCCATAAAGCATCTTGTCATGTAAACAAGATGTACCTTTGACATCTTCCCCTTCAGGGCACCAAGGCATGAAGCAGGAGATGTATTTCAAGCCAAACAGGTGATTTGTAGGTGCTAAGTGTTCATAAAGACAAGATTAAAGAGCTCTCTGAGAGCAGGGCAGTAAATCATTCCCCACCTGTAGAGGTGAGTGCCGGGCATGGATGCTCCTCCGACCCTGATTAAATAAAGGATGGCTCAGCAAGACAGGGCTAAAGTTAGCTGACAGCTCTTGAGTGAGCTGGTGTCTTGCCTGCTGCCGTTGTGGCTGATGGCTAATTTTCTCCCAGAGGAACCTTTGCAAAGGCTGGTAATTAAAACTGGTGGAAGGCAATCAGGCTCATGGGAAGGCAGACCCATCTGTCCACTTTCCCCCAGCCATGAGCCTCCCCTGACTGACAACCTGCATGGGTCAAGGATGCTCCTGGTCAGGAGCCGGATGAACAAAATTGCAAGGCCTGGCACTTTCACTTGCTCCAGTTAAAGAAAGCTACAAATAAATATCTAACAACTCTACATCCAGCATGCAACAAGCACTGTTAAGTTCTCAATGTCCAAAGTACAGTTTTGAAGGTCAAATACAGGCACACACAAATATATATGTAGGCATATATACATGTCTCCAAAACATCCTTATCTTTTCATAGTATCACAAAGCTCTCCCCTAAGAATCATCCCTTCCCTTACCCAGTCAGATGTGTGAAAATAATTTTCCAAATGTTACAACCTGGGAAGCGATGGCCCAGAGGAAGGAGTTTTTTCAGTCAAAGGCTGAGTTCAATGGCAGAGCAGGTAACAGAACCGGGGCAGCATCATGTCCCAAGCCTCCTTCTTAACCAAGCACATGTTTAGACTAAAGAAGCAGGTTTTGTTTTAAATTACCTATTTGACTAGCCTAGATAGGACCCAAAAGAACTTAATGGAAGGGAAACTTAATGGGACCTCATTAGATTGTTATAACATTTTTTTCTGCACTGTGCTATTAGCTCTTTAAAATAGATTATTGAAAAGAACACACTTCACAGATTTAAATAACTTGTGACTTTTGCCTTACCTAAGTTATTTCTTTTACTTTTTTATTCATCTGGGGTTTTCAGGCTAAATTAGTCAGATTTTTGTGTTTTGGTTTGTTGTTTTTTTTTATTTCTAGATTTACAGATACTTGTACAAAGCTAGCACAGTTGGGTTGTTAGGCTTTTAGTGATTCTGTTCAATCCTAACCAAAATAATATTTTTAATTGATGGATCCCGATTTTGGAATACTTTGGTGTAAATCTAAGAAACAAAGGATTTTTTTAAAAGTTGTTTTTTAAAGGGTCAATATATTAACAAGATGGGCAATCCGGGTTTTTTGGGTTTCTCCCCCACTTCCTTCCCTTTGTCATTGTAATGAAGCTAGAGATACTCAAATATCATCCAAGTCCCACAGTTAGAGTCTCAAGTTGGATTTACAATAGCAACATTCTCTATGTGGACTCAGGTTTGCCCCACTATAAGGATGGAAAGGTAGAGTACAAGAAGGATCTGGAGCATTGGATAGTTGTGATTAGGTGCATTACTTCCAGCCAAGCTCTAAAATATACCATGTAGCTTTGTTACAAAAAGTTTGGCACTGAGATTTAAGCCAACAGTGGAAGTGGTTCCTACTTGACCTGAGGAGGGAGTATATCCTTCACATGTTCCAAGCACAGCTCAAAGATACAATCAATGGAAAATTTAAAATAGGAGATAGGGAGAGCTAAAAGCCAAGAAATCCCTGGTTGTTTTTCCCAAAATATGTCTGCTTATTTTGATGCTAATCCAACTACTTAACTATCTGCACTGGAAAAAAACAAACACAACAAAACACAATAAAGGAAGCTGCTGCTTCACAGTTCATGACATCTTATGTACAGAATCCTGCGTCCACTTTCCTGAAGCAGATCAAGAGCATACGCAGAAGCATTAAGTGTATTTTCCTCCCAGCAGCATCCCCTGCTCTTCACAGTACAAGGAAATGAATTTCCCTATGGGAACAGTATTTTCATGTTTTATCAACTTTTCAAGCCAGCTTACTTTTGCACTCTCTCTTCAGTTCAAATACTGCCTCGCTTTCTGATGTGGGCAGATGGGTTCAGTCACAGCAACTCCCTTCGCTTCTGTCTCTTCGTTGATCCATGCGCTGGTTTTGACTGGGCTAGAGTTAGCTTTCTTCACAGTGGCTAGTATTGGGTTCTGTTCTGGATTTGTGCTGAACAGAGTGATGACAATACTGAGATATTTCTGTTATTGCTGAGCAGTGTTTACACAGAGCCAAGGCCTTTTATGCTTTTCATACTGCCGTACTGATGAGGAGACTGAGGGTACATGGGAAACTGGGAGGAGACACAGACTGGAGAGGTGATCCCAACTGAACAAAAGGATATTCCATACCATATGACATCACACTCAGTATATAAAGTGGGGGAAAGAGGGAAGAAGGGGAGCAGATGTTTGGGGTGATGGTGTTTGTCTTCCCAAATAACTGTTACACATGATGAGGTCCTGCTTTCCTGGAGATGGCTGAACACCAGCCCATGGGAAGCTGTGAATTATTTCCTTGTTTTGCTTTGCTTTGCTTGTGCATGCAGCTTTTGCTTTACCTATTAAATTGTGTTTATCTCGACCCACAAGCTTTTACCCTTCCAATTCTCTCCCTGATTCTGCAGGTGGGGAAATGAGTGAGTGCCAGTGTGATAATTAGTTGCTAGCTGGGGCTAAACCATGGAAGTCCAAAACCCTGAGACTATGCTATTACTCTGTGGTGCACTCCAGCATAGCTTCACATTTCACTAATCCTGGGATTTCTCTGGTTGAACCCACTTATTTACATATACAGGCACAAACATACACTTATATGCAGAGCTCTGGGAAAGAGGCCTTGGCTGTGAAGGGAATTACTGTGCAGAAGAAAGTCGTAGGACTCTTTCCATACCTACCTCATCAAGATGCTATTTCATCCCACCAGCCTTTCCATGCTCACCACCTGCTTGACATTATGGAACTACATTTCAGTATTAGACCATCAGCTGACTGCTTCCTTGTACTTCAGATGTAGCCCTTGGTAGATAACTACAAAATTTGATATCAAGTCAGTATTTGTCACATTCCAGTTCTCTTGGAAGAGAGCTGCTCCTTGCTCACAATCAGGATGAGCTGAAATGCACCTACACTAGTTAAAACTCTAATTAACTGACTGTTTCATTCTACCCAAATATGTAAAAACATTAGTGTATACAAATGACCCAGATGTTTGCTCCCCAGTGTAACTATTGATGGTTTACCACATCCAGGTGTTTAGGCTTGAAATCTGAAAGAGTCCCTGGGTGGGTTTGAAGTAGTATCTATGGATACATTCACTGACCCAGAGCTAACTGTTAGCTGTTTATATTCCTCCTCCTCTTTTCACATGAGTTAATTTACACATACTAGCAAAGGACAAGAAAAAGCAGGCATAAAACCAGACAACACCAAAGGTACAGAGTGAAGGTCATAACATCCCTGTCATAACATTCCAGCCCTGGAAATGTTCAAGGACAAGTTGGATTGGGCTTTGAGAAATCTGGTTTAGTGGAAAGTTCCCTGTCCATGGCAGGGGGGTTGCAACTAAAAGATCTGTAAGGTCTCTTCCAACCCAAACCATTCTCTGATTCTGTGGGCAGAATCAGGCCATGAGTCCCTCAGGATAACTCCACCCAAAGGTACCCAAGGCATATCAGGTGCCCACTGGCCATCCACACATGAGTTGTAGCAGCCAAAGGGAATAACCTCTTCAGTGGTTGAAGAGAGTATGTCCTCAGGGAGTTACATAACTATCTTCTGAAAAACAGATTTCCTTCTTAATCTAGAGGAAGGAGAGAGTGCAGGGATTAAACCACAAGCCCACAACTGGGAAAGAGCACAAAGAGAAGGCAGCTGGATTCAGCACCCTTCTCTGCCAAACCCTTGGCTTCCCCATGTTTCGGCCGTGCAGCAGGGAGGAGAGCATTCCCACTTTTCTGTGAGGACCAGACACGTGAATGCCTCAGAAACTACAAAGAGTTTTTTTCCTTGCAGTATTAGCAGGGACCACCTACGTAACTTGGACAGTTCCCTGGAAAGCTGTGATGTGGGCCGGAGCAGCACGCCTGCCCCTCTGCTCCCGCGTCTCTCACAGCCACCCCCTGTGCCTGCCACCCTCACCAGCTGCCACTGCTGAACGTGGCACCGCCTGTGCCAAGGACAAGGATCCTCCGAGCAGAGCTGCCCAAACAGCTCCAGTTCCTCAGTCCTGCTCGGCTCCTTGTGTCTTTCCCGTTGATTTACGTATCTCCGCAATGTTATTTATCAACTGCTCCATAATTAATCAGACGCAGAGCTTGGCAGCACTAAATGAGCAGCCTGTCTCCAGCGCTCCCACCACCACCAGCCCCCTCCCCTCCCAGCTACCATGCTTTATCACACACCACAACACTGGAGCCTGCATTCAGTCGCTCCTCATAATAGCAGCCAGGGGGGCTTTTCAAATGATCTCATCTCACCAGGAGAGCAGGCACTCATCCTGCCAGACTGGCAGGAAGAGAGGAATTAGCATCCAGGTAAATGCCAGCTTCCTGCCAGTTATCCCACCAGCCACCTGGCTAAGGAGCTGCAGCCACTCTGAGATTAAATATCTTGTTGTTCCTGGCTTCTTGACCTCTTGCTGCCCCTGTCACTGCCACCCTGGCCTCTAACCCCTCCCCTTTCCATCAGATTTCTTTCTCTTGTTTTCTCCCCTTACCTCTTGTCCCAACACCCTCCCTTCACTTTCTTCTTCGCTGTCCAAAGGTTTTTTCTCATGTTACCTACTTTTGCTCATTCACTCTTGGTGCTGCTCCCTTTTTCCTCAACTCCCTCCTCACATAAGCCCCAGATCAGGGAAATTGTATGCAAATAAAATAGTTGTTTTCATGAGCAAAAACATAAGAGGAACATGGAGTCCAAAAGTCCTTCAGCTCACATCTATCAGATATAAAGACCACAAATCCTAATCTGATAATAAAGTTTTAGCTCTGCCTCAGATTAAAAAGCAAGGCTCAGGAGACACAGGTTATGTTCCTAAATATGGTGTTCATGGACTGACAAGCTATTAGCAAGACATGCTGCACCTCAATTTACCTGTCATTAAAATATAGAGGACAGAGATGCTAACTGACCCAAATTGATACAGTGTCCATGCTTGTAAAAGCACTCACACACTCAAGGTTAAAGTGGAAGACTTCAGAGATTGTCTAAAAATTTAAAATCCCTCTCCCTTTTTTCTCAGTATTGAGGCTGGTACTGAACACTCAATTTTCTGAACCAACCTGTGGGAAAAAAGGAGGGGACTATAACATCAGGAAAACATTAGGAAGACTTCATCACTCTGTAGCTTTATTCCTGTTCTTTTCATGATAATGCCCCCCATGGAAAACATACCTTAAAAAAGGCTTGTGCAGGAGTGAGCTACGATGCAGAGCAGACACAGTAAAGTCTTCACAGAGAACCTGGGCACTGAACAAGGCCCTTCACTGGCAAAGGCATTATCTCTGAGTAACGAATGAGCAGCATATCTTGGTTTACCATGTCCTTTTTCCCCAAAAACATAGGAAATGTGGGTATTTTCCTGGACCTCAGCTGAGCTCCCCAGGCTCCTTAACTCTCCCCACACTAGCACGCTGCCTTACTAGCATATAAAGAACAGTGAAATCTTCTGAAATAAACCACCTTTTGTGATTGAGCTAAGCTCTCCAGATAAACAGGGCAAAGGAAGGGAAGCATAAGCTTTGTCCCAGTGCAAAATAACAACATAAAACTGTCAGTCTCTGCCACACAAGGGCCTTGCAAGAAAGCTGTAGGGGAAGACACCTGAGCAAGCGATTCTAAAGTAGCATCACCAATCAATACCAGTCCTCTCTGTCAGCTCACTACCCATAAGTAAGATGGCTTATGTTAGTGAGGCTTGCCAAGGTATTGAGCGCAAATGGTAACCAGAGTGGTGATAAGAATTCTGGTGCATTCACTTGTCCATGCTTTTCTCGCTAGAAAGCATTGCTTTTATCCAGCCCAATAAGTAAAGGTGGGAAGCAAGAAATAAGAGAAAAAAATTGGAAAAATCTAGTGCAAAATTTTATTTATTTATTTAAAAGCAGATGGGGGTATAATGGAGAAAACAAGAAGAGAGATTAGAAGGAGAGGAAAAAATAATAGGGAAGCCAAGCTGTAGAAAATTAAGATAGTAGGAAATGAGACAGATATGTAGAAAGCACTGTTCAAAAAGCTTTGATTTTAGCTCTACTATGTGGAGGTTCAGCAGATTTTTTCTGCCAATGATGGGATGTTTCTGTTTCTCATGGATTTCTGGCTAACAGTCCCATACTTTCCCCTTGGCTGAGGGCATGGAGCTCATGTAAAAATACCAGTATTGCACCTCCATTGAGTATTCTCTCTCTCTGTAGGACTTCTGCTCTCTAGGGGGACTCTTGGAAAGGGTGCAAAAACAGCAGTTCAAAAAGCATTTGAGAAATATAGTCAGGCCTAAAAGTCTCAGGTGGAAGGAACATTATCCAAAAAGGGAACTAATTATTTGGTGGATTAAGGCCACTGGTTGGGTCTGCAGAGTTAGCAGATGGACAAGAACATGGTGGAGTCCTTTTTCAGGATGGATGGCATGGTGTGAACATCTGTTTGCTGCAAGCAGGAATATGTTCCAGGTCTACTTGGTCTCAAAAGCAGGAGTGCAACCTCCTACTTGGACCCAACTCATGAAAACCAAAACTACATTGAGGGGCTTTTTCATGTGTGTGGCATTATCACTGCCATCTGACCACTCTGTGGTAGTCTCTGTGTGAAGGAAGTTTTGGAGCCTTTAACTAAATCTCTTTGAGCACATTTAAATCACTATTAGCGCTGATTGTAAGGATAGCTGATCCAATTCTACCAGACTGGAGTAAAGTCAAAGCAAATTGACACAAATTAGAGATCCACCCTACAAGAACTCACAGGAGCTGGGACAGATCCACCTACAGGAAAAATGAAGGCCAGTCCTTAACTGTGCAAAGATTAGGACTAAATAAGCTGCCTTAGACACACATGCTCCTTAAGTTGAAGTCTGCCATGTCAACTAGAAAAACACACTATATTCCACCATAGCTTAGCAACTGGAGCTTCAAGTATTCCCAGAAGGGCCATCCTGCACTTGACACACGATAAAAACATAGCAGTTTGTAAAACATGCAACAGATTATCAGTAAAAGAGCCATAGATTTTTCAGCAGCAAACACATAGGCTAATGGAGTTGCTCCTTCTCATGTACGATGCCTGGAAAAAAAAACACTGCAGAAAGATAAAACCATGGTGCATTCCTTGGAGCAGAAAGGGTTGGGGTCCTTGTGAAGTCATATATGAGAACTGCTGCAGTGCTTGGCCAAAAAGGCAGGAGGAAAACAGTGGAAATTTGCTTTCTGTCCCCTTCCTCATATAAACCCACTGTTTCTGACGGCAGCCAATGCAGGGTGCCACCAACTCTGCCTTGATGCTGCACAAGGATCGCTCCACAATGAGTAGAGATGCATGCAGATCAGCTTTAAAGGAACTAACTCAACTACTGGAAGCAGTCTAAGCAAGCAACTACCAGCAGCATGGTGCTTAGGCTGGGCCAGTTGACCCTGCTGAGTCACAGAACGAGAAAACCACAATATGCCCACAAGGATTTGAACTCCATTGATCTTCAAAGTAATTAATAAGGAGCATCAATTTTGCAGAGAAAAAGGGCAAGGGGAGGGGAGAAAGGCACACACATGGCACGGAGGGGCCGGGGCAGACCTTCCCAAGCAGCTGCATGTGTCCTGTTTCCAGCACTCCCACCATGTTGTTGCCCTGATCTTTGCAGCACATCTCCTGTCCTCACAACCCTGAAACAACCATTTCCCCAGTGGGCTCAGACACATCACAACTTTTTAGTGGCCAGAAGGACAAGGCAGAGGAGGACTGTCTGAAAATGACAAACAGAATTATCCTGGTGTTATGCAGGGTAGCAGTCAGAGCCAGCACTGCTATTTACAAGGGATGCAGCTTGCAAAAAGCAAACATCTCTCCCTGGCCCACGGGGGCTCCGCTCTAACTAACATGTCATGTGACACTGAAGGCAGATAATTAATCTCCCATCACATCACCTGTCTACACCTCCCTTTTCCCTTATCCAGTATCTTCTTCCCTGTCCCTCCATTTACAGACACTATTTACAGAAAGGGGGAGTGAGGTTTTTCACTGCCACCTATTGGCATTTGCCCTGCAGGAAGAACATGAGGCCGTGGCAATACTATGCCCAAAAACATCACCACCACTGCAGACCCTTTGATGGTCAGTTTATGAACACACAGTATGCAAAAGTGGATGGATCTATAAACTAGTTATAAGCAAAGCTGCATTACCAACACTACCATACACAGACAGTCTCCTTGCTAACACTTTTCATTGGTGGTGGTTTGTTTGTTGGTTTGGGGGGTTTTTTGTGGTTTTTGTTTAGTTTTGCAATTTTGGACTGTTGGGTTTTGGTATCTTTTTTTTCTTTTTCACTTGTAAGACCTAAGACCAGCCCTGCAGCCTTCCATATGGATATAACAACTTATCTGGAGCCCTCTAAAGGATCTTTGATATCACATGGCACCATGTGTTTTAGACATACCCTGCAGGTACTGATAATCTGTGGAAAGCTCTCCCTCAATACTGGAAGCCAGTCTTATAGGGCACTGTGAGAACATCCATAGTGAACTAAATTTGGGATATCTGGCACAGTTCTGTATTAAGGTCAACTTTACTTAGCTCTAGTCATCCAAGCAAAAGGTCTGTTTTCCTGCTGTGTTCTGTAACACATGCAGGCACAATGCAGAAAGCATTTTAAGTTTTCAACTAAATCTACCTCCTGCTTTGAAGCTCAAAAGGTCAGACTTGAGGTGGGGTTTGACACCAGCACTGGAATAGAGAAGAGGCAGGAGGAGCACTGCTGGTCAAAAGCTGGGGGCACTGACAGAGCTGTGTCAGGGGAGCTCTGAAATGAAATACCAGGACTGCAGGGCAGATGGGGGGGCATTGGAAGACTTGTCCAGGTGGGCAAAGCTTGTTTTTACATGCTTTCCACAGCTTGCCTGGATGCAGTCCCCGATGCAAGTCCCTGCTTTAATAAAAATCCAAACTCTGCTCTGATAAAGCAGCTGAAGAGAAAGCCATCCCTTGTTCTATAAAGCTGACCCTTCCCTTTCCCCAGCATAGTTAGATCCCTTACAAGATTTGGTACATTCAAGAAGAATTTTTAAAAAACATTTTTACAAACATGTTCTGCATGACCGCTTTCACTAATCCTGCCGACAGGGGCGATCAATGCCTTTAAAGGAGATTTGTGGAAACCACAAAGAGTCAAATGCTGCCACTATGGAGATAAATGCCCCTTCAGTTCCTCAGCTGCTGCTCACCACAACACACCTCCTCAGGGGAAGGTTTTGCTCCAGACCCTTATTATTAAGGTGGGGCAGAAGTTCAGAACTGACTCACAAAGAAGCACTTCCCACCTGGCTTTATTTCTCAATAGAAAGAACTGTTCTTAAAGCACTGCTACAGCACCTTCTAACATTATACTGGATTATTAATTCAACATCGATCCAGGGAAACACGCACTCCACTTCCCACAGCACCCTGCTTTTGAAGGTAACCCATTCTCTTTATCGACCAGGCTGAAGGTTACTTAAATTAGCAAGAATAAATAAAACCTCAACTCCACTGAATAGCTAAAGGGATCTGAAAAAATGTTCTACTTTTTTTGTTTTTCACCCAAGATCAGGATTTCAGTACATTGTGCCTGATTAGCTCTTTACATGTGAAACATTTTTACCCATCTCTTTTTGTGAATCAATGCGGGCAGCAAATAATCTGGGCAGAGGCTCCTGCACTCAAACCAGATAACAAATCAAGCTATTCAAGATTAAATGCATTACCCTGCTTCCCACTATTTTAAAGGCCAGAGTTCTATAAACTAGTGCCAGATGTTTTAATTAGCAGAAAGCAACAGCATATTCCCGCACAGCATGTTCCAGAAGGGATACTGAAGTGACAAAGTAAAAAATCTCAACATGGAACGAATGCATGTTTCATTATACATCTTTGACTGCTTCCCCTGTACTCTGCCCACAAGCCTGCCTTTCCTAGGACTCGTTCCAAAATATTACTTCAAGTAGATTTTGTTTTGTTCTTTACTGTTTCCTGGAAACCTTTGTAAATATATTCCACTGGCGTTTCTCAACTTCCCCTACTCAATCAATCTTTGTCCCAACTCAAATCTATTTCACTTCATTTGAAGAAACTAACTCTGCCTTCTGATCTAACAGAGACTCCATTACAGATGCAGCCACTGCACATTTTGCAGTCTGTTTGAACCCATGGACACAGCAAGGCAAAAATTAATACTTCACCTAAAACATTCATAAAATAGACATGGATCACATATAATCCACAGGGGGATGATGCAATATGTTTACAGTGGCAACTCTGTCATTCCTCAGCTGGGGAGAACCTCAGTATAAAATTTTGCAGAAGACCTGTGTGCACAGGCAAGTATATAACACAACAGGGATTTCAGGGGACATCAGGGGCTGTTTTTTATCAAGATGATGCTACTAAGAAGAGATGACTTAGGCATTATATGTTGAAGAACAGAAAGAGTGACCATTACTTCACAAAAGACCATATATCTTTTCTCCTAACGTTTCCCATTTTGTTCTCAGCATAAGTTGCCACGTGCCTGTCTCTGCAAAATTAGGGATAGGCACTGAAATCCCCTCAATGGCTCCTTGATAGGCGCAGTGTGCTTCCTCTTTGAGTCCCTTGGTGCCATGCTTGGGATAACATTCACACTGTCCACATTTAGCACAATAGGGAAAAACGTCTGAAAATTTTATTGAAGGTTATAAAGTTCTGTGGGGGATGGCTATTCCCAAGACAAGAGCTGTCCTCAATACCAAGTTTATATTGTTTCTTCCACTGTCTGCAGGGCTCTGACCATGTTATTCTCTTCCTTATAGAAGCCTTCAGAGTTGGACAGGCAGTTTTGAAAAGATTGGGCTGACAAAAAAGGAGAGATACAGCAAAATAATTCCACCATAAGTGTACCTATACTGGAAGAAATAAACACCCAGGAATTCATTATCTTCTCTACAGTGATGAAAGTATTAAGAAAGCAAAAGTCACAACAACTAAAACATTTACCACTTCCTAATACTCCAGTATAAAGTGGAAAATCAAGAAGGACAAAGAAAACACAGAAGTTCTGATTAATTGAAACCCATTTGGCTTCTGAAATAAGTTTAAGGTAAAATCCAGTGGTCAATTCTTACATTATGCTCTTGGAAATCCAGTTTTGCACTGTTGCATCCTTCCAGAAATGCAGTGAGCTGGGACAATTTGCATGCTTGTTCCTCTCCTGCCTTCCCTGCTCTTGCCCCTTGTTTGTTCCTCCCTCCATCTGCTTCAGTGACTTATTTTTGATTTCTCCTGTCCTTTGGAGTTATCAGGAGTAAGACACAAGATTGATTCTCCAGGTCAAACTGTTCTTCATCAATTATAGTAAACAAACCAGGAACGTGTTTTCAAGCCAGTCAGTCTCCTTTCCCACTCACACACGCACACACAAATGTCCTTCTACTTCCAAGGAAAACAGGAGCTGAAATGGCTCAATTTGTTATTTTGTCTTTAAAGAAAACCATAGTCACATTTCTCCAACTTAATAACTCCTAAGAAAGGTGGCATTTCTTGATGAGAAACAATACCAGGTATTGATACAAACAGATAGGATTAGAGATACAAAAATCTAAATCCATTTCTGGCAACTGGTATTTATTTACTTCAGGTTTTGGTTCACTTCAAGAAGAAGGATTAGGGGCACATGGAGAGAATAGCAAATCGAGCTGATGAGAACTTTTTAATCAGAAAGCCAAGGTACAGAGATTGGCTTCCAAAATGTCTGTGAGGTAATAGCTGAAAGAAGGGGTGGAGCAGAATGAGGAGAGAGAGAGAAAGAGAGAGAGAGAGAGAGAACAAGAAAGTAAAAAAGGCTTTAATCCCTAACCTTCTTTCACCTTTCTTACCTTAGCTGCTTACAGCACAGCATTTTCCCTCAGCAACCCCCCATAGCTACAATCGTCTGTGTGAATGTTTTTCCCCAGTAGTCCCCATCTTGTTCAGCACAGGGGTCTATACTCCACCCCTTCGAGCAGAGCTGCTCTGGAGCATGAATTGCTGCAGATGGGTGGCACCAGGCTGTCACAGTGGCTGGGTGGAACAGTGCTGCCATCATGCAGTCAGCAGCACCAGCAGCTTGTTTTTGCCCAGGGTCAACAGTGCAGGCACAGGGTGCTCCTCATTCATGACGCCTCAGTTGATTATTGCCCCAGGAGAGCCAAAGGGGAGCCTATCCCATCCCTCCCCTCTGTCAAGAGATACATCTGTCTCCAAGGGAAAGGGTCTCTTCACCTTTTTAAAAGACCATCAGTGATTTGCAATTATGGCAAGCTGTTGCATCTCTGATTCTTTCGCTGCTGCAGCACAATACCATTATATTCTCTTCCATTCCAACAACTTCTAGAGGAAATGCCATTACAAGCACCTTTTCCTGGGTCAAGCCAGCTTCTACGTTCTCCCTGACCACAGGGCAAAGCCAATGCCCACTTTTATTTAGGACAAGACCATCTGCACAGTCCTGAAAATGTTGGTGCCATCACAGGTGAAACATTACTATATTCAACGCAACATCTTATGATAGAGCTGAGTTGTTAGATCTTCAGCCTTAAGAAGGTTGTTAAAGATAGTAAGTACTTCTTGTAAAATGTAACTCACATGCAGGATCTAGACACCTTTCTGACAAGGTAATAGGGAGAAGGCAGAACCCCTTTACAGTCAAATTCCCTTCTAGAATAATGAAGGCCAACGGGAATCCAAGATCAAAACCATGCTGAGTAGTCATAAGCTACAAAACACATCCCCTTAGACCATCCAGACCTATGGGAAATGGACAATCCAAGAAACAACCACAAAATCCCAGCTTTCTCCACTATCACCACCACTCTGTTGCTGACAATTGACAAGGGCTTCCCACAGCAAACTGTCTGTCATCATCATCACAACCCAAATGCTCCTCCTTGACACTTAAGCTCTACCTCTTCAGTCCTCTTTAGGAATTCCTTGTATTTTGACCACTAGCACTGAAGCCTAGACTCGCTATAGGCTGCCAATACAAATGTCTGCCCAACTGGCATATGTACTTTCCACAACAATCAAGCATGTGAATTTGAGGGATCCTTAACAGGTGACAGTGATGCTCAAATAAGCTTTGGCTGTTCTTACAAAGCATAAAACTAGTGTGCTATTAAATACATGCCAAAAGTGAACGAGACCTGTGAGGCTCCATATTCTCTCTGAATGGAGAAACCTGCTATAAAATTACAGAGAAGTCTGCAAGAGTAAACCCCTAAAAACTAAACAAGCCCTGACTCCAGACTTTTCCTGAGTTTTATGTCTTTTTTTTTGTTCCTTTCTTCCTTTCATTTAATAAAAAAAATTAATAAGTGGAATGTTCTGTAGTAACTTTGAAAGAAGTAATTTAATAAAAAAAATTCAGAGTGCCTCGAGTTAATTTAATTCAATCCTAGGCTCATGCTGCTGCCAAATTGCACATTTCAAAACTGCATAGCCAAAGAACTTTAGGTGCCCTCTGAGAATGCCTGAAGTAAAAGAAAAGGCAGAGAAAAAAAGACCCATAAAAGCAAATTAAGGCAAATACCTTGTTGGGGGCTGGAGGTAAAAGAGAAGGAAGAGAAGGAAGAGGAAGTTTCAATTAATGTGTGCTTAAGAACAATAGCTGGGGAGAAGTGTCACCTGGCATTTATTTAATTATTTATCACCCTTTGAAGGAAAGAGGGAGTAGGTCAGGCCAGTCAAGAAGAGGGAAGCTCATCAGTAAAGAATAGTTATCTTACAAAATGAAAGTACAGCACAGCAATAGAGTCCTGAGGATCAGGGTTTCAAGCAAGAGAAATCAGGGCACTCTGGACTAAATTCTTCCCTGAGATGTATTCAGCTAGGGGTTGTAGACATTACTGGAAGAACTGCAGACACCTATCCTGGGACATGATCTAGCTTGGAAATGGTGAACACGCATTATGGGTCTGATCCCCTCCCACTGAAGCAAAACCACAATGAAAGCAGGACTGATTACAGTATGTTGTTAGCTGGCATCTGAGATAGCTAAGAAGCCATAGTGGACAGATAGTAGGCAAGAAAACATCTTAGAAATATTCAACTATAATTCAATACTGTAATGTCCTAATGTTCTATGCTAGAAAGAGTTTGGAAGTTAAGAGGTAGAATGCAACTTTGGTCTCATAATTTTGCTCCAGAAAAACAACGCATGACACATTACCAAGCCAAGATGTTTTCACCAGTCCTGTCTATCCATAGAAGTCCCTGGATCACATTGCTGTGATATTGTCCTTCCTGTTAATTTGCTAAAACCTGTACTCAGAAACCTGCCACATGAGACACAACCTGTAAGTTATGAATACTGTTGTTAGCATGTAACTTCCTCCATCTCACAATTGCCACAGCTAAGCAGACCTACCTATCATCACCTCTGTCCTCTCTAGCTCCTGGGCCCGTCTTGATGTCATCCATCTGTTTACAGCAGTAAGGGGTTGGGTGTTAAACCCTTCAGAGCAGAGAGTGTTGATTGTTTTAAGTGTGTGCTGATGTTCCTTCATAGTCTCAAAGCTTATAAAAAGGATTATGGCATGACTGCCAGTAATGCGAGAGGACTGGATTTGATGACCCAAGGAGGTCCTTTGAAGCCCTATACTCCTAATCACTAGTGCATCGTTTCCACTGTTACTATTGGTTCTAATCTTATTGTTTACTTCTTTGAGCAGGTGAAGGTAAATTCTACTGGTTTTCTTAGGGTTCAAGGTTACAGCAGCTCTGATCGAAAAAGTATTACATCCTAAATAAGCAATACAGTTTTGTCCAAAGGCCTTAGACTGTCTGCTATGATTTCCTCTTAAGAAGGATACAGGTTAAGCTGGATGTCATTGGAAAGTCAGTACTTTCAACGAGATTTTTGATAAAGCCACATAATTAACAAATGACCTTGATGTTATCATACCGACTGGGCACATTTTCCATTGTAACATATACTTCAGCTAGATCTTCCAGAACTCTTCTTAAATATGTGTAAAAATATGTGAACAAAGATAAATAGAACACTGATTTTATATATATATATAACTTGTTATATATAAATATGTATATAAATGTCTGATATATATATATATATAAAAGTATATAAAATCAGTGCTTCCCAACTCATTCTTTTTCTAATCTGCTTGCTCCATATTTTTAGTCTTTCACAATCTACTTGTCCCACATCCTATCTGCTTCATTACAAAACTATGATTATGATGTAAGTTCTTCAAATGCAGTCTTTGACAGGAAACAATTTCCAGCTAAAACAACAACAAAAAAATGGTGCAAACTTGGTCCTAGCTTCCCCCATTTTATGCAGTCTTTGCATCCCCTAGGCTGCACATGCTGATGACTTAATTGTAACTTAGAACTGGCTCTTTCTGAACTATATCAAACTTAATTTCCATGGACAACCAGTATTACAGCAACCGACTGAGTTCCAGTAAAATAGATATATAAAATACACACTACTATTTACTGGATTTTCTAATATTTACTGTGGTATCTGAAAGGGCTTTACATGCATCTCTGAAGTTATCCCCCCGTTTGGCATCTAGGGAACAGAAGTCCATATCCTCTAAGATAATTAGATACTTAATGATCTACGTGTCTATTTACTTTTTGAGGATCTCAGCTGCAGAGAATATTAAGCGACTTACCCAAATGTCAGACAAAAAGGTTGTGGTAGTGTCTTTAAAAAAAAAAAAAAAACAAACCACAACAGAACCAGGAACCAATCTCCTAAATCCATATACTTTGTCTTAACTACTATCCTTGTGAATTACACTGTTATATAATGTAATTAGAAGAAAATAGCAAGTTCTATTCTAGGAACTTCTAATCAGCGACAAGCACTGCACTCCTAACGATCTCATTAGAAAAGAAATGCATAATTGCACGGTAGCACTATCTAGCAAACCACACCTCCAGCCAGAGGGGCAGCCCTTTCTCATGTAGACAGCACAACTTCGAGTGAGACCATTTCTACTACAGGTAACACCAGGAACACTCACAAGTGAGAATTGATAAGGATCATGTCCTTTCTAAACATGAAGGGCTTGAATGAAATGAAAGAAGAAAAGGAAAACTTTATAACCAAGGTATTGTTTATTGAGAGTAAATACTAAGCTGGTGATTTGCTGCTGTCCTTCAGTGCAGGAGCTTTATAAGCAAAGCTTACTTCCAATAAGAGGAGGCCTAGAGACCTTACTAGCACATGGATTTTGATCTGATCTTTGCAAATACATTCATATTCAGTAATAATTTTTTACATTTTATTTATACTTGCCTATTCTTAACTTGCACATTTCGAAGCAAGCACCTCACTGCAACACTATAAATTAAAGAGTCCAGCCGTTCTGTCCTATCTTTACAGGTTTAGTACAGCTCAGTCCACCCATCACATGCTCGATGCTACAGTGAACGTTATGACCCAACCCTATCAGAAGATGAAAGAGCCAGAGCAGCCAGGTGGCCCAAACTCCCAGAGGGGACATCTGGCATCATCAACAGCAGCCATTATAGACCATGGCTGAGCTGTAGAGCCTGACTTAGCTTTGAAGACCTCAAGAAGGTGAGAACAACATGGTATAGACTTTGTATTTGAAGTAAACACTGGATGTAATGTGGCACTTTCCTCAGAATGTCCTGCTTCATCAGGTCCTTTTCAGGAAGGAGGGAGCTCCAGCAGTAGGGATCACAGCTGCAGCAATGGGGTAACAGGAAAGTCCTACAAGATCTCTACGCAGTAATGATTAGTAACTCCTGGCACATGGGCAGTCAGTTTAAGGTTCTCAAAACCCACGTAGTAGTTGCTGAATGATATTTGCAGCTCTTTCACAGCTTCCTCTGCTAACATCAGCAAACTCCTACTTGAGTGTGCCACTCTGTAAAATGGGAATTTTACAGCTCCACAGGGAAGATGTGAAGGAGTAAAGCACCAAAGCGAGGAGTTAGGCGTCTAAAAGCTTTATTGATCCAGGTCTGAGTATACTGTATTATTGGACTCTATGTTAGGTCATATCTGGGAGCCTAAGAAAAGCAGCTGTAAGAGGCAGCAACAGGATTGAACTCTAAAGTAAGGAAAGAATATAAGAAAAACCATGAACCGAAACGCTTTAACCTATGAAGGCAAGGACAAGAAGTGGTTAAGAGGGGATTTTGCTTAAGCACGGAGAAGAAAATCTTCAGAGATACAAATCACGACTGCTGATGATTCTGTTTTCCTCCTGACACAGATAATGGGATAAGTGGGCATGCATGGAAATCACAGAAAGGAGAATTTCTGAGGAGATGAAAGCCTTTCACAAAACCAGCTCCATTATACCATTCTTCCCTGTGCCTCCTGCTGGGAAAGGCTGGGAGTACAGCTACACTCAGCTCCTGCACAACCTGCCAGAGCTATGCCCTAAGCACTGATCTGCCCACTCAGCAAGCAACTGGGCCTGGAGCAGCTCCAAGATGCTCCCCAGCTGCCTCTTCCACCGCATTCCTTAAAACACTCTTCACAGGGAGAGCAGGAACTGGAGTAACTGGGAGGTCTCACCCTCTCTATCCTGTCTGGGATGTGCAGGCACCAAAGTAGGAGTGTGCTGAAGGACACTGGTGCCCTGGCCCTGTCTCTGCTAGCTAAAGGAAGGTGCTGAGGCTGGAATAGGCTCTGAGAGAGTCTACTGCACACTATTCCTCATGCAGGAGAAGGCACAGAGTGAATAAAGCAGCAACCTCCTCCACTGGGCAAGCCAGCATCAAAGCTCATTCACTGATGTGTGAAACCTAAATCTCTGTGAGGCTCTGCTTCTTCTTCTTCTCCTTTTCTTTTTTTTTTTTTTTTTTTTTAATTCTCCCCACCCCCAGTCACTCTCCCTCTTTTTTGGACGTTGCCATGGAAACTGCATCTGGTTTCCATTCTCTGTCTTTCCGTCATGTCCCTGCTCAGAGTCAAAGGCAGCATCGAAGAGACATTGATCATTGATGCAAGGAACCAGCCCTGCGGGAATCAAGCTGGCCTGTAACCCCAGGCCTCCCAGTCACTGCCTCCCCGGTCCAATTTTACTATTCTTTGGGCAAGTTTAATTAAAAATTAAGTGGGACCAGGTGCCCCATCACCTGCCCCATCCCCTCCTGAGGCAGATAGAGCAGAGATGCTCTTTTTTGGGCCTTGCATTAGACTACATACACTGGCAATCCTAGGGCTGGAGGATACACAAGTGTCCTCATAGCCAATACACCTACAGCCCCCTCTTTCATGTCATACTGCTGCTGACTGAATTCTCATCACTTCTTCTAACAGAAGAAAGTGCAAGTGGAGTAAGTACCAAAACCAGAAACAGCGATGCCAACACAAACAGTCAGTAGAGCAACATTTCCATTAGGAAAGGAAGATTTCAGATGGCAAGTAAAAAGACCAGCAAAAGGCCAAAAAAGGGGAAGGTGCATCAGTAAAGACAAAGCAATCTCAAAGGAAGGAAGAAAGAATAAAAAAATGTTGAAACAGGACCAAGAGAAAGACTGGCCTGCGTTTTTAATTTCAGCTTGCTGCTAGCCGAATCCCTTTTCCTCCAGCCTCCTCCCACCACCTCCCCGAAGGGTATCATTGCCTCCTAGCACACTGATGTGCCAAGGAGCCCTCTGACAGCTCTCTATTAATTAACTTCATGCCGATACAAATTTTATTTAAAGTTAAAAAAATCCAATTCACATTGATCCACCTTCATTGCTCCATCTGGCTGCCAATCAATGGCTGCTTGGCTTTACCTGACGAGGGAATAGATCTCTCGGCTGAACGCAGATCGGAGAGCTTGGGAAGTGGGAAATAAAAGTGCTGTCCTTGGGCCTTTCCCACATAATAAACCCATTCTGGGGGGAGCTATATCAGCATCCTTTCTCCTTCCTCGATTTTTTTGCATCGTCCAGTTTCTCTGCAGACCTCCCACTCCTGACAGTATGAGATGTTTTCTGTACCAGCTGTGCTGGGTCCCATAGTCCCAGTCCAGGAAGGGGCTTTTCTCATATGCTAGACTAGGCTAAAAGCTCATATAATGCCAGGGCCCAGTGGAGATGAAAGAGGGATGAACTGCCCCCCTGCATTCAGACTTCTGACAAGATTTGCTGAATTTCTCAATGGCAATTGTCATTTTACTCTCAGAGGGAAAAGCTTTGTCTCTTTCCCTTCCCTCTGCCCCAAAATCGATACGGCTTCTACAGAGCACAACCTTTCCCAAACAACACTTTGTCCCTTAGGCCTTGTCTGCAGTAAGAAAATTGGTAAGCGTTTTTTTTTCTTGCTCTGCAAGTAGCAAAATAAGATGCTGGAAACATAACACACACATCATTGCCTAAGGATCAGAGAGGGGCTGCTGCCCCACATTTTCTACACAGTTGCTTTTTAAGTTACTGGTTGTTGTCAGTCAGTGCAAGTGGTTTAGCTCCTGTTGAGTTTGGCTAGCATATGCCAACATAGACCTCAAGCTGGCCTGTCTCCTAATGTTTAAAATTAGTTGACTCATCTGTGACCCAGAAAGGAGCTGAAGATTACCTTGCATCTTTATAGTGTGAGAAAGGTAATTTTACAAGCCGTTAGTGTACTCTTTCTAAATCCTCCTTGAAAAATAATTGTATTCCTCTACTACAGGCAAAGCTTTCAGCTTGCCAATATGGCACTGAGGGGGTTTGTTGATTTGGTACCAAAATTCTAAAATTTCACAGCTCAGGAGCTCCAGTGTTAGCAAACATGAGCAGTACTGAAACAGAGACTATTTCAGCAAAAATGTCCCACTTTAGCCATCATATGGAAGATGTAGAGAGAAGAAGATAGTAGGTTAGCCCTGGGTAGAGCCCTTGAAGTCATCGTTGAAATTCCATCACTGAACTTTCTGGTGATATGTCTGTCTCTGATGGAGTCATACCATTTCTGCCAACCAAGAAACTCTGCTCATACCAAGCAGGGTATCCAACCTGCAGGCTTAATGTCTTTCATGCACAAGTCTTTGAACACACCCACACATATTTCACTGTCTTAAAAGACACTAATACACTGGCTTGTGTATAACAGCTTCTATTTGTGGGTAAGCAGCACAAGGAAGGATAAATCCTTTACGCCAGACAAAACAAAATGATATGACCGAGGGAAATGTGTCAGCCTGCTTCTGTAATTTAGGTGATGCTTATAGGCTGGACACACACTAGTGGGTGTACCTATAAACCTCATATAAGCTGCAACAGAGGAGGTTGGATACCCTGAAATAGCAGTCTAAGTGCTTGCTGCATACTGTAACTGCATGGCTTGTGCACCTTCACCATGAATACTTGCAATTCCTAAGCCTGAATAAATACAATACAGACTTGAACCACAGAGACAGCAAATGAACAGGCAGGAGAAACAGAGGACTGCTAGACTTATTATGTCCTTGACTCCTGGGAAAAAACGTTACCAACTTGATTTTCATGCCAGTTAACAAATGTTTTGCACTAATTTTGGTAACACAGAATCCTCTCATTGCAAATCAGGTAATTGTGAAGATTGTGGCATATTTCCTTATGGTAGATACCAGAATCCTTATCAGCCAACCTGCTTTGACACTTACTTTTCTATGAAATAGAAGAGGAAGCCACTGGAAGTTTACTTCAGAAATGAGTTATGAGTTCAGGATGGGCCAAGTGAGAAACCTTGTGTTTAATTACTCTCCAGCAGGCTGGTGTTTGGGGCAAGGTAGGATCTGGGAGCAGCTCCAGAAAATATTTTGGAGGAAGAAGAAGGAGCTTTGTAACACGAGTTGCTGAAAAACTAGTGGGTTCTCAGAAAAATAGATGTGCCCACATCCAGGCCAAGTGGGCATCGCTTTGTCTCTCTTTGTTTGGTAGCACAAACATTCTATTTGTTTTGAGGCTTTATCCAGGCATAGCTCACCTCTAGTCACAGGCTTCCTCTATTTGGTGAAAGTACTTTTAACATCTAAAGTCATCAGGATCTCCAATTACATCTGGTGGTCATCTCACTCCAAAGACACCAGGGCTGATATCTTAAGAGTATTCACAGAGCTCAGCCCTAGAGTGACACACCTTATATCCTTCTGAAATGCTATTCTAGTTTAGCATTTTCACTGCCAGAGTGGGGATTAAAGCACAGCAAAATTAAGGAATTCTTTTAAGATAAAACAAAAAGACCCATGGAAGAGCAGGAAGCTCAAACTCCAGCTCCTGAGTCCCAGGCTAGTTTTTTGTCCTGCTTATTGCATGGTCTGAGTCTGGCTCCTCCATGTCAGCTAAGACACCAGCAAGGGAGCTGTGAGTGTTAGTAAATGCTACAGAAATGAATCAACACATTACCCACAACCCTTCTCACACCTATCCTCCAGGCCTCTCGTTGACCCCTCTTCCTTTCTTATTTGCTCTTTGTCCACTTTCCCAGGATCTCTTTTTACTTTTCTCTCATCTTGCAAGGACAGAGATACACATCACCTCTACAGAACTAGAAAAGAAATATCCACAGGCTGCTGAACTTGCTCATTGGAAGCAAAAAGCCACTGCAAAGGAAACGGCTCTGGCCCTCGCAAACCTGCCTTCAGACAACAAATCAAAGATGTTTAAGCTGGCATTAAACCACCTTGGGCTTTTGGATCTTGCTGGCAAAAAAATAAAAACTGAAAGAAAAAAAGGGGGAAAAAAAAGGAGTGAGGTAAGCAGAAAAAAATCCCAAACCACGCAAGTAAACTAAAGAAGTTAGAGGGACAACACAGATAAGCCTTTGGTGTTTGCTTTGATAAACATCACTCCCCATCTGGACTCTGAGGGACTATCATCCACTCCCCTCACCCCCTGCTTTGGTCCCCTCCTCTCTCCTTCCCCCGTTCCCTCAGACACATGCAGCACTGTGCCTCCCTGCGTTTACTTCTTTCGAACACACTCTTTCCTCTTTTTCTCCATCAATCCTTACCCATTAACTCCATCTTGGTCTTGGGCTCTTTTTCCTTCACAGGCCTTGACAGAAAGAAGCAGGTCTGAAATTAGCTATTATTCAATTCCAAATTGCTGACCCTTGGGGGCAGGGACTGCTGTATGCGCTTATAGTGTCCTGATCGCCACTTAATGCCTTTTGATATTGCTACAGGAAACACATCTAAAGCCAGAAGGGGTCATTTGGGCTAATACAACTTCCAGGATAACACAGACTGGAAAGCAACCCACTCAGCAGTTTCAGCACTTTGTGGAGAAAGTTATTTGCATTACATCATCTCTCAGAAAGGTATCCAGTTTTGACTAAAAGACTGCAGCTGAAGGACTGTCTACCATAAACCCAGTCAGACCAGCTGGTATCGTCCTTTTTAACTTCTGCCTCATCTCTAGTACAAACTTGTCCGCCTTCATCTTCTGATCAGTATGTACCATTATGCTTATGCCTAAAATCATCATACTGTCAGGACTTGTCAAAACCTTTCTTTCTCTTAAGGAACAATTTCACAAGTTCACTTTTTTTTTGCCTGGAAAGAAGTGTGCTCAGATGAGAGGCTTTCCTGTGAAATAAAAATATTGGGAAAAAAACATTTTGTTTAGAAAGTGTGAGAATCTTTTTCTTCAATGAAACTAAAGTCCCTTACTTTGATAAGGACAAAGAGCTTCTACTGTTACCCCTCAGACTTTTTGTTTGAAATGCAAAAATTCAGACTGGACATTTGGAAAAACTTCTGTACCAGGGAGGCTGTAGCAGGTACCCAAAGGAGTTGCAGAACCTGCAACCTTGTCAAGACTCAGCTAGATGAAGCCATAGTGACCTGACCTGAACATGGGCTGCAGTTGTATATGAAGAAGAGGCCAAACCTTGTGACCTTAAATAGTCCCTTCCAGCCAGCATGGCTGTAGTTCTGCAAAATGCAAGTCAAACCAAAGTACTCCATCCTACCTGATGCTAAGCATTTCACCAAACCTTCTTCATGAACAGTTGCAATATAAGGAAATGGTGCTTTCCAAGGGAAAACTTGGACAATGTTTCAGCAGGAGTTATACTCTTGAATTCAACCCTTGAGGTTTCTTTAGCATGGGAAAAGCACATTTAGCTCTCTTCACTTTTGCTTCAGCACATTCTTATCTGTGTAGAAATGCAGAGTGTTTTAGTGAGTACAATGGTGCACACCATCTTTTTTTTCTTGTGAGAGTGGAAGAAAAGCTCATCTACAGCAGAATGTCATATTAAAGCACTTCAAAGCAGTTCCTTTACAGCACCCAATTCCCAAGCTGCAATGCTTCCTTTTTTCCAGAAACTCTTTGGGGGGGAAAAAAAAAAAAAACCCAAACATTTTCTTCCTCAGAATTTCAGCTGAAAATTCTTTTGAGATAGTCTTTTCCATCAAAAAGCTGTCAGTTTTCCCACTGAAGTCTGGAACAGAGTCAAAGTGACAATTTTTTCTTCTGTTTTGCTTTAAAGTGTCATATTCCCTTTTTTTTTTTTTTTTGGAACGAAATAAAAGCATACGTGACAAAGTGACATTTCCACTCGAGGTCTCAGTTTGTTTCTCCTTTTTTTTTTTTTTTTTAACCGAGAAACAAAAATGGAATAATTTCAGTCAAAATGCTGATTTTTGAACTGTTTGTTTCAAATTTCCCCTTGGAAAATCCATTTTTTCCCAAGCAGAACTGACGCTGTTCTCCTTCCCAGGAAAGTTCATTTTTGACATATCTATCCTTTCTTTTTCCCTACAGCAATACTTTCTGCACGTTAGAAGTTCAGCATATACGAATTCATTTCTCTGCCTTGGCAGTTAGTTGGGTAGACATGAGCTGCAGGAATGGTACTGGGAAAAGCCCTCATCAGTTTGTGTCAAGGAACTGAAGAGAAGCTGCAATCTCACTCCAGCTGACCAGAGTGGGACCTGCTGCCTCTGAGCACACTTTACTTCTGCCTTGGTGTATATCCAAACATAAGGGAGACTGCAAAAATTACTGGAGTGTCAGTAACTGCGTACAAGTTGGGCAGCAACCCTTTGTTTGTGGTTGAGAACAAAACTTTTTTCTTCTAGAGTTTATAATCAAACACATGTGGATTTGACAGTACTTACAGCTCTCTAGAAAACCATACTTCCACAGATAAATGAAATGCCTAGGGCACAGTGAGAGACCCTGCTGACTGAGTGCATACTTATCCTCCGTGCCTCAAACCTGAGGACTTGGTTACCAAATACGGTGCTGCAAATGCAGTGCCCTAATGACATTTTACATATGAGAGGTGAAAGTCCTGTTTAGACAAAAGCGAAAATTCACACCCCAACTTAATACATTTTGCTTCAGTGCCAGGCCTGTGGCAATAATAGTGTCTCTGCCCACGTTTTCTCTCCAACTCTTAGGAAAACGTATAACTTCCAAACTTCTTCGGAAAGTTTACTGTGCTGCACAATCATTCTTTATATTAAATCCACACAGGGATGATCATGTGGCTAGAAATATTTGCCAGCAAGCGATTGAGTGGGTGTAAAACGGGTTTGCTGAATTATTGCTAGACTATTTAATTTTGATTTTAGATACATATGCTTCTCCCTGCGTCTACACATTGCTCACTTTGTTGCTTCAGGTTTGGCACCTTACCTAGAACAGCCCTGGCCAAGCACAGCTTTTTATTTTTTTTTTCTTCTATTCAGTGTACCCCACTGTCTGGGTTCATGAAGTGCTGTCTCTTGGAGGACATTTCCAAAACCCACGCCATGATTGCACATCTATCACCCAACAGCACCCTATCCATCTCCACTGAGGAAAAACTGATTAGTCAGTCCTTCTCTCTCTTTCCCTGGAAGGCATGTGGAGGCAGCACATAGCAAATCAAGCACTAATACTCTGTTAGAAGAACTTTACCAAGGACATGCCTTTCAAAACAACTTAGCTGAAAGACTGCACACGTAACATGTAAAACATTAGAAAATGCCCACTGGGGTATCCCTGGGAACTTCAAGGTTGCCTAATGGTCCAAAAGGGTTGGCAGTTTTCCTCATTGCTATTTACATTGCACCTTCATTTTTACATTTTAAAACAGAGAGCTTCCAGCATTAAAAGTGGTACCTATGGTGCTGAACTCAAATCTGCAATAGGGAGAATCCAGTAAATGTTACTGTGGGGGTGCTGCTGCTGCTGGATCCATTGCAGATCCACATGTTAGAGGCATTTGCTTCTTTAACCTAGTACCTATTCACCCAGATAGCCAGATTAGCAAAAGGAGAGGTTAGACCACTTCCTGGTCACCAGTGCCTAAGCCTCTCCCTCTGGTTCAGCATCAACCTCTTTCTACAGCTTGTTTCTTTCCCATCTGTCAGCATGATCTTCCAACCAGCAACGCAGAACCAAGCTGCAATGAGAGCCAGTTTCATTAAGTGTTAGAGAAAGTTGTGCCTAAAAACTAATACAGAGTCCAGATCCTCATGCCTAAAGGAAGCATAGTTCACAGAGCGGGGAGAAACAAGACAGAAGTCAGAGGACACCAGCTACAAGATAAGCACACTGTATATATGCTCTTTCTTCAAAGCAAGAGGAGAATGTCTCTCTTGCTGATGTCACCATGAAATATTTTGTACCCTTTGGAAGGTGAGGGGGCATGGAGTCACTTCTAGCATCTTCCTCAAGAACTGAGAAATCAAGCTGCTTAGAGTGTACATCAGGTGCTGGGGGGGGGGGGGGAAGAAAAAAGAAAAAAAAAAAAAAAGGAAAGAAAAGCCCCAAACCCTCAACTGCCAGCCAAGACAGGAAGAAGTTCTAGATCATCTTGAACAGACAATGGGTTAGACAAAGAGTTGTAGTGATACCTTGGGAAAAGAACTGCTCTCAACAAGCACAATATGTGCTTTTAAAGGTGTATGCGCTACCAGGCAGAGATGAAACATCTTTAGACAAGTTCTAAGTTCAGCTCTGCTGCAATGACAAGAGCCTATGACCACCTACCTTATGCACCAGGAAGCAAACCACATGAAGGACTGTCCTCAGCTGGTCCTCCTCCTGCCTCCCTCCCTCCCTCATGCTTCAGAGCCATCTCCCAAACCTTGTGCAAGACAAGCACACCCTCACTTCAAGAGGGGTCAAGAAACATAGCATTTCAAGAAATGTCTCTGTCTAGATGTGAATAGAAACTGTACCAGAGCCATAAAGGAAAATACTCCCCGGATAGGGGCTAAGTGGGCTTTCACACAGAATCCATATTCTCCACAGCAATGGGGTGGGTCACTAATAACCCATGAGTCTTCACAGTTATGTGCCTGAACACAGACATGCACCTTACTGTAAAAGAATACATAGATCATAGCACCTCTTTGCTGTTTATACAACACTGATAAGTTCCATTACCCCAGATCATAACCAGGCAAACTGCTTTTACTCATAGTTATACTCAACAATTCCTTACTACTGGGAATTCTGAGTAAGTCAGACCCCAGGTATGTGTGCAGTAATCGGACCAAATAGAGGCACCATAGTTGCATTACCCTGCTAAGAACCAAAGAAACCCAGATGAGGCAAAAGTCCTCAGCACAAGCATAAGAACGTGGCTTCCCCAAGTGACCTCCCCACCTACAAGCTGTCTAAGCAGAATGACAACCATGCTTCTTCTGATGCAATTTTCCTCTTATGTCCTTGACAAAACAAATACACAGTAACACAATCTTTTAGTAGAAACGTATGTTTAGAGGTTAGACTAAACCAAACTGGACTGGTTTAGCAGGGTACAACAGTGAAGCAGAGATATCAGCCTTCAAAGATAACTTTGCGGGGGTTGCACAAGATGCAGCAGTGAGAAGGGAATGCAATGGGTGACACTGAATTAGTCTGATGCTACACTAGTAGATATTAGTACAACAGGGAGTCTGATCACAATGATGAGCCAGATGGATGAAGATAATCACAGTGCCAAGTCATGGCAGAAGAGAGTGGAGTAAGCAAATGTCACCCAGACCTCCCAAGCCAAAGGCCACTCACAAGGGGAAAAGGAAAGCAGATCACAAAATGGTGGAAAGCTGTGCTTTGAAAATCTGGAGAAGGGCACACAATTTCAAGAATTTTTGCCATTTATCTAACGAACCGATATTAGCTACGGATCTCGTGGGCTAGCAGAGAGAGAGAAGGACAGGGACTTGTACACAATAACTTGGACTGAAGCCAGTAGAAGCATGGGAACAGCCCCACTGCTGCACGGGAATGGAATACCTTCCTATTTAAGCATGGGTTTGATAGAAAAGTTATTACATGAGGCTACAGTAAATCATCTGTTATGCACTCACCAGATCAAAAACTCAAGTCTGAGAGATAACTAGATACCGAGTTTTATCAGGCCATAGACATAGCCATGAGTGGAAGTCCAGGCTTATACAGGTCACTGAAAGCACAGTTAACAGTGATTTGGCTCTACCCCAGCCTGGTTTTCTCACCTGCTTTTTTTGGGATGCCATTTCCATGACTTCACCTCATAAACAAATCTATTTAATTCCGTTAAATCAAACAAACACCACAGATAACATACTTGCAAAGTTGGATGTGAAGGCAGGGTCTGCACAGACATGCCAACCCCTCAACCCTTGCAGACATCAGATGAATCTGTCAAGTCTTGCATGCCTAGCATACAATTTTTGTAATCACTCCTTTCTCTTTGTTCTCCTATGGCTGGTCTTGGGCCTCTGTCCTTGATACTTCCCAGCTTCTCTTGTTCTGCAACTTCTATCCAAAATGCAGTCGACTAAGGAGGTCTGAGAGCTGTTGCAAGGGAATACAGGAAAACATAGAAACCATGAGGCTGCACAACATTCAGGGTGGTGCTGCCAAGGAGAGATTGATACACCACATAAGCCCCACCTAATGGGTTATTCCTTTTCTCTGGACCTTGTTCCCCACTTCCCTCACCATTTCCCTCTCGCCCCCTTGCATTTCTTGACTGGGACAAAGCTCTGGTGTTAGGAAGGATCTATACACATAATTTTGCACTAAAATTGAATTTCTGGTGCAGAGAGAGATCCAGGGCTCATACAAATCTGCTCCTCACCCGGGGTAGGGTGGAAGACTCAAATTTAATGAACACAAAAAAAGCCAGTTCTTTATGTAGCTGCTGGACATGGAAGAAAACAGAGAACTGAAGGACCTCAAACTGTGGTAGCAGTTCAGTGTCATCTGACCAGGTTCATATATCTAGCCTGAACTTGGGTACACAAAGAATAGACAGCACATGACTGGCCTTCATCCTCACTTCTTTTTGTCTGAGTGCACAACAGGAAGAGCAGGATGGAAAGTTGGGCTGATCATTAGAAAGCACTTTTAATCAGACCTTCATGAAGATCACAAAGTCATCAGCTCACGGTGACGGATTGCCAGGGACTCCATGATGAATGCATTTGCAAATATTGCAGCAGAATAATTTCCTTCCGTCGCCAGAGCACTCCAAACAAATTAGATTCCCTCTAATCACATCTCCTGTCTGTGGATGAGGAAAGATGGTCCCGTCAGCACAAACGCATTTAGGGGGCGGGCAGCGGAGGGGAGAGAGTGGGAGGTAAGGGGCTAGATGCAGTGATGCAGCAGGCAGGCAGATGAGGTGCTGGAAAGTTGCCCAGCTTTGAGGAAAGTCTTTGAGCAGGGGTGCAGATACACGGTAATCCCAAGCATGTTAACAGCTCTCCCTCTGCTTGCACACACACAACATGAATGCTAGAGGATGGAGGCAGAGAAGCCAGCAATTCACCTGGAATTTTACAATGGTGAAGAATAAGAGGAAGGAGTGTAATGCCAGCATCATTTATCTCAGAGGGTGCAGCCCTCACCAAAGTTACGCAGGGAGTTTCTGTGATGAGCCAAGGCTTATGCTGCTTTCCACAGTGTCTTCCCTATGCCCTACCCCTAGCTAGGGTACTTGAATTAGTGAACCAGAAGAAACAGCTTCACAGATAATCCAGTGCAGGTGACTCACAAGATGTGGTACTAGGATAGAGATGCAGTTTAGAATTGTTAATTAGTACCAGGTGGACATTATGCCATGCTCGAGGCATACAACAAAGCTGCTAGCTCTTTTAATTCATAGTAAGTCTAAGCATATTAGTTTAAGGCTCTTTGAAACCAGGAACACAACAGGCATTGTGTTTGAAGTCAAACAAAAGGTGAACAGCACTGTGTTTTAAAAAATGGAAAAAACTATACCAAGAAGGATGGTCTAAGTAAGATATCTGAAGGCTACTCTTCTTCTCTACACCTAGAATAAGTGCTGGAAGGTGGCTAGAAAAATTATTGCAGAGTAGCATGCTCATACCAATATCATGAGCATCAATTTTCCTGGATGCATGAATTAACCCAACAATAGCTTCCTCCTCCCTTGCCTGAAAAATCAAGTGTCACAGTTTAGTGATTGACCTGGCAAGTCAAAGATTATAGCTTCTGTTCCAGGACTGGACAAATGCAATTTATGGAGGTAAGTTGGTAATACAGTGAGCTGAGCATTTATTTATGCAGCTGGTCTCCAGCATTGGCTTAGAACCACTGTACTCATTTTTGCTAGGAATTTGGAGGAGCCTGATATTCTGAGAAAGCAGATTTTTGTCTTTTCACACATGGGGCAAGAGAGAGTGCCACATGGTGGAGGAGACAAGGAAAGTGGGCACATTCTCTGAATACAAAGCAGTAGGAACAGGCTGAGGGAGTTCAGTACAATGCAAAGTCTAAGCAAAGTATGTAAGGAAGATCGTGAAACACACTGTGCTTGCAGGCCTGTGCGTTATCTGCTAAAGGACTTGGAGTGTGCTTTATTCATTTCCCTGCTCAGAGGAGCTAGAGTAACTTTTGGCTTTCCACTCCCTAGTTGGTACCAACTTGCTGTTCACAGTCCCCAGTTCTGGCAGCTCAGAAACTCTGCCAACAGCTCACTACTGAAGAAAAAATGTAAGCCCAGTCCATGTCCCTTTTAATTAGCTTTGAGATCTAGCACCGAGCAAACTGACACAAGAGACAAAGTAAAGAAAAATCTTGTTTCCAATACGGCAGGGAGCAAGTTGTGGAATGGCGAGCAGGGGGAGCAGAGGAAGGAGAGGGGAGCTGCCATGCGAGCAATTGGCCTTGTTTGCTCTCCTGGAAGCCTCTATGTGCTTTTCCTCCAACGTGCACTGGGTTTTTATAAGGGGCAAACCCTTGCGGGTCAGTGGGCTCAGAACAAGAAGCTTGGGGCAAGAAGCAGGCAGGCTGCTGCCAGCTTCTCCTCCTCCTCCACTCGTCCTCTCATGCTCCCTTTCACACCCTCGAACAGCAGGACCCTCTTATCAGGTATGATAAGCAGCACTCCCGCGCACGGCTGGCAGGCTTCCAGCTCACGTTCCAGGAGCCTGGCCGGGCGCTGCCGCTGTGTGAGCACACTTTAATAAAACCCTGATTTTTATCTGAACATTTTATTAATCCAAGCTCAGCCATTTGCCAAAAAAAGCCAACGCATTGAATATGCCAATGTGTGTTCTCTCCAGCTTCTACTGCCAAAGTACCTCTGCCCACAGAGTCTCCTCTGCATCACACTGGGATGCATTTTCTATGCAGAGTTTCTCCTACTTTATTGCTTGCCCCTCCACTATGCCAAGGAGATGGCAAGGGCCCTCTTCAACTGATATGCTCTCCCTTCTTTTGTAGAGATTTTATACAGAAAGAGAAAAGCTTTTACTTTTTAATTATCACATTTCTGCTGATAAAATTACAGTATTCCCCATATGCAAAACTCATGGAAAGACACTGGACAGTAGCAAGCTATTCCTAAAAAAAAAAGAAATAAAAAGCGTCTCCTTTCTTATCCTTCCACCACTGCCCTGCTGTCATTCACTTCCTCTTATGATACCTCCAACTCAATCATCTCACAGGATGGCTGACACACAAACATCACTGGGTGCTAAAAGTCAGCTAGTTGCAATGTGGCAAAAGGAAAGGAACAGGAAAGATGGAGAGATTTGTGTGGGAATACAAAACAAAACGTGATTAAAACATGAGATAGGTGTTCTAGAAGTCTCCATAAGTCAATACAGTTTTTGCATGACCTTGTTGATTGACATGATTTTCTGCAATAAGACAACCTGCTGCTCTGCTGCTCTTCCTATTCTTATTGTGCCAGTTTGAGTATGGAACCCAAGGGCTTTCAGCTCAATGCTGTTGGGCCATGTTACTGGATGTGGCAGTTAGTGCCATGGTCTAGTAACTACAGTGATAGTGGATCAAGGGTTGGACTTGATGATCTCGGAGGTCCTTTCCAACCCAGCTAATTCTATGATTCTATGTTCTCACCTAATGGAGTAGTTGCCCTGCTATCCATAAGACTGATGACATTCAGTGCAAAAGCCTTTTCGTGAGCTGTATTAGAGCATTAAGCACCTTGTAGGACTATGATACTGATCCACAGCCTTTACTGTCTCCAAACTGGCAACTGTATGTTCGCTTTTTTTCCCTGGAGGAAGTCACATTTTCTCATTTGATGTCCCTACAGTCCTTCTCTAGAGGTTTTCCTCGTTTGTTCATTGCTCTTTTATATGCTTAATACACTTCTCTCACAAGATTCAGATCAAACTCTCCCACTCTGTATTCCAAACCCTGCTCATCTCCTGCTGCAAGCACAGTTTGTCTTCCATCCCACTTAAGCCAGGTTAAATCCTAACCGACTCCTTACAAGCTCAGAACTTCCTGCCATTCCTTCGAGGAAAGTTCATTGTGTTTTTAAGCTTATTGTCGCAAACCTTCTGGCCCTTTGGAATTCTCCTTCAATCCTGTTAATGGCCCCCTTTTCAGAGCTGTCTGATCTGCCATAACAAATAAAAACTATAAGAAAGAGAAGGTGTTGGCCAACTGGGAATGCATCTTACTAGGCGAGATGACAGAAAACACAAGACAGCTGGATGTTACTTACCATGCCAACCAGGCAAAAGATTTGACAAGCAGCTCAAATGGTAATTGGTAAATGGTAAAATGGTAAACAGGGACTTTTGAAAGCTAGAGCAAGAACATACACTTAGTTCTTTCTTCTCTGAGTATTCATTTGGGCAGTCATATTTTGGAGGGAGGCATACATTTAGTGTTGTCAGTCTATTAAAACTGAAGTGAAAGTGCAAGGAAAGATGGAGTTCTGCCTGGCAACTCAGGAGATACTTATGAGGCTGAGGTTCAGCTACCAGCTCTGCTCGAGACATCACATGTGATATCAGTCAAATAACTATGCCTTAGCTCCTTCTGTGTATAGCTAGAATGCCATAGTCCAGCCCTGACTTCAAGAGGGATCATAAGATAACATAAAGCAAATAACGACTGAAATTTAGATTTGGTGTTCCCCTAAAGGCTGGAAACAACAAGAGGGTAGGAAAAACTGCTGTGGGGATAACAGAGAGGTGAAATAATGAGCTTAACAGTGCCATGGGAATAAGATATCCCTAAGTCCTATTCCTATTAAGGTTTTACGCAAAGTCTGTATGCTTCCCGTCTCCCTGTTTCCTCAGGCAAAAGACAGGCTGGTTGCTTATGCTAGCCAAATGTTACAGTCAATTCCTTCAGCCTTAATCTTTGGGTCTGTCTTCTTTTGCATTAGTCAACTAAAACGAAAAAAACCCCAGTGAACCAAACAGCCCTCTGCCCCAGACAAACAACAATCAAATTACACCCTGCACAGGACCACTGAAAGTTTCAAAGCAGCCTGCAGTATGTCAGCTATAGGCTTAGGAACATAATGCTAAGTTAAGGGCTGGAGCTCAAACTAGGTTCATTAAGATTTATAGTCTGTATTGTCTAAGCAATACAGGCAAGAGCTGTTTGGCCCTAGGCTTTGGACAGCAAAGATTTCTGTGCCATGCCAAATGATTTAACTTAGGTCCTAGAAAAAGTGTGGACACAGTAGTACAACATTGCTGATCAAGCTACTGTGCTCTGCTTCTCCAGGCAGCTGAGTAATATGACAGGACATCTTCCCACACAGTTATTCTGCTCCCAAAATAGCTGAGGTGATCTTGCACAACACTAAGGTGCATGCAAAGTGATACTCGCCTGCCCTTTGTGAGCTTACAGCCATAGTGGTGGTCAGTCTTTACATGAGTGATTGTTTAAATATAGCCAAGCACAGGTCATTCACTTAAAAAACCAAAACAACATGGCTCTAATAGTCAATTAACAGCTCCCTCAAAACTCATTTTCTTCATAGCTTGATCTGTGCAAAGGATTAGTTCTCTCTTCAACTAGGTGTATGATCTCAAAGTGGAGGTGTGAGCATCTTTCACACACCCAAAATCTCCTTTCGATGTGTCAGACACAGGCAGTTGGACTAGATGAGACTTGGATTCAAATATTTCAGCACTTCTGACATTAAAGGCTGTGTGATACAGGACTGAAGAAACCAGGAGAGTCCCCTCCAGTCAAAGTTCGGCTTTAAGAAGGTCAAAGCCTGAATGAGTACAGTCTAGGGAATAAGGCTGCTAATTTTGCCTTGTGAGCATAGTTTTAAAAGGACTAGGAAAGGAACAAAGCAAACTACAACCTTTTTTTTTTTTTTTTTTAATATTTAAATAGGTAGGATCCCAAATCCAATAACTGGACACAAAAATCTCCCTGAACTGAGGCAGTAGCAGGGAAAGAGAAAGGAACAAGCAGCTATGGATGATAGTTCCTCATGATCTTGAAATCCTAGTACAACTAGAAGCTTGTTTCATTTTTGGAAACACAGTAATTGATCACCTGCTCACAAGACTGTTTCTGGTAAAGATTATTACATGCACCTGGGAAAAGTTAACACTGCAGACCTGTCAGCACGGGGCAAGGACTTTGGGAAACCTGCAAGAGCAATTGCACAACTACCCTGCCTCTGCCATGCTGGTGTGCTGACTGCAAACATAGAGTGATCCCAAGTAGGAGATCGTCTTGCTTCACAAGAAAATTATTAGATACTGCAGTCTCTCCCTAGAGAAGTAGGCTTGTTATTTCAAGGACCTCTTTGCAAGTGTGATCAGAGGAGATAGGATAGCACACAGCAGGCGCTTGCCAGCCCCTACCTGACATGGTGAAGGGTGCTTGCATGTGCCCCAGGTATACAGATGACAGTGGCTGTTCAAGACTTCTCTCTTCACAGGCTCATGCAATATTTGTACAGAGCAATATTATCCTAAATGTTTTCTAATTTTTCCTCTGGATTAATTGAAACCTGTTGTATTATTGACGGGTCTTTTGCAATATTTATATAACATGGATTGGATTAAGGAGGAATAAATAAATATGTAGAGGATGCCTAACATGTAAATAATAAATATTCAGCCATCTATTTTTTCACAAGATGGTTTAAATATACGGCGTTTTCAATAAATCTTTAATAACTCTGCAAATATTTATTTATTTGCTTTGAAGCGTAAGGGAATTGCAAGAAAGCTCTGCAGGCTCCACAAAGGGCAGGCAGATGGAACACATGCCCTACCATCAAGCCTTCAACCATCTTCTGGCAAGAAAAGAAAACATATCCTGAGCTGCTTCGCACCTGGGAGTAAAGAAACAGGGGGAGGGGACCTTCAGGAATTGAATGGGGAAACACCACGACTGCTTCACAACCAGCCATGCACACCAACCATCACTACTGCAACAACACAACACCTATACCTAACCAATCACCACCACATTTTGCAAAACTCATTACATTGTACCATTACAGAGAAGCTCTCAGCCTCTAGAGGGCCCTCTTCCCCAGCTACCCTAAGAGCAAGGAGCTACTGAGAGTGTATTTACTGGAGCTCCCACGCCTGCAAGGAAGAAAGGAAGACAAGAAGAAAATTTGATTGTGAACACCTCCCAGTTTTCATAAGTAGTCTGATTTTTCCATGGGTTAATATAATGTCAAGAAAACTGTGCCTCTTAACACTCTACCTATAACATTAAACTTCCTGAAACCTATCATAAAGAGCAGATCTGCTTTTCCCAAATAGGAAAGCTGGACTCTACTCTGTTAAGGAATCTTCAATATCTAACATCCCAAGAGATTTGAACAAGTTGCGGTGTTCAGCCTCTACGAAAACACAAAGTCATACAGGGATTTTAAAACTCAAACAACAGTACATTATCAAAAAGTTCTGCTTTACTAGAGGCACCATAATGGTTTGTCTGTGATGACCCAGGTAACATCATGGAAAGTTATAAAAAAGTGACTCTTCTGAAATACGTCTGCGTAGCTTCAAATGCCTGCTAAGACAATGGCTTTTTTGTAATCGCTTGATATTACAGTAAGAAAAGCTTTAAAATTAAATGCCCAAAACACAGCTAAGCATTTAGTTTTAATGGGAGGGGATGGTCATGGCATGTTAAACAAATACTGATTGTAAAAAGCAAGTCAAGTTGCTGAGTTCTAATAGCTGTGCAGTAAATAACTGTTTATGCGTCATTATGTGGATTTGGAAGCATCAGCAAATATGCTTTTAATAATCAATTGATACTTAACATATAATATCTGATTAAAAGAGATGGATGCAGCCACAGTAATTACTGCATATTGTTCAATGCCATTGGATTAGGGAAACATATTTATTGAGGTGAAAAAAAGTCAGAGGTAGATACATATCTCCTTGCTTGTCTTCTTACTGCAGTACCTTGGGCTGTCATCTCATTGATTTCCCAAGATAAGCAATGTTCACCCTAGTCAATACTTGGACGGGATACCACCGAGGGAAACCTAGAGTGCTGAGGAAAGCGGTGCTGGTAACACAACTGAGATCACTCTTTTGTTTTCCAGAAGGAAAGCGTGATGCTGCGAGTCCTCTAAAGTGCAGCACCCCAGAGAGGATATTGCACTCACCTCCCCTGCAGATAGCAATCCACAGCTCACTCTGCCAGTGGTACAGCCATGGGCTGTCCTGTCCTTGCAGACTCCACAAGACGTAATCAAGTTCCAGCTCTCAAAACTGCTGAAGTTTGTAGGTGCAGCATTGCTCTCCGTTTCATGTCAGAAATAAACATCCATTTGGGACAGGCTGAAGCAAGGAAGACCATAAAAGCCTTTCTTCTACATGCTGGGTATTCTTTTCTCACTTCAGAAGTCCCCGGAGCAAATTCTCTACCAGTCTACTCTCTTACATCATTAATGGGGCAGGACAGTTGGCAAAAATGACAGGAATTTGCTTTACAGACACGGCAACCACTCTGATTACAGTCCAGTTCTTGACACAGCAGAATGTAAGATGGCTTAAAGCTCCTGGGTTTCTCTACCTCTGGCTGTACCTGGCATGGCATAGCACGAACTGAAGATGCAGTTCGGATCTTATTCAAAACTTTAGTCACTGAGAACACAAACATCCTCCTATTTATGGATAGCTGGAATAAAACTACCCTTAGGCCACATATTTAAAGCCAAGGAAAGGGAAATTTGGCATAGGCACTAAGTTCTTAAACAAACAACACACGCTTATTACCAAATGCACAGTGTATGAAAATGTAGCCTGTATTAGAGAAAGCTGAGGAAAATCCGCAATTGTGTACATTGCTGTAGGCTACCCAAAAGCAAATGGGACTGTGGCACTTCAGTAAACACTGGGGGCTGGTTCCTTTACTTTGTATTTGCAAAAGCAGAGAGAACCAAGAATTCCATTCAACCCAGGTCCCAAATTTACAACATGCATTTATCCTACCTCACACCAAACCCTCTGAAGAACAGGAAGGCATCTAGAACCAGAGACATGAATGTGGCAGGCAGGTAATTCCATTGAGACCAATGACAGTCTAGAGGGCTGAAAAAATGAGTCACATAAATCTCTTTTTGAATCGTGAACTCAGTTACCAGTGGTCAAAGTAGTATATTAATATAGGTGAGCCTCAAAAGGTTCAGGAAAACATCTTGAAACTTTCATGAAGTTACAGAAAAAAGTCTTTAATTACCTACATGTCAGTGAGCCTAGAAGACTAGGATTTTCTCAGAGATTTGCCAAAACTCTTGCATCTGGTCATAT
This sequence comes from Chiroxiphia lanceolata, assembly GCF_009829145.1. Classification (NCBI taxonomy): domain Eukaryota; kingdom Metazoa; phylum Chordata; class Aves; order Passeriformes; family Pipridae; genus Chiroxiphia; species Chiroxiphia lanceolata. The sequence continues at coordinate 95,619,007 of NC_045638.1, read as the reverse complement.
TGAAAACAACGTTGCAGAATGAGCAAAAAAATGTCTCCCAAAGTCTCTCCTCCCTCTCATCCTCTATCTCCCCAACAACATGCCTGCACTGAAAGCTAGCAAAATAGACAGTGAAATGGAACTGATGCAGGACACCACCTGTTACATTGACTCTGCTGCAAAAAAAGAGACTGTCTTTGCAAAAGGAGTAAAAAACACTATATTCACTAACGTTATTAATAGAGCACCAGTAACAATACTACTTTGGATTGCTAGACCACCTGGGATCCTGAGATCTCAAACCACTTTATAAAAAAGCTGGTTAAGTGTCACCTTGCAGCATTTGGGGAAAAAAGAAAAAAAAAAGTAAAAATGCAGCGCAAGCAGTTTCAATACTATCATCCACATGTAATATTTGAGCCTCAACTCCCTTGTCTTAACAAGACTTTGCTTGCTTGACTATTTATTGGCAGAGTGGAATAATTGCAACCCATCAAATCCACCTAGAGAAGCTGAGTGGAGTTTGAAAGGACTGTTCTCCTCCCCCTTGCTCCCAACCTTCCCACCCCAATACACATTAATGTACCTTTGGACAGAAACAATACAAGACTTTCTTCATTTTTCTCTGAGTCATGAGGTTAAAAATGAAACAAATAACACAGGCCCTTGTGGATCAGTAACCCAACATGCTAAATAGTATCTCAGCAAGCAGTGAAGTACACCACAAGAGTCCTAGCAAGTTCCTCTGTAAGCACTGAAATTAGAGACACCTGTTTATCAGAGGGTTGCTAAGTGTTGTGTTATTTGGGGTAGATTTTTTTTTTAGGGGGGGTTAGGGTGGAATGTGTTATTGTTTTTAGGAGTGGGGAGGGAAGTGGAAGTCTGAGTGAGGCTTTTCCTGCTATATCGGCATCGCTAACATTTCTTTCGGGTAGAGTCTCTGCTGTTGAGACATACAGCTGAGTTCATGCAACTGCAGAATTAACAAGGTCATTTTCCTCGTGTTTTCATAAAAACTGCGAGTGTCTCTGAGATTTCAGTTAACTGAAATTAGTCAAGATGTTCAGTAATTACGGGAGATTGAAAGACAGCCCGACACTACACTCATAGAAGTTATGTTTTTGTATTAAACCAGTCTAAGAAAAACTGAAAAGAAAAAAATGAAAGTCATGTTAGCTTAAAGAGTTGCCTGAAAAAAAAAAAAGGCAATATAATACAGAACAACTTTATCTGAATAGTCCTTCATAAATCGATGGAGCTACTCAGCAAACAAGGACTGCAGCATCAGGCCTGGCGAAGGGCTTCCTCTGTTCGCCTTCTGTTGAGATGTGAAACCACCTCTGTATTGACTCCAAGGCCATCACCAGTAATAAGATCAAGCCAGTACAAAAGGGGACATTGGGGAAAAAAGCTTGCCACAGTTGCAGTGTCAGGGAATAATCCAGCTGCAGGCTCCATCGCACACGATCCACTGATAGCAAAGGGAGGAGGCAAACCTCCCTCTTCCAGAGAGCCAGCCTCAGCTATCCTATTCCTCATCCCCAGCCAAAGCTCGGCCAGCCTTGCCAGCTGCACAGCCCTGCAACCACAAATAAGAACTCACAGAGAAGTGGCTGGGAAGCAGACTGGTTTATTTTATTGTTTTGCAACTTCTTATTTATGAAAATGCTTGGAGAGCCTGGATACCGATCAAGTTTTGCTGCTCAATATTTATTAGAGTCTCACCTGCCTCACCAGAACAGGAACTGCAGGCACTTTGATTAATGTATTGGAAAAAAGAAATGTATAGTTTCCCTGTCGCCTTGGTAAGCGCCTCCCTGTATCTTGTGCTGAGAGGCTATTTTACAGCATCACAGTCCTCAGTGAATCTCTGCTGATTGCTTGCTGCCTCCCTACAGCAGCATGCTGCTTGCAGGTGTGGGGTGGCACTGTGTTTTATTCTGGAGCCGAACCTGGAGGAGCACTGCAGTGCTATGTCAAGCAGAAATAGGCCCTCTCTGAACAGCAATGGTGGCTGCAGGTTGGGGAATAAACTAAGTTCTTCTCTGTGCTCAGAGAGTACCCACCAGTGCCAAAGAGGGATTTCTGGATGTGGTCTGACCACTTTCCAAAGGCAACAGCTATATTGCCTTTGATGGGAGAGTTGTTTTTGCAGAAGCCTGTAGACCCAAGCAGCTTCAGCAACTGCACCCTGTAGAGCACGAATGTTATAGAACCAAAGAATTATTGAGATTGAAAAGGACCTATAAGACCATCAAGTCCAACCATTAACCTAATGCAGGTCCACCACTAAACCATGTCCCCAAGTGCCACATCTATACAGCTTTTAAACATTTCCAGAAATTGTTCTGTTCCTCTGCCTTTCTTCATCTGCCACCTCTGTTTGTGAAATTAAGATTAGGCCCACCTTTACATCAGCCTGCTGATTTTGACATAAATAGAGTTTGCACTTAGCTCCAGTACAAGGCTGCAGGATGCTTACATTTTGCCACTCGCTAGCCAAGAGGCACTGTTGAAGCTCAGACCCATGGAACACCCAGAAGCAGACCCTACATAGTTGTTTTCATAGCAGGAAACCTTCCTATCCCAGCAGTGACCTGTTCCCAGAGCTAAGGCATTTTGAGGTACAGCATAAATACTACTATCAATAGGTGCCATCTCACGGCTCTCAGCCATGCAGCAATTCTGTCATATGGTGCACTGAGTCAAGACTACTCCTGCGTGATACACAAGAGACCCTGGATTCAATCTGTACTTTATCTATACTAAAAAACCACAAAGTTTTTCATCGATGGTGGAAGCAGAAGAGGAAAGCAGAGCTCATTTCCTCCAGGAGAGGGCAGTCCCATACACACACACACTGGTAAGTCATTGTACATGCTGGAAATGAATCAGACCTTTATAATGGAAAAAACCCGTTATCCCAACATCCTCAGCCAGTCTGTCTTCTCTTGACTGGCACGGTACTGTGCCCTGCAGATGCTGGAGTCTGTGCAGTTATTTAATCCTGCACATTGTAATCTTTTATCTTTACATTTCGATTAATAACTTTCTGCTCTGGTGGAAATGAGTGAGTACTAGTGTGTGCTAGCACCAGGCATGGAGGGGGCTGATGCTGCGAGGGTCTGACATACACACTGTGGTACACCATGGGCTTTACCTTCAGATACTCACCTGACATTTGCCTGGAAAACTCTAACCCTTCACTCCTGCCCTGGAAACCTTCCACATAAAATACATCTGTGATCACATTACTGGAGCTGTAGACTCCCCACACCAGCTCTGCTTTTAACCCCCATTTCTTGCTCTGTATCCCCCCAGCTGAGGGTTCCCCCGCTCTGTCAGCCTCTTTTAGTCTCCACTTTCCTGTTTCCACATTTGCCAAGACAACTTACACCCATCCTACAACCTGTCTCCTTGTGATTTCATCAAGAGAAGTTCATTACCAAAGCTCGGTAGATGACACCTCTCTACATCAGATGTAGCACCACTCAACTCTCCTCACTTCTGGGCTATTAGAGATCATGCTCCTGCACTATCGGCTGAAGTCCGTGATGGCCTGTCCTCACCCCTTCCTGGGAACACAGAAGAGTACATATGACCCTAAAGGACTTCAAGAGGATTTGGCTGGACTTCAATTAATAGCTACTGCAAATTAGGTCTAAACCCATTTGTCCCAACAGCGTGATAGATGAGGCTGTACATTACGGCTGCTTCTAAAGTCTACATTTTTATCAAAAGATTGGCAGTCCCTGTGGGCCCTGCTGAGATAAAAAGGCCTTCTGCTTCCCAAGCCTCTTCTCCCTGCTCACGCCTTCTCCCTGTTTTTTGTATTCAGCTTAGGGCCTCCAGGAGTGTCTGGAGGAATTCATTTCCTTCACAGCACACCCCTCCTTCTCCCAAACGAAAACTAGAGCTGGTTTTTCCAAGTTGGATTCGCAGGAGAAATATGAAAGCTAAAGGCACGCGGTATAAATAAACATGCAATGGGAACAGAAGAGGCAAAACACAGAGGCCCAATGCAGACGAGAGAGACAATGCAGCATAACAAATAGCAAGCTGCACTTCGCCTGTGGCATTTTCCAGCTACATCAATAATTATATAATACAACAGTTGCCGATTTCTCAGGCGTGGATCGATACCGACTGCGGTGCCACCCCGCTCCGTGGCGGGTTGTGGACTGAGGGGCTCTTCGCAGGCCCACACTTTGCCCATTCCAGGGATCGATGGCTGCATTTTGTAGGCAGCACCAAGGGCTAGGGAAGCAGTAAGTGTATTCTCCAGACTAAGATCACAGGGGTCTGCCCATGGCACTCGATGCTGCCAGCATTGGTAGGAAACAGCCTGGCTTTTTTCCTTTCCTCTCCCAACTACCTGCAGAAGATGCAGTCTAGGTACCGCTTTGCATAGGTGCTCTTTGTTGGCAAGAGGTTGAAAGAGGATTCATTCCATAAGTGTCTCACATGACATGAACTTCTTTGGCAGGAAGCAATTCAGTTGTCAAGTATAAATGTATGAATGCACCCACTTGTCAGGCCTTCCAGCTAAGCAATTAGGGGACGTGGCATCATTAGAGATATACATATTCTTCATAACAAAAATATAATTCTCTAAATACTTTATTTTTATCGTCCCTGCTGCAGTAAGTTGTAAAAACAGAAGAATTTTGTGGACAGAGCAAAATGAGCATCTGCTTCGCAGAGTAGAGTTCTATCAACCCACCCCCAAACTCCCATTTTGAAGTCTACAGCCACTAAATATTGTCTTGGTGGGGGAAAAAATGGGAAATCAAATGAAGGAAACATTGAGAACAACTAGAACATCAACAACCCTCTTTTCTTTTGTTAGCAGGCATGGGATTCCTATGAAAAGCAAGCCTGAAATACAAATTTCAAACCATTACTTAAATACTAACCTGAGAGAAGTAGCAAAAACAATGTCTGACCCATGCAACTTCCCACAAATGGCAATTATCTCTAAAACTTCCCAACCTGATTAAATTGAAAGAGACATTTGGAAACATGAACTGGTTGGTCATATTCAGGAAAATGGACCTTCTGGGCTAAAACTGACCATGGGGGGGTGGGAACAAACCAAAACAAACCAAAAAAAACCCTCCAAAAAAACAACCAACCAACCAACCAAAAAAAACCCACAAAACCAAAAAAACCAACATCCAGAAGATGTGGATGATACACTCCTGCTCTGTGCAATTTAACAGTAAAGTAATTGGCTTGCAGTGTGTGTTATTATTTTATTGTGTTGCAGGCTGTCTCTGGTCATGCTTTGTCTTGTGTTTGTTAGACAAGCATTCTGATACCACAATGTAAAATGTCAAGTATTATAATTGGGCCCTCGTTCTACAAGGCCTTCCTTTAGACAGAACTCACATGTCATTGGAAATTTCAGCTGATTTCCCTGCTGGAAGGCTGGATTAAAGGTCTTCCTACTGCAAAAATTGAAAAACTCATAACACTGACACACTCATCTTGCCAATAAAAGAGTAATAAAAAATAGAAATGTCTCTGAAAGAGATCATCCTAAACAGCAAGAAATCCCTAAATTAATTAAAAAAAACCCCTTGTATCCAGAAGCCTATAAAACTTGTAGCACATTTCACTACCACTATAGCCACAGAGATAAATGCTTGAGAACCACCATGGATAAGCTATAGGATAAAATCACTGGTGTAGGGAAGGATACTATGCTTAGAACCCTAACTAGAGCCAAAAGCAGAGGTTTGCTTATCCCACTTTGGGAGGATGCACAAATCTGTAACTGGGTATCCTGGCTGAATTAAGTGTTATACATACATCTAGTAAGAGCCAGTTTCTACATAAAAATCCATACTTTGCAAAGACAAAGAGGCACAGGGAGATAAGAATGGGTGATCTTGTAACCGAGACGATATGGCTATAAAAATTTCTCCCTATGCATAATGCATTGCCTTTGCTGCAGTTGGTGCTCCCAGATGAGTTTTGTTCATGTGAATGGATCAGGGAACATATGCTTCCAGTTTGTATAAGGGCAAGTCAAAACATGAAGGACTGTTCATCTTCAGATTGATCTTCCCTCCAATTAACAGTTATTAAAAGGTATAATAGGCATAAATAGCCATTTACAGAGATCACATGATATATAAAGAATCTAGTATTTGTGGAACAAATGCTTGGATGTTATCATCCCATTATGGATAAATAGCAGAGGTCAGGAAGAAGCAAAGCAACCTGCTCAAGGGTGCAAGGAAACCTTTGCTAGATGTGTGCAGTGGAACTGAACCTTTTGACTCTAGCCAAATACCCTTCCTCTCTGGAAGATGCAGAGGAGAGCAATGGAATGGGTTAAAAGTGGGAAATTACTGCAGCCCAGCTGATCAGCAATAGCATGTTAAGCCACAGCAACCTGATTTTGAAATCTGTATCTGTACACTGGACTGGCTACTGTTTTTCCATTTTCTACCACTATCCGTTCAACATAGTTCGGAGCTGCTAGATTGAAACCAAAATAACCCGCTTGGGCCCAAGGCATACATATGAATATTTACAGAAGTTTTACTAGTGAAAATGTGTGGGTAGAAAGAACTCAAATATTTGTTGGCTAGAGAAACAAGCAGATTAACACAACCTGTACTGGCACAATGTTCTGGGTTTGCTGTTTGCCTCTCTCTGCCGTCTAATCAAGTCCCTTTGGAAGACTTATTTCTGTGAGGGCTGTCTCTCCGCTGCATGCTGATGACCGATAATGCAGTCAGCATATTGTAAATGGGAGCTGCTTTCCACTTCAAAGGGACAAACCCTAATTTGCCATAGCCCTGGGTCAGATGCAAGTTAAATGAGCCGGAGCAGGACACAGCCACACCCTCCATTGCTGGGCTATGCAAGCTGCAGGAATACACACGAAATCAATTACTTTGGGCCCTCTTCTGAATGCCACCGGAGAAAATTACATCTGAGCTCTGGCCTCAGCCAATCAATCCTGCAGTAGCCTGATTTTTCTAGGAATGACACTGCAGGCAAGGCTTGTGTGACCTACAAAGAGAAAGGTCTCATTTCAGTGGGCTCTCTAGGTCTCCCTTTCTGTTCCTCTCAGTCTTGCTACTGCTCTTGTCCAAGGAGATCATTTGGTCACACTCTCACTACAAGAGCTATCCAATTGCAAGCTCAAATGCCAAATAGCCAATTTTATTTGCAACAATCACTTATGATCAACCTACAGAAGAAAACTCCTCTTCTTCATTCATTCATTCATTCCTATAGTAGCCATATCCTAGGATTTATCTGCTTCCAGAGATTACAGATCAAGAAAAAGGCAGTCAAACTGAGTTGCAGTATCCAAGACTGCTTCACGTGCGATAGAAACCAAGAATTAAAACAACCAGGACCCCACTTGTTCCCTTCAAGAACTTGTCAGGCCTTGCAAACTCACAGGTCTCTTGAGGATCCCATCCTGTGTGGGAGAACACACAGGATGTGTGAAAGAGATGGGAAATTCTCCTGGAGAATAAAAAAAAAATTAAAAAAAAATCAGATCCCCAAAGAAAAGGAGCTGTAGAAACATACATTATTATTACCTCAATTTATACCTTTAACAAGTACCAAAAATGCTGAGATATGAGGCTTTTCTTCTTAGTAATGGAAGACAACACTCAGAGCTTTGCAAATTTTAAGTTCTGTTGGTTTACTTGGACTGTAATTATGGACTTATGAATACAAAAAAAAGATTACCAAGAAAGCACTAAGAATCATAACCATGTTAAATCTGCCACTATAGCTTTGCTGCTCTGTCTGTCCACACTTGTCACAAGGATGCTGCAGGTAAGTAAGATTCCTGGCAGTGAGCTCCCCTGAAGTTAGGATGCTATAGACAAAAATGTTTTTCTTGATCATTTTGTAGAATCATTCTGATTAGGACTCAAGCCAAGGAACCGAAAGTCAGCAATTCCATCATCTCATCATTCCTCTCTCTTTTGCCTTGAGTTTCTCTCTTTCACCTCAGTGGTCTCTGCAAATTAGCTCTCACTGAATGCTGAATATCCCATGGATTTCACAGACTAACTCATTTTCAGAAATGACTTAGATGCACCAGAGCTCAAATCTCATTGACAGCTGATAGACTCTGCCCTTCTGAGTGACGAAAGCCCAGATTTCTAAAGGCTATTTAGATGCCTTAATAGTAGCTTAAAAACCTAGTGCACAAAAAGCCAAGTTTAAAACAATATAAATATCCACAAGTGAAGCTAAATGGATACAGAACAAGATTCTAATTATATTTGTATCTATGTATTCCTAAATCATATCAGAAGATGAAGTCTTCAATCCTTCACTGGCCAGAATACCTTCCACCCTGCCTAAATAGAGCATTTCTTTTAAAGACAATATCAGTATTAGCCAATATTAGACAATCTGCATAACAGTATGTAGAAAAAAACTGAGAGTTTAAAAGTTTGGAACTACAGCACAGAAAACAAAAGACTACATGCTTGGTAATTTCCCAGAGTATGTCAGACTGCAGCAAATTATATCCTATAAGCTCTGTGCAACATAGTATTTGCATTAGCTTGTCCTCCTCCTCACAAGTCAGGGTGCCCGTGCCTCAGACATCTATCTAAAACAATAAGAACTTGCTGTGCATGCCAGACTGGGATACAGATTAATTAATGTAGGATCACAGTGGATGTTTGCAGGATTCTTATAGCTGGAAAACAAATAGTGAAATTTGGCCTGATGTTTATCAGGATATAAAATGGTTCTTATTAAAAAGGCAATGTATATCACAGGATCTCACAGCAACATCTGATTTTAAAAAAGTCAATCACCTACTCTGTACTACACAGAGCATACAAGAGGATGTCACTTGCCACAAGGTGGTGCCTTTTTAATAATGACCTCCATGACAACAAATAAAACCACAAAAGCAGCACACCAACAATCAGAACAACACAAACAGCAAAATCTCAAAAGTTTATATGAGCTGAGTCTATGCCTGAACATACTAGAAACATACCAATATGGCATGAGAAAACTTCTCAAGCACAGTTTGCCATAGGCATTAACTGATGATGCCTGAGTGAAAAATGACAGAGCATTATTGATGCAGAGCATTATTTTTCCTCCTCAGTTCTCTAAACAGTAAATTCAAACCACATGACAAAGCAGGCAGTGAGACCATCAGCAGAATGAACACTTGGAAGACAGGAGATGCCAGAAATACAGATTTGCTGAGAGAGGGGGTGAACTAAAACCTCATATGTGGTTTCTGAAAACTAGTAGTTCAAACCCACAGATCTAAAACCCACACAAAGGCTGCTCTGCTGAAGCTCCAGCACAGGTTTTTTTGTACTTGCAGTTTGGTGGCTCTTCTGTTCTAGGTGACATCCCTCCAGCTGACAGTAGCATCTGAACAATGCCTGGATCTTTTAACCTGAGGTTCTATTCTTAAGCACTGAAAATGCATCTGTTAGTGTTCAAGAAAACACTGTCTTTCCCATGAAAGTAAAAAAATGAAAATACATGCTCTCATTAGCCTCTGACTTACTGTTCATGATGTGTATGAAAATTGGCTCTGCTATTTCTAATAAACCAAAGAGAGCCCATGCAGATGTAAGTACTTAGACAAGTGTAGTGTGTTGCATTAAGGAAATGTAGAACTAACTTACAAGAAATATAAAGGACATTTTTCCATGAATTTGCTGAATACAGCTCTCCTCCATTAATGCAATTCTGACTGTCAATACCAATGGTCTTCCTAACTCCTAGCCAGGATTAACTAGTCACTGAATTGGGAGCTCACTGCAGCTTTATCTAGAAAGGCAGAGTTGAAAGAAATGCAGGTCAATTCACAGAAAAGGTTTCTTTCTTCATCGTGCAAGAGTGGGCTGAATAAGAACAGAATCCATTTATCAACAGTACATTAAAACTCCAGGGCTCCAAAGGTTTATTTCATTTCAAATCATGGCCTGCCTGCTCATTTTAACGTGACTTTGTGAAAAGCTCTCTGCATTTCAAAGGGATCTCAGGGCTTGTCTTTCCTCCTCCCTACACTCCAGCTGCTCTTCTCACATTCTCTCAGTTCAGCCACACTGCACAGTGATGAGCCCCAAACTCACTGTCTGCCTCAGTGACCCAATGAGCAACCAAGACTGTAGGTCAGAAGAGAAGATCTTCATCAGTGGGAACATCTGTTCTCAGTAAAGCTTCCAAAAACATGTCCACCAGCACATGTATCAGATAGGCTGCCCTATCTTACTTAATAATATTGGGAAGAGTAAAAGGTTCCTTTTACAACTGTAAGATGAAGGTTTCCTCTCAGAAAGACAAGATGATCCAAATAAGAGACTGTTGACACACAGATTCCTAGCCTTGTACACTGAGTATCTGCAAACTGATACACAGCATCCAGGCATTGGTGCTGGCCATAGAAGATCTCAGGCTGGATTCTACAGGCAGCTTGTGATGGGTTTCTGTGGGGAAATTATTTATCCTTTCTGTACTCCATTTCACTATAGGGAAGAGTTAAGTCACTAGGATTTAAAAAAAAAAAAAAAAAAAAAAAAAATTAAAAAATGTACACTTCCCCTAGCCTTCTGCACTAGTTACACAGGGGATTCAGAGATTCACGGGGGCGAGGGGGGAAGGAAGAAAAAAGGAAGTATGAAAGTATGAAATTCCCACTAAGTTTCAGAGTGTTAAAATGGATACTTGAGGCAACTCTCACATTTGCTCAGCACAACATTCAGGAATGCCAAGAGAACCTTCGCCCTCTTCTTAGGAAAATAACATGCTGAACTTTTACTACAGATAATGAGAGAATTAAGGTTCACGCTTTCAGCCAGCATTAAAATGGCTTTAATTCGATTTAGTTGAATTCACTTTAAAGGAAAATTAAGTGAAATCAAATGAAGGCCATTTTTAATTCCAAACAAGTGTGTATGCACACATTAGTTTAATACATTTTACATAATCCACTTGAAACCCACCTTGTTACTTAATTCAGATCAACTTTCCCATGTGCTCCTGACTAGACAAGCCCTGAAAGGTAACATTATCTTTCCTCAAGGAACAGCTGCATTTCATTATTGACACCTAACTCTAGAGAGAGCTGCTCTGAAAGGGACAACATAGTTGCACACAATTTATATGTCTGTCACAGAGAGAACAATGCTCTGTATACAGCTACAATAGCAATTAATATACTGGGGGTTGTTGTTCCATTAGTCACTAATTACACAGTAGACCAGTAATACAGAAGCCTTGTTCCTGGCAAAGAAATGATTACTCCAGAATTACTGAATTGATAATTCAGAGGCTGCCTTTTGTTTCCCAAGGGATACCCTGCACCTCTGCCATCAGTTAACTGAAAACACCACAGATGGTACAGATTCATAGGCAATGGCTGTGTACTGCACACTACTTTTTAAGAACTTCTGAATTATGGCATTTGCGTGAGATGAGTCAAGGTGAGTTCAGTGACTGAACAGAATTGCTTCCAGTCTTTGTCACAAAATATAAGAAGAATAGTTTGTCACTGAAGATTTTTGCTTCCTCTTACAAAATACATGAGAAGCATAGCAACCTCCCTCACGCATTGTCTCATCAGGCTATTGCAAACACAAGAAAATGCCAACTCTCATTGCACGGGGCTGTGAAGGACCTTTGTTTTGCCCAGACATCTTGCAAAAGTTAAAAAAGGTAAGAGGTGGGGTAAGAATGGTGCATAACAAAGCTTTCAAAAGGATGTTACAATGAACTCCAATGCATTTGGTAAGCCACAGATGTTACCCTGGCCTACCAGGGAAGGAGCATAAATGGGCTCAGCTCCACAGTTTTCCTTATGATCTTCTCCCCAAATTCTTTTTCTCCATTGCTGTCTGCACGTCCTTTTTGTGATAGTGCATCATGATCTCTGCTTTCCTGCGATCCAGTCAATACACAGCTGCAACACTGCTGCAGTTTATAAATGTTTGAGGAGAACCATAGAGGAATGGTCTGGCCTTGGTCTTTGATGTCCAAAGAGCAAAACAAGAGAGGCAACCATCCTTCTTGCTATTCTCCTGGATGTAGTAATGGAGAACAGAAAGGTAGTTGTTTCACCTTTCCCCCCAGCAAAGAAAGGACTCAGGGATTGAGGAATCTCTGAAAAATGTGAATTTACATAAAGTGGCAATTTCCAGTCAGCTTCTCTAATTAGCATTTGATGGAAACTTCTTGCCTTTCACCAGTAACAGACCTCTCTGGGATTTGTGAAAAGAGCAAACTTTCTCTTGATATGGGAAAAGGGATAGAGACAGTGTTAAAGACAGCATTACATTTTTATTTTTTTAATGAAAGCCTACACCTCCAGAAATTGTTCACTGGAACAAGTCCATGAACCATTTTGATCTCATTATTTGGAATCCTAACTTTTAAAATTAAAACCTAGTCAATTAATCTTGATCCAATTGTGTTGATCTTGAGTCAAAAATTCCAGGAGAACAAAATGCCTCTCCTTCCCTCCTCTTTACTGTATTGTTACTACAAATAGAGGTGGGAAAGAAATTTTTTATGCTTTCATCAATATTTATGCAGTTAAAATTGCATACACCATATGTTGTTTTTGGGTTTTTTTTTACACAGAAAAGTCAAGAAAATATCATCCAGTTGACTTCGACTACATTACAAAAATGCTAAGTCATCCCCCCAAACTGACCAATTCTTATTGTCTATGATGACTACCAAGGAACAAAGATTAGCCTCATAATGAAAATCCAATCACATCCTTACCTACTCACAGGCTACCGCTCTGCTCCACATGGTACAAGTGAGGATAATTGACAAGATGGATTGAATGATCCAATGGGTTTAACATGTGCAAGTTTTTATGGCAAAGGCTTTGTCTCAGCTTAAATCAGTATAGTACCACATTTATACACGGAGCTAAAGAAACGTCAAAAAAAGAAAGCCCAGATCAGCTGTACTTCCCTTCTAGAAAGAAGACACCTTTATACCAAACAATACTAAAAGAACAGATAGAAGATTGGGACCCATCACACAGAAAACATCTTTTATGCATGGGGGAAGATGGCTTTGGAACTTCCTTTGTCTTCATTTTCATTGCATAGACAGGTAAGCTAAGACACAAACTGATTAATGGACTAACTTAAAGAAAGCCTGTGGCAAAGGTAGGAATTAAGCTCAGTTCCCCCTGAGGATCAGTCCAGTATCTTAACAAACCCATATCTTTCTATTCTGAAATACTGTGGCTTTCCTTTGTAATTAAACAGCATGAATTTGAGGGGGCTGATTTCAACTGTCATTGTACTGAAAGAGCTTGCACTGGTCAAATGGGGAGGAACTGCCTTACCAACCTAAAAAGGCTTTTCCTTTGCTTAATTCCAGGCTTCTAAACTTTCAGAAATAGAAAATATTGCATAAGCAACAGTACTGAGCAATTTTGAAGGCATACTGAAAGAGCTTTTTATACTCTCCCATTTTAATAGCTGGTGCTTTTACTGTAGATAGTATATGGTTACAGAATAATGTGCATGGGTTTAATGTCTAGTATGATAATATCCAAGGTGAAGATATTGAAAATTCAATTAAAATATAGTTTAGGATATTAGCTTATTTTAATTTCCAGCCTCCTTTACCCTCCATCCACCTCCTACACATCCAGGATTGAAGCTAGAAGTTACACACTGAATCTTTTCTCCTGTAACTCATAATCAGTACAAAGTTCTTTGTACTTCTTCGACTTCTGACTATCTGAAATCTCCTCTTAGAATTCTCCAAAATCCCTATGCTCCTTTAACAAAAGAGGGCACTGAAATGTTGAGACAGGAGTAGTTCCTATTAAGGACAAAGCTAGATGGGGACCCCTAAATCTTGTCTCTTAGCACTAAGCCTGGGGTCCCTCACACTTGCACGAGCTTTTTTTTAAACCATGGTTGTCTCTTTGAGAAGGTTTAGAGAGGGAACATAAATTATTTCACCACAGCAACGCAACTCCCTCATCTGCAGTTCTCAGTCACCTTTAACAAACCTAACTTTTGCCGTAGTTTATGCTTTTTTTGCTTGTTTGATCAATGCAGTTTTCTCACTATCACTGTGCTGCATTACATGGTACAGAGAAGAAAATAGAAGTCCTACTGAAACGTGATCACAGAAACGGCAAAAATTTCAAGAGGCAAGCAATGAAGCAGAATCTTAGAAAAGCTCCAGCTGCCGTCCAGAGTTTCTGTTGATCCTTCCTAAAATATATGGGAGAGCACACTGTAGGGTTAGTCCCTTTGGTTGTCCGCTAAACTGAAGAGAGGTGTCAAGCATCACTGCACATAACAAAACAAAAATGTGCAGTGCTAGGACAAGCACTACTAGAACAAAATAGAGATCCTTGTTTTTCTTCTCCGTCTAACAATGCTCAGGAACTCCTGGTCCTGTAAACTAAACAACAATGGGTTTCTGTCAGATTTGAGAAAACATATACCTCAAGTGTTTATGCAGCCTGTCTAAATCTTACCCTGCAGTAATGGCAGGTTTTATCCTTGTCATATGAAATATTATCACTAACCTACTTGCTTCTGAAACTCCTCCAGTTTCCCAAATTTTATTATAATAAAGTTGTATATCTAAAATATTATACCTATAGTACCCCTTTATTTCAATGAGACCACATAGTTTCCATAATAAGAGGAGAGTGGCATACCAGGTTCCAAGATATTTCATAATCAAACGTGCTCTATAAGCAGTTTACACAGATGTGAAGGTTAAACACCATGGTCCTCAGTCCCAGGTAAACTGAGAAGGGAGGCTCCTCAAGGCATCAAGTCACTGCCCTTTTTATAGCTTTCATGAACCTCATACAACTAACAAAAGCTGATTTACATAGATGGGAAAACAAAATAGACTGAGTCTCATAATTAAGCAATAAAAGAGACTAAACAAAAAAAGTACACCAGTCCTTCCCTTAGTACATAGTTCCATCTCTCATCACTGCCTGCAGAGACACCATTAGCCCCTGCACTTGGGTCAACATGGGTTGTAGTGCATTCAGATAACCACCCATCTAGAAACAGATGAGCTGTTTCTACCCTTCTGGTTCTCATAAGCCCCCCTGCACACCACCACTAGCACTGACCTTTTCCAATAACTGCCTTCATATTGTTTGCTGGTGAAGTAGAAAAGACCTCCAAGAGCTGACTCTTGATAACTGTATCAGTCAGAGAATTGGTGACTCCAAGTGTTTACACTCAACTAGAATGGAGGTCTTGGCCAAGGTGTACATGCAGTGCCCACCTGGCAGCTGCAGGAAAGATGCACATCTGTCCCCTAGGGAGGTGAAGGAGACGAATGCAAACTTTTTTCTGCAGTGATGTAGTGGTGTTGTCCTCCTGCATCACCCCCATTGCCTGGCTGTAGTGTACTGGGAGACCAGTTGGCAGCAAATAAAGAAAGCAGCATATTAAAACTGGATAATAACAGGAAAAATCCACCCCACATTGCTGTATTTTGAGTGTGTTGCCTTGTTTGCTAGCTCCTGAGACATGCTCTTTCCAGAGGGGATAACTGCGTATGCCCTGCTTCCCACACTTTGCTGTGGATTTAAATATACAGGCACTGCTACTAGGTGAGTGCCATTTGAATTGACAAACTGGGATTTCTGCTGCACGCTTCACACTTAATGCAGCCCTGCCTGGGCTTTGAAGGAAACGGCTTGTTGCCTTGGGGTCTGAAACTAACAAAGCCAAGCAGAACAAGCCCAGGGCTCCCGTTGGATTGCTCGATCAAAGACAATATTAAGCAGCAGTGTTTTCATAACTACTATTCTGGGGCTCTTGGAATGCAAGACAAAGGAGATGAAGTTAATTTCTGTTATCACAGCCTTGTGCAGCTGCAAGGGCCCTGGGAGAAGCCATCTTCTCTTGATGGCTTTTGCAGCCTGTGTCTTTGCAGGAGCTCCCATTAAGCACACAGTGCTTCAAAAGCTTGGCAGACACACTCGTGTTCCCCTCCTCCCCACACCATTGTCAAATGCGCCCCTGTTCCTTCTTTGACACCTTCCACACATCTCGTTACAGACACCAGGGAGCCTCCCTCTCCATGACCACTTCCCTGCACCTCACAGCTCTCTGTGTCACCAGCACTGCCCCTCGCAGTGCCCAAGGAGACCCAAGCTAAGGAAGTACTCTGCTTGGCACAGGAGTGCTGTGCAAGGGGACCACACAGGGAATGAGTTATCCAGGTTCTGCTCTGCCACCGACCCAGCTCACAACCTTAGTGAAATACCTTAACCTTTGGTTTGTACATGGTCAGTTGGGATTAACAGGGCCCAAGCTATTTTAATTTTTTTTTTGAGTGACTGGCAAAAAAAAAAAAGCATACTTTCTTTAATCATGTTTTCTTTACATCAGTAGATGTCACTGGTGATGGAAATCACTAAGCAGTATTGCAGGAGAAAGCGTAAGCTATCTTCTGATTAGGAACACTCTTTGAGATATTTGAGGCAATTTTAAGATGCCTCTCTTACAAACCAACATGGTCATAGTCAACAGATCACCTTGAAAGTGGATGCTTGTCAGCAGCAGTGCTATCCCAGGACTGCCATAGCTACACTGGGCTCTGATTTTTCCTCCTTGCTCTTCATCTAATTTAGCATAGAGATCATTTACGGAAAACCAGGAGTGTGGTAGATTTTGCTTATACCCTCAACTTCGTTGCAGTAAGGACAAGGAGAATGAGAAAGCTAGGTAACCATGAAAAACTTAGAAATGAGATTACTGAAAGGAAGGAAAGGGCTCCAGAGAGCTTTGTTTAAAGCCTTCCTCTTCACACCACATGTGGTGTGACCTTTGAGGTCACTCAGATAAAAGCACAAACTGGGGATAGGGCATGGAAATAGTACACTGCTTGAGATGTGGAGGGTACTCCAGGAACTCGTCTATATCAATGGACAGAACACCCCACATTTTGTTTTTCTCAAACCAGGAGTTCACCTTGGGACTTAAAGATCTAGGAAGATGTTCCCAGCAACCTGACTACCCTTGTACGAGAAGTACTCTTTGCTGATAACTGTCATCTGGGATTTCACAAACTGGATTCATTCAAGTTTTCCCTTCCCTCTAATCTCAAGTTCCCCAATTAGCTGAAAATACATTATAATACAGAAAAGTTTTGCTGAAAAATTTTTAATAGATCCAAGATCAATGCCCAGGAAATGAACAAAAATACATCATCAGGCTCAAACAAGAGGGATACAATTGTGTCCAGCTATATACTGATACCTTACATATCTTCCTCATGTCAGAGTTTTGCTACTAAGTGGTCAGTACAGATCTCCAACAATTTCCAAACAAGAGTGTCCATTCTAATTGCTGGAGGCATAAAAAGAAAAAGCTGTTCTCAATCCAGAAGAGAAGTAGCCAGACTTCAGTTTTAAAACAAACCTTCTAGATGCAAATTGCTGCATAATTTAAGTTTATTGAACATCTAACACCAGGAAATGTGCAATTCATGAAATTTTCAGTGAAGATATACGAATGAGAGTTCCCAATACATTTTTAAAATGTGGAATTATCAAAGTTTTATGCACTGTCGACTTTGGCCACATACAGTAGAGTTAATTGAAAGTGCAGTTCTAGCTTTAAAGGTATCCCTATGAAAGTGGCAATGCGTGTTTTACTGTCTCTTCATCATTTGCAACTCAAAGGTGCCCAAGTTTATGCATGAAAAAGTGTTTCTTCTAACTGCCAGCCTGCTCTGCAAGACTCTATTGAATCGGAGAATCTGGGTAGATGCTTTGCTTCTTACATTCATATCACTGGTCCTGTAGTTTCTGGAAGCTAAGTAATGTGCCTGTCTATCCAGACGTAACCTCTAAGCCCCAGATCAGACCCCATAAGAAATTTGCTTGGGGAGGATCGATGATCCTCTCTTTGGAGTACCCTTGACAAAAGGAATAAACAAGACAGGAAGAAACTGCATTTCACAGTGCTAGGAAAAGGCAGAAGGTTAAAGGTATCATCACTCAGGAGGGCAGAACAATCTTTCATCAAAGGACACGTGCCTTTACAACTCATCCCCTTTTTCTTCCCCTCACAGACATATACCAGTTTAGGATTTTTGTAGCCTCAAGCTGGAATACGTACTGCTGAGGACGACCAAATTGAACGACACATCTTTAACCTCCTAGAGAGATACAGCGTAAATCCAGCCTGAAGCCTCTGCTCCATGAAATTGGATTAGGGACTCCACATTGGGCCTACCTAAAACAGACAAATAGCCCTTACAGTTATTTTTTTTTTCTTCCTTGTTTTTTCACACAGAAAACTCCCCAAAAGCAAAAATTCAAGAGGTATTAGGAAACCTTCTACCCACAACAACAAATAAGACCAGACTAGAACTCAAAGTCCAATGCAGAATTCATGGTTTCTAACAAACATTAGGCCATACCTTCTCAGTATAACCCTAGTGCAGTAGGCAGACATCATAGAAACTGTTGGACTGCTCTGGTTTACTACAAATACATCTTTGGTCCTTTGTTTTGGTCATAAAGCTGCAGAAATAGGAAACATAAACTGGGATATTTGATTAAAGTTTAATGCAGGAAGATGAAAGAGGAGACCCATGCTTTTCCCTTCCTTGCAGCTGCAGCAAGCCAACATCAGGAGCAAAAAACAAGTTTGCCAAACTGACTGGAAGCTGCAGGGCAGACACCATACTGGACATTTTACAAATGCAGCAGAGCTGCTGTAGTGGTTTGGACCTTGTTTTCCCCCAGAGGCTAAGAAAATGGTAAAACCCCAAGGGGTGGAAACCCCTGGAAGTTTTGAAGTTTTGTCCAATGGGTGCTCCTGCAAAATGTAAACATATCACAAGCAAACCGAAGAGACGAGTTGTAGTTTTGGTTGTTAGAAGAAGTAGCCATGTTGTAGAGCCACGAGGAAGGGGCTCTGAGCCCCTCGGGGCCTCTGGGGCCTCCCAGCCCCTGGCTGGGGGGGACTGCAGAGACTTGGAACAGTGTTAGACTGGACTAAGTGTCTGTAGTTAAGCTGGGAGATGTTTTCTCCAAACTGGGCAGCGGAGACAGAGCAGAAAGCAGAGATGCAGCGTCCAGAGACTGGCAGAGAGCCAGGATAGATAAGACCTGATCCGGAGGAGCAGCAGGAGCAACGTGCAGCACTGCAGAGAAGACTCCTGGAAGGAGAGCCGAGGAAAAAGAGAGCCAGCAGCTGAGAGACAGAGTTCTGGGGGTAAGAACTGATACCAGACCCCCCCAGACTCCTTTGATCCCTCTGAGAAAAAGAGGGAGATGGACTCCTATCTTGGAGAAGAGTTTTGGACATGCAGCACTGGAGAAAGAGAGGAGCTGAGAAGCTCGGTCATCCTGAGAGCTGAGCCAGGATGGTGTGGGAGGTTGGCCTTGGGGGTCCTCCCTTGCTGCAAGCTACAAAGAAGCTCACAGCCTGAGACAGGGCACAGAGGCCCTGCAAGGAGCTTGAATCTCCTGGAGATACCAGACCGTCACGAGGATCCCCTGTGTCTCGTGATATGACCGTGGTGGAACGACCTTTGTCTGGGGTGAACAAAGCCCATGGAAGACCCCTTTGCCTGCATCAAGGGGCCGAGGGAGCTTGGATACCTCCCTCGTGAGTGCTGGCAGAGATCCAGCAACAGCTGCATGCATGAGAGAGAGATAGACTGCTACTCTGAAGAAGCTGCTGCCCTGAGAGACTGGAAGGGATCTGTGCTTTTTTCCCTCCTGGACTTTTATTTGGAGGGGAGAAGAGATCTGATCCATTGTAAATACTATATGTCATGGTAGAGATAGTTGTGATCATGTGTATAATGTGTTATAATATTTATTTGTATAGTCATTGTAATATATTCCCTTTCCCCCATTTTGGAGTCTGGTGTGTTTTGTCTGGAAAAACCCATCTCACATTAGGTTGAGGCGTGGGATGGAGCAAGGGAATTGGATTTTTGGGGTATCTCAAATCATGACAGCTACCCGCCTCCAAAACTGCCAAGGGCAATACACAGGAATTTGGTCAGCTCTCTTTTTATGGCCACAGCACCATCCCCAATATTGGCTGCTGAGATATCTGCAAGGACAATGTGCTGCTGCTGCCACCTCTGCCCATAGAGCCAACAAGCACTTCTCAGCCATCTGCTGTGATAAGTGGGGGCTCTTCCACCACATGGCCTCCAGTGCAGCAAGCCAAAGCACAGAGATCTGGAACTTGTGTGCCTTTGGCAGTGTGAACTTCTTTGCATGTGTCTGTGCGGCAGGTGCAGACCTTTTTTGTTCACCCCCTATCTAGCAATTAATGCAAGCCCCACGGAATGATGGAAGTTACAGAGCTCTAACTCTAACATGTATGGTGGCTAAAAATGCAACTTGGAGAGAAAATTAGACCTCTCCAAAGCAGGCCAGAGCCAGGGATTAATGTGCTTTCTGAACTGTGGGATAACCACATTCCAGATCCTGCTCCATTTTGGAACAGAAACATAGATCTGAATGTCTTTAATTCTAAGCCAGTGCAATATGTCTTCGCTTCTTTCAGAAAGGCCATTCTAGCCATGAGAAATCCTTCCTTGGAACGGTTTTCATTAAACAACATTATTTTCTGAAAAAGTTTCTGTTTAAGTATGTGCACAATCATTTTTACAGCACCAATTCTGGCTCCTAACAAAAGTAGTGACTAAATAGTGTCAGTCCACTTTTTTCACTTCTTTCAAACATGTGAGTGACAGAAAAAACAAAAAAATTCACTTTGAGAAGAATCTCCCTTCCTATCAAGATTACTATTAGATAGTGATGCTATTAGATATCTAAACAGGAATTTCAGGGAATGGATGCCTAGGTTATTTTTGATTTTGGTTTTGAAATGCTTAGATTTTTCTTCAGAAGTTCAGCACATAGCAATACAACTGCACATTTGCCATCAACTGTCCTCTTCCTTATAACAGTCTGGGTCTCTTCCTTTCACAGTTACAGTTCATGCAGAGGAGACCCAGAGCTCTATCCTGTACACCCAGTTGCAGGAATCTATTTCAAGGTCTCCTGCTGCTATGCCTTTGCACCAGTAACTAAAGGAGGCGGCAGCATCACGCTCTGACTCAACCACTGGGTGCAAGCAACAAATGTTCTGCCAGGGTTAGAATGAGATTAGCAAAATCCCACAGAACAATGATTCAAAGGTGCTGTAACAAATCAATTTCCTGCAAGCAACAAACACAATTACAAGACCAATTATCTTGCTCTCACCCCACTCCTCTCTCAGCAGTGAGCTAGGGCTGAGAAACCTCATCCTTTGGGCTCCAAACATATAGTCCAACTTCTCAGGTGACACTGCCATTGAGTAATGGTAGGAGCAGTGGTTCTCCATCTCCCTTGATGAGTCATGCCACTAGAAGGCATACAGATTGCCAAAGTAACTTATAGAAAACAGTATGTCCACTGGTCTTTGAACCAATATTTCAGTTCTCCATCTCCATGAGCATGCACCCTACCATTCAACAGCAACTCATCTCTGCCAACGCAGATTATCACCTTTGGAGTCTCTAATCTTCTCCACTTCATCATCTTTTGCTCAATTTCTCACATCTCCCCCTTTTTCCATTCTGGCACAAATGCAGAATCTCTACCTAAAGCAAAGGCAGGGAAGTGGGGAGGGGGAGTGGGGGAGGGAAAGAGTTTGTATCCTTTCCAGGACTTACTTATTTCTTAAAGAGGAGATTATAATATGAAAAAAATCAGAAAGTTCAGCATAGACAGTTGAAGTCTACAATGTTTCTTGCCTCTGATTCAGAGCCCGAGCCCAACTGCACTCCTGTTTCACCATATCTGAGCTAATGAGTTCTCCCACTCTGCTAGGGTGCATAGGGTAAAGGTGTCATTACCATCAGCCGCCTTGCACATACCAAGGCTAGTCGAAAGTCCAAGCTAAATAGCATCAATTTACATCCAGAGTCAACTGTCTCCACACTTTGTTCCCTGGCACTGCTGGGCTGCTGAGACCCTCAAGCAGGTCTTGCACAGACTGGGAAAGATCCAGCAACACTGAACAGCTTGGACTGCATGCAATGCAAAATAGTGCTCCTTGCTTCCTGCCCAGGAAACAGATTGCAATTTGGATAGTCCTGTACCTGAGCTAATAAACTATGATGAACTCTCTCTGGGTCTGCATCCATGGCACAAATAATGTTCATTCTGGATAATTCCCATTATGTGTCCTGGCTCTTTCACTCAAGGTGCAATACCTTCTACCTCTGGAAGTCCATGGTGCCAGCCAGCACAGCATACGCTACAAAACTCCCTCTCAATTCTGTCTGTTCCCTTCCCAATTCTGTCTGTTCTCTTCCCAACGAAAGCACTAAACCGAGCAGCCAACACCACCCATTTCACTTTCATTATTCAGTTCCTGTTGTGGGTGAGAGAACAGCAAACAAGCTGGCTGATCCCCCTGCACCACTGATCAACTTAGCCATCTCCTACCATTTTGTTCTACGTCTGCCTCCCTCAAAAGCCTCCCTCCAGTTCTGGAGTCCTAGGAAGACTCAGTTTTTGGGACATGCCCAGAATGCTACAGGCTCAATCACATCAATTTCTGAGCCTGAAGGAACCAGTCCACTGTTCAGTTACACATTTTGAAAATGTGTGAGATAAAGAAAGAATAGAACATATATGTGTCATAAGTAGCAATGAGGAACTTGTCAAAGCCTAACACGACTTACAGGACAGAGTTACATATACTGGGTTTTCAACTCATCCAGAAGGCTCCCTTTTCCCACCTATCAGGCAAATCTGAATGAACACTCCATTAAAGGAAAGAAGGGGAAAAAAAAATCTTGGAGTTAAGCAGTTGATATAACCAGGATTTCAATTGTTAGCATAGCAGAAGACTTCCTCATGTGTCTTGTGCCAGTATCTGCATCACAATAGAAATAATACAAGGCAAGAAAGAGAAATATGTTAAAGAATATGGTTCTTTATCAGACTGGAAGTATTAGCTGTGATTCAGAAAGTAATGACAGCATAAAAATCTATTAAGGCATCTAGACTGTCTCTCAAGGGACCTTTTCAAGCTTGTAGTGCATGGATTATTCTCCAGGACTCTGCCCAGCCAAACTTCAGATATCCCAAATGACAGCAATTCCACCACAATTCTTAACAAAGCTATATCACCACCTAATTGCTTTCTTCCATTAAGTATTTTTCTCTCCTGCCAATTTTTTTCTTTCCTCCTCCAAATTTTCTATCATGAGAGACTCTTCTAGCTCTAAGTCCACACTAGACAATTCTTCATGCCTTCCCAAGTATGCCTAGATCATTAGCATAGCTCCTCTTTAGTCATTTAGCCAAAACAGCTATATATTTAGCTCTCACAAGCATTCTTCATAAGTCAGTCCCTCCAGCCCCTTAATCATTCTCCTTGCAATCCTCTGAATTCCCTCTAATTTTGTTTACATCTTTCTGGAATTGAAGTGCCCGGAACCAAGTGCTGTAAACAACAACAGCTTGTTATCTGGCTAGACTGTAATTCTGGTGATCACAGCACGGGCCCCGCACATGCGATGCACACACAGACACATGTACATGCTCATCCTCTGCCTTAGACACATCATCACCATGGGACACGAGTTCTGCACAGCAGACATTCCCTCCTCCCCAGTGACATCAGCCAGGTCTCTTTCAAGGAAATCCAATTCCAAACAAAAGTGAGGGTAGATCTTCAGTACAGCCATTACAACTCGTATTTAAACAAGTTTTCTTTTGAATCTGCTATGCTGTTTTCCCCAGTCTTACAATTCGTGATTGGTCCAGGAATGGTTACAATCCAAACTGAACAAGCATTCCTATTACCTAACACAAACACAGTCTGCAACATAACCTAAAACCCTTCCACGAGCTGAACACTCCTTAGGTTCCAGTCCCATCAAGCAGTTGTAAATCATATCAAAAAAAGGCTGTTTCTACTTTTGAACTACTAAGGCAATCATGGCAACAGCATTTTCCCCTCAGAGAAACTCTTCCTAACCCTCAGTCAAGAGGATCAGGACTATTATACTCTTTGCTGGCCCTAATGAAAACCCTTTCCCAAAGAGGCATTAGCAGGAGAAAGTCAGACCTAACTCTCCAGAGAAATAAACATGATGATATGTCTCTGAGCATGTTCTTTCAGCTGTCTGCAGACTCAAGACAGACACCACTTACTGGTTGCACTCAGGTTATATTTTCAAGTTTTTGGTTGCACCTACAAAGGCCACAATTTTCAGAACTTTTTTGTTTTAGATGACAGTTGAGACTTTGATGTAGTTTTATGACAGAAGATAACACATCACAGGAAAGCCTTTAAGCACTTGTGCCTTAATGTGTTCTTGAAACTTAAGTTGGAATTTTTCCAACAAAACACCTTTTTATTCCTTATTAGAAAGATACCATTTCAGTGAAGCAGAAACATTCTGCAAAACTTTTTGCTTTGCTCCAACAAACTTCTAGAGAATTTGAGGTGTGGTTCAGAGAGAAACTTGTCAAGGTTCCTGCTGGGAACTCCTGGGACATCTGTGGGGTAGCCAAGGCACCAAGAAAAGGGTTCATCTAGATTAAGGTCTTCCTAAGCCTGTAACAATTTCAAAGCCTCTTCTCACTTAGCATCCCCAGTTCTGAAAGAATCTGCCATGTGGCAAAGAAAGCAGGGGCTTGAATCATCTGTCTCCCCAGTACATTTCACACTGCCATTCCTCCTTCAGCAGCTACAGCAATGCTTCAGCATCCAGGAGAGCTTGGGGTATCTTCTTTCAGTTTTTGTGGTGGTTTGGGTCATTTTGGGCAGCAGAAGGAAAAAGAGAGAAAACAGAAACTCTTCTGATTGACCAGGGGATGAGCAGAGCCTACAAGCAGGGGTCTTGTGAGGTCCCTTGAAGCCTGAAGAAAAGGCTACCACTACAAAGATTTAGGCCAGACAGAATGGCCTTTTCTCCCTTTCCTCTGTGGACACAGCAGACTAAAAGAGAAGGAAGATTGTACTGCTTACCATAGCTCTAGGTCCCTCTGGGGCAATGCCACAGCTCATTTACCTCATGCTGAGGCCAGATTTTTTTTTTTTTTTTAATTAAATCAGCAGCCCAATCTCTTGCACCTCTGTGGCTACTGGATAGTACAAAAACCAGTCACCGGTATGCAGCTAGGATATATGAAAATGGAGGAGAGGTTCTGTACTTCACTTTACATCTTCCTGTTTTATACCTTTGCTCCCTTAGCTGGCCTTGACTACAGACAATTCTTTCATCACTTCAGCTGACAGGACTAATTTCTTTTTCTTTGAATCACTGAGAAATTACTGTTCATAAAAGCCCCAGCCTCAATACAACATGACTCTTCCAGACAAATAATTTCCTTTCCTCTACAGGAGTCTAGAAGTGCAGAACATCTCACAGGGGCATGCCTGCAGTCAGGTCTATTCTACTCCTCTACCTAAACTGAGACTCAACAAAACACAGCCATGCTGGACAGAATCCATGCTGTTAAGGAAGCTAAACCAGCAAGGCTGTGGTAATGCAGGTACAGCCAGAGTACAGACTTCTGGTTTACTGCCTCAGGTTGCATCCAGCCTAGAGCTCCCTGGTTCATACAGTCTACAAAAGTATAACTATGTAAGAACACTTGGCTCAGTCAGGTTGTACTATTTTTGAATATGTTGGTCTAATTAAAACACTACGACTTGTGCATGTAGGAAAGCCTCCTTTTATCTTCTTCCTTCTTCTATTCCCAGAAACTCTCCCATGAAAGTGTAGGAGTCAAACATGTCCTTTCCACTCTCTACACTGTATTTCATGCCCAGGTGACTGAAGCATGACTAAGTTGCCACTTTACACTGAGGCTATCACAGAGAGATGATGAGGGGCAGCCAAGCTACAGAGACAATTCTGTTTCACTGCAACAATCTCTTGCCATGTCAAGATAGGATGCAAATCTGCTATGAATAATGGTCACTCCAAAAGTATACATAGCTATGCAGATATTCCTATCAGCAATCACGCTGCATTCACCTACACTAACATTCATGACAACTCTCTTGTACAAAACACAACTCAGAACCAGATTGGTTAACATTGCCCAAGCATCTTTACCACATGACTTGTGCATTTTCCATCACATGCACACACCCAAATACAGGTTCATGCATATATATATATATATATATATATATATAAAAATAATCTTCTGTCTTGTATATGCACCTTCCCGAAAGTCAAAGAAGAGCTATTCAAAGGCCTCTGGTCATATCTTCATGCACAGATCATGTACACAGGCATAAATAAAACTGGATGTTGTGATCCCACTGTACAAAGTAGCTTTACAAGGCAAAGAGTAGATACTCATACAAGAAGATGTACCCATGCAACAAAAGTCTAAACACATTTACACATCAAAAATCCCCCAGATGCCCCTTTAAATAACCCCTTCTTCCTTCAGGCAAACCCTTACCTGCCAATGCCTCCTTTTTCAGACACTCAAGTGTATATCCCTACAGTCAGCCTCTCTAACACATCCACACAAGCAGAAGTCAGGTAACACAGTGCACTCAGTGCAAGGCTCATGATCAGACATAGCTTTGGGTCAGCTGCTGAGGGCCAAGCACAGCCAGGCTCCATGCAGGTGCACCAACCAGAGTGCATGCACAAGAATATTAATAGTTATTGTCCTAGCAGGTTGTAAGGATTAATTGGTTCTGGCCTGCAACTCACCATCAATTGAAGTGCTAAGAGGCAGAGGGGAGGAAGCTGTGATTACACACTTACATTGCATACTCATATACTATTGATTTCCCAGTTGGAAAGGCCCACAGCCTTCTGTTTGTCTCCTTGCTTGCTCCTTCCTTCCCTCCCTCCCTCGTCCCACTGCTCATGGCCTGCCTGCCACATTTATCTCCTCCCAATAGCCAAGAACACATCACCAGAAAAAAAAGAAAGGGACACACTTTTTGAGGGAGAGCTCTGCCAAACCTGAAAGAAATGAAGAAACCTGAATCCATGAGGTCACACACAGGCACACTCTTGGGAAGAGAGCAGGTTTCAAGCACAAGCCATCTTCAGAAGAGTTTCTTTTAGATGCTTTATATAGCCTAGGAACTGGAAAAGCCCATACTGTGAACCCACAGCTCTGATTACACTCATCTTTGCCTTCAGCCAAAACCCCTCCTCTGAAGCCTGCTTTCTGATGCTATCTTTTTTTTAAATAAAGCAAACCAACCTCTCAAAAAAATACCTTTCTTAGTCGGGTACATATATCCTTGCATTGCTTCCACAGCCATCTCCTCTCAGAGATACCATTCAAAGCCCAGTACCTCTACATCTGACAACCACTGAAAAACCCTATTCTATGCCTGTAGGTGGCCAATAAGCAGGTTTAGTGTAAAGAACCCTTTTCCCTCAGCATGTAGTCATGCCGAACTTTTTCCCCATGAACTTTAAGACTGCATATATGGCCAGCAAGACACTTCGCTGTGTGAGAGAATACAGCTTTGGCTCAAAGACATTAAAGCAGCAGCCCCTGCAAGTGTGCTATTCCCTCTCTTTCCACTCAGGTGAGCAGGGCAATGCTGCCACACCAGCAGGCAACCTACTGGAGGGAGCTCACAGGGAGATGTCTCAGCTTCCAGGACATCCAGTATCAGCCAAAGCACCACAGTGCAATGGCATAGCAGAGAATCAAGCCCGGCCTTTTTTCTTTTCTTTTTTTTTTTTTTCCCCTGCCTATTTCTGTAAGAATCATGAACACCAAGCATTTTTTCTTTTCTTCCATGCTGACTGCAGGGATCTCTGTCCTTCACTGACACCAGGAGGGGGCTGTGTCTCCCACATGCTCACCTACACATGCCCTTAGCTACTCTTTTTCAGAGTGGGACAAGATGGTCTGTGCTGTCCGTGGTATTTTTGGTTTTATTAATGATAAATTGACATCAGTAAGAGCATATTAGGTGTCAAAAAATCATTACTCATTGAGTCTGAACAGCAAATGAAACTATGTTATGCACTTTTTAAAGGAAAAGGGGATACTGAAGAGGCAAAGATTCATGATTCCTATAGGGACTGCAGACAGTAAAACTGCATCCTTCCAGCAGCACCCTGCACACAAAGGAGATGATATTTGTCAAAACACATGTCCCTGTGTTCAAAGGCACACAAGAAAGGTTTTCCCCAGACTCCTCCAGGATATACCGTTGTCTAGTACCATTACAGATTTCACTCTGATCATTCAGTCCTTTAACAATCTCTGTCAGCCAACAACCTCAGCTGATCCTCTTCCATAACAAACCCCACCGGATATTCTGATGAGCCCAGAAAAAGGGCCTCCCTTGCCATTACTCTTAATCACCTTTTGCCACCTCTTCTCACTTTACAGCATGCAGGTCAGTAAGCAGCGCTACATCTCCTCATCACCAGCCTTGCCTCACCCACCTGCCTCTCCAGGTAACTGCACAGAACACACAGCTGCTGCTGCAGGACCCACATGTTAACATCCCTTCTCTAACCCATTCCAAAGCAAATCAGCCTTGCACAGGGTAAATCTGTTGAGGGAAGGGTCCAGGCCCCAGCAGCAAGGCAAGGACCTTGGCTTACTCAATGCTTACAGGAGGTACAGCCAGCACACAGTAAGGGAGCAGACTCCTAAAGCACTGGCTCTGTGGTGAGACCTAGGAGGACAGCAGCCATATTCCTCAGCCTGACTGGAAGAAGCCTATTGCTTGTGGAGGAAAAATGAGGTGAAAAGAGCAACTATAAAAGAGCACATCTCCTCCTCAGACCGCCATTAGCATACATAAGTGCTCCAAAGCTGAAAAGGAGTTCCCCCATTGGCACTGGGGCCTTTATTACAAAGCTAGTAAAACTCTCGTGTGAGAAAACTAGTAAAACTCTCGTGTGAGAAAACTAATAAAACTCTCGTGTGAGAAAA
Source organism: Chiroxiphia lanceolata (assembly GCF_009829145.1). NCBI lineage: Eukaryota > Metazoa > Chordata > Aves > Passeriformes > Pipridae > Chiroxiphia > Chiroxiphia lanceolata. Next base: position 95,590,095 of record NC_045638.1, on the reverse strand, counting down.
CTAGTAAAACTCTCGTGTGAGAAAACTAGTAAAACTCTCGTGTGAGAAAACTAGTAAAACTCTCGTGTGAGAAAACTAGTAAAACTCTCGTGTGAGAAAACTAGTAAAACTCTCGTGTGAGAAAACTAGTAAAACTCTCGTGTGAGAAAACTAGTAAAACTCTCGTGTGAGAAAACTAGTAAAACTCTCGTGTGAGAAGAGATCTCTGAGACTAAAAGATGAAGCCAATTTCTACTTATCATAACAAAGCCCTCTGAGTAGGTATTTGAGTGCCGAGATTTACAACAGCTAGGGGAAATGGGTTCTTACTGGTGTGGTAATTATTGACTCAAATGGTCTGCAGTCACTGGGATAGGACTAGAAGAAACACTGGGGATATTTTTTTAATGCTCCCCGCTTGCAGATAAAAAGCCTTCTCTTCTTCTTCCCTGTTTTAAGCCTACAAGAAAAGTGTTTTACTTTAGGTATTGAACCTCTTCATCATTTAAGGGAATGCAAGGCAGCTGAGTGAGTTGTTACCTCATCAATACAGTCCAGCCTGTAAGAGCTTCCCTTGCCTTACTCGACAAGAGAGAGCTGAAAACAGATAGGAAGAAAAGTATATTCAGGACAGCAGGAAAAGCCCTTTTTTTTCCCCTCTCCAGTTGGCAGTGTTATCTCCAGTGTTATCCACCTGCATCACAATCACCCCACACTATCACCCATACACCACAATGTCACCACAAATACACACAGAGTCCTGCTCCTCCCTTTCTTCTCCCCATCCGTTACAGATTATCAGCACAGAAACACTTGGGTACACACTTCCATCCATATAGATTGCACATACCTCGCGCATTAACAAACACATCATTTTTCACACCCGCATTGCCCAGTAACGTTTATAAAACATGAGACTTTACAGATAACATTTGTACTGTGCATCAACCTAAAGCATCCTATTCCACTTACCCGAGTACTTCTGTGATTTCTTTCATCAGACTCATTCCCCATTTAAGAACACCCTTGAGCAGCTCAAAAAAACACATTATAAATAAATGCTGCCAGTATTATGCAGGTCAGTTCTTCCTATCCTTTCCTAAACCATCTACTTCACTAAATGGGCTGTGGAGGCATCTTATTTTTTTCTTTTTAAGCCCAAAGTCTTCTACAATTAACCAATTAGGTGGGGTTATAGGGGGGATGCATTAAAACAAGCTGGGTTGGTTTTTCTTTTAAGCAAATTGCTGATTTGAAACAGCTGCTATTTTTCAAGGGAAAGGGTTTGTTTAGAGGAATTTTTCAATGTAAAGCAATGCTGAAGGAAATGTTGTATAATTTGTCAAGGCACTCTTTTTTTAAATAAAATGCTCAGGGTGAGGAAATCAAAATTAATTTTCATATTGACAGCTAAGTTAGAGTAATAGTAGGTAAAAGTGAAAATATCAACACAAAATTCTTCTAAATTATCAAAATGCAATTTTTCATAGACCCTAATCATTTGCTTCTCCTCCTCATCCACATGCACCCAATTTTCGACTTGGGAAACAAAAAAGAAAAAGAAAAATTCAGCTTTTGAGTCCAATTTATGAATCTGATCTCTGTCAGAATATTTGAAGCACACTGTGCTAAGAAATTAATCCATTCCAGGAAAAGGCTGCAGCATGCCACTAGAAAATCCCACCCACCCGCAGTGCTGGGGTGTATAGGTGCTTTTATTCTTCCAGCCCCCACAGGGCAGGAAGGCCAGTGCACCATGCAGGAGGAACAACCATTCCGCCTCTGAGCCACCTGCCTCCCAGTGCAGACTGGAAGCGCAGTAGCAGGGAAACACAAGAATCCTGAGCCACAAAATTAAGGAAACATAGTGATTATGGGGAAAAAAAAATATCCTCTGTGCAGGACTTGGAGCATCTAACCTAAGGGGGAAGGAGCAAAGCCTGTCTCTGTGCCAAAGCCCCTGAGCACAGGCAGGCGGGGGACAGGCAGCCCATTGCATCTCCCCTGGCAGCCTGTGTTGGCCACTTGGCACAGTGGAGCCCATAGGTCTCCTGCCAGCCTCAGCTGCGCTTCCTCCCTACACCCCCATCGCCTGCTATTCAGCCTCAGCTCGGCCGTGCCCAGCAGTGCCAGCATCGCTCCCCTTCTCCCCCGTGTTTGGTGGCTCTGGGAGAACAGAGAAAGGCAAGGAGCTGCTTTTGCGTTCACCGGTACACCCCCAAGTGGACAGCAAGGAAAAAGGGGAGAGAAGGCACAGACAAGTTTTGGATGGCTTGCCGAGGTACAGGCTCAGCTGGCTGGCTCTGGAGGGATGTGCTCACAAAGCTCTTGGAAGCGTTCCGACGGGTCAGCGCCTGTCAAAGCCAATACTGCAGTTTCCTGGGGTAAGAGCTCCACAGAGTTGTGCTCAGCAGGGTTACAGAAGTGTTCAAGGCTTGTTACCACGGCTTTCAGTGCATAACAATTAATTTGAAATAAATATTGGGGGGGGGGGCTGTGTTAGTTTGTTGGGTCTTTTTAAGGGCACAATACGTTCTCACTCCTTTTTAACTCCTTCAGATATCTTCAGGCTTGGTTGTGAGGTACCATGCTCCTCTCAGGCAGCCCCAATATTCCTGCTTCCCATTCTCTCACCCTTCAGTCCAGAGAGAGGAAATTACTGCTGGCTGTGAAACTAGATCCAGCAGTGGTCTGGTTTGTATCATGTCTTAAGTTTGGGAGCAATAGAAAAAGAAGCTCCAGGTTTGCAAACAGTGACACACCACACCATCTGATCCCATCCCAAAACCAAGGGAGGGCAACTGTGTTGCCTCTGCCTTCTCAGAGTGTACCTAGGAATACAGCCCTCAAAAGACCCTCCCTGATGTCTTCAAAATCAGAATAGAAGTGACTGATACAACTGTGGCAATAGTAACTCAATAAAACAGAAGGTAAAATCCTGTACGTGCCTGTACCCTGGCATAAGCTCTGGCTATAAGAAAGGACTAAAAAAACCAGCTCCTTGTTGTGGTGGTAGCATCAGGATGCTCTGGTTGCAACTCTAGGAAAGGCTTGTGACTTGAAAACACTGCGTGGAGCAAACATCATTGACTACAGGCTAGAAATCATGCATCAGAAAGACAGGCAATGTTCAGCGTCAGTGCTATTTGCCAGTGTCCATCTTTCCAGACAGGTCTGTGCCTAATCCTCCAGAGCAGAGGGAAGTTTACATCAAGCTACACAACTTCGTTGCTGACATTAGCTACTTATGTTAGACAAGAACTGGCTCTCCTCTCACCCCATGTACAACCTCTGTGCTAGGAAAAAGTCCTCCTCTCCTGTCAGAAACAGCCATTTCACAGCAAGCAAAGAAGTTAGCTGGAAGGTGCTGGTGCTGGATTCACAGTCCAGACTTCAGAGAATGCAAGTTTGAGAGAAAATATGTGACAGTGAAAAGCATGTGTATGCAACCTAGAAACAGAAGAAGTGAGACTGTATGAAAAGGAGCGCTCAGTAAATGTGAGAAGTGACAGGTGTGAGGCTGCAACAGAAAGCATGTGTGTGACAGGGAGCCTGCTTGTACAGGAATTTGCTTAGTGGACACAAAATAGAGAAGAACAGTACATGCAAGATTGTGTGTAAAAGTATGAGCTAAGAGGAAGTGAGGATGCTGTGACTGGCACATCTCCAGACACGGCACTCATGCACTAGTATGCACAAGAGTGAGAAAAAAAGCACTCAGTATGTGTGTGTGGTGAAGATGTGTGTGAGTGAGATACCCTCTAAGGGTGCAGCTCACTACAAATGTGAGACTGTGAGGCACACTGTAGGCCAGATAGAGTACATATATGTTCTTTAGTTATATATTCACCTATATGTGTGTATATGTGTGCACACATGCAGGCTTACAAGGCTGGTGCAGCAGGATAGGCAAGGGATTTTAATATGTAAGCAACCATGAGCACTAGTGTGCAGGATGGAGGCTTGAAAGAGGGATGGGGGGAAGAGGGGAAGGGAGAATGTGAGCTCGAGAGAAGCAGACTCTCCAGGAATTGCATGTGCTAGGGAGCTAGAACTGTGTGCCAGAGTGAGTTTATTCATCTTCCCTGCTATATTCGTGAGTGTGTGTATGTGTGTGTAAGTGAAGGACCACTGGTGTGTATAAACGAGCGTGGATCACGTAAAAGCTGCAATTTGGAGGGCTATGCTTATATGTACATATGTGACATGTATTTATATAGACAGCATGGGATGCATTAACCCTTAACTCCTGTTTACAGAAAGCATCTCAAAACCAGCTAGCGTGCCTGTCATCACTTCAAACTAAATTCCATACTCACACTTGGCTCTTAAAGCAGGAAACCCAGCTGGCAATTCTCCACTGAACAAAACCCCATACCCAACAAATTTTCTTCTTCTGTCTTTCCTCCATCACTCTTCTTTTTTTTTTTTTTCCCAGTGGAGGGGAAGGACATAATGTTTTCGCAGACGGACCAGAGGCATAGAGATTCCTGTAACCTCCCCCTCTCTGGGCAAAACCAAAATAAAAACAATTTAAAAAAAACAAAACAAACCAACCAACCAAAGAAGCAAAAAATAAAGAAACTTAACATGTCTCTTCAGGAAGGAGAATCAGTACTTGTGACTCAAAGTGCTGAGAAACACTGATTGTGGATGGAAGGGATATCCACCTTCACCTACTACTCTTCTGCTTTGCAAATCTTATTGAATGCCACCCCCCCCCAGCTTCCCCTCTGCAAAAGCATAAATACAGCAGCAAAGTCAGTCACATGCAGTGCCCTCTAACCATAGGATTCACCAGCAGTGATCTCTCCTTGGCTTATTTCCTGAGGTGGGGGGAAGGTTTGGAGGGGAAGAGGGGGGAAGAGGAAGCTCCAGCTTTCAGCTCCATGTTTCAGGCCATCCTCAGTCCATCAGCCTCAACTGAAGCAGAAGGGTTTGAGGAGATTGCAAGAAAGAACTCATCACATACCTTGCAAGGAGAAGAGGGACAGGAAGAAGCCCAGCACCCAGATACTGTGCAGCCAGTAGGTCCTCATGCTTCTCTCTCACTCGCTCTGCTTCCTCTGCCTTTTTCTCCGTCTCTTCACTTCTCTCTCTCTCTTTTTCAATTTATCTTTTTTTTTTTTCCCCTTCTCTCCTCTCAAAGAAAATGGGATTCGTGTCTCCCTTCAGTCCCTCTGGGCTCTGCTTTACCAGCTCTGACAATCCAGTCGCAGCGCAAGCTGACCTACGGTGGCCAGATTTCCAAATAACCTCGCACTCTCCCCTTCAAGTGCTGGAGAAAGGGGGGGGGGGGGGGCAGGTCAGATGCTCCACCGTAGGCTGTGCTGGCTGTAAACACAGAGAATCTCTCTGTCTCTCTCCTGCAGCTCCAACTAAATGCGACTGTACTTAAACAAGCAATGCCTTATAGGACAGCGCTCAGAGCAGAACAGATCCCACCTCTGCCACCTAGTGTTGCAAGCCAGCTCATTTATTTCATTTATATATATATAAATATATATATACGTTATGCTATAGAAATATGGTTCCCTCATTCCTCTACAAATGTATCTTTTGGATCACAAGTCTACGAGCCATGATGGGTTCAGGAGTCCCTAAGGCTCCAGTTACGGTGGACACGGGGAAGCGATTCAGCAAAGGAATATTCCTCATTGCCAAAAGAAGAAATGCAGCCAGGCAGATTTGGTTTCTCAGCTGAGTTCTGCTTGACAAATTCTGAAGCAAGGGTCTCTCTGATGCTGGTGTCACTCCCGGGCAGTGCACAGGGGCCAGAGGGAGATTCAGAAGCACCAATTGTAATTACAGAGCTGCCAAAGCTTCCAGGAAAAATAGCAAGCATCAGTCTGCATTAATCTTTGCTGGATTTCCTGTGACTTTCAGGAAATTTCAGAGGGACCAGAAAGAATCCTTCTGTGACGGAAATCCAGCTTGCAAAACCACTGTTTGTTCACAGAAAGCTTCCTCCACTACCTCTCTCCTTTCAAATACAGGTTCATCCTACCCTACGTAACCCAAACTTTTTTTCCCCAAGGAGTAATTAGCTCCTGTAGCTCTACTGCCCCCTAAAATAATTGCCTCTGATTAGAAGACCAGCATTAATGAAGTACTACTTAACATCCACACAGGGCTTTTCATCAGTCACTCTCCAAGTATTTCGCAAAAGGGTGTCCTTTCACAGCTGGGGACAAGGAGGCAGTGTGACTGCATAACTTCTGAGAGGTCAGTCTCTGGGATGCAGTGTGACAGCCCAGGGCTGCCCACTCAGCCCACTGGCCCCTCTTCAGGCCACATTGTGTCTTTCATGGGCCTCCACAGCGGCCCATGAGGACACCAATACTAAAGGATACAAATCTTCAATTTACACATTGGGGTGCAGAATGCAAAGATGAGCACCTCATGTAGGAAAGGTCTGTAGGATTCTCATCACTAATGATGCCATTCTAGAAGTATTTCTTATTAGACTGCTGCAGAGCAAGCTGTTCTGTGAACAGAATACAGCAAGCCTGCCTCCTCATGGGTTCTTGTCTGCTGTCTCAAAAATCCCCCATGCTGTAATGAAAGCCAGATCCCTTCATATTCCCTGTGACATCCCCCGTAGGAAGAAGAAATCCATGCTGTGGCTAGCCTAGAAACACGTGCTTGTTTCCTAGTGGACCAAAATGAAAGACAAAATGCAGTCACCATTTAGCCTGATTGGCTGCTGCCATGTACCACCTACATAATTCACGGTTTTCCCCTATGGAGGGAGTGGAACATTACCTAATCACCAGTTTTTAAGAGACATCCAGGAATAAGTTACTTTTTAGCCTTCCGCCCTCTTCTAAATGTGGTTGAAATTGGTTGCACTGAAAAGTTATTGGGAGGAAGAACATATGGACAAACAGATACACATGTACTATCAGCTAGGCTTCATTTACCAAGGAAATCAAACTAAAAATATTAGAGTGGATTAAAGTCAACTGACTAGTCAATGAAGAGCATGCTTCTTTTTTATGCTTTCCATTTTAGATAGTTTGCATCCTCTGATGCTGTATTGGGTCTGCATGGCAAAGTTTTGATGGGAAGGCTTCTGTAAGAAGCTGCCAGAAGCTTCCTCTACAACTGATAGTGCCAAGGCCAGATGGCTTCAAGACAAACCCACCTCTGGCCAAGTCCAAGCCCGTCAGGCAGTGGGCTGATCCCAGTCCAAGCCTCTGGGATGACATATTTAAGAAAGGGGGTAAGCTGTGCAACAGCAGCCAGGAGAGAAGGGTGAGAATATGTGAGAGAAATAGCCCTTAATACACCAAGGTCAGGGAAGAAGAAAGGGAAGGAGGTGCTACAGGCACTGGAGCAGAGATTCCCCTGCAGCCGGTAGTGAAGACCATGGTGAGGCAGGCTGTCCCCCTGCAGCTGATGGAGGTCCAGGGTAGATCAGTTATGCACCTGCAGCTCACAGAGGACCCCTTGGTGGAGCAGGTGGATACCCAAAGGAGGCCATGACCCCATAGGAAGCCCACACTGGAGCAAGCTCCTGGCAGGACCTGGAGCCCCATGGAGAGAGGAGCCCACACTGGAGTAGGTTTGCTGGCAGGACTTATGATCCCGTAGGGGACCCACACTGGAGCAGGCTGCTCCTGAAGGACTGCACCCCGTGGAAGGGACTCGCACTGGAACAGCTCATGAGGAACTACAGCCTGTGGGATGGACTCATGTTGGAGAAATTCATGGAGGGCTGTCTCCCATTGGTGGGACTCCACACTGGAGAAGGAGAAGAATGTGAAGAGTCCTCCCTCTGAAGAGGAAGGAGTGGCAGAGACAATGTGTGGTGAACCAACTGCAACCCCCATTCCCTGTCCTCCTGCACCACTGCAAGGGAAGAGGGATCAAAAATCAGGAGTGAAATTAAACCCATGAGGAAGGGAGGGGTCAGAGATGTTTCAAGATTTGGGTTTCCTTCTTACTATCCTGATTTGTTTTGATTGGTAACAAATTAAATGAATTTCCCCCAAGTTGAGCCTGTTTTGCCTGTAATGTTAATTGGCGAGTGATCTCTCCCTGTCCTCATCTCGACCCACAAGCTTTTTGTCATATTTTCTCTCCCCCTGGCCATGTGAGAAGGAGGAGTGATAGACTTTGATGGGTGCCTGGAGGCCAGTCAGGATCAACCTACCACAGATACCAAGAGAGCACGGTCTGAAAGACAGCAAAGCCAAAAATAAATTTGGCACTCCTCAAGATATGTTTGGAACTCAGTGTGCCAAAATCAAGTGATGACAATCAGTTTTTAGGATTGAAGTAGGAGATAGTTTTTGATTTTTGTTGCAGGAATCACCAAAAACATCTAGCTTGGGTTCAGAGACCAGCTAGGCCAGCACTTTAATACCACACCAGCTCTATACATCTCTGACACATGACTGCTCAACATTCCTCTTTTTGTTTGTCCTATACCTTTGCCATCCATCATCTCAGTGCCCAACACCTACATCTGATACCTATATTCATTTGTATTCTTTCACAAATTTTCTCAGCCCCATACATGGCACCAAAGCTCATCTGCTGTCTACCCTGACATCCCAGCTGTCCACAGTCACATAAAGAACTCATCTCCCACCTGCCTTACACATAGTCTTACAGGGCCCCACAACCTTACCACTTTCATCAGGTCATTGTGCAACCATTTAAAGTCTACTTTACCTACATACATCTGCTCATGACCAAATGCATAACCCCTTGATATGCAGCTCTCAAATGCATGGCCATCTCCCACTTTGGATATGAATATCCCATGGCCTGTTTGGTCTCAAAGACTTCTTTGGAGTCTTGGAGCATTTACGTAATGAAATGGTATTGAAATAATAATCATAATCATAGAATCATTTTGGTTGGAAGGGATCTTTAAAGGTCATCTAGTCCAACCTCCTGCAATAATCAGGAACATCTCCAACAAGGTCAGGTTGTTCAGAGCCCAGTTCAACCTGACCTTGAATGTTTCCAGAATTGAGGCATTCACCACCTTTCTGGGCAATCTGTTTCCAGTGTTTTTACAACAATCCTTGTTGTAAAAAAAAAAAAAAAAAAAAAAAAATTTTTATATCTAATCTAAATTGACCTTCTTGAAGTTTAAAACCATTACTCCATGTCCTATTGCAACAAGCCCTGATAAAATGTTTGTCCCCATCTTTCTTATAGCCCCCCTTTAAGTACTGAAAGGCCACAACATTTATTATAATACTTATTATAACAATTAATATTTATTACAGTAATTGTTAATACAGCATAGTAATTAGTAATATGTTAATTATTAATCAATATTATATGTATTTTAATAATTACACTAGTTATTGTAATAAGTAATAATAAATAACAGTAGAACTGTATCTCTGTTCCATAAATTGCACAGGGTTGTGTGTTAGATGAACCCAGTATTGTTTCCATCCAGAACAGGCAGTGATAGTTACAAGTCCAGAGAGAAGACACAAAGGAAGCAGCACTCGCTCAGGTAGCAGCATCTTATACTTCCCCGGAGAAGCTGGCATGACTGAAAGGAGAAAAAGCTATTTCTTACAATGTGTTTGACATACTCCTAACCTTCAAAAACATTCTGAGCTGGATTTTGGCTCACTTGCTCATGCTGAGTCATACCAATGGGGTTACTCGGGACATTAGACTACTAAATATGAGCAGGAGTATCAGATTCTGTGGGCTGAAATTCTTTGGGATTGGTCTCCAGCCAAAGGTGAATCCATTTACATGTGGCCAAATCTCTCAGCTACCTACATATTGTGAGGACAAAAATAGAATCAAGAATTACACTCAATTCTCACTAAATCCCCCAAACATTAAAAAAACTCACCACCACCAAAACAGAAACAACCAACCAAAACTTGAAAAACACTGCAGTCCTTGTTCTTCAGTCCTTCCTTTTTAAACTACTGCAATGTTTCCAGTTAATCCAGAATTCAAATGCCAGGTGAACCAATGAAAAATCAGCAACTGAAGAGCACATCTACAATTCTGTATTGAAGAAAAAAAAAAAAGGTTGAATTCTGACTGAGCTTTGATTGATTGAAAGCCAGCTACTTCTAATGCATAGTGAAAGTATTTCATTAGGGCTGAGTGGATACATTTAGATGCACTGAGCATGGATGATCGTCCATTTTTTAATAAATAAATGTGCTTTATGCTATTAACTGTTTAAGCACTCACACTTTCCTTTCTATTTCGTTGTAGCTTTAGTCACTTCACGCAATATCAATATTAACTTGATTGTGCAGCACACACATAATATTTTCTCTTCCAACTTCCTATACTGAACCTACCATTACATACTTCTCAAGCAGCCACAGTACAGTTGATGGAGGAACTTTTAACTTTTCCATTACGGGTTTTTTCAAATTACTGTTATTTAACTGTGCAAATGTAATGTTGCATTAACAAAAGGCTTAGTGGTTTTTTTACTGTAATAGAAATAGTATTGAAAACACAGTTGGCCATGCAAATTTTGCAAGCTTTACATAAGAGAATGAGTGGTCCTGAAATTTAAAGTTGAGAGAGCTTGTTAAAGTGAGCAGGAGTCAAGAGCCTAGATTACCCAGGGGTGTTTTTTTCCTAGCTATTTTAGTGCCCTGTCCTGTATGTCTGCCTCTGACATATGTGTATTACTACTCGCTTTACTGAGTGTTCTATCTGTGGGTTTCATGGCATGTCTTTGGATTAGTGCATCTATGATAAATAGCACATTTTAATGTGATTTAGAAGAGTGCTGTGGCATGTGTTGCACGTGATCTTGGGAAAGGGAGTGGAAGAAGATGTTCTCTCTGCAAGAAATACTCATTTGTCATGTGGTTCTGTGAAACCCACCACTATCGAAGGTCAAGGACTGCACAGTGTCCAGAAATGTTCTCCTAGAAGGGATACACAGTGTACCCAGACCATGATAAATAGTCTCACACCTAGTTGGGCTCCTTTACGTAGACTGAGAAAACAGCATTCATGCTTCTCATTCGCCTTCAGCCCGATATTGAAGAGAAGCCAACCCTACTCAAACTATACTTTCCACCTTCTCTTTCCTTTCTGCCCCTTCATACTCTTTGTCCATGTTTCCACCTTTTCCCTCTCTCAGCTTCTTGCCACACCCTTCTACCCTTCCTACCTCTTTTCCTCTCTACTGTCTTCCTGTGAAACTCAGAGGGCAAAGCATCTTCTTGACACTTCTTGAAGAGGAAGATTTTCCACTGGAGTTTCTACAAGACTCGGAGCTGAAAGTAGCTTTTTTTAACCAAAAAATGCCAAGCCAGCAACTGTGGAAGGTAGCATGTGACTACATAGCAATTCTGTAAGATAAAAATCCACAGAAATAGCCAGCCAATGAGATAGCAACAGCACTCAGGGAGCAGTGGAAGGAAGGAAGAGATGGAGAGAGCCCTCATTTAATTTCAACAACCGTGGGATGACACAGTGGGGACTGAACCAAGAAGTCTTGGAGAGGAATGTGTTGCATGAACTGGTACAGCACAAATGACTGAGTTTCTTTAGTATCAGCCATAGCAGACCCATATCCTTTACAAGTTGGGTCACATAAAGGATATGTCACAAAAAAGCGTTTGCCAGCAGTATACATTCACACATTGACATTGTCGCATAATTAGAATATAAAATAAATGGCATAACAGATGCTATCAACATGTCTACCACACTGTATCCATGGTGCCAACTCCTTCTCCAAGGGGAGCCTCACCCAAGCCATTGCTGAGACAGCCTGAAACACAGGCATGTAGAAACCACCCTCTAAGGAAATATACACACAAAGTTCTGCAGAAAGGGCCTCCACTCTTTCAACATTTGTAAGATTTTACGGGAAATCTGCAAGTGTGAACGACAACAAGAAAAAGAAAATTGGCTAGCACCCAAAAAATAAAAAACCAACAAACTTTGGCAGATAATTTTCTGAGTTGTCATGTTTTCTGTGGGAAAAGAGTCAGCTCTTTCAAGCTGGGAATAAAAATAATAATTCTGTTCAGCTCCTTTAAACAGCAGGGAATTCACAATCCAAAGGGAGAGGCCTTTACACCACAAAACCCTTGCCGTATCCAGTACTAACTGGCTTCTGCAGAGGCACAAGGAATCCCTCAGTGCTACAGAGTGCCTTTTAAGACAGTGTTTTTGCAGCCCCCCCGGTCTAAATCTCCACCAGAGCTTAGCAGCACAGAACTTGCTCACCTCCTCCTGAGATTCAGGGGCTATTCCCCCAAGTAGCATTCTACCAAAGACATTTCCTTGAAATAGCACCCAGCTTCCATAGCACGTGTCTTGTTCTACCCAGAAGCAACCTTTTATCCCAGCTGTTGCTTTTCAGGGCTTTAGTCACAGCTGGGGGCCTTGTGCTTCCCTCCATTAGCACCCTGTGCCCCTGGGAGGAGCTGCTGCCTGCTGCAGCCCGGCTTCCTGACCCATGGTCCCAACAAGCCAAGCATCGTGCTCCCCAGCTGGTACTTCTGTCTTTAGGCTAAGGCTTGTTGACTTTGCTAGATAAATTGTAGGTTGACTTTAGAGACAGGGCTACTGCTATATGCCTACGCTCCCTGGTACGTGTCCTTTGTTCTTAAGGCAAAGCAGGAAAAGAAAATATGACCATTTGCCACCTACACCTGGGTGACTGAGCTACAGCCTATCCACCTGACAAAAGAAAGTCCCAAAAAAATGACTGCCAAATCTACACTTATCACCCAAATGAGATATGGGAGGTAAATGACAACAGTCTCATTGTCTGCAGAGAAAGCTGACCTGCACATAGATGAACACACGGCTGACATTTTCTGGACAGAAACACAGAAAAGCAGCAAGTTTTTTATGACTTTTTTTGTGTCAGGGCATCCATGCTCAGCAGTATGGAAGGCAGAAGGACCTTATGCCATGTGATCATTCCCATTGCAAGAGTCTCCTTGCAGTGGTTCACAACATCCTGAAATTATGAACTCCCAGGTTGATGTTTTTCAGACCTAGTCTCTTACCCAAGGATGGATTTTTATGGTTTTGGTTTTATTTTTGAAAGCTTGAGCAAGCAAGGGTTTGGCTGTTTAAGATACTTGGGACTTGGGGAGTGCTTTATGATTAGTGGAAGAAACAATTTGTGCCTTTCTTTAACAGTTCCAGTGCAGAAATTACCGTGGATAGCGAGTTGAAAGGCGAATAATGTGAGGCAAGATTTGTAGGAAGAAGCAATATCTTTTATTAAACTGAAAAATATATCTGAAAGAACAAAACAAAACAGGCTTTCCAGAAATATGGGCTTGCATGCCCAAAAGTCTATCCAGACTTTTAACTATATGCTGTCAAATAACAGATTGTACTTCTCCCTACAAATCTCCTCTTGTTTATGTCTTTAGCCCATCAGTGCAACTGAAGTTAAGTCTCTTGTGGTGAGGACATTACCCAGAGAAGCAGAAAAGATGCAAACATGGTTGCATTGAGTTGGTCTTCCTTTAGCTAAATCACAGGTCCTGGAAAATACTTCTTGAAAATGCTTCATGAAAATGCTTGTGTTTCAATACTGTGCAGCGAATAATCTCTGTGTAGGCAGGGATCCACAGATTTCTATACATCACTGTAGGTCAGGTCTCAAGCCAGATAAAAGCACTTGAAAGACTCTCACCAGACTCAGTGGCCTCTGAGCCACGTCCCTCAACAGCCAAGTCACTAAGGCATCCCTTTCCCTCACTTGCTCTGTATGAAGTGTCCATGCACTTCCCCTGCCACTGTTTATCAGTTGTACTGCAGGGGTGGTACAGAGCCCTTGCTGAGACCAAGGCCTGTTGTGTTAGATTGATAGATGCTCTAGAAAAGGATCTTGAGAAAGTATTTCAAGCCACTCACAGCAGGTGCTAGACAAACACTCATCACATTGACCAGGGAGGAGCCTACAGCCCACCTACTATTTGAAAAAGGTTGTCTGTGATGCATTTGCAGGCTCTCACTTAACAAAAAACATGAGACAGTTTAAAGTTTGCCACTACCTGATCTCTGCTAGCCTTTGCAATGTTAATAGTCTCTGCCATTAGCTTCTTTTTTGAAGCAAGATTTTTCTCCTGTAGCTCTTTTATCAGACAGAGGATGATCAGGAGGTTAAAAAACACATTATTAGCATTAATGACTCTTATTATTTATACCTATGTACAAACTGCGCAAGTATAGGAGAAGACACAGTCCATTTCCCCAAAGAGCTCACAAATCTTATTTATGATAAGGAATCACAGACCATGTATCAATAGTAGAAGAGGAGAGTGGGGAATAAGGAGAACAACTGTATTAAACAAAAACCTCCTCTGCAGCTTGAGTGAGATACTGTCTCCAGGGGCCTGCTTCCTCAGCCAGAAAATATGGATACAGGGGTTTTCTCTGCAACAACACTTTCCACTATACCAAGGGGTTCTGTGGCGTGTCTTTTTGCCCTCTCTTCTTCCCAGGAACTTATTAATCCATGGCCCAAAGTCCATGACAGTGATACACAAGTGGCAGCATCCAGAATGACAGAAATTACCGGGTTTTGTACAGTTCTTTTCACTTGTTGATCAAGAGCTCATTGTTACTATTTTACAAGTGGGGAAATTGAGGCATGCAATGGTGCAATAGCTTTCCCTAACGTCACCTACTTTTATATCCACAGAGAACTCTCAAATAGATCCTGAAGGTGTACTTCTCCCAGAGTGGATCCATTTATTCTCTGACCAGTGTCTTCCACCAGTAGAACCATTTATTGCCAAGAGAACATACAGAAAGATAAGAGAGGTGTAGCATACATGCTACGGTTTTTCCCACCAACAGCAAAGTCAACAAGCATAGTGAACTAATTAGACTAGCAGACATTTCTATTGTAAGTAGCCTCAGAAGTTAGCATCTTAGAGAGAGAGGGCAGACCGGTGGTAAATGCAACTTCCACTGACTTGGAAAACTTGATTTTACTACAGTATTTCTGGGCCCAAACATTTAAAACACTATTGCATATGATGTGGAAATTCCATGAGGTCCTAGAAATTCTGAAATGCAGAGTCCAAGTCCTTCCTTGGTCACAAATTTCATGGGTCAGTTTAGGCATTAAGGGAGCTTGTATCAAGCTTTATTTTCGCATTGGTTAAAATGGGGAAAACAGAGCACAGCTGAGAGTATTCTGAAAAACCATTAAAACGTTCATGCTGTATAAGGAATTGGAAAATATATAAAAATGCATTTAATCTGTACAACTTTCTCTCTCAGTGCAGTTTCATTTCAATAAGTGCCCTGGAGAGGTTACACTTTGTAAGTATCTTGTAAAACTGAGACTGCTGCATTGCATCCTCAGTGGTCTCAGGGCAAATGCAAGACTGAACAATGACTCCATATCTGGCTGTGCGTGATTCCACCTCCCCAACAACTTCACTTGAGAAATCAATGAAGAAAATATGGCATATTTTGGGGCCGTAAGGGAAGTAAGTTTCTTGTGGTTTTACACTTAGAAAACAAGAATCTAATAGAACCATCCTTCAAGTTAAGCAGAAGAGATTTGCTACTAAAGGCAGAAGGTGACTGTGCTTGCCATGAAGCTGTCAGTGGTCACAACTGTAAGAAGGTCATAGCAGAGGTATTCGTAGTCAGCTGCTAAATTTATTCAATACTTTTAGGGTCAGTTTAGATGGACTGAAGTTACCCCAAGGTCGAATTTCTCTATGGTGCAGACAGTAAACTTATAAATTCAAGCTCAGTTTTTGACCAGACACATATTTCAGAGTCCCCAGCACTCTATTTGCCTGAACACGCTTGGTGAGTCACTGGGTCAACAGGCATGTTTATGCAAGCATCCAGTTGGCACTCTGAATGCCAGCCACAGGGACAAGATGCAAATGTGGTGCATGGGCTTTGGTCTCAAGACCAGTTTTGTAGCAGTGCAGACATAGCTTCAGTTTAACTTGTGAATCTCTTGTGCTCCCAGAATGCTTGTTTCCTACTCCTAATAAGAAGCATGTTCTTTATCAGGCTATTGTCAGAAAAACAGGTCTGGAAATTGCATTGTGCTGGACCTTGCTTCAGTATCAATGAGCTTAGCTTCAATATTAAAAGAGAAAAGACTGCTCTGAGTTACATCAGGAACTGATTTAAAGACTCATTTGCTCCTTCCCAGATGCTTTTCTTTGCCAAACAGAGCCTGTCTGAATTGGGAAGTTTGACCCTATACAGACAGCTCCTGGACAGACTTATGCAGACAGCATACATCTCTGCAAAGGAAAACTTGTGTTGTTTTTCACAGAGAAGATCCAGACTAGGACTGTAATCAGTATAATAGAGATTGTAATGGACGTGCCAAGAACAAATGGACAAAAGGTTTCTCTGGCCCTCCAGAGCGTAGTTGACACATACAGACATTGCAGCCCAACATCAGTGAATGAAGGATGCTATGTCCTAGAAAATGCACTAATGTGTGTCTTACGGCATCTTTGCTACACTACCAGGTGCAGGTCGAAGGAAACTGATCTTCTAATGTCAGAAAGAAAGATATTCAGAACATACAATCAGTCTTTCCTCTGCCCTCTGCACTGAGCATCTTTGCTTCTGTGTTCGCAGGTACCTTGGCAAAGGCAGAAGTACATCAGCCCCTTATTCTGTGGCTTTCCCCTTCACATTTGGTAGGAGGCTTATCTGAAAACTGTCTTGCAGAGGAAGGCAGGGAAAAGAGGCCATCTGCATCTTCAGTTGTCAGGCTATTGTAGACAGGGGCAGGGAAGGTGGAGATTTAGATGACAGTTGCCTGTACAAGTGGCAGATGAGTAAGGAACTTGACAATGGAAAATAATGCAATGGAAATAGAAAAAAATTATTAGAAAATAGGCCATAACTTCAAAAGAAAAGTGATCTGAATAACCAACCCCAGTGGTCTCTTATGTTGGGCATTAGCTTGGATCTCTAAAACTATGCTCCAAATGGATTCTGAACTTAGAGAAGACTCCTACATTTCCTTTCCTCTGGTTTCTTTCTAGGGGTTATGAAGTGAAACCTCCCTGACATCTTTCCAGTGAACTCTGTGGGTCTTTGATCTAGGATTTCCCCATGCTGCTCTGCCTATGCCAGCTGAATAGGTAGCTCCTCAGGTCCAACAGCACTACTGAGGATGCTGGATGTCAACACTTTGAGCATTACTGTGCTGGTGGCTCTGATCACCTTGCATTCCCAGGATGTTACATCCCCCATGGAAGTCAGTCTCACTTGATTTGGGTGACAGAGAGCTCCCAGCTTATGGGTGACTCCTTCGGTGCCTGAACTTTGTAAAACTAAGTGGAAAGAACAGGATTAGGCTTATTCAGAAACACTGTCAGGAGCAAGCCCATGACCTTGCACCCCAGTGAGCAGTGATCTATGGGATGTGTTGATTAATTATAGATGGTCAAAGTCACTTGTAAGCTATTTATCACAGTCATCATTAGGTGTCATAAGGGACCTGTAAGAGGCCTGGTTAAGAGGGATTGCTACATTTTTCTTTAGCTTTCATCATGTTCTAGTGCTAGCAAGGACCCATGGCTGGATTAACCTCTTATTTACTAAGGATGAAAAAAAGAGGGCCAAACCCAAGATGTTATGTTAAAAGGGGAATATTGCAGCATGCCCATGGTTATTATCAGAGTCAGCAGCAGAACTCAAGTCATCTGAGCTCTGTAGCAACCCAGCAAGGGCACTACTGATGCCTGCTCTCCTCATGATCAAACCCTCAAAATGAGAATAAAGTCCTCATTGGGTCAGTGACCCAACAATTGAATGAGCACCGTAAGGGCATGTGTACATCTACTTTGTCACTCTTGACTCCTGGATGCTGCCAATTGTACATTGTTGGCATGGGCTTTGGGCCACGGATTAGTAAATTGACAGGAAGAGTGGAGAACAAATTAAAACACAGATATAACCCCACTGAGATCTCCTATAAATCTATCCACAGTCAGTTGCCGTGGGAGTCATAACCCCCCAGAGTTTTAAAAGCTATGGCTTCTAACAAGTCAAATGAAAACATTTTATCAGGTCAGGACCCCAGCTACTAGGGACATGAGTGCTATTGCCTTCTAGGTATGGGAAACCATACTTAAGGATCTGCTCAGAAAGATGCAAAATAGTTTCTCTAGATGTTTGCAGAATGGGTGCCTCCACCTGCAACTGCCATGCCTTGCAGCAGTTGAGCTTGCACCTGACACTCTTTTATTCTCCACAAAGGAAAGAAAATCAAAGAGAGCTGGCTGAATAATCCTACTGTCCTTCATATAGAACGGCTCTACGTACCTAAATGACCTCTTTCTCTTCACTGGGCTGGTTAGGAGAAGGGCTACACCCCATTCTTGGAATAAACAATCCTAACCATTCTCTGAGACCCTCTGCATCAAGTTCCTTCTGATGGACACCTGACTAATGATGCCACTGTTTGCAGTCACTTCTGTGGGCATAAGAAATCTTTCCCCCTGTAAATAGGAGATCCTCTAGAAGCAAAGGAATTCAGAGGTTGGCACTCATTGCAGTCTAAGACCTGACAACTTCTTTGATGTGGTTGTTTGACTTTTGCCTCGACTGTGGCAATCAACAATAGTAAACAGAAATATCTGTGTTATCCAGAATTTGACTGATAGAAGTGCTGTGCTGCAGTCCCTTGAGGAGAGCAAAAAATACAAAAATACCTGAGTCGTATCTTGGGGAGAGAGGTTCATTCCCTGTCAAATAAAAAAAAATAAAAGAAAAGATATTTACATAAATCTGTAAACCTCCATAAGATTCGGGGTTTTGTGAGGAGATGTAAAACTGAGGAGTAAGAAGGAGGAAAACAATGAGAGAAGAAAAGATAAAGTAATTGCCTAATGTGCACCTTTAATGAACTAAAACATATTCTCCCCACAAAGGGCCCATAAGAGAAAAAATAAGATTCCTCATATACACCTTCAATCTAACACTGAATTATTTGTGGCAATTGGACCTGCAGCCTCACACGAGAGGATCTCATAAAGAGGAAGGGATATTGTAAGACTACTGTATGCAAACGCACCCAATTAATTCAAGAGCATCATTGTTATTTCATTTATATAGCACCATGGGGGTATGCAATGCTTTACAGACGATTAGGGGCTATAAAAGTTTAGAGAAAAGATGAAGCAGAAAGCAAGGAGCTGGCAACCAACTGGAGTACAAGCTCTGAACTAAAAGCTCTCACCTTGGTGTTTATGGTTTGTTTGTTTGTTGTGGTTGTTTGTTTGGTTTTTGTTGTGGTTGTTTTAAGGTTCAAGGAGTGGTTTTTGGCACTAATCCCATTTTACAGGGAGAGAGAGAGACCATTTAACATGACTATTGGGCCTGTTCCAAGGATGCAAAGTTAGAAAACATACTCATTAAAACAGGTCTGAAGAAACAAAACAGAAACATGCACAACAAGGAGCAGGGAGATAAATTTGTGATAAACTGTAAGTCATTCCTGATAATTCAATGCTTCGATAAATTGTTGGAGGAAACAAAGACTGTGTATGCCCAGAATTGACTGGCTAAGGCTACAGTAAGATTGGTGTTATGCTCTTAGGTTGAGACAGACATGCATAAAGCATGTCCTGTCACTTATGTCCTGCATTTGCAGCTCAGGGCTACTCTCGGATCCTTAGCTGTGTTTTAGCTGGCATGAGAGCAGTCAAGACCAGAAGCAAAAAAGCATGCAACTCAGGATTCCAGATAGAGATCTTATTAATGGGATCTAGACCGACTTTTGTGCTGCAGCACTAAAATATTTCAGGAACAGCTGGACCTTATATCTACTCAGAAACCATACAATGAGAACATAGCAGCTTTCTCGAGAAACATGTGCTTTTCTCATAGCAGCATATGACACCTGTGCTCTGTTGATGGCATGAAGCCAAGATTTTGAGTTTTACTGTATCAGTTGTGATCTGAAAATGGGTAGATCTTTAGAAGTTCTTTGTTGCTGTTTGTTATGTGGTTTCTCTTTGGGTTTTTTTGATTACTTTTGTGGGTTTTTTTGGTTTGGTTTGGTTTGGTTTTTGTTTTTTTAAAGACATGGGAAAGGTTTTTTATTTGTTTTATTTTAAATAGAAAAGTTATTTGAAAAATCTGTTAATTCTTATCTTCCCTCAAACATTTTCCATCTATCACTTTTATGAAAATGGTCACTGGGAAATATTTTTAAGAAGTAAAAATTTAAAAATATTAAAAGCCTTTTTTGGTTGTTAACTATGACATTCTACATCAATAAGCCTTTTTTAAAAAAATCTTAACCGAAATTTTCTATTTCTCTTTTTTTGGCAGGGTGAAGAGGGGAAAATGAGTCTTTTCTCCTTGCTTCCAATCAGTTTTGGCTTTCAACGTTTCAGAGCTGTTTGCTCAGGCTCTGCTTTTTCCATCAGCTCTGGAGTAGTTTCTGAAATGGTTTTTTGCATTATTTCCCAAGAAAATATACATTTTTTTTTTCACTGTTCAGCAGCTGTACCACTGATGATGGGCCACCTAAAGCTTACAGACTAGTATTAGCACATTTTACAAGTCAGTTACTCAATACTCTGGACTGAAGTTTGCTGTGTTAAAAAAATAGTTAAATTTCCTAGCAGTATGTCTGACCTCGAGGTAACTATTCTCTAAACTAGTTTTATTTATAGAAAATTATGCATGGATCATCTCTATCATTCTATTGAGATGCTAATGCCTGTTTAAACCTATCTTATGCTATTGCAGTTCATTCCTTGTTCCTGTACGATATAAAGTACTTTTCTACTGATTTTGCTGCGTCTACAGTAAGGAAAGTTATACTGTGGTAACTATTCCAATATCTTGTAGGACAGATTGAAAGATTTCTGGTTGAAGCCACTGGTAAAGCCATTAATTTTGTGGGGGAAGGGAAAGGAATTGAGAAAATGTTACGTTTTTTGCTTAGAACAGTACTTTTTTGTGTGCGGGTGTGTTCGTATTATTCAAATAACAAAAATTATCAGCGACAAACATCCTACCTAACCTTTTCCCAGCCTTCCCTTAAACAATGCTAAATGCTGTCCTTCAGTAGCCCACGTAGTCAAATATACAACTAAATCAGCTTTTCATTCTCTTGGCCAGGATCCACAAACAGTGCTCCTCCACAGAGGATGTATGTCCGGCTCAGAGAAGCATCGTCTTTGGCTGCCTGGAACTGATGGCAGCAGTCTCCTGTCAATCTCCATTCTTTTGAAGTGACCTGCATCCCTCAAATTCCAGCTCCAGAAAATTAAAGGGCAGTAAATTAAGCATTTCTAGGCTGCGCTACAAATATGTTTTCTTTTCACAGCTTGGCCCAAAGCACCGAGTACATGATGTTCCTCAGTTACTCACCCCTACGTCCCTGATTTTAGGTGATGTATGTAGTTCTTCAGCTGAGTCACAAACCTAACCTGAGACTTGACTTCTGACAAAGATGGGTTGTAGCTTTGCTGTTCTTCACAAAGAGCTTCTAGAAACTCCATCCCGAGTTTCCTTGGAAACAGTGTATGATCAGCATAATGCTCCATGGCACTTGACCATTCATCTCCATGGTGGTTATAAAAATCCCATCAGAAAAAGCCTTCAAGCTTTCTTATCCCATTAAAAAAAAGAATCCAGATACTCAATCCTTTGATTCAACAGTAAAACAAACAATAAAATTCCTCATTAGACTAATTGGGCCAATACTCTTGAAACACATGATGGGCCTAAATCTCAATTCTAGTTCCAAACTCAAGAAGATGAGATCTGAGGCAATATCCATTATGCCTGTGGGGTTTGTCTACTTAGTAATTACTATTAGTTATGAAAAAGTGGATTTTTTCATTTTTGTGTCACCTAAAAATTTCCTGCATGTTTCACAATGAAGGTGTGGACCCTAGTAGAGTGAGCTGAATCTTCCTGATATATACTTTTCTTAATAACTCTTCCTGGGCTCTCTTGGATCTGCACAGTGCGAGTTGGAGAGCATCGTAGTACTCCTCTTGAGGGGAATTATGGGACAGGTCATGAATAAATGGGGTTCATTTTCCAACTACAACCCCTACTGTGATTAAGGCTATTTTTTATTTCCTTAACCTCTTGAGTCAAGCATAGAAAAAATATGTCTTACAAAGCCATTAGACAGAACAGTGATTCGTGGAAACAAGTGATTTTTTTCCCCTCTCATTTTTTATTTGTCATTAACAGTCTTCTCAGTAACTACCATGATGGCAACACTGGCCCATGTGACAGAAGGTAATGAAAGAGAAGGGGAGGGGAGGGGACGTTCGGAGAGGTTCGGAGAGGTTCGGAGGGGTTCAGAGAGGTTCGGAGAGGGTCGGAGAGGTTCGGAGAGGTTCGGAGAGGTTCAGAGATGTTTGGAGAGGGTCGGAGAGGGTCGGAGAGGAGAGAGTTGGAGAGGGTCGGAGAGGAGAGGGTCGGAGAGGAGAGGGTCGGAGAGGGTCGGAGAGGGTCGGAGAGGGTCGGAGAGGAGAGGGTCGGAGAGGGTCGGAGAGGGTCGGAGAGGGTCGGAGAGGAGAGGAGAGGGTTGGAGAGGAGAGGAGAGGAGAGGGTCGGAGAGGAGAGGGTCGGAGAGGAGAGGGTCGGAGAGGGTCGGAGAGGAGAGGGTCAGAGAGGGTCGGAGAGGAGAGGAGAGGGTCGGAGAGGGTCGGAGAGGAGAGGGTCGGAGAGGGTCGGAGAGGAGAGGAGAGGGTCGGAGAGGAGAGGAGAGGGTTGGAGAGGAGAGGAGAGGAGAGGGTCGGAGAGGAGAGGGTCGGAGAGGAGAGGGTCGGAGAGGGTCGGAGAGGGTCGGAGAGGGTCGGAGAGGGTCGGAGAGGAGAGGAGAGGGTCGGAGAGGGTCGGAGAGGGTCGGAGAGGGTCGGAGAGGGTCGGAGAGGAGAGGAGAGGGTCGGAGAGGAGAGGGTCGGAGAGGAGAGGGTCGGAGAGGAGAGGAGAGGAGAGGAGAGGAGAGGAGAGGAGAGGAGAGGAGAGGGAAGGAGAGGAGAGGAGAGGAGAGGAGAGGAGAGGAGAGGAGAGGAGAGGAGAGGAGAGGAGAGGAGAGGAGAGGAGAGGAGAGGAGAGGAGAGGAGAGGAGAGGAGAGGAGAGGAGAGGAGAGGAGAGGAAAGGAGAGGAGAGGAGAGGAGAGGAGAGGAGAGGAGAGGAGAGGAGAGGAGAGGAGAGGAGAGGAGAGGAGAGGAGAGGAGAGGAGAGGAGAGGAGAAAGTTATTCACTAGAACAAACTCTGTTATATTGCAGAGGATATTACAAGTGAAAGGCAGATGACTGCATTGCCTAAGACTGTGGTGATGCTATGAGAGCCTTTCTCAGTCCTAAACTGTTCATTAACAAGGAGAGATTTTGATTTAGTAACTGTGATCAAAATCCCACTGAATGCACTGGTCATTATGTACCCAAACTGAAGATGCTCACCAAGGTTTATGAACTTTGAATAAATTTAAGTATTCATTAAAAGGACCAGCTAGTATATCAGTTACATAAGGAAAGCATCCAAATGATACTGTTGTCTGAAAAAGCCCTGACCTTTCAGAAAGCAGGCAGTACTGCTGTGCCAACGAAAAGAGCAGCTAAAGATGTTAAGGAGAATCTGAGTGTAATACATTAAGTAGTGACCATGCTTAATGAGCAAGAAGGCAAATCGTTATAAGAGAGATCTCATTCTGCTTGAAGGGCTCCTATAAACACAAGGACAACATCAAAAGGTATGTGAACATCATGGCTTCATCTATTTAAATAAATAACAATGTCAGTAAGCATTTCCAGGCACTTGAACCGCATAACCTACATTTTTCAAGTGTTAGAGTGATTCCTGGCATAGTTTGGACCCAGCCCAAGTACCATTTTCCTAAACAATTCTTGGGCACGGGGTGGGAACTCACAGGGTGGTCCAGGGATCATTTCCAGTTGGTAGTTTAGATGTGTATCCCTGTTTTGCAGGTTAAGAAACCTTAATACTATGGAAATTGGTTATTTTGTGCCAGCTGGGATCAGCACTAGAGAGAGGTCATGGAGTCCTAGCTGTATAGTGAGTGCCTGGCAAGTTTCCTTGAGCTGGATTTGTAGAAGAATCATGGCAAACAGGGAGGGAAAGATAATCACCTTGGGTCCATCTTCTGCAACAGAAATTCTTTTTGTTATATAGATTTTATACTGTAGCAGCTGACATGAGAGCTGGACCAACTGGGTAAAGATGCATAGTAACAGAGTGACAAGCCCAGAAGTTCCTCAGAATTTATAACAAGATCCAAGGCCTCCATTGCCACTCAAGGCCTTTATTCAGTGCTTCCAAAACAAATGCAAATTGATGAGACATAGGTTTGCAATAGTAGCATACAGACAAGAGAGAAATCCTAGGGAACTGTCAAAGAGTGATGTCTAAAGGACATAGAGTAGCTAACTGTGGAATATGAAGAAACTCCTCCCCTTGGACATCATAGCTAATTGGACTGATGCAAAGTCAAGGGCACTGGGAACTGGGTTTTCAGAGGGACTTGGCATTCAGCTACACTTCAAAATAAGTAGGTAATTCTTTCTAAGATGCTGGTCCTTATTCATATTTTATCCCTAAATAGGAGCTGCATGATACTGACGAGACACATCTGGCTGAAGAAGCCAAGCACTTGAACAACCTGCAAAGTGTTTACCAAATCTACTATTTACAAGTTGTACATGGCAGAGTTTTCCATATATAGGCAGCAAAAGATATGCTAGTGCAATTTAAATGAAAGTTACCAGTAGGAAAAAACTGTGATGTCACACGTGAGACTGATACCATTATCCTTTTTGCAATGTCTGATGGTAATGAGTTGCCTGTTTATGAATGAAAGGGTTTTTGTGCAAGAGGGAACTCACTATGGCCTTACTGCCTGGGAAACACTGAAGGTGGTATCACAAAATAAGACCTTTACACGTAAGACCTTATGCTCACAATGAGTAAAACACTAGTCCATCTACTCTCTTCCTACTTCCAAAGCAAGATATCTTCCATGACAACAGAAAACATTTTGGAAACAAGGTCCTTGTCAGCACTCTATCAGGGTAATATCACAGATTTATAAGCTGGCATAATACAGAAAACTGGTTTTCTCACCTGCCATGGCACACACAGGGCAGTTTACCCTAAATAGGAGGAGTAAGAGTATTCAATCTATGCCAGGCTTAGCATTCTAACAAACGCACAGTTAGCAATGGAAAGCTGTAAAGAGTCGGTTTTTAACTGTCAAATTTTTGGGGGGCAAAGGTAATTGCTCTGGTGATGTTAGACCTTTCTTTCAGTATGCATACAGACTGAGCACTGATGAGGGCAATCTCGTGCATTGGATCCAAGTAGTAATTCCCAAAAGGTTGCTACAACCTCTTTAAGAGGGATTACGTGATACTCATCTTCAAGTGATTGGGATGAAATCAATGGCTGAAGGCCATTTGTGATATCCACCATTGAGCACTAGAGGTCCAACTTTGGATGTGGATAATTGGGCACATTTCTAACTACAAAATGAAAACTAGAGTTCAGCAATTGATGTAAGTTATTAAGAGTATGAAATCCTAGTAAATAAGCTATAGGCTGAAATTAATTTCAAGGCAGTTCTATTGACAAGCATCATTCAAATAGATATCCTCTAGCAAATGGCTGCCAAGTGGAAATTGCATGTTTTCTTGTGCCACTGCATCTGCATAATACAATATTGAATGGGACAAACCCAACTGTTCCTAGTGACACAAATATTTTTTCCAGAACCAAACATAAAATAACTTCTACCACAAACATGTTGAATATCCAGTATAATTCCAGGTTATGAGCTTCTTTTATGTCAAGGGGACACTATCTATCAAGTAAACACAGAAAACATGCAGTTGAGAAATACTGGAGACACAAATTGGTGCTCTAAACTATGTGGATGAAGAAAAGTATTACAAAATTCTGTTATTTAGAAGACTTTATAAGACTTCAATTTCAAGGAACATCTAGTCCAGAGTGACTCAAGTATGGTCAACTATTACTTGCAAGACTTGGCTGAAAAAAGCATCATCTAAGATCGGTTAAGGTCAACTAATTCTTCTAGCGTAGACAGAAAGATAGAGAGTTGCTGTACCAACCCAGTCACTTCAGACTTACAGCAAATGACCCTAACTCAGAAAATAACCAAAATCTTTCCTCACTGTTCCCTGCGCTTAAAACAAGCCAGGCACGCCACAAAGTCCAGCATGTGCTGGTACAAGGTGAACTTACTCTAAAGTAGTCAGAGGCTGTGTGCTATCGTAACAGGAATAGGCCCTTTCAGGCTCTTCATGACAGCCTTCTTGCTCAATGCAGACACATTTAATTAAACTGAAAACCAAAAGAGAGGCCTGACTTTGTAGGCAGGATAGTAGCAAAGACTTCAAAGCAAAAGCGTTATGTTCTCCATTGTGCAAGATACAAGGGGAGGAAAAAACCATTCTTTCACTCTATCAAACATAATAAAAGGCTGAGTTAAGAAGCACAGAAAAAAATGTCTGGTTAATTTAAGGTGAAATCAGAAAAGAAAAAATACAAGGGCCAGCCTGGTTCTCAGTGTCATCACTCTTGCTGTTTTTCGATGGTAGACTCAGCAACTCTGAAACTGAGATCCAAAAATTGAAGAGGGCCACATCGTTCCTTCTCACCACATTAGTAGTGCCATATTGAATCCCAAATAATCTGTTATTACAGTGCATTTGGTGCAAGGGGTTACAGAGAACAACACTGTAGGCGCGCCCTGCATTGCATAAATTCTCACTGGCACATGTACTAAGTAGCAAATGCATTTAGAGATTACAGGGTTATCCACAAGTCTTGTTGTCTTTTTTTATTTTTCTCTTTAATCTATGTGCCAGAAAGACAGTAACATTAATAAAGAGGGCTCTGACCATTTCTTTCACTGCAGTACCTCATAGGAGAGTCAGTGCAAAGGCAAGATCATATCAGGACTCTGCAGTCCTGGTTCACAGGCTGGTAATGGGTAGAGGGAACACCAATCTGGGAATATATGGAACTGACAAGATGTTTTAGAAGCATCTCTCTCTGTCCATCCACAGTTCCCTTTCTATACTCAATCCAGCTGATAGAAACAGACAGATAACAGCAGTTGTCTTCCAGGACTCAATGATCTTAAAGGTATTTTCCAGCCTAAATGATTGATTCTGTGATTCTATTCTTCCTGTGGGTGCAGGAATGTCCTATGTTGGTCAATGTGAAAAAGGAAAAAAAACCAAAACTCTCTGCTCACAGGTAAAGAAGGTTTCTTGGTGAATTACTGTAATCCTGAAGAGCTGGTACTCCACCTTCTCAGTTCTGGATTTCTAAAGAGTCCAAACATGTTTCATATGGAAAACTTTCTCTCAACTGATAGGAACCAGTGAAAAAACCCCAAAACCATTCACCAATGTTCCATTCTTTTCAGTATCCAGCTCCAAACCAATATCACAGCCCATTCTTTCAATTTTTTTTCTGAATTGCGGAGTGGTTACATGGTCCTTCAATTACGTTTTGGTCAGCTTTCTATAACAATACCCTTGCATTGAGTATATTTTAAAGAGTGAAAGGCATTAAAAAAAAAATAAAGAGAAGGGAATAGGTAAAGAGATTCTGACAAGAGATTTGATTGATGGTGTGTGTGCTTTATCTTTCACAGCTTATGTAATATATATATGAGAAATAGTTAGTTTGATAGTTAAAGAAACTAAATGCCTGTCGAGGATAAAATACATCAGGGACACAGAACAATTCCTCATCTGGTTTGGCTATCATTCACTTTCCAGCCTACTGGCTGTCTCCCAGGAGAATTCATAATAGATCAGAGGCAATGATCCTCTCTCCCCAGGCCCCTGCTGTTTCTTCCCTCCTTCCTCATTTCCTCCTCCTTTCCTGCTGTCACTATCTTCTCAGTCCCAAACTGCAGCTCCCTGCCCAGGGCTGTGTAAAATGAGCATGCAAAAGCAACAAAACTCTGGAGAGCACACGTGGTGTGACCGCCAGGAATGGGGATGAAGGAGAGGAGGCTGGTCCATGAAGTGAGCCTGAGGCACTGTGCCATCCTCACATGGTGCTCTCAGCCCCTTGCAGGCTGCTTTACAGGGAGCAGCAGGAGGAATGGGGGAGGCAGAAACAGAGTCTCTCTGGAGACTTGAGAAGAAAAGTCATGGATTCAAAGCAAAGAGGAGTCAGAGCAATGTGATTGAAACTCTGAATAAACACTTTCCACCCAGCACTCCCCTTTCCTCTAAATGCTTTCCCTCTTAGTATCTCACCTCCTCATCACTGAAGAAAGACAAGCTTCTGTTGTAAGGATAGCTGGCCAGGACTATCTCAAACCCTTCTAGTATAGTCGGTGTCTGACAACAGTCTCTTGTAAAAGCATATGTTCAAAACAAAGTCAATGTTAATGTTAAAATTAATTGTTGCAGATAGGCCTGTATATACAGTGTCTGATGTATCATCTCTTTAGTTCCTTAAAAGTTTCCAGGACTTGATTCATAGGGGTGAATAACTGCAGAGAACACTGTTTGGGGGTTTTGTGTTGGTTTGGTGTTTTCCCCCCCCTTCAAATTTTTTCCCCTCTGCAAAAGTTTAGCTACTATTTGAGACATTGTAGGGAAACAGAGGGAAAGTTGGTACCTTGCAATTTCTAGGCAAGTTCTATGGTTTCAAATGGGGAACAAGAACATGAAATTTGGCAGGATCGTGGGCTTCATCCCAAAAATATTCCAGTGATACAGCCAAGAAAAATACAGATGCATTTACTATGACAAAAGCCTATGAAGTAAAAATCCACATGTTGTACCTGAAGAACAATGCTAGATCTAGCAGCAATATACTTTGAAGGTTTTACCCACAGTGAAACTGCTCAGTAGAAACATCGCTGTTTCTCCTTGGTTTCCTGAGAGGCAGACAGGTCTGGTTTCTTCAGTGAAGAGCAGGGACAGCCGTACACCAAATAATCAGCTGCCAGATGCAGGCAGCAGCAAGAGAGGGTCTCAGTTGATGAGACACAATGGATCGGTAGGTGGCAAAAGGCACGGAAGAGTTCCAAGAACCATTACAGGGTGGTTGCAAGAAAAGGGTCTGGATCTAGAGCTGGGGAGGAAGCTCAGCTTGGAGGTAGTGTGTGTTGGGATATTTGGTCTGTGAATTGGCGTGGAAGTAATGTGTGAGACTGGAGACTGGATGGAGGAAAAACAAGTGTTAATAAACAGCCAGAAGAGAGAAATGGAAATAGTTGGGCAAGAGAATTAGTATAAGGTAAGGAGACGAGCATAAGGAGTAGAGACATCAAGATTTAGTCCTGATCACCACGTACATAGTCTAGAGCTTAGATGAGAAGTCCAACGGGGACTACTGCATCTTCGTCTATTATTCTGGTGTCATTTTTTGCACTGCCTGCCCCACTGAGACAGCCTCCTCCTAGTCTGCCTCTATTTCCCTCTCTCCCCTCCCCATGGGGACTCTCTGCTCCACTGGAGGGGAAGGGCTGATATTTCACCCCTGTGAAATATGCTCCCTTCACTAGGAAAGTGCTGTAGCAGACAGTAGATGCCACAAAGATGTTTCAGTGCAGGTCTTGCAGGTTACAGCTGAATGAGAAGGGATGCAATGAAGTGGCATAGAAGCCCACAGACAAATGGATGCTGCCTCCACTGAGGGATAAATTAATTCAGAAGCAAATTTCAGCCCCACAGTGAGATCTTGAGGGCTGGTGCGAATTTAGTGAGGGTAGAGCCAGACAGAGAAAACCCACTCTAAACTGCATACCCCAGTGACACCAAACATCATTATCGTGTGTTAGTATTTGGTGGGAGGTGTCAGCACCATGAAATAATTAAATGGCAGTACCCATTGCTAGTGAAAAGGCTCCTTTCATTTGGGCCTTTTTTTAGCTATGTGGAACAAGATAGCTCTGTACACACTCCTGTTGAGAATTTTAACCTGTTCGAATATGTGGACAAAAAAAAGGAGTAACTAACTAGGGAAACATGGGAAGCGGGGACTGCCCAATTCAGCAAGGCAGAGGATCCTGTCCTGGGAATGACTTGGTTTTGTGCCATCGTTTTCACTAGCTGGATTACACAGAAGCTGCTATTTCACCTGACTGTAGCATTCCAGAGCCTCATTTCCAATACCCAGAGATGCTTCCTGTCCTTTCCAGAGGCACACAGCCTGACAGAAAAAAATGGAGTGAATCACTCCAGTTGGGTTCATGATTCTCCAGGACATGGGGAAATCCATCCCCTCTTACCAAAACCTTGAGGCTGCTGCAAGATCAGTATACAAAGATTGCAGCCTGGAGATCAAATTCTCTCACCCCATCCCCCCAAACACAAACTGAACAAGAGTTTAGGTGAAGTTTCCAAGCCAGGCCACTTTTTTTTTTTCAGACATCTCTTTCCAACAGCCGTTCATGCTCACTCCCCTTGGTACAAAGATTTGAGACCCATTTATTCCAAATAGCACCTGCAGGCTCCATGTCAAAATCAGGCTCTCCATATGAATGGAAATACTTTATAATTCTAAATCTAAGGATAGGCAGGAAAGGGAAAAACAAGAAAATGCCATGACCTCATAGTTGCAATTGTCTTTGACAAGAAATACAACCCAAAATGCGCTCAAAGCACTATGTGTCTGTCAAAGCCTAATAAAACAAGCAGGAAATGGGAGATCTCCTGACAGTTCAGGGTCTAACAAGAAAAGCGGGGCCATACCCTGAACAGATAATCTCTGCATCTGGTCACCTGAGTTTCAGGCATCCACAGGTGAAATCTATAACACAGCCCTAACTGCATCATCTCTAAGGAGAGGTTTCCATTAGCTCTTTTCAGGAAATGTAGCAAACATTTTCACTGAAAGGCACCTCTTAAACACATTTACATAAGTAAGCTTTCACTTACAAAAAGCAGCCTTAGTCAATCCACTGGGGTTTCCCATCGCCCCCTAAACTTAACAGCAAATGATTGAAGAGTAATGGAGTAAGCAGCTTCTTCCCTAATTGCTCCTCCAAAGTGACTTTATGCACTGGGTGGTTTTTAGAGGTGGGGTTTCTCCTGCTGAGGTTGGGTGAACTTGAAGCTGGCCTAAGGGCCAGCTTTCCTAAGGAGGTTCATTACACCAACTCCTACTACATTATTTATCATTTGTTTGCTCAGCTCTTTTAATTGTTTTCTTACAAGCATTACACTCTCTGCAGTCTTCTCAGGAGGCATGTGCTTCTGCACCTCCTGTCCTGTAGTGCTGAGTTCTGCCCTTCAGATGCCTGCTGCTGTGTGCTCCCTCATGGAGGTGAAGACAGTGTTTTGGGGCAGACATGAGCAGATCCAGGTGCAATGAGGAAAGGGTACATTGCATGACAGTTTGTCTGTCAGCTGACCTGCCCTTTTTGGATGTTCACATTTGCCCCTCCCACTAATTCACCCTCCCCCAACTGCCTTAGAAGCAACATCATCCTCTTTCTGAATTAAATAAGTCCACGGATAGACAAGAATCCGCGTATAACAGTCCCCCATGTTCTATAAGCCATCAGCATCTACACTTGTCTTATCACTAGATGTCAGCTCTTAAAATTGCAATTATGAAGAAAAGCAATTTTAAGTCATTATCATAGGCTTTCTAAAATGCATTTGTTTCCTTCCAGCCCCCGTCCTCCTTCTCTGAATGTCTATACAATTGAATTTATTGGGACAGCCTGTCTTTGTAGGCAGGAAGAAATAACACCCATACAATGTTCTGCCTTCTTTCTACTCATCAAATGATTGTTTCAGTGCACTTCTTTTTATTCTTTTTTTTAAAAACAGTGAAGCAGGCAGGATTGAGGGTGCAAATCTTTTCCTAGTGTTCCTCTGAGCTGATGGGGCTCCACTGTGCCTCAGCAGCAGGGCTTTTCCTAAACCACGCTGCTGAAAAGTGCATACCACACTGTAATGCAGTCTCTATATATAGGCTGTAAAGAGCTTTTGGAAACCATGAGGAAAAGAGCTATTTGATGTTCAATAAATTATTAATTGTTATTAGTTACTATCTTGACAGGTTTCTGTTGCTCAGCTATCCTCCATCTCCAATTTGGGGGAAGGGTAGCTTGTTTCCCTTCTTCATTCTTGATTCTTCCCTTTTCCCCCTTGCCCCTGGCCCACTTTGGGACCAACTGTCTCTGCATCTTTCTGACTGAGAATGGGCTGGATCTTAGTCTTCCTCCAACTTCCCCATGCGCACAAGGGGTTGGAAACAACAGCGTAGTAGTGCCTCAGAGCAATCAACACCCCGACAGAAACCACTATAATCTGGATACTGCCTTCACATCCAAAGCAGGATTTCACACAGCAACTCACTTGCGCTGGCCCCAGTATCTCATGTCTGAGAACAGGGTAGTACTCTGGGCCATTCACCCACAGCATTTCATCTCTTTGTGCATTTATTATATGCCCAGAAAAGCAGAGATTCCTTTGCATGGTGTGTTTGAGCTCACCCACCTCTTGTGATGCAAACAGCTCTACATGAGACTGCTATGTGCGTGCCAGCTTTATCCCATATGGAAGGGCTTGGTACAGGGTACACAGGTATGGCACAGGTGAGAGGTCACTGGGAGGCAGTGTAGCATCTACCAGGATTGAGCAGAGAGCAGCTCAAGGCCATCCATCCTCTCTGCTTGGACTCTAGCATCCTCTTACCTATTTTTGAGGTTACCTAAAACATACTTTTCTTTTAAATTCTCTGAGATGAAGTTAAAGCCAGAACACATCCCTTTACTCACCTCTGCCTGACAGGCACATGCCTCACAAAACACAAACCGCTCCTCAGGGGAGGAGTGAAGCAACTGTGACGTTAAATCTGACGCTGTGTGGCTGAGGGATGACCACAACCACAGCTCTGTGCTGAGCCATTCTATAGATGGCCTCATGAGCATGTACCCTGAGTCACTCCAGCCCCCAAGTGAAAACAGGAAGAAGGACTCACTCTTGTCCCTAAAATAATCAAAGTTTTGAAACCCTCCATACAAAAACAGAAGTGATGCTTTCTTCACTGGTGGAATAAAAACATTAATTTAATTTTGAGTTTAACATGAAAACCTCAAAACATCATACCAGAAAAACACAGTATACAGCAAAGCTCTATAAGGAACCAGCTTGAAGTCACAAGTCTTTCAGGCAGCAAAGAGGCATCACACAGGCTACCTTGAGCATGAACAGCAGCTCCATCTAGCACATGCCCCAGATCACTGTGTCTATTTGCTTGTCTCATCATTTGAAACAGGCAGGCTACTCAATTTACAGGGAAGTAGGATGCCTCTTGCCTTCACCACACTATGAAAAATATACCCCATTGTCAGCCATGAGTGCAGCTGTACTACTGTGAATATGATTTACCTGCCAGGGCTGATGAAGACAAACGAGTTTTGGTGTGATTTCAGAAGCCAGGATAAAAACCTGCCTGAGTGAGTCAGAGGGAGAGACAACCACCTATACTATCCATACTCTCATGTGCAACTATACACACGGCAACTGTGCATGCAGAAGCACTGAAGACTGCAAACAAGCTGTATGTGCACACAAGGAAGTGTATAAAACTTTTTCTGGTCATTTGTTGGATATAAAGCACTTAACACAAATAGAGTTTAGAAAAGCGTTTCTAGACAGATGACCTGATTTGAACAGTTAATTCCAAACTTCCTCAAGCCAAGAACAAATAACTGGAAATAACTTCACCTACCATTGAAATCATGAGGATTAATTGCGAGATAGGGCGCATTCCTCTTTGTAGAGAAAAGGAGGTGAAGAGAATAACAAAGGCAGACCAGCATTTTTGCATCCCTATTCCAGAAAAACTAAGGGGAATATTTTTCATTTTATTCTAGAGAAAATAACCCATCCCCAGAGTACATGTCTATAGTTCTTGCTTCTGGGAAGAGTGCAACAGAGTATAAAAAAGAAATTCAGACGTAGAAACGAAATAGATTTATTTTTTTTAAAAGTAGCAAACTTAAAACATTGCAAAAGGTTACAATGATTTAGAACACCCAGTCTGAGCGGCCACGCTTGGCTGTTCTCTGAGTACGTGTGAGGTGACTCTGCACACAGGGCTCTTGCAATGGCCAGAAAAATTGTGCTGCTTGCAGCCTCTTGCATTTCCCTGCTATCTTTATGAGACATGCACAAAAGAAAATTACCTGCTTGCCATACAGGCACATGGCACAGATCAGTTCATGCTCCTCTGTCACAGTAAAGGTAAGTGCAACGTGGACGGAATAGCTGCTCCCCTGCCTCCTGTGAGGGAAGAGAGGTCAGCCATGCAGCCTGTTCTTCTTATGTAGTTTTCTGAGAATAGTTTATGACCAGGTTAACACTTTTTAAATTTGTTGGTATGTAGAATTGCTTGGGTTGGGAGCTTCAAAGGCTGTCTAATCCATTGTATGCCTGTACCCTCCAACGGGGCTGTAGGTATGCACCTACCTGTAATACATCACTACGTTAGCCTCTATGTGCTTTGTAATTTCAATTCTATTATAATTGTCAAGATGTGGGTGTGCACCTTTTCCCTGTTGGACAGACTCTGTGGTACCTCTATCAGCAAAATCTAATTGGCTACCAGCATTCTGTTACTTCTATAAAGTAGCTGTCACAAAGGTGACACCATAGTGTCAACACAACTGATTGGCTGGCATGGTGAAAAGTAGTTACATGGAATACAGCCTGCTTTAGCAGGAGATAAACTAAATTGCAGAAGATCACCTTCTTCATACACACAGATCACACAGATAGGAAGAAGGTACTCACTCAGTCACTCTAATATCAAAATCACCGCAGAGGAAGACAGCTGTGCTCAGGCTTCCTCTAGGCAGCCAGGAACTAGCTTATATACCTCCACTAAAGAGATCCCTTGTCATCCTTTTGCATCAGCTACCAAACATGGAGAAACAGAGGGATTATTGAAGAACACAGGAGGTTGTTATAATGTTATCGTAAGTGAATGGACAAACTATCATTGTCATGACAGAAACTGGGCTACAACTACCGTTAACCAAATTCTTCACTAATTTGTTGGCCTAGAAAAATCCATGTTGAGCAAGGTGGGGAAAAAAGTCATAGTGACATAAACACAAGGGGAGCAATGTAGCAATGGCACAGTTGCATTAGATGGATACAGGTTGCTATTATATGGGGTCTACAACACAAAATAAAGCCTTTCCTGAAAATATAGAATTGTTGTGAGGGTCCTTTAGATGAGATAGATGTATGACAGTCCAATCTCATCACTTACGCTGTAGAGCTAGGATATTACTGAAGTATCACTGAGCTTAAGCTAGGCATGATGGTTTCAAGAGGTACAAAGTCAGGGATCAGTTAAGGAAAGCAGAACTCACATTGGCTCTCCCTCCTGGAGTAATGCCTGGTATATAGTACTCTTTGGTTTTTCCACTCAAATAGATAATTTTAGAATATTTTGGTATTGTTATTCAAGTTGAAAATTACAAATGACCATGAAAAAAAGAGTCTACCTAGGCACATTATGAAAACTTCAGCTGAAGTTGTGGTTGTCAGTACATTTAGGAGTATGGTGTTCAGTTCTGTTGTTATTGAGAAAAAAGTGCAAGGGAACATCAAACAACTTGAATGCAACCAAAAAATAGACTCTTTTTGAAGAATATAATCCTGATTTACTCTCCTCTAAGCAAAAAATGAGCTGGTAGTGACCTGCAGATGGGACATGAAAAGAGCTACATGAGAATACTTTCCAGGAACTGTAGTTACAGTTCATCCTGTTGTTTTCAGCATAGTCAACATCACCTGTTAGGATTATTGAAAAATTCTCTCCAGCCTCTTGATCCTTAAATTACAATTATCATTGCTATTGAAAACTGTTTCATTGCCAGTGCTGCCCTGCCTACAAGAGAATGACAACAGTAGCATGTTTCATCATCCCCTGGTAGATGCTCTCTGAATGCAAGTACACTGTGATTTGAGAATCAGATGACAAGCAAAAATATAGTCATTTGACCAAAGCCTGTCCTTAACTGGACAATCTAGACACCAGCCATATTCAAGTGGCTGAATATGGAGCTGAATCCTGCTTATGGAGTAATAAGTTTTGAAGCAGGTGAAGGAGAAGGGCAATTCCTCATCCACCACTATAAGACATAACAGACCCCTGGCAGGTCCACTGTTTTGCTGCATCTCCCATTTGGAGAGTAAATCTTGGGGAAGAAATGAAGCTAAAATTTTTAAAACTAGCATCCTCGGATCCTACTGCTTCCCATTACTGAATCCTCCCTTATGACCCCTGCAAAAGCAGCAAGGAAGATGTTCTGTACACAGCAGGTAATATAGAGAACCTACACATCCGGTGAGTCAGAACATTCAAGGTGGAACAGTGAATTTCCTTTCACATCTCAGTTTTTAATTGTGTGTAAGTTTCTCAGTAAATATCTTTTCTTCCTGAAATTCATCATGACTAGATCACCTGTCAGAGGAAAATGCTTCTGGGGGTAAATTATATGTCATTTGGAAAACAGTTTTTAGAAATAGAAGTCTTGTAAAAGTTAAAAAAAAAAGTCTAGTTTCTTCAAAACTATCAAAGGTTTCTCCATCAAAAAGAGGAAAACATGTTATGTCTGTAAACTCCACATTTGTTTTATTCATTATTTTCCCTTCAGAAAGTTCTCTATGCAAGATTCATTCCTGAAAGGACAGCAAGGTCCTTTCTACATTAGGAAAACGTGCTCTATATTGATGCAATTGCATTGGTGCCAACTTCCTTAATGTAAGCAGCACTTCAGCTGACCTTGAAAAACACAGAATCTTTCCAACAGGGTTACAGACTTGCTGGAGGTTATGTGCAGTATGTAACTTCAAAAAACTTGAGTCTTTATGCTAGTTATTCTATATAGCAGGAATGTTAATTCACCTCATATTTTTCTTGTGTATGTCAGACAATATTCCAGGACTACAGACGGAGGCGAAGAGTTTGCTGCACCATGCCTGGGTGTTAGCTACCTGCTGTGGTAGCTCTTCATTCCTGTGCAGGAAGTCCAGGTGGAGGGCAGTGAGAAAGAAAGAATTAAGGAATTGCTATTGGTTTCTCCAAGTTCCCCATCAAAGTCAGATTCAAACCATTTGAAGCTATTAGAAGTGGAGCATTCTGTTGTCATTTTTCTCCTCTTTATATTGCCCCTGCAAGCAGGTAAAATAAAGGAAGTGAAATTACAGATCTGGAGGGCTTCTCTTCCCTCCTTTTTTTGTGCTTATGTCATTCTATTTGACTGTTCATCTTGACTGCTCAGGAACTGTCACTTGTATAGCATCCAGGGGGTCTCTAGCAATCCAGTGACAAAAAATAATATAGTGGGGAAAAAAGTCACTCAAGAGGCAGATTAAAGAAGTGGTGAAGCCAACATTAAAATAAACCCAACAACAACAACAAACAAAAATGAAAACAACCAACCAACCAACCAACCACAACAACAACAACAACAACAACAACAAAACCAAACAAACAAAAAAAGGAAAACAGTGGGGCTGGAATGGTTGCAGTTGTTTGTGTGCTCTGGAAATATCAGTAATTATGAAGTAGAGGCAATATATTGTTTTGAAACCCTCTATGATCCTTTTCCTATTCTCTGCCACTCTGGAGATGAACTGTGTGCACTGGAAGTTTCTTTCTCTACGCCCTACACCATCTCTTCCTTTTCCCTGTGATTTAACAGATATGGTAACCTTTGTGCTTTTTATTGTACACTCAGGAAATAAAATTCCACTCAGTTAAGTTAGAGTACAGCTGCTGAGAAAATCCAAATCAGGCAGCATCTACACTCCATCACAAGTTAAAGAATTGCTCCACTGTCCTTTACCTGCCCTGGCTCCAACCTCTTATTTAACGGTAACCTGCAGCTACCTAAACTACTCAGAAAACAGAAACCCAGATCCCATATCTCCCACTATCAGGCTTAGGGAGAATGACTTACTTCCTTGGCTTGGAGATCTGTGAATACACTACTTTATAGGATAACCTAGAGTTCCGGAGGAGAGATGAGATGGAAGAGATCAACCACATTAGATTCCTAGCACTACATGTTAAGGCATTTTTTTTCTTAAACAGAAGATTGGGAATCACCGAGAAGGGTTCTCTGTATTTTGGAAAGACTGATGTGTACAAGGACTTCTGGGCTGATCAAAACGTGCCCATAATTCTGTAACTCTATCACTAATAAAAACATTGTAAAATATAGAAATGTCACCTATAGGGCATCACTGAATTACAGTTCTGAGCCTGTGTAGAGATGAATTGGGGTGAAGATTATAAAAAGAGGTATGGTGTTCACTGAATGAGAGCTTT
Organism: Chiroxiphia lanceolata; assembly: GCF_009829145.1. Lineage (NCBI taxonomy): Eukaryota > Metazoa > Chordata > Aves > Passeriformes > Pipridae > Chiroxiphia > Chiroxiphia lanceolata. The sequence continues at coordinate 95,551,798 of NC_045638.1, read as the reverse complement.
CAATTCACTGTGTGGAAAAACGAAGAGCAGCTCTCATGTCTCCATCATAAATCCCTTCAGATGACAAGTTAATAAGCATATTGGAAGAGCCATACAGTCCCCTCACTCCTAAGGTCTGCCATCCCATCGTCCTTCTCCCATGGTGTGAGAAGGTGTGAACACCCTTGCAATGCTTTGATCTGGCTCTGAGAAGCTAGCATTCCTCTCAGTCTAGAACTCCTTCAGAAAGGCATTCTCTGGGTCTCTTGGGTGGGTCTTTCTTTGAACCTTGTACCTCCACCATGGAGAAAGTTGAATTCCTTGGCTTGAATGATGCCCACCATTTGAGCATTTGTTGGGTGGAGTGCTGGTACAAAGTGAGAGAAGTGCTATTTCTGGGCAATTTCAGCCTGGCCATAAATCTTGTGTCACAGATCAAGCCAAACTGGTAATAAATCTCTTAAGGCTTCTAAGACACAATACCAGATCCAGTCCTTGGAAAATGGAGTACAATTCCATTGGCTGCCAACACTTGTTTGCATGAGATTTTATCTCATTCCTTCTCACTATCCCCAATACCAATGCTTTGTCTGCTTTAACTGACTCTGAAGTAAATGTTGCTCCAAAAAAGAGAACAGCAGTCTAGAGATGGCCAGGAAATGCTATTTCCATACTATTTTCTCATATTGTCAAAAGTTCTCATTACACACCACGTATAATATAGCTGGAGGCATAGCAGGCTCAGGACAAAGCCACAGTTCTAAATAAATATTCTTCTTAGCCCTTTCTGCCAACACCTCTAAGGTCAAAATCTCTGGCTGCCTAGCTTGTCTTAGAGTATCTGTGGGGCATCACGAGAGTGGCCACATCGACACACCAAAAAGAATTAATGTAGCACTCCCAGACCCTTAAGCACCTCTGGACTTCCCCTGAAAGAACATGGATGGCCCCTGTCACAGGTTATTTCCCTCCATAGGAACATAACTTTGTCAGAACACACACCAGAAAGCTACAGATGGTCTACATCATCACACACAGTGGTCTCCCACCGCTGCTCTCTCACGTACATATACTGTCCACCAAAACCTCTTTGGACAGCCTAAGGCATCCAGATATGGTCAGTAGGGTGCTAATAGAGTGAAGCTGATCGGATGATCTCAGCAAGCTTTATGGCTTTTACACATCCTAGGGGACTCTCCACTTCCAGAGCTGCAAGAGCCAACCAGGGAAGATATCTTAGGATAAATTCCCCAGCAGGCTTGTGTAAGACTGACTAGTTTCTGAGTCAGTCAGTTGACAGTGAGTCATTGCCCACTGGAGGGAAAAAACCAAGACCTGTCAAAGTTGTTTTTCAAAAACAAGAAGGAATGACTCAAGCTTAACAAATAGGTAGGCATTTGGCTGCATTGGGGAGGTCCTAGTTCTTGTTCCTGTATTTCCCAGCTCTCACATCCCAGATGAGTGCTCCGGCAGGCCTACACAACCAATTTCCTCCTCATTTGACAACTATGGGGACAGCTAATACAAAGCGTAATAGCCACACCCCCACTCAGGCAAAGGCTAAAAAACTACTTCAACTGCTGGAAAAAAAACCAAAAAACACCACAAAAAAACCCTGAGAAAAATCATGGCTGTTGGGAACAGAGCCAGAGTGAGGGCTTTTATGTGACTTCCAGCTTCCTTGGTTAAACCCTTGGCCACCATGCTGTTTGATTCTCAGGTCCAGCTGGTCTCTTTCATCAAAAGTTTCCAGCTGAGACCAAAAACTCCCTCCAAAAATGTTACATTTAAAAAAAAACCCAAAAACACACACACAAAAAAAACCCCCACCACCCAAAAGCTGTACATTCTTGTATTTTCACAAACTGAAAGTTTCAACACAAAACTGTTGGAAAATTCTCCATTGAGCTTCTTTGAAAGATGCTCCAAGAAACAGCAGTGGTACAAATATTATAAATACCAAGTATCCGGGCTCCAGGTAAGCAAGACTTAGATATAAGTGAGTCTGACCTTGTTTCTCAATCTCCATATGCCGTACTCATTCACTGTGGAAGCATTCAAACAAGCCAACAGTTTTTCCTTTTCTTTTTGCCAAATAATAAATCTTTCAGACAGCCTCACTGGAATTATTCGTACATGCAAATGGTCAGCTACTGGAATGTGTTTCTTTATGGGTGTTTGTTGCTCTTCTTCACATTCCCTAGGTTTCAGGCATTCCCTCGTAGCATCCTCTTTGACGGAATGAGAAGACATGAAGTTTCTGATACACAAAAAGGCAGAAGAGAACTGGTGACTATTCTATGGAATTATATAGAAGGAATAGTTTTTCCTTGTAAAGGCAAGTGTTTCAGAAATCAATTATGGTACAGATACCTGAGTGCCAAAAAGAAATTGCTGGGCTAATTGGAGGGCCAGTAAGACCAAAAGAATGCTGGGGACTCAGAAGGGACTGAGAAATCATGGTCCAGGTAGCAGGGCAAGAGTTGAATATTTTTATCTGCTAATATATTTGGATTGGATTGTTACCAAAAACTTCATAATACCCCTTACTATTAAAACAAGAAAGAAAGATTAAGGAGTTGAGAAGTCACAAGCATAGGAAAGTTTTGAAGAGGAAAGCTTTCTTGATTTTGAAACTCATTTGACTAAGAAATTGCTTCCTTCTGCCTCATATTTTTCATTGCAGCTCCCAGGATATCAAAGGAGGGCAATCAAGTTATGACGACTGGCAAAGGCCGTTACTTAAGCTTGACCATTAAAACAGAGGACAGAGATTAAGGCCAGATGACTTTACAGATAAGTTTGTTGTAAATGAGGTTGCTATAAGCATAGACAGTTCTGACATCCAGCCATGTTCAGCTGAAGAAGTAGAGACACATCTGTGCTTCTAAAGGCACGAGAAAACATAAATGAAAAGCATTCCAAAAGACATAAACCCCTTTTTTTTCTGCCTTTAACTAGTCCCAACAGATGTTTGTCCAACTTGGGCATTTTGTGAAAACTTCAAAGAAGAAATTCTATAATCTTCTCAGGCAACCTATTTTAGTGTGTAAGTATTCTTACTGCTAAAAAGTTATTCCTAATATGGAGCAAGAAGATCTAGGTTACAATTTAAGCCCATCATTTCTCATTCTTTCCTTAGTGGATGTGGATAACAGTCTTATCTCCACAGATGTTGAAGGTCTAGCAGCAAATTCAGCTTCCCTTACTGTCGTGCGTGGACCTTAATTACAAGATGATTTCAACTCTTACAGCTCATATTTGTATATACACTATGCATATTTATGGCACTTGCCAAAGATGACTGCTTTGAATGGATGGCTGTGAGGATTTTGTTGAGTTAGAGAAAACAAATTGTCATTGCCGGCATTATAGCACAAGAAGCATTTTTCACACACGCTCATAAGTATTCCGTACACACACACAGACATATACAGTTTTCCCATTAAAATCAGTGTTGTTTACATACCCTGACAGTTCTGAGGGCAACCTAATGCTACCACAAGTGTACTTGGTCCATATCTGCATGCAACCCCCCCAGTGCACGCACAGACAGAAAAGCATATGAATGCTTATGTATTTGTGGTACAAACTTGCAGATGGTATAAATCAGTGTCGCTCCTACTCAGCCTAATTCCAATTCAAGTTGGCCATAAGGCATGAACAGACAAATATGTAGATCTCCATGTCTCCACAGCCATATGGGCTGTATACCCAGGTGGGTGTGCACTGCATACCTTCCTGGCCTGATGGATGCTGCAGTACAGCTGCCAGACTGGTCACCCAAAGCGCAAAACTTGAGCACCATCGAGTTCCCATCAGTAGAAAACTCAGTCTTAGGCACTAGAAGAAAGACTGTGAGCAGCACAGTGAGATACAGCAGGGCCCTGTTGAACCAATTAGGGTTAACACATTTCTGGTTAATGAGAGGTGCTGGTCATGATTGTAAATTAATATTTTCCAGTGGCTACCCATGCACTCAAGTGTCAGTATTGATCAAACTTACCTCTGCCCAGTTAATGCTGATGGATTCAACAGCAACATACGCCTGCTCATCTGTTACCCAATTAAGATAAGCTCTCTACTCATCCTAATAGCTGTATTTATTGTCATCAGGAATATTGATGTATCTCTGTGCTAACTGCAAGCCAACATATACATATGAGCACATGCAAAGGACACAGCATTGCTCCGGGAATTGTTCCAGTCTCAAACCACAGGGAGAAAGCACTTTGTTAGCCTTCACATTCTTTTGTCCATAGAGGCAGTATTTTCTATGGGGAAAGGAAAAGTAAAGGATCCTCCCCTTCTCTAGACTTACTAGACTAGATTCACTAGATGCCCTACCCTGCATCAGAGAATAAGCAGCACAGCAAGCTCCACAAATAAACTGCTTGGATCTTTAAAGACTAAAGCAAATGGAAGCCTCCTGTTGCACAGGGAGTCCAGTATGTGAGAAATACTGGGCATATAAGGAAAATGCCTATGGGAGGAACCAAATAACAATTAATGAGCATCTTTTTATATGGTTTTCTACATTTCTAGCCTGGTTTCTGAGTCAGAAGCTGCTGGGTAGCTAATGGGTCTTGGGTAACGGACACAACAGCAGCTGTCTGCACAAAGCAAACAAAAACAAAACCAAAAAAACCCACATAAGATTCTATGAAAACTTAACATTTTCCTCGCAGCACAAGGATTTCATTCCTGAAAAGCCAATGTACAATTTAGCCAACCCAAGACGCACTTGCCCATTCCTGAAAACAGATTCCTGCGTGTAGCAAATGGGCTATTAAATAGAGCAACAGATAAGGACCCATTTACTCATAAAAGGGTCATTCTAAACTAAAATAGAAGTGAGAGCTCAGAGGAGGCCAGTTTGTCTCTGCAGCCAAAGTGCAGCCCTGACAATCCCAGCCAAAGTGCCCATCCTGTGCAGACAGGATTGCATGCTGTGGTATATAAAGCTGAATTAAAAAAAAAAAAAGAAGGATGTGAACGTGGCTCAAAAAGTTAGAAAACAGTTAACAAAGGTCTTTTAGAGTGCAACATATTAGGATACCTTTTTCCTGCCACATGAGCCAAATGAGACAACACCATCTGACTTATGCAGAGACTGAGTTTGGTCCCAGGCTGGAATCTCAAGTCATCAGTAAAAATCTATCTAGTGGTTTTCGTAAGTGGTAGCCTCAATTTGCTTCCAATTTGACAGATGCCTCCAAGGCAACTTATGGTCCTGGAAGCACCTTATTAAGCCGCAGTTAATGGCAGGTCATGCTGAGTGACAAAAGTTTGAATGGGACCTTGCAAATGGACGCTTTTAACCCACCAGAGGTGGAACTTGCAAGCCTGCTGCCACAGAGTGATGACAGAGCTCATGCTGCTGCTGTGTCTGTCCAATCTGTCCTTTAGATAAGTGAAGGACACCTATCTCCGGGGCTTTCCACTTAGTACTTTTCATCGTTCACTAAATTAAAAAGTGAGCAATTGACAGCACACCTTATTAAATGACTCCTTTCCCTTCTTCCCCCTACCACCATGGCCATGTTTTAACAGCCACAGACACTTTGCTGGTGTCTTTTTAATTTGATTTAACTAAAAAAATAACACACAAAGCCATTTGGCCTTGTGCCACTCAATGTACTGCTATAGAGTAGGTATGAGTTATAGGGTAATATTTCACACCCTGTTGTGTCTTATTACTTAACTAATAACAATATTTACCCAGGGTTTTCCCCAAGCAATTCAGACAGGTTTAAAAGAAATCTTGATTAAAGAATGACAGCCAAAGTATTGGATGCTAAGTATAAATAAGAGTAATGTGAAGAGAGTGGAAGAGTTTACTGTGGCATCCTGGTAGTTTGCAGTAAATCAGTATAATATGAAAGTTCCTCTTTACTGGGCCTCTCCAGTTGCCATTTCTCTTGCTGCAGCCCATGTAGAGATGCCAGACCTCTGACTTGTACAAGTGCAGCTGTTGTAGGCTGCAGCTGCAATACACAGTGGTAGCGTTTGGTTGCCAGAGGCTGAACCTTTTACACTAAGTCCTTAGCCACTAGAGGTAGAGGAATAATCAGCCACCTCTTACCTGTTCTGGGGTTAGCCACCTAGAAATACAACTATAGCAAATTAGAATATCACAGCCTTCATTCTCCACAAACTCCCTGACACTCTCAGTAGCTTGCAACCACAAGAATTTTAGTTCATATAAAAAGCCACCTCTAAGGGTATTATCTACGGAACTCACTGTTGGGGTAGACAAAGCCAAGGACCAAGTAAATTACAAGGGTATTAGACACTACCAGTAAAAACATTCCCATTCAGGTTAGAGAGGATATGACATTTTTACTGGTTCACATAACTCTTTCACCAGTCAAGCAGCAACTGTCTCTTTTGTAGATTATTCCATGTTCTTTGCACCTTGCAATTTCTGCTGAAATAGTAGATGTTGCCCTCTGTTCAAGGCAGGATACAGAGCTGTCAAAGTCCTCATCTCACTTCCTTTGGTAATTCTCCAACTGACTAAGAGACTTAAGCAACACATCCATTCAGCTAAGGAAGGCACTGCAGATTCCTTCCAACCTAACTGCATTCAGAAAACTCATCTAATACTGTAAATACAAGGACTCCTGTCAAAAGCAAAGAAAAAAAAATACATTCAAATTTATGTCCAAGTTGCTGTTTTCCTGACTGCCTCGTAGATTACCTGCTCACTGGAAGGAGGGGTGGGGGGACCATCACCACTCTGTTTCCCCTCCGCAAGTTTACCAGCCTCTGAAGTAATTCCTGTGTAAGAGTGGCTAAAACCATTGCGTTAGTAGAGATGTATGCAAGCCAGGAACTGGGCACTCTAAATAATGTCATTTCTGTAGAACTATTTAAGCTGACGAATGGGCAAAATTGTTGCTCAGAAAAAACATCATTCCAAGATGCTGAAAATTTTGAATGAATAAAGGGTTTAGAATTTGGTCCAACAGTAGTAATTTTGGAGCAGACATCTTAGGGAACATGATTCTCTTTTGTCCTGGCATTGTGGCAGAGGATGCTCTTATGGTCTAGTCCCACATTATACCAACAACATTCTCTCACTGGCTGCAGTAGGCAGTAGCTGAGGAGAAGTGAAATGGCTAGACTAAACATTTACGTCTTTGATCAGGCTCTGCAGACACTGTCTTTTCATCTTTCAGTATTTCAGCATTCCTCAACCTTGCTTCCACCTTGGAAAGACCGGGTATGAAACACTTTGTCCTTCCAAGAAGCTTTATACTGCAGAAGAACCTATGGACAAGCAACTGAGCAGTATTTGCATTTGCAGGGTCTATATCTGTTCTCAAATGAGATCCAGCTAGGGAAGGTCACAGCAGTACAAGGACAGGGAGAGGTAGAGATCCTCCTTTGTCACCCCACCAACAGGGAAAAGAGCCCTATGAGCTAAGCAGAGTCATGTGGAGATGACACCTGTGAGCAACTAAGGAATCAGGGAATACAGCATTTCTGAGAATTGCTTCTTATTGAGAATATATAGTCCTAGCTAAGGGAACACCTTATGTTTTTTCTTTTCGCTGACATCACCTGGACTTGCAGTGAAGTTTTATCCCATCTTACCACATACTTCCTCTTCTCCCTACTCATCTCCCCATAAGTACACCAGCTACATTTAGTCCAGCTTTCCTGCTTTCAGGTCTGTACTCCATCAGATGCTACCCAATCTCTCTCCAGTTCTTTTTTCTCTAAACAGACATCTACCTAGGGTTCTCTCACACATGAGTCTCTACTTACAGCCTTGACAGTTCTGGTTGGGAATGGTATGGACTCACTATTAACTCTGCCAGCTGTTTTATCACCTTGACTCTCCGCATACCAAACCAGAAAGGCCTTTGTTCTCCAGGACACCCCTCCCTACTGATTCTGACTGGGTGGCTTATCACACAGAAGCAGCAGCTTTTGCCCTGGCAGCTTATTCCTACATGCCAACCCTTCTGTGCTAGCAAAAAAAGAGCCTTTCCTCTCCTACTTTGGACCCCTAATGTTTGTCTTTCATTTCTTTCCTAAGGGAGTGTAGGGAATCATCCCTCTTGGCTCAGCTGCTTCTGCTGAGCATATTCTGGCCCTCTGCAGCAGATAGAGCTTTAAAGGAAAGTAGAAATGCCCTTGGGACAGGAGATCATATCCTTATGAGTTAAATTACAGATCAAGGGCTAATCACTGCCAAAAAGAAGAAACATGGTAGACAGAACTAGTTTCTGTTAGGAAAGTAGGTATTACGCTTTTAAAACAGAAATGCAGGATGATGGAAGCTATTCAAATCACCGTGCATATGCATAATGGGTCCAGAGCTTTAACAGACCTAGTTTAAATGGGTCCAGGACTTATCCATCAGAGTCAAGACAGACAGATCATACTCGGCCTAAGAGCAACACCAACTGTTGCTCTTTGGAGTTATGGGACAGGCATCAACAGACAGAATGGCAGGTAGGAGAAAAAAATGGCATAAACTACAGTTCCCATGAACCCCTGTAGTGACTCAAGCTGCTGCTGTGAAAATTGTATTTTTACATTTTATTCCAACACAGAATAGAGATAGATCTGTAACAGGGAAAGGTAATTTCCATTTTCTCTTAGCCTGTGGATTTAGTCCTCAAAGGAAGGCTGATCATGTGTCCCATTCATCTCTTTTTTTTTTTTTTTTTTTTTTTTAACAGCACAGCAGTTGTTTTGGAAGCCGTTGCTTTCCATTCATGGGTGATCTACTTCTCCTGTTGAAAGACCTGTGCCCAGACTTCTCACTCTCCCTCTGCTGCTAGATGTCTTTTCCCTAACTCACTCTTTTCCAGCTCATGTCAACTTTATCATCTGTTATGAGTGGGGGAAGGACACTAAGCACCCTCTGAAAAGAAATAAAATTTTAAAAAGAAAAAAAGGAGGAACTTTAGGTAAAATACCTAGAGGAAACCCAAATTCTTAATAACAGAGGATCATTTTGCAAAACACTGCTTTCCTCTGAATACCCAGTTTGTTAGCTGCATCGGGAAAGGTTTCTGCTGAGACAGTGGAGACCCCTGAAGCACACAAGATCCAGAGGGAGAGAAATGAGAAACTACTAACAAGGTCTGTGTGGAAAAACATGACTTTCTTAATAACAGTCTTTTATGTCCTCCCCCCACCCACTCACTTAGCTTTCTATTTCTTCATGTAAAAATGTATTTCCGCATCATTTCTCAACCACTCCATTTCTACATCCTTTTTGGTACCCTAACTCACTTCCACTCCACTTGCCTGACTTTGCTCACCTTGGCAGGAAGACCATTGTACTCATGCTTACTTTCACAAAAAAGGACCCATTTTTTTTTACCATACTTCCTTCCTACCCTCCGTGGCATTCATTCTGTAGAGATGTAGCAGCCTATTTCATAAAAACTGCCCAGGGAACTCCACCTCCCAGACATCACAACACCTTTTGTTGTGCTGCTGCCCTGTCCCCAGTGGAAGAATCTTCTACATCCAGGCCCTACCTGTTACACCTTTTCTGTTTTATGACATGTTCTTGGGAGTCATGCAAGTATGGCCTCCCAGTGCCAGTAAGGATGATGCCCACCCTTGCACATAGATCAAATACTGATGTCAGGTCCTGGAAGTGGTGGTGTGCTGGAAACAGCAATCTAGGGTGAACATATTGGTGTGTGCAGTCTCCCTGTAACCATGAGAACAAAACATGTACTAAGCTATGCAAGAAAATAGAAAATTTCCCATTTTGTAGCTGCCCACATTATTCCTGAGATACAAAATAGGCAGTATAAAGGAAACAGAAGGAAAGATTATGATTTTGCCTGATTACCTAACCCTGACCATTGAATTTCAACTAAAAATTTCACTATCAATATGCCTGTGTTTGAGCTACAATCTCTCTTTTAAACAGCAGGCCAGTCTTGATTTGAAAAACTGATCTAGGGAGAGTTATCATTTCTCCAGGTGTTTCATCCCAATGGAAAGTTATCCTAACAATTAAAAATGCCTTACTCCCCTCCCTTTTTGTTCTGTAATTCAATATGCAACTACTGGGTCTTGTGAGACTTTTCTTTGCCAGAATTGCTGCAGTCTGCTTCCTAAGTAGGTAAGCAGGGCCTGTAGTGATGATCCTTCTCAGTTTTCTCTAAATAGAATGAGTTTCCTAGGTAATTTGAGGCAGTTTTCCAAATTTTGCATGATTCCAGTGGGTTCTTCTCTGAACCCTTTCCCATTTATCAACAGGGCCTTAATACATTTTGTAACACAGTTGAAGTTGCAAGAGCAATCATCACTTTTTTTTTTTATTTTCTAGGCTTTTTTGTGTTTGATTTCTCACCCATAACATTACACATAACTACATACCATATGCAGTAAAAAAAAAAAAAAATAAATACACAGAGGAAGCTCTTAAAGGTCAAAAACTAAACTAGCAAATTTATACCTGATAAACTAATCAAATGCTATTAATTTATTTTTTTTCTGTTCCTGCTTCTGGATGCCAGATGCTACAGGAGCTTAAAGCACCTTACCCAGTGACTTTTTAAGTTCAGAGAGAAACAGCCTGATCCTACTGTCATTTCTTCCTTTGGAAAACCATGCTGCAAGACTTGTTAGGGGAAATTTTTTCCTGACACCTAAATTTTTCATGTGGGTAATTTAATCCTATTTCTTCTACAGCCTTAAACCATGCTATGTAAATCTTCTTTCTTCTACATCCTTAAGCAACATAAATTACATCCTATTATTCCTACATCCCTAAGCCAATCTAACTAACACCCCTTTGTTACTCCTACACCCTAAAGCAAGCCTGCATGTCTCTTTAACGTGTCCAATCCTTTAAAAGCTTGTAAAGAATCCCAACGCCCTAGGTGGGTTGGTTATATACTTGCTTACTTTCATTTTGGTACATCCACCATCAGTGAAACTTTGCAATTGATTCTCTGCATTTCTTTTGTTTCTGGGACTCATATCAAGATATCTCAGTTCAGACAGAACCAGGATATCACTACTGCCAATCATAACAGTTCCAATCTTGCCAGTTCAGGACTTGCTACCTCTGCTTATGAAGCTCACAGTCTCAAGTGGGGTATCTCTTTCTATTATATGTACACACACATACATAAATTTATTTTGTCCTACAAATGCAATCTCTGTTGAATTTCACCCAAACCACATATGAACTACTCTTTAGAATAACTGTGCTGAATAGAGGATGGAAAACACAAATAACCAAAGTTCCCAGCGAGGAGTGGTGAGTGTTATCTGCATGAGAAGCAAACACACAGGAAAACAAATTGTTTCTTCAGCAAACAAAAGTAACTCATCAACTGAGTTTTGGATTGAGATTTTTGTTTTTAATCTAGCTTACAATCACTGGACCTTAGACTGCCAGCTGTACATAAAGCAGCAGCATATACAAGGATACAAGACAAATCTACTCAGTACCGTAGATGGTATTTTAGACATGCCAAAGCTTTGGGTACATCCAACACTCTTGCCTAGTCTAGACACAGTTGAGATCACTAAATCCTTTCTCTGCTAGAAGGATAAAAGTGACTGCTGTAAGTTACTCTCTTATTTTGGTGCTCTCCATCCAGTAGACAGAATTGTACCTACTTACAGACAACAGGACAATCAGAAAACACACACCAGCTTTACACCCTGTTGTTTGGACTCTTAACCCATAAAAGGCAGGTTTTAGCCCACTCTCTCTGGAGGTGAAAAAGGTCTGTTCCAAAGATGCCAAACTGCTCACTCAGTTTGAGCTGCCACCAATAGTGGCTTAATTACAGAATTACAGGATCTTTGGCATTGGAAGAGATCTCCTGAGATCATCTAGTATAATAACATGCTTTCAAGACCATAAGTCATCTTTGGGGCATCAACTGTGACTGATCTCCTGCCAAGCAAAGGAATAGCAGTGATTGTATTTGGGTTAAAAAACACCCTGCCATATGCAGATCCTCTTTGGGAAACTCAGCAGATATTTAGGTCTCATTTCCCTTAAATAAGGATCTTTGTGTTCTGGTGCTGTAAAAATGCCTGGTGGCCTGTATAACAAAAACACCTTAAGAGCAGCTATCCTCAAAATGCAGCTGACATTTTGAGGGGGTTTAAGACAGCATTTTGGATTTGACCAAGATGACACCAAAGAGGAAGGCATAAATATCTTGCTTTGGCAACACTACTACAAAAATTATGTTCTGGTTAATATCATTGCCTTATCTTTTTCTAGATATATAGAACACACCTTTCCCTGGAGTTCAAGTCGCATTTGCATAGTTGAATGAAAGTGCTATAAATCTCCTTTTCAGCAGTAGAAAGCAATGGAGAATGATCTCCTCTTGGAGCCCTCTTAAGCAACTATTTATCTCATTGCTGCACCTTATGTTCTGCCTTTTGGGATCAGTATGGTCCTCTGACTTGCCAAGGTTGTTCACCAGTCCATACGGAAGACTCTTTCCCTTCGAGAACAAGGAGCTCCTGCAAGTCAAACCAAACCAATAATGACTCCTGATGACAGGTAATGAAATGCCTCTCTGATAATTAGGCATAGCATTAAACATTGCAGAGGATTTCTCCATCAAAACAGCTGCACAGATTTATTATATATAGTTCTGTCAGTTCATAAAAGAACCAAGACTGAGGAAAGATTTTTTTGTTATTATTATAGAGATGCACCAGGAAAAAGGTTTTAACTCCTGCCTTAGATGAAAAACAGTGGGTTAAGAATGAAGACTTCATATCAGAGATCATTTTATGCTGCAATACAGAGTATTAGCATCCCACTATGGTAGATTGGAAACTGCTGTGCATACTCCTACTGGTGCTTAGTTGGTGGATAAGATCAATTTATTTTCTATGGTCTTAAAAGAGAAACAAAGTTTGTATTAGCTGGACTCAAACACTTCAACAACATGTTGACCCTCTTAACCCATATGACCATCAGAGAAGTCAGAAAAGTTTTTAGCTCTTGAACAGCCCAAATGCTAATCTTCATCATATTGTACTGTCCCTGTGGAATTCGTCATCATTTGTTCCATTATACGAAGAGAGACATTTGGACTACTGTAACAAAAAAATCTTTCTAGTGCTTGTGTGAAACAATTCTGCATCCTCTCATGCTCAGTTAATAGTCTGAATGATATTTACTTGCTTCTATTTGAATATTTGAATGCAATGTCTGAGTCCTGGCTGGCTGCTGAGCAGACTTCTCCAGACGAGTTTGAAACACATTTGGCAGTTCTTTGCCCATATGGGCTCCCTCAGACAAACCTCCTAAAAAATCACACAACTAGACAGTTGCTCAGAAAAGAACACGTGTTCCCCTCAGACATGACAGGTACTGTTAGCCTATGACTTCAGCTACTTTAACATAGTCAGATGCTACAAACAAGCCTAGTATAAAATAGTATTTAGTTAGCTGGCAACCCTCTCTCAGTAATTAGATGGCAGTTTACTGTACTAGATGATAAACTGAGCAGACTATTTTCTAATGAAAAACTATTGCCTCTGCACCAAGTGAAAGGACAGTAGTGAACATAATAGCCCAAGGAACTGTATTTCCATCACGTAAGGAAACTTCCCTGTCCAGCCATCCAGGAGCCTTTCTGGCAGTCACACTCGCACTACCTGAGCTGGGGCTGAGGCCCCTTCACATCTACACACCCCACACTCACACAGCCAGACTGGGTTTTCTTACTGATTCAATCCCAGGTTTCTGATTGCAGTCTCAGACATCTCGATCCTTAAAATAATTTAATCTTGGTACAATAACTAAATAACAAAATACCAGTTCAAGCTGGTGCCCTCGAGGGGGGACCCCAAACAAAGAAAACCTTGGGCTTTTATACCCTCACAGTCTAAGGGTGGGAAAGTCTGAGTCCATGGCTCCTGCTGTCTCTCAGCATCCAGTCATCCAGCTGGGCCACAGCTCCTGGGGCCCTTTGTTGTGCAAAGGATCGACAGTTCATGGCTGCTCGGCTCAGGCTCCTGCAGCTTGCACAGCAGCCACAGACTGAGCTACTTACACTGAAGGTATTCCTCAAGCATCAGTTTCTCTCCTTCTGCTCCTCTCCTTCACTTGTCTCCCTCTTCCTATTCTGCTTCTGGTGGAGATGCATTTCCACAACATGTAGCCTTTCCCCTCTAAGAAAATTTTTCTTCTAGCATCCAGATGAAATACTTAAAAGTGATGGTATTTATGAAAAACGCTCTACCCTTCACTGCAAAATTCTCAGGAGCTGGCACTGTCCAGGTCCAATGGAGCTTCTGAGTGAAGCCATGTGGCAGCTTTCTGAAGTGCCTACAGTGAGAGCCTGGGAGGGCTGGAGCCACAACATCTTCTAGTCAACAAAACATGACTATCTCTGAAATACCTCTCAATATCTATAATTGTCCTAAGCTGGAACCCTAGGGAGCCAAAAAAACCCATAGATGTGAAAACACTGGTGGTATGAAGTAAGAGAAGGAGAGGGAACAATGCAAAGATGGGAGTAAAGGAGTGAGAGAGAGGGCAAGAGATTTATTCAGCATTTCCTTGTCTGGCTCCTCCACAAACTGAATCACAGAAGCATGAAAGTAGATGTATTGAATCTCAAAGGAAATAAAAGAAGTGGAAAATTAACTACTGATGAAAAAAATAGCTGTGTCCAGGGATTCCCGCATATCAACTCTGAGCTCCTTCTTATCAGCTTAGAATAGAAAAGGCCAAGGGACTGGGAAGGAAAGGTCAAACACTGACAGAAAACACAGGCGAGGTAAAAATGAGATCTAACATGGAAATCAAAGCAGAAGAGCAGGATGGAAAAGAGTTGATCTCGTTTCAGACGATTTTGCATGCAATGCCCTGAGTGCCATTTCCCTATTTCAGCATCATGAATGGATGGTTTAAGGCTGAGGCTTAGAAGAGCCACAACACTTTCTGCCTTTCTTACCACTCTCCCATCTATTTGGCAACAGGTAATAACAGTGGGTTGGGGAAACCTCATAGAGCCACAATATGCACTGGCACACAGCCTACTGTGAACTGCTGCATGCCAGGTCTCAACTGACCTCAGGAGCTCTCCCCTGCTGATTACTAATGGCTTAGACAATGTGCACAAAGTTCGTCTGTGCAATTCTGTCTGGATCCTGGCCCTTGTGTTTTCCTGTATCTTACACCATTTTTTCCCATTAGGTTTGAATGAGCTTTCACCTTATTCTCTCCTGGGCCTCCCCATCCACTCTGATTTGAGTGGCCACCTCAGATGTCCAGATGAAGGATAAAGGAATGTCTCCACGTTTCTTTCTGATCACAGACAGGTCCAGTACCATAGTCTCATTGGAAATCACTAAAAAAAAGACTGGAATAAGTGTATATTCTTACTATTGAACACAGGTAGTCATTATACGAGACCTTAAAAGAGTGACTTCCAGTGGAAGTAAAACTGATTGTCCTAGCATATTCCAAATAAATTGCTCCCCCCAAAAAAGTGCCACTACCCCACACCCCTCCAATACATACCAGTGACCAAAAATGTGCAAAGCTGTTTCCTTTTTAGAAATCTCCACTGAACCCCAAAGCTTGTCTCCCGAGGAGCAAATGTGACCCCAAAATTGCCTTCATCTGGACAACAATCCAGCTATTCAGATTGCTCCCTCAAATCAGTATAAGCACAATGTCAGCAACATCACCTCTTCATAAGGTTGAACGTTTGCTCAGTCAGTCAGGGCCAAAAAGGACACACAGACAGACAGGACATACCTGGGGACACACTGGGGACATAATTCATCAGAGTAAATTACAACCTCTTACAGAAAGAGCTAATAGCTTTAAAGACAAGAACAAGATAAAAGTATGTGGGGGGTAAGCAGGACAGATGGGTTAACTAACATAATAGGATGTGCATAATTCTCAGCTACTCAGGAACAGTAATCACAAATCACCACCTGCCCAGTTACTATCAGATGGCAGGTTTGCCTCTTCACAACAAATCTGTTTCCCGTGTATGCATCACAATCTTGGTGAATTTACTTACTATAGTAACTTTTCTTGTCCTACACAGACAGCTCAGCTCTGGGAAAAGCTTCTGCCTTCCTGTACCAGACGTTATTTACTATATTTGACTTAGCCATGTCTGAGTAAAGCAGCTGAAACAAGGAAGTTTTCAGTTTATCACTGCGCCTCATTTCGGCTTGCAGAAACTTTTAGTTTATGCAAGGCTTGACTTTGAAACTACAGTCGAGCACTGCAGGACATATTTTGAACTGTCTTTCACTCAAATGGTGGCTATTTGCTGTTGTGGTACCAAGAGGAAATAAATATGGAACCTTACAAACTCACTGGAACTGCCATATTACAAAACTGAGCTCATTGGGAGAGGTCGCACATAACATTTTTGAGCAGAACAAAAATTCTACTTGTGAAGAATTAAGTGAATTTGGGTCAATTTTGACATGCACACTTCTGGATAAAAGAAAAAAAAGTGAGATGTGGGGAAAGAAATCTCAGAAGAGTCAGATTTATTTTTTTTTTAAACTGTTGAAATGATGTTACCATTTTTAAAAACTGGTCACGCTTAAGAAAAAAGACTTTTACAAGAAAAGAATTAACGTCCTCCCTACAATTAAAAGAAACTTTTCTTTTTCAGTTTTGGATTGAATGAGGTACTGCTGGGCAATGGAACCCACTATTCTCTTTTTCCTTCAGCTTACTTTATTTTTTTGTCCAGTCATCGAATTGAAAGTTCCATTATTCACACAACTCAATCTGAAATAAATAAAAGAGCAAACCAGCTGTAGACTCCTTACATTCTGAATTAAAATGTCAGGCTATGGCAGACATGGTAGAATATTCCATTGTCAGAGAATCACACACTATATAATCCCTTAATTATAACCAAACCTTTAGCAGTAGTTTCATGCACTCATAATATCACTAGATTTCAGGTATCCTCATTCTGAGTTGAACTTCCCACAGAGCATTAAGGGCACATGCAGAGAGCAGTAAGTCTATGAGATGATGGTTATCTAATTCCTGTGATGAAAAAAAAAGGAAAACATCTGTCAGTGAAAGGGAAAATTGCAACCTTGGGAGCTTTTGTCATGGGACAGTGACATTGCTGGCTTGCCTCTAAAGAAAACCCTGGGAGTGAGTTCTCCAGAGGAAAAAAAATGCAATGATAGGAGGAAACTGTTTATTTGTTAATTAGGCCTAAGACTAAGGGGAAAACGGAACCTGGGCTTCAGAAACTTAACTGGATAGCCAGGAAAGAGCACAGTTAAGTGCACAGAAGTGAAGAATCTTCATAGATCAGCAGAGCTGACCTAATTTGCCTCTCGTTTCCCAGGCATCCCTCAACCACAACAGCTGAGTGATGTGGAGGATAGTGGGCACCAGTCTAGAGCCTGCATCCTACATGAGGTGGGCAAAGGATAGCCCATTCCACATAGAGGCATAGGGTCATCCTAGATTTTCAACAGCTTATTGCAAGTTATCTTCCATCCCTCCTTCCCTCACTCTCATCACGGCTTCTTTTGGCACGGATTTAGCCTGTCCAAGCAGCCAGGTGAGCAGCATTGACTTTTAAACCTGTGCTGGCCAGAGGGATAAGGGAGACATTCTTCAGGCTTGCTTGTTCACTCACCACTCAGCCACAGCAATTTCTCGTTATCGTTGTCCATGAGCCCGAGCCCACAGAAATGAAGAAAGTGGAAGTTATTTTCTACTGTTGTTTTGAATGTGAAGTAGAGCAGAGCCTGGATTTCACTCTCAGGGCACTGCAGGGTCACAGGCGGTGCATAGACAGCACAATTGCTTATCTCTCCCCAAGGCATTGCACACAAGAAAGAAAAGAAACACACGGCACTGGCCAGGGTTCATTGCTCTTGGGAAACTGCAGCAACATCCCAGAGGTGAGCCAGCCCAGTCAGAAATACCAGCTCAGAGGTGAAGCACCATGCCACTTTGGCACATGCACAAGACAGCCAAAAATCTGCAGCTAGGCAGATTCAGACTAGCAGTGTTTAACTGCAAGAATAATAGCCTTCTGGGACAGCATGCAGAGAGGCTTGCAGAGTGGCTTCATTGCAGGGGTGTTGTTAAATCCAGCCCAGATTATTCTGAACTGTGGTCCAAATGCAGCACCAAGAACCTGAGGTGGAAATTAGCACAGAGCTACCCATAGCATCATAACACAGTGTCATACAGAGCACTGCAGTTGACGAGCATATGATCTTCCTCAGCCCTTCATACCAAGCAACCTGTGTCAAATCGTCCCTTAATGTGGGGATTCTTATCACGCAGTGATCATGGTGTGAGGAAGTCCAGGAATGTTGGTGATGAATATACAGGACTATCCCCACCACGCATTTTGTGAGGGCTTTCTGTATTCTTCCCATTTGAGCCAGCAGAGTATGTTAGGCACTCTTATCCTCTCCATTGTCTTCTGGTGTTATATAAACCAAAGTAAATCAACCTATCCCAACTGGCTACTGACTTCTCAGGCATTCAGTAGGTGAACCCAACGGCTCAAGTCCCACTACGCAGGAGGAACAAGATGGTACCACCCCCTTCTGCATCTCACTGCCTAGGCACCCAAGTGAGCTTAGTCCTCTTGTCAACATGACACAGGAGGAAATAAAAGCAGAACATCATCACAGCTCATCTTCTGCGCAATAACCTGGTATCTCTACTGAGGAGATGGAGGATTTAACAATAGTTTTCCTTTCTTTGCAATTCACAGTCAATAAAACTAGAGAGTGCTTAGTCTCCTTCTTGCACACTCTATTTTCTGCTTTTTGATCCTTTGTTATAGATCTGAACCTCTGAATGCACTGGGAAGTGTTTTGCTGTAGAGTATGAGTTTGGGGATACTCCTAGATCCTTCAGTTATTTTCTACCAATCTTGTTCTACATCACCATAGCTGCTAGAGAGAGAAAGGGCAGAAAAGGCCTGGTAATCCCTGCAGTGCCTTCTAGCCTGGTACTACAGTGTTTCCTGATCAGCAACTTTAAGTAGGGTAAAAGAAAAAGGAGACCTGCAAACATTCTTATTGAATTCCACCTGCTCCCTGGCAATAAGTAATTTTTAGGGTAGGAGGGGAAAATCTGCACTACAAGTCAAAACCAGGATACAAATCCTAATAAATATACACGAGTAGCTCTGTAGCACACTTCATCATCCCCTGCTGCTGTGGTAAGCATGCAATTCGCCACAATTGGGCCCCTTGCTTGGATGGCTTCCCTAAACTCTGATGATGATCTTCAAGATCATCAAGGCAAGAGAGGCAGGTAAATACTCACCTCACAGAATCTCCCAAGGACTGCAAATCTAACCTGTGATGGTCTAATCTACCTCCCCCAGAAATATCTCATTGGAGTAGCTGGCAATAATAAAAACAACCTGGACATTTAAGTCTGTGTTCCCCATGCACTGCCACCAACTTAATAAAACACTAGCCCTCTGAAAGATCACTGAAAGAAACCTCACTCACTGTTTCACTGTGGATTTTGCCTAAGCCTCACACTGGAGTGAAACTCTTCTGTGGAACTGAGGAACAGAGCTGCTGTTATCACCATTGTGCTCCTTGGGCAATGCCTCAGCTGACTCCTGTGTGCTCTCAGAAAGCAAGCCTCCTGTTCTTCACCTTTCCCTCCAGCCGAGCCCTACATCTCGCACCCACTCCCACCACTACTAGTGGGCTTGATGAGAGGGCTACATCTTCCTGCCCTCAGATGGCTGCTCTTGGGAGGGAAGGAAGCTCACCCAGATGGATTTCAGCAGTTCTCATGAGTATTTTATGGTCTTTTACTGATTTACAGTCAGTTCAGCATTTTTGTAAATGGCTATAAATTGGATTGAAGTCATAAATCATAACAAGAGAAAGAGAGACACAGTCTCTGAGTCCCAGCTCAAGCTAAACCAGCCTCTATGAATATATGGAAGAAATCTGCTCCCTCAATCAATATACACAGCTCAGGCTACAGCAATAGTCTACAGGGTCCACCCCCCATTCCTCCTCCACAGAGCTCTAACAAACAGCAGTTACCGTGCATGAGACACTGAAAATACCTTCCTTTCAACTGCTAACATAGGGCTGCCCCCACCACATCACGATCTGAGTGCTTTCTGACCTTTGCTGTACTTATACATGCATACATACACATCCCCTGAGAGCAGGGAGGCAGATCAGCACTCTTCACACCAGGCTCACAATTTCTTCACACAGATCAGCAAGGGGAGACTCCCACCCCACATACTACTTTTGGGCGGTGATGTTCTTTCTTCTTGAGTGAGATTGGCAGAAAGTTGCAGGTTGTTATTCTTCTGAAACACTTGATTTATTCCACATGGAGCACTGAGACCTGAAATGCCTTGTTTTCACTCCACAAGCCTGGGGCCTGAACTCTAGGGGTTTATACCCTTCTCTTTTGTTTCCCTAGGTCATTTTTAGAATCTAGGCTGTAAGCATTTCTGAAAGCATCTGACACAGCTGTCCAGCTGTAAGCTAGACCCCTCTTATTTCTGTAGATGAATGCAGCCCGGGATCTTTTTTTTTTTACATTTCCTTAACCTAACAGCCACTCCTGCTTGTCTTCAACACTAAAACGCAGGAAGCACCAGCTCACTACCCCACCCATCCTTGCAGCTCATCACAAGCTTTCCTACAGATTCCAAAATCCAAACAACTCAAGAGACTGCCACTACCAGGCTTTTTGAGGTCATGAGGGCTACCAGGTGAGTTGCTTTGGCCCTCACTTTCTAGGCAGAGCACCTGATGGAGATAAGCTTCAACGTCTTCCCTTACAGGCTTAAAGGCCTCCCGCTGCTGCTAGTACAGTAGGAAGAAATCCTGCCACACCTGCAATCAAAGAGGGATTTTGCTTGCTCAAAGGCACCTGAAAAGCTGCCTCAAAGGCCCATCCAGTACTTACATAGGCATCATAGCTTCAGCATTATGATCCTGACGTATTGCGGGTTTTCCTAACCAGTGGCCAAGGATGCAAATCCTATTCACGCAGGTAGTGAACCCTTTTCATGTCTCCTTGGTTCAGACTTGTATATGTTTATTTATTATTTAGACAGATGGATTGCTTTAGTCTATGCATCTATTAAAGTGGAATTATGTGCCTCGCTCTCTCTATATTTTGTTTTTTTTAAATACAAGCCACTGGTTAATTGCCTGCAGAAGAGAGGATGACCTCACAGTAGAGTACCCTAAAAAAATGAACCACTGGTGAAAATGTCATTTTCTAATAGCCTGAAAGAAGAGGTGAACTTCTTGATTATTCAACTTTTCATTAATTAATCATTTTGTTGTTACTTTGTGCTCCCCCTTGTATCCACTTTCTTTTTCCCCTTTGTCTTATTTTTACTTGTTTGTGCATCACTGTCTTTGTGATAACACCTCAAAGCCCTAGACTGGGACTAGCTTCCTACTGCACTGAGCACAACAAAAAACACAGAGACATTCATATTTATAGGTGGGCGAGGGTGACTGTTTCTGGAGTCCTTTTGAGTTTTATTCCAGTAGCTTTGAGCAGATAATCCAGACGCTACTATTAAGTGTCTAAAAGTAAGACCCAAACTGGTAGGTCAGAGTCTCTTTAGAGGACTTGTTTATTTTTGGGAGCCAAATTTAAAATAGTTTTTTTTAAAGAAAGGCTGAGGAACAAAAATCATAAAGCCTTGCCTTGGAGAGAAAAACCACAATGGTTTTACCATAGTAAATAGTCCCAAGATTAGTAGCAGTGATAATGGTAATTGACCTGTAGTTGCTTGCCAAGACTTTTAAGAAGAGTCATAGTAACCTGATCATTTGTATATTACTATTCTGATTCTTGGAAAAACATGTTATTTTAAGCTGCATCTAGCTGGTAATGCTAATACTAAGATAAAGTATTGCCAGCACACTGATGGTTGAGAACATTTCACAAAATTATGAGAGGAACTAAATTTTATTCCTACCCTTACTGATTACTATTATTTTCAATTAGACACCTTCATGTCATTATTTTTCTTTGTTTGGGTTTCATTTTTATTCTCTTCATTCATTTTCATTCTATACTGCAGCTCTGATCACCTAATCACATTCGTGTATGCTACACTGTGAGCAGGAAAGATAGAAAACAAAGCTAACACAGTGCCGATGGCACCAAAAGGGTACAGAGTCAATATTCATTGTCCCTGTCATGCAGCAGGGATCTGTGACTTGGGCATGAGTCCCATGGACACACAAATGAAGCTTTGAACCAGTTCAGAGCTCCTGTATCAAGGAGCATGGGAAACAGCGTGTATCCTATGGTTCAGAGCCTGGGTACAATCAAAACAGCTTGCTTGACAGCCTGGACCAGCAGTGTTGAATTTATCCTAATTCCTTCCATCACAACCCAGATTTAGCTTTTCAGATGTCTCCAAATGGCCCTCAGTCTTTTCTTAATAGGACATTAACAAGATTGAGTTTGGCTAATGGCTGAAGACTCTTCTGGCACCGGCACAGCCTGGCACAGAGCCATCTGCATATGCCACCGTCACCACTGGTTTTGTTTTAAAGGGCTGGTGGGGGCAGGAGGCACATCACCAGCACAAGCACACCCAAGCACACAGAGCTAGACACTGCCTACATGGTGATGCAATTTACAGGAATAAGGCAGTGGATCTCAAAGGTGCAATCCAGCTTCAATTGCTGTGAAGGCTAAGCCACTTTGCCATGGGTTATTTTCCCAAATGATGCCAGCAGATAAATCCTAAACTTCACAGATCAAGAAACTTGTATTTTTCTTCTGTGTTTTTTTAGTGAAGTTCTAGTCCAGGAACTTCTAAGGGGTTTCTATTTTAATACTACTACTAATAATAATGATAACAACAATAATAACAACAATACTAGCAACAGTTAATAGCAAGAGGAATAGAAAAAGCAGAGGTAGAGGTGATTGCAGGTTCTTTTGGTCTTCATTTGCTGAGCAAGAGAAGATAGGATTAGCAAAATCCACAAGGTGACACCAAATCATTAGGGTCAACCAAAATAAAGGAACTCAAAAAGTTCAGGTGTTATAGCAGTTTCTCCATAAATCTCCCAGTTAGGATGTCACCCTCAGGCTGAATAGAATCTTGTGATGAATTCCCAGCCTTAGAAATAGTTGCCCTTCACTGGGTACTGCTGAATCTTTCCTGTCAAAGAAGATTTATCCATGGGAAATAATTAAAAAACATTTCAGAACTTTCTTCCTCTTGGAATAGATTATATTACATTAATTAGTGGAGGGTGTGGTTTAGGTTTTTTTTCTTTGCCCCCAAGGACAAGGGACATTTGTGCTTACCACAAGGTCTTCCCTCACCCCAGACCTCTTCTTGCTACTTTAAATGATATACGTTGTCCACAATGCTGTAATAGTGCTAAGCACGGCATAATTTTCAGAAACAAAATGTCTCCCTCCCTCTTATTCTCTCACACATATGGCATCTCAAACGGCAATGACAGACTATAAATTCACACCAAGGTTATGGAGACTCATCAAAGAGGAAGGAAAAGTTGGCTATTTTTTGATGGCCATTCTCTGTGAACCGTGAAGAAAACAACCACTGCCATCATCAGATTCAGTCATAAAAACAGTGATACCAGAAAAGTGTTTTCTAGGATGAAAGGTTGTTTCCAGCAAAGTATAGTCTAGAGCCTTTGTGTTTGTGGTGTGTGGCAGCCTTCCTATGGCCAAGGCTTCTTTAAACCAACAGATACTCCGGCTCTGTTTTGCTTGAGATCTCCAAGAAATAATGCATTGTGTCTTTTGGATCCAGCCACAGTGTTATGTGTCAAGTCCAAAACTGGACTTAGTTCTCAGTTTCTAGCTGCTCACTGGCACCTGCAGAGCTGGCTCAGGTCTGTAGCAGGGATCTCTCCATGACACTACACAGCTGTCTGGAAGGAGACACCAGATCCCTCTGACCCCAAAGCATCCTCTGGGTTCCTCAAAGTCCACGTTTCCAGTTTCTGTTCTTCCACCCCTCTATTCCCCTCTGTTGCAGTGCCTGCAAGAGAGAGCAGCTGTAGTCATTGCAGGGCATTAAAAATATAAATATAAACTGCAGAAAGTTAGGTCCAGACAGTGTGAATTCATAAAGGTGCTATTGTTTTTTCACTTGTGTGCTCTTCATAGCAATCTGATAAGAGGGACAAGTTTCAGAGCAGCATCAGTGCCTTTAAACATCCTCTCCACTGCAAAACTCAGGCAGTGGTGCAGAGCACAATGCACCACCAGGCAGGGATTTCCCAGCTTGGGAGGGAGTGTGAAGAACAGCACCAGTCTGGCATTGTGGGACTGCTGGACCAGAGATGGGGTCTGATGGGGAACCTGAGTGGGTATCTCTGCTGGCATGCAGCTCCCTGTACTGGGGAAGTGCTAGGCAATGGCAGTCACCACCGTGCCCAGCATTTCCCAAAGAGTCATGCTCTGTTTTTCCAATGAAAGGCTTCTTTTCATGGCAAGCAAAGAGAAGGAACGGAGATGAGGAGATTCATTTCTGCTAGCCCTGTGCTTTGCACTCTTTTTTTTTAATTGGTGTAAATAGCATCAGAATGACAAGTGCAGAGTGATGTCTTCCCTGTGCTATTTGTCTGGTGAGGAATTTGTGAAATATGTGTTTTTCTGTAGAGAGTGCATGGCTGTAAAGAAGGGCCATAGTCAGCACAACCTCAGAGCGATGGAGAATAAAGCATTCTAGTTTTGTGGCCATTGATCTGATGACACTGTGGGTAATGGATGGACAAGGTTAGTCTCAGAATGTCTGATTTTTCTGAAATCGTTGCTGGAGTCAGTCTTAAGGTTGCTTCATTGTGCAATTCTCTATTTACCATTATTAAAGATTCTCATATCTTCACACTTGCTTTGAATTCCCTACGCTTTTAGTGAATGAGGGGTTTGGAAGTTTTTTTAGAGAATCATAGAATTCTGGAAAGATACTTTTATGTGACCATTTTTTGTTTACTTGAATTCTATTAATCTTCCCTTGCAGTCTTAGATCCATGTTTTTATATGGAATTTCATTTTGCAGTTAATTTTTGCAGGATAAATCCTTCCCTTTTTTTAAGGCTTAAATTCAGGGAAGAAGAGATTCCTGACTAATTAATCATACCTAAGTAACACAGACAAGTTCCAGACCTATTTGGGGCTCTACTGCAAGAACAATTCTTGGGGAGATGCCTCCATAGACAGGGAACTGTATATTTTGTTATGAGTTGCTTCACACTGTGCCTCCATTAAAGGAACCTTTGAAGAAAGAGCTGTGGCAGAAGAAAGGAGGAAAGTGGCAACCAAATTGATGCTTGCAAAAAGAAATGAAACACTTCAAAGCACTCATGTATTTCTTTCCATAGCACTACCTGCCACTGAGAGGCATCAGCCCCAGACTCTTAAGTCCACCTGTAGCTTTGAAGTCCCTTTGGATGTCTTACTCCTATTTCTGTGTAACTCCCAGATAATCATATTATTAAAACACTCCCAGTTGCAACCTACCAGAAGATGGTGTCCTATCCTATCAGACACAGGACTCAGCACAGTGATCCAGGCATTCATGACTGATTATTGCAGCTAATGTCTAGTGAAGAAGCCGGGCATCCTGGAAAAGCTCCAGTTGAGAAAACACAGTCTCTGGTCTCCCTAGCAACACTGATTACTGTGAGAACATCACCCGGCTGCTCCCTCATTTGTACTGGCCACCAGTGAAGACAGAGTCACCTTCAAGGTCTGTGCCCCAATACTCTGTGCCTGCCATGGGTTTTGTCTGAGTTGCTGAAGAAATTCACCTTTCTGCATAACCCCAGGGTTACTACACTGTGCAGGAAGAAGCAGGCTGTTGACCCCGAGGATGAGGTCTATATGGGGACAGGATTTCACAGGGCTTCAGATCACTGAATTACTCCCACAAACAGTGAGAACCCTTGTAGTAGTTCCTGCCCTCTCCACAGAGAACTCAGTTCCCCAACATAGCCCTCCATCAACAGGCTTTTTGCACCCACCCATACGGGTGTAAAACACAACATATCCACACACCCACTCATTAGTACGCACAGAAGTGTAAACAAGAAAATCACCCTATAAACTAATCCATCTCTTTCCTTTACAGGGCAGAAGAGGGAAAAATACATAGAAGTTGTTATTTTTGTTTCTGTTTTCCAGTACTTGGATTACTCTGAGATAGTGTGTCTCTGGAACTGCCTAAACAAACAAGAAAGCTGTTGTGGTCAGAAGCCTTATGTGGTATTTGGCCCATTAACTCTCCCAGGGAGATTCCTATAAGCCCTGGGAGAGATTCTCATGAAAGCAAGGATAACGTTGCACAGCCCTGCCTGGAGTTGTGAAACTATACCTCCAAATCAGCTCTTCTAAGCTGCCTTAAATCTGTTAGCAGGTCCTGAGGAATGACCCACAAATCTTCTTTCAAATTTTTAATTCATTCCTTTCTGCTGAGTTCACTCCCCTTTTTTTTGCTGTGTTTCCATGAACAATCTCACAAATCAGTTTAGTGGCAGAGATGTTTGTAGACACGGCAGATTTTAAGTCAGTGTTGCATACGATTTGCAGAAAGTGCATTTTAAATGTGTTATTACAGGTCTCTTCACTGTCTGCATTAAAAAACATTTCCACTAGAAGAATGGAACTCAAAACACAGGTTCATGTTTGCACCCCAAATCCCTTAATAGGTGAAAGGATAAAACTGATTGCAAGCAAAACTATTCCACATCCTTTCTTAAGTGTAGTTCTGGTTATAAGAGCAGCTGTGCTGGTTCAGACCACAGGTCCATCTGCTGTAGTCTGCTGTCTCCTGCAGCAACCATGAGAAGAACTTCAAGGAAATGTGTGAATGGAGCAACTACTTTCCCAAAGATAAATATGCCACAGTATAAACCCATTAGGGACTTTGCTGTTGCTACCAGAATCACAGGGAGGTGTTCAAATATTCAGGTAAGGGGGATACTACGACTGATCACACAAACAGGTTGAATGATTAGTTGATCTAAGTCAAGCAATATACACATGCTTTTAACATACGATGATTTTCATGGAGAATATAAAATACTTTTGTGTGACTCTCATAACAAACTGTTTTCAACCCATACTTCAAAATGTTTTTGCCTGAAAACTCTGAGCAAACATAAAAATGATTACAAATTATTAGACCTTGTGGATTGAGCATGAACAAACTCAGACCTCAGTAACAGGTAACATATGATGGAGCAGGACAAGTTCAAATGGAAACTGTGCTTTATATGAAGGAGCAAAGGTGACTAGCCACAGCAAGAAACTCCCAAATGAAGGAATGGATTAGCCATGTTTCAAAGTCTTGAGATCAACAACAGACCTCATTCAAAGAGTTGCTTCTTAGCTAAACACGGCACATTATTGGGTTCAATCCAGGGATAACTGGGTGAAAATTAATGGCCTGTGATACTTGGAAGGTCAAAACAGATGATCTAGTAGTCCCTTTAGTCTTTATCTCTGTGAGCCCATGAATGCACAATGGACACATGGTTCATTATAAAGAGTGGTGCACAGCCTCAGCTGATATAAATAGACATTTGCACCGATTTACACTTGATAAGCATCTGGTCAGGCTTGCTCAGCTGCACACTCTGGCATGAGAAGTTGTCAAGACTAAAATTAAAAAATGTCTGTAGCACATCAGAGCTTGTGGACCAGATGGTGATGGGGCATTGCAGGAACCTCACCCATGTACGTGGCCCTGTCAGGAGAAGTCTCAGTCTCATCCACAAGCCATTCCACTTGCAAACCAAGGAGAGCAGGTTCCTGGGGAGATATGTTGTAAGCTCTGCTGTATAGGATGGGCTTTCCTGGGTTGTGAAGGGCTCTGGAAAGAGTGCTACCTCCTCACCAGGATGTCCACAACATTACCCAACCCAGTGTCGTCACTGGACATCTCACCTTATGTTTCACTTACTAGTATATTTTGTCCTAGGGTTTACAAAATTGAGAGCAATTGAGTTTCTTACATGCTGCCATCAGGTTAGGGTAGTGACAGTGAACATTTCCTTTCCTATTGTCTGAAAGCTAATCTCAAAGGGAAAATTCAGGTTACTCTCAATTCCTGCCTGTTTTCACTTGTCTCCCCATGTATCATGCTACTAGTGTTTTCCTGTTTCTGAAATACTTTTTAAGTATGTGTAGGTTATCATGCTCACAGTAGTTGCTGTTTAACCAATCTCTCCAGACTTTATCCTTTTAATCTTTCTTTCTAAATCAATCCCTCCACTCCCTTGATCATTTCAGTTGCTCTCCTTTGAACAGCTTCTGTTTGTCAATAACTCTTCCTAATGACTCATGTGGAACAGGAAATATGTGAAACTTCAAGGCGTAACAGAACACAGGAGCAGCATAGGTTCTGAGTCCTGGATACTGGGGATCTGTGATTGTAATGAAAGAGCAGCCTATAGGGAACTTGTGAGCACTGCTCATAGAGCCTGTTCCCCCTGAATGCTCCATGCATAGCCTATGGGACACTTGGTGCAGGAAAGCCTGACAGCGTGGTGATGGATGTGCTCAAGCACCCAAGGCCTGGAGGTCATGTTCAGGCCTCATTAAAAGATGTGCGAGAGCTCTCTGTAGGTACAATAAACTGGCCTGTTTTGGGTATGGTCTCAGGGTTTGCAGGAAGAAACACTGTAGTTATATTCCTAAAACCAATTTACACATCCATTAGGAGAGTGGTGAACAACCAGATGATATGAGGTCATTCACTACAGCCCTAACCTACTTCCACATGTCGCATATACATCTTCCCCACAGGCAGAAAGTAATGCTGAGAAGTGACACCATGAATAAAGGGAAAGATACAATCATTTAGTGAGGCACTTTCCAAAATATGGAAATAGAGCCCAAATTATAGTAACATAAGAGAATGTAAAGTGCAGCAAGGGAGATGTAAAATGGAGATTAAGGAGGGTATAATGACCTTTGCTGAACAAACCATACCGTGGCAAACCCATGCCCAGATTCTGTGGACACCTAACTTCCCCCTGGGAGCAAAATGGTGCAGTTCTCCCAAATAAGAAGACAACAGTTTATTACAAAGGAGAGATCAGGGCAAGGAACCATCCCTCCCACAGCACGGGAGCTGTCCTGTAGAGGCAGCCTTCATAACAACTTGTACATACAAAGTTTCCTCGGCCATTCAGGTAAAACAGCCTCCTCAGACTGACAGTGCTGCAACTCCAAAAGTGTGGGGACAGGAGGAGACCTCTTACGAAGCTCCTCGGTCTCCTCTGTGACTCCAGCTCTTGTTTAGAACTGGTTTCAGCCTACAAAGGAACTGAAAACAACACATAGGGATAGCGGCTCTGTGGTTAGAGAACCACGTGTAGAGTAGACTCTGGGGGATGAAGGACAGAGAGGTCCTCATTTGGTGAGACACAGGCAAGGTCAGGATGCACAGCTCCCTTTGCAAGTCTTCTTCCTTCCTGGGCCTGATTGAGGGACTACTATAACTTGTAGTGTCTTCCAGGCTTTAATTCAGTAGCTGCACACCACAGAGACCTCTGCATGTCATTCATTGCATGAGCCAACCTTTGGGCCTCATGCTACAAAGCACTATGCTAAACTGCTGTTGGGCATGTGTGCAGCAGCTGTGAGGGTCAGCAGAGAGACCTTTGTGTCTGTAACACCAAATGGACATTTTGCAGGCCTGATTTTCCTCTCTCATGACAGCCACAGCTTGGCCACTTGTTCTTCTGCATGGGAGCTGGGTGAAATGCACAGTGGAACAGAAAAAAACCTCGTTATAGTAGGAGACCTGTCTTTATGGGGGGAGAAGAAGAAAATTCCCACCTCTACCATGCAAAAAGCTGCTTTGGGGATGTCCAACTCTACTCTCAGGCTGGTGGAAATCAGCTCTCCCTCTGTGTATGTGTGCTGTTTTGCATTCCCAGCACTAATAGAACTCTGCCCATCAGTTCTTTCAAACAAGGTAGTTTAAAGTTGCTGCCTTTCAAAGACAGTGCAAGTGCATAACGGCCATCAATATTGTCTTTAGGACCTCCTAGCTAACCACAAGGATGAAGCAGAAGGGTTGAGGTGTCAGCAGCACAAACTTTTGGTAGCTGAAAGGGTAGAAGAGCCAACACCACCAGCTCACCAAGATGAAATACTTGCTGCCTTAGGCAACTTGCCACTCCCATTCATGTCTAGCATTGCACCAGGCACATGGAAAAAATATATTTCTTTCTTCTGGGCTTTTTCATCTGGGGAAGTGAGGAGAAGAGTGAGAGGAGGGAGTAACTTTTAGATGTTTGTAAAAGTCCCAAGTTGAGAAGGGTCAGAGGCATGAAAGATGTGACAGCAGATAAAGATGTGAACTTCCAAGTGGGTGATAAGCATCTTCGAATGCTCAAAGAAGGGAAGGTCAGAGTAGCTGAGCTATTAACCAAAGCAGGTAGTGGCTTATTCAGATAGCTCTCTGTACAGTCACCTGTGGGACTGAGGAGCTGGAGGGGGGGGGGGGTAATTATTGTAACCGTGTTTTACAAAGAAGCCAAAGATGATCCAATTATAAACCAGAGCGCCTTACCTCAGAACAAGGAGAAAACACTGAAAAAAAATCGTTAAAGATAGAGTTAGAAAGCTTCTAGATGAGTCTAACGCGATAAAGATAAACCTGTCTGCCAGTTTCTGTAAGTGTGACTTGTGCTTCTCTAGCCTATTAGGATTCTGGGGAAGAGTTAATGAAATACTGGACTGAGGAGAAGGGGGGTGGGGGGGATATAATTTATTTAAACTTTTCAAAAGCCTTTTGATAAAGTCTTTCACGGAAGGCTATTAAAGAAATTTGTTACTCGTAGGGTGGGAGGCAAAGTCCTGACATGGATTAAAACCTAGATAAGAGGTAAGAAACAAAGGGAAGGAATAAGTGTCCAATTCTCTGCATGAAAGGAGGTTAATAGCAAGATGCTCCAGGGATCAGCATCAGGACCAGGGATGTTCAATATGTTTATTAACGATCTAAGAGAGAGCGGAGAACAACAGATATACCAAATTTTGCTGATGGCACAGTTTACCTCTTGCAGTAAGTAATTGGCTGTGTTTGACTCTCTTCTTGTGTTCATGGCTTGTCTATGAATAGATCACCAGTTTTACTAATAGGACTATAAATATAATTGGAAGTATGGCTTAGCCTGGTGAATAGTACCAAGACTGATTGCAGGAGGAAACCTATGAGTGCTGGAACGTCAGCCTGGGATGGATACACAGTCACAAAGCAAGAGAGTTTCTGCATTCAGCCCTCCATCAGCTCTGTAAATGCTGCTTCTTGTAACTCTGCTGCTTCTGATGTCACTGTCTGCAAGTGTGCAAGGACTGTGGCATGAGCTGTGTTAGTATACCCACCCATAACCTCATCACAGTATTTCATAATTACACTCTTGTGTGGCATAAATCTGCTACAGATCC
This sequence comes from Chiroxiphia lanceolata, assembly GCF_009829145.1. Lineage (NCBI taxonomy): Eukaryota > Metazoa > Chordata > Aves > Passeriformes > Pipridae > Chiroxiphia > Chiroxiphia lanceolata. Next base: position 95,520,381 of record NC_045638.1, on the reverse strand, counting down.
ATCTGAGGTCATGGGACCTTTGCCAACATCCCCAGCCATTACCCGTGTGTACATCACTCGGGGGAAGCGAGCACTCATGCATGCACCTTTATCTGTATTACTTCTGCATTCCAAGTCCTGATCTGGCAAATTCTTCCAAGTGCAGCCAAGCTTTTTGCTGCATGCTTTAGGAATTAAATGCATACTTCACTGCATCCTTCTGCTGCTGCCAGAGATGCTCTCCTGCAGCTGTGTCCTGTACTCTGCCCCATCCAGATCTGCCTTCTGCACTGCCTCCATACACTGGCCTTCCTATGGCTCCTATTCACTATTCATCACCCTGACTGAAACACTCAGCTCCTAGCAAGGTAGTTACTGTAGGCAAGTTAAAAGTCCTCCTTCACAGTCACTGCTGCCACATAAGTTTGTTCAACTCACTGTATTAAAGTCATTAGTGCCAGGCAGCCCTGGAGAAATGCTTTATGTCATCATTTTGCTCTACAGTATGGTAACCATTTTTTTACACAGTTGAGGCTGCTACTTCCAAGTACCTCAGCACATGCTGGAGGCTGCCTGTATTTACATCTTTCGTCAGACAAGAAACAAGAAACATCTCAGAGACATAATTAGAGAAAACTACATTTTCAAGTACTTTGTTAAATTGAGACTTTATTGAATTGGTCTCTGTTTGATTATCACACACTGCCAGTCCAGTACTAACAACAGAAACAGAAACCTTTTTTTTTTCTTGTTATCGAATTTCAGTTTATGTTGGTCTCCTATAAAGAGGATATAAAGATTGTTAGCTGATCTGACCAGGTAGTAGAAGTTCCCATGCTGCTGGTTTGTCCCAGAATGGTGTCAACACAACAGATGACAAACAGCCAAATCAGCACACTGGCTGTGAGCGTCACAGAGGAGGAAGAGGAGTGCATGTTGTTCTGTAGAATTCCTTGACATGTAAGTTGTTACATGCTGAGGAAGATATTCCCAGATGATACCTGATTCGGCAGATCCTCTATTGCACTTGGTGAGAAACTGCTGATTCCTCAGAGGTTTGTGTGCACTGTTTCTCCCAACTCTTACCAGTTACTGAGGAATGAACCAAGGAACAGGAGTACTCTGGGGTGTAAACACCTTCAACAACCAGTAGCAGCAGGGTTGATGCAGTTGTCCTCATGCTAATGTAGTCAGGTGTTTGAAGGCAGAGGGTCCTCCTGTGATCTGCTGGCGTTTTCACTTGACACTTCTCACCAGCTAGGGAGTAAGAAAAAAAGAATGTTCTGGTGTCAGTGTAAAATAAGTGGCTGCAGCGTGTAGTGGAGTTGCGGGAGGTTTCATAATGCTGTCTTCAGTCTTTTATATATATATGCAACCATGTATGAGCAGAATGGCCTCCATCTCAAAGCTGCTCCATTCTGTCAGAAACAAGCTGGAGCAGCCAGGCGATCACTTGACTGATGACACAAAGGAAAGGTGCTAAGAAGGAAAATGCAATACGAACTCCAGCTCAGCATGCTGCAAACGAATTGAGCTGCTGCGCTGAAGTTGTGAAGAAAAGAGATTTTCCTATTACTTATACAGTGGTCCTAGACATCAGGGGAACAGGCAAGCTAGAAATGGAAATTCCCAATGATGACAAGAAATTTGCTATTATTGTCATTGCTGAAACCTGCAGGGATTAGTCACGTTACTTGGAATTTTTAACAGTGTAGTTACAAACATTTGAGGAAAAACAGAGTGAGTAAACACATAGGGGTGATGCTCTGCATTAAAGATACTGCTGCGTTTTTTCAGTTACTTGATTTTTCAGAGCAGAGACTGATCTTTGTGTTTACTAGTAAAACTTTTTAGAGGTTGACTATTGGAGTCTTTCAGACACTGCTAAATTAACGATTTAATAGTGATTCTGCTCAGCTCTGTAGCATGAAAATTCAAAATATAGTTGTTATGGAAGGATTCCTATTTGAAAATATGCTAGAGGTTTTATGCAGTCAACAGGAAACATCACCGATGCTTCTGAAGTGTAGAGATGATAATTTTCTACTGTGAAAACAATACATTCAGGTTGAGGTAAAAGCCTAGTGTTGTTCTCATTAGGAAGGATGAAGAAGAAAGAAATGCTGGTCTAAGCTGTTGGTTGCCTCTGAAAGGTAGGTCTCAAGTCAATGAGGGGTGCAGTCTGAGATAGACAGATGTAGAAATCAGTATAAAGAAAAAAAATTCAGAGTTGAATGTATTCAAGAGCAAATTACACTGACACACAGAGGCTTGATAGGAAGCAGCCTGGGAACCGTAAATAAAGAGAGAGAAACATTGAGGACAGTTATAAATAACTTAGAAGAATGATAAGCTCCTGGACTGCAAATTGGCATGAGAAGCTATTCAATGATCCATGCTGAACAGGGTGATTATTGTATGACTGGTTAATAACAGTGCGGAGAAATGTCACTGGGAAAAGCAGACATATGCACCTGTATAAATGCACCTGCATTTGTACAATATCAACAGTATGAACAGGTTCAAAAATGCTAGGAAAAAAGATTGCTTTTGGACTTGTGAGTGTCCCTGCACCTGGACAGATGTACACACCCAGAAAAGGGCTCGCATATGCCTGTCCAACTGGCCACCTGGACGGTGGAGTTAATAAAAGGTTTTATTCACTGAATGCTCATTCAGACCTGTTGCAGCAGGAGCTGCCAATCCCTAGAAGCAGCTACAGGGACTAGTGATCATGATTTGATTACACTGCATATGCATACAGGGAGTATGCTGTCAAGGAATAATATATATATACTTGGCCCTTTGAAAAGGCTAACTTCTCCAATGCCAAAAGTAAAATGTATTAGCAGAGAGCATATAACGTATATGTATGTATTTGTATAAACATTCATTTGCGTATGTGTGAGAAGTGGGAGCTCCTCCAGCAAAGTTTCTCAGAGGCCTCAGGGACCACCATGGCACAGTCACTCCAGAAGATGGTTCGGGAGAAAAACTCAGTAAGATCAAGCTGTAAGAGAGATAGCGTGGAATTCAGAATGCTTGTGTACCCTATCGGGAACAAAAAAAGGGAAAAATGGAAACAACCAGCATTAATTAGAAGATTGAAGTTCAAATTAGTTATATGGGAACTGATGATCACTCTATATTTCATCCACTTACCTTTGTATAGACAATAAAAACAACAGCCAAAGTCATAAGAAGACAAATATTACACTTGCCATGTCCCTTGAAGACACTAGAAGCCTAGAATGAGCAGGAAGGAGGGAGGAAGGACAGGAAGGATTTGTAAGGGTCCTGAAAAAATGCAAAGTTATTTCTAAAGCAGTGCAGCAGTGAATCCTGTGTTTAGTTTTTTCCTGGTTTTCTATGGATCTGTGCTTTTCCCTCTGCACTTGCCCAAAGAGAAAAACATATACATTAAAGTCATTATCTCAAGAGCTGAGGCATTCCTTGCTTATGTTTCTAGATAACCCTGAAAAGGAAAAGCATATAAACAAGCAGACCCAAGATCAGGGACTCTCATGGCATATGCAACTGTCCAGCCAGCTTCCCACTGGCAAGTGTAAGTGTCAGGGGAAATCAGACACCAGATTTGAATTTAGTGACAAAAGCTCCAGCCCCAGCAAGCCAGGAGAAAGGGTCTCAGAGCCTATGCCCACTGCATCAGTCTTGCGAAAGCATTCAGAGGAGCAGAGGGATGTAGAAAGCCTTGACACAGAGGAGGACAGCAACCTGCGGGAGCAGGAGTGGGGCTCCCATAAATACAACCTTCTCCCCACATGTCAGCCAGGCAACACCAGCAAGACAGAGGGAGTGCTGAGCATTTGCAGATGGGAGGACCCCTGCACTCTGTCAGGGATGTGTGGTGAAGATGGCAAGGAGGGGTATGGAGTGTTTCAGGAATCCTCTCTGTTTTGCTGAGGGAATGGGCAAAGTTTCTGCTCCCTCCCCTGGCTGAGCCAGTGTGTCTGGGCGCCAGCGCCAGCTTGATGCTGGGTGTCACACTAACAGGTCCTTCTGGCTGTGACATTTCTAAAGTGTCTTTTCAGACCCTGGCGTCACAGCTGATTCATGCCCCGGCAGCGTGTGGGGCCAGAGATGCTGTCAGGATCACTCCCACATTCAATTACTCACAGCAGCCTGAGCACACGTGTTGTCACTTGACCTCATACCCCATCCCTTCCCAGAGGCAGAGGTGCTTCCAGCAGCAGAGGGCTGCTGTCCATCAGAGACGCAGATGTCTCTGTCCTGTCCTCTCCCCTCCCTACAAAACACCAGCTGAGGTAGCCAGGCTCAACAGGGAGGTGAAAGAGGGGATTAAACCACTGGCTCCACATCCATCAGCTCCCTCAGCTTTCATATGAAAAACACAAGGGACTCCGGTTGCTGCCAGGTGAGGAGACTAGGAGAAGCAGCAGAGAAGGAGAGAAAAAATGGGTACTGAACAGGGACCCACAGCACTAGCCTGGGGCTTTGCACTTGGCAGATCCTCATCACAGAAGACAACTTTGTGGCACTATTACCAGTCAGCACTTCTCCCTCACTCCCTCGCTTATTCTCCCTTTCATCTAGGTTGCTGCAGTTGCATTTAATGACACAACAGATGTATTCATTTGCATCTTTATACAGATCTCTAAGCTCTACAAATGGGTGGGTGGGCGTGACCCCATTTCCCAAATTATTCAGCACCTTTCAGTTATGCATTTCTCTCTTCTGTAATGTCTTTTTGAAGTACATAGAAACAGCACTGGAGAATTACTCTGTTGCTTTCTCTTGAGCATCTGGGACCCGATCGCTTCCCTGCCTATGTGAATCTTCCTTAAAAGTCCATAGGAGCCACAGAGATGTCTGTGCACAGACAGACTGCCTCCTCCACCATGTACACAGACTTCCCAGAGAGGGGGAAAGGCACAGATTTACCTGACATGCCCCCATGCTACACGGAAGATGGCTATGGGGGAGAAATAAGGGAAAAACAAGTGACACACTGTCTGTTTATCAAGGGTGATGACAGTTCTGTTGCTGCCATCAAGAGATCTGTAGTCGCATTTATGGGATGTGGATGAGTTAAAATACTTCCTCTACACCATCCGAAGGCGGTGTTTATGCAGAGCTGCTTGAAGCACACTCCATGCTGATGACTCAGGGAGATGCTACCACCGGCATTGAAGATCTGTCAGCATGGTCGGGTGCTGGTGTGTGTTCTTGAGAAATTCCTCTGCACCAGTGCTCAGGTCCCTGGCCCTCAGCCAGTGGGTACCCAGCTGGGCCAAAAGGGTTTAAATGGGTAGGGAACAGGTCCACTCACAGTGCCAGTTACCATGAGAAAACATTCCATGCTGCAATGCCTGTGTGTCTGAAGCTCTGCCTGGTAGCTGCACAGACTGAGGACAGGAGTACAGGGGACCAGGAGAGGAAAAGAAAGGAGGGGAGAGTAAGGGCTGTTTCCCACTGGGAAGACACTTAGGCAACACAACAGCGGGGCAATCCCAGATGTTGCATGGTGGAGTCAGATGCATAGGAGAGAAAAGCTCCCATCCTGGCTCTCCTTCTACTTGCCCCTTACTCCAGCCAGGTGGCTCTAGGGCCACATGTTGCTGAGGAGCTATTTGTGTGACACCCCAGGAGGCCAGTGAGTGAGGAGGCTGGTGCCATTGGCAGAGATCATTGCTGGTTTAATTTATGGGCTGCACTTTGTGTATAAAGCCATGACTACAGATATAATGCAATCCCGGCACCGTGAGTGTGCTGAGCACTGCTGTCAATCAGCGGTGCTTTGCATCAGTACATATTCATATAAATATGTATGTTCTTTTGCTAACAGTATTATTATTTATTATTTGTGTTACTGTCGTGCCTCAAGGCTTCGGCAGGGACCAGGTCCCTGTTGTGCCGGGTGTCTCACACACATGGTGAGAGGTAGACTCTGTTCCGTACAGCTTCCAGACTAAATACACCATAACAGGCACAGTCTGGGGTCCCTAATTAAAAAAAAACATTTTGAAGTTGAAGTGCTGGTTACAGCTTGCCAGTGGCAGAGCTGGGAGCAGACCTGAGCTTGTGCTGACTTCCTATCCAACATTCTTCCCATTAAACTTCAGTAGCGAAAACTTAGGCAAGTTTGGCTTCTTTTGGAAAAATAAATGGATGAGACATTTTACATGGTGGAAATTTCCTCTGAATACCCCCGTGTGCAGGAAGGCCAGGATGTACATAGATAGAGGAAAAAAAGGTGCCTCAGGGAGGGAGGGAGGCATGTCCATCAGAAGTCTGCCAGTGACTCCCTCTCATTGGCATCCCTGTGCAGAAACCAGTGGTGACCCTTCTGATGCCTGAGATATGGCACTGCTTGTACTAGTTCATGACCACTGTCATGAGTGTACCCTAAGCCTCGTACTCTGTAACATGAGATTTTTTTTCTCCTCTCAAAGCCCTGCCTGCATCTGGCCACAGGAGGTTCTCCTCTGATCCCTGTAAAAGAACAGTCTGTTGGGCATCACTCTCAGGTTTTCATAGCAGTGGAGGGGGCACAGGCTGCCCGATGCAGGAGGAATCAGAGGCTGCTCTGTACTGATCCCAGTTAGTCCTGCCTCTCTCTGTAGCAGATGGCACCAACACACCACACCCTAAGGCCACGGCCAGTCAGAGGTGTCCCAGCCAACAGCGCTCAGGGAGGATGGCACCACTAGGGCAGGAAGCTCTGGAAGGGACACATGGGGACATAAGAGAGAAGGAAAAAGAGGAGAAATGAGGGGAGATGTGAGGATGCATGAAAGGAGACACAGGAAGGGACACAGCAACAGATACAGAAGGAAGCATGTGGAAGGGGGGAGGGCTTGGAATGACTTTTGAAGGGAGAGACTCCATGCTGGGTAACTTTGGGAGGGCACTGTGCCTGTGGGGGACTCACTCTGGACCAGGGACACCCTGAATGGACAGCTACCTGTGGCTGACCCAGGCTGGAGAAGGGTATTAGTGGGAGGAAAGAGCAGGGAAAGAAAAGAGGGAAAACCAGGAGCAACAGCAAAAAAATTACCTTCTACACTGCCTATCTCCTCACCAAAGGTACTAGCAAGGACTGTGTGTAAAACCTAGTGAAAATGGAGGGAAGGGGGCTGATGGGAGAGAGGTGTTGGACTGAAGCTGAGCCTGGGGAAAGGGGAAGAAGGAAGCTTCCCTTGGTGTTTAATTATCTAAGTCTTCTTTGTTTTCCATCACCAAATCAGTAAATAAAAGTTTATGTTAATTGGAAATAAATCAAATTCAGTAAAATTCCCTGAACTGAGACTGTTTTGCCTGCAACAGACACAGGAAAAAATCTGAGATTTTTAGCTGACTAGGCTGTAAGGAAAATCTTTAGAAGGCAATTCAGGATTATTGAAAAAACCCTCAAACCAGAAGTAGAGTGCAAAAGGCCCTCAGTATTTCTCTTGTTATGAATCAGTACGTGGCCACTGAATGTGCAAGAACACCAGCAGATGAACGTGGACATCGTACACTGCGGCTGGCACTGGAGTCCAAGGCATGGCATCTCAGTCACAGCTGCTGAATGGGTCTGGTGTAACTAAAGGAACGTTGAGTATTTTAAGACAGCCAGGTTTCCAATCTTCACAAACCAGCTAAAAAGAAGCAATACTAATGCACACTCTCTGTTCTCATCCCTCCTGCAGAACCACATCTCTAACTCGTCAGGGTAGCCAACGACCAGGCGTGCTGGTAGATGAAATACTGGCAGATGCAAAAGCAGTAGGTCCCATCCATTGCACACCGGGTCCCCTGTGCGTACATAGACCAATCTGCACACATCAGCTGCATCTGTAGCAATTCTGTGTGACAGTCACAGCAGCCGTTGGTGCAGAAATCCAGTAGATTTCTGCTCAAAGTGTAGGACAACTGTCTGTCCAGATCAATACAGCTGGGATATCGGATGCAATTCAGGAAGGCCAGGGCATATCTTTTTTCTCTCAAATGGCAAAATTCCACTTTATTTTGGCTGAGATTAGTTTCTTTCTTCTGCATATGCTGATAGCAGCTCTGTGTGTCTATTCTAATTGCCTTTCACTCTAACTCAAGCCTAAAAATGGCCTGCTGAGGTGTATCTCAAAAAAAAATCACAGAAATGTCCCTGTATATTCCAGTACCAGCACCCAGGAAGAGAGAGAATCTCAAGGTTCCACAGTGAAACAGCTAGTGAAATTTAATAACAGCAATGGCAGTCAGATTTATGTAACTTTTATGAAATCAATAGTACTGGACTCTGCAAAATGACTTGAAGAGCAAGACCCCATACAAATGTAATTAAGCACAGATGGCAGCATGCTTTCTGTGATCTGCAAAGCTGTATTTGCTTCAACGTGAACAGCAGTTGCCTTGAACTTCCTGTTGCTGATGTGAAAATGCTATTGTCACTAATCAAGGCTGCTTTTCATCTAAAAGACACTCATACTTTTTTTAATAGGGCTGGTGTTTGAGGTTCAGTGCTCTATAGGAAACATATAGGGGAGGAGATGGGGTTTGTAAGGTAAAGTTTCATGTATAACATTCAAACCTCATTCAACTAACTTCTACCTCTTGTTTTCCCCAAAGAAATGTCAAAAGATTTCTTTGCAGTGCAGGACCATTACGTCTTCCTCACCCCAAAGCAATGGGGCCATCTAAGGGCTTAGATGGGTTCATGGCTCAGGGAAGTGAGTGCTGTAGTAAGCACTCATCTCTTTGAATAACCTGCAGCTTCATGCAATGACCTTTTCCTTCTTGTGTCCCATGCCACCAGCACTGCCATCCCCTCTACCTGGCATCCTAGCTGACAGGGTCACGCATGCAGCAAGGGACAAGAAAACACTCTGGGATTAAGAACATATATGAAATGAACAAAAGGTGGCAGGATTCCAGTAAGTAGCAAAACATAAATGTAGGTAGTTGAAAAATGGATTGGGGGAAAGTGGCAATCGCATATTCTAATTTTTTTCAGTCTTCCTTAACTGAATGTTTTATTTTCCTGTTGGATAAAAGGCACATGGAGATAGAAGGGTGAATGTCACAAAATTGTCATCAGGCTGTTTTCCACAGTTATTTTCTGAAAATTGAAATGACACTGAATGTTGAAGATTTGAAAAAAACCCCAAACTTCTTCACAGAGCTATCTGTACACCTCTGTCATAATCCTAAAAGGACAGATATATTTTTAACAGCCTCAGGATAAAAAATATGTTAGGAAAGTTCAGAAAAGCTCAAGTGCTGTTACAGTCCAAAAATACTTTTAATCATTAAAGACATGCTTTTTTAACCTTCTCAGCTGACTCTGACCCTCTCTCAGGCTTTGACTAACATCTTGCTTTACCAACACGGCAGTCTGTCTGTACAAACAGACCCTGGGATGTAACCTCACAGGCAATGTGTGCACAGCTAAAGCTGGAAGCTGTCACTCCTGTGCAGAACTAGCTTCCAAAGGCTCTATTCAAGCACAGTTATCTAATGCAGTGGTTTTCAACTTATTCAGCTCTGCTAATGGCTTATGGACTATGTCGAAGGGAAACACAAAAGGTAAAGAAAAGCCACTCTAATATCTCCAAAAGTAAGTTGACGATAAAGGGACCTGTACCACTACTAGGCAATTTTTAGAGGTACACAAACAGGATTGAAAACCATGGTGAGGTGCTTCAGTCTGTACTGAGACAGCTGTATTAGTCTGCCCTTCTGTGACATCCAATGCTGCTGGCTACTTCAGTATAACCAAAGCTTACCTTCCTAAAGGCTACATGTCAGAGCTGGTAGGAACATCTTACCAATGTAGTCACAAGTTGTGAAAATTTTAAAGTTGAAGACTATAACTTTTTTCTTTCCTAGTTTTGATCTTTATTCCACTTCATTGTATTTGTGTCCTCTCTTTTCTTTGGATCCCTCCCATCTATTCATTGAATCTCTTTTCACTGTTGCACCTATCATTTCCTACTAGTAATAAATCTACTGAAATGGTTTCTTGGTGTGAAAGTATTGTTTTTCTTTTATTGTGTTCATGAAAGCTGGTAAATCTAAATTGTGGAATATTAAGAAATCAAACACCAGCAAATCAAACTAATTTTGTGTAGCTGAGTTTCTGTCAACCTCCTCACAAAATAGTCCACAAAAACCTCGAACCCTCCTACTTTAAAGGTGTTTAGTTTTTGTTTAGTTGGTTTTTTTCTATTTGTTGCCATACTTTCTTTTCCACTGGTTGGACCATTCCTAGGAGGCAGGTTGCTGTTTAAAAGCCTGGTCTTCTTATCATAGTGGTTGTGGTGACATAGTAAACAAACATATAATTATATTCCATTTCATCCATCATTCTATAACACTACTATTCCATTAGCAGGTTAGTTGGATGCTCAGCTTCCTGCAAGTGTGCCTGGATCTCCCAATTCAGTGTAGTGTGTGTGACTGGTCCATTTTGCACTCTGAATGCCTTGTCTGTTTGGATGATGAGTTTATAGGGGAAGAGAACATCTGCTCTCCACATTTGTATGGTGCTGCATACACTGAAGAGCTCTTCTTACTTGGCCACTATCAGTGGCTATAATCTTCATCATTAGTAATAGAAAATAATAACTTGTTTTAAGCTTCAAGGATTCTTTCAGCTGTTGGGATTTTTTTTCCCTCAAACTATTAAAGGCAATTTTTCTTCATGAAGATTATTTTGTTTTGCAAACATATACATAATACACAGTCACCAAAGTTTAAATGAAGTGCATAAATTGAGGGGAGTGAGAATTAAAAATATTTCTTAAAAAAAAAGGCATTTAACCTAAGTTAGTCTTTTTTTCCATTCCTCCTCCTCAGATTCTCTGAAATTTTTACTGTATTGGGGGTTATTTATCTGCCATTAGGTGGGCACATTTGAGACTACTGCCATAAATTAGTGAAGATTAGGAGCCTGCACAATTGTAAAGTTAGATCCTTTTATATGGAACTGCAATCAAAAAGTAAATGCACTCATCTTCTTCCTTTTCCTCCCCCTCTAAGAGCTCAGCAGAGCCAGGAGTACTTCTCTTTAAAGCTTCTTTCCAGAGAGGCTGTAACAGAACTGAGGTCCCAGAAGATGAAGGATTTTTTTTTCTTAGATCTCCCAAGCAACATTCTAGGTTAATAGTGCTGTCTTCATGCTTTCTTCATCGTATACCTATTTAAAAGGAATGAACATCTTCCAATATGCCAACCTGACAGAACTCAGATGGAGGAAGATCAATATCTTATGGCCTTGGTAAGTGATTACCTTTATGGCTTCAGTTGCTTCTAGGATTTGCTCCCTCTCATGTATATCAGACAGAGAAGCAATAACACTGTTGCTTTAACTGTCTGCTTTTGTGTGTAAAGCAATGATTTTTTGTGCTCATGCATAGCCATGTTTTCTTACTGGGATGCCTTGCTAGATTTTATCACACAATCCCAGTTATCCCAGTTCACGAGGCTGTGAAATAGCCCAAAATGTACCATGACACACATTTGACTTATGAATATGCACGTGTTCCCACTGACACTCTGACAATCACCTTACATTCTCTGCAGTAATACTGTCAAAGCTAGAGAGAGCCAAATAGCTTGTTTGCTGTCCCACTCCAGAGGGACCGGCTGACACCAGGATGCGTGTCTCATCTGCAGGGGTCTCTGCTGAACCTCCCATGCTGCCTCCTGCAGCGCTTCAGCTTAGTACTCCTGAGGGGTCAGCCTTGCTCTGTGAGCAGGGAGAAGGCAGGGGAAAGCTGGCAGGAACAGCTGGATCAGAATCACCTGATTATCTTCAAAGGACCACATCACACCCTGTGGTATGCCCAGAGAGGGTTTCTACTGCAGCTTCACTTCTGGTCTGTCGTTGCTTATTAATACATTTTCTGGCCCCAGTGCTCCAATCACTCCAAAGGCAAGCTCCCTTCAGTCACTGCTCCGCAGTGTGTTTCAGTATGTGCTTAGCCCTTAACATGTGCTTTCATCCCGTTGAAGCCAAAGGGCACTAAGCACCGGCTTAAATACCCTCTGGAAGGTGAACAGGGACCTGGGGCCCTGGCAATGCCATGTAAGAAGCAAATGCAAAGGAAGACTTTCTCTGTCAGTAAACAAAAGAAAGCAAGCTGATTTTTAAACCTTTTGGCATGTCTGGGTGTCTTTTCTGCCACTGATGAAGGATAAACAATGCAATTATTAATTATTGATGATCACTAATAAGAACGATGATTATCATCACCATCATCCAGCCTTGCCATTCCTGCCACCTCTCTAATCAGTGTGATCTCACTGTTATTACACATAATTGCAATCTTCCAAGTCAGGGTAGGAGAAGAAGAAACCTTGCAGAGTAAATACTAAATACTTAGTATAACAAGAGTGAGAGCTCCCCAGCTTGGAGCAGAGCTAAGCAAAGTCACGGACTTCCATTCTTTTTAATTTACCATCTGTTCTGTATGACACAGCCTGTGTCTCTTTAGGGTTTAGTACCCATTTATTATCCAAAAGCCACCTCTGCCTGCTATTAAAATCACGTTGGAGTGATTTAGAGAGGGAATCCGTCCATTTGCCCAAGTGGAAAGATGTGTCATCAGCATAAACCTAAATGCCACTGCCTTCCTGGACTCCAGGGCTGGGAAATGCCTCACCAGCACATGCGCGTTCTTGTCGGCTCCAGCACCTTCCCTCCTCCTGGCAGACTAAATTACCAAAGATTTGGCATTACACATGTCCCCTTCTCTCCTCTTCCCTTATATTACATGTACATGCATCACATGCACACACACACTTTTCTTTTTGCTCTGTTTGTCTCATGAAAGGGGCCATCCCACTGATACCCCATCTTCTTTTCCCTTTTAACTCCAGCCTCTCTGATCATTACCCTCTGTCTGTTACAAAGTCAGCATGCTCGTAATTTTTCCCTCTCCATTCTCTTTAATCACTCTTATATATACCTAGCCATGTGAGCATACTTCTTATTCCTTCATTGTCCAATATGCATCTTTTTCCCATGTCCTCTCACTCAGTTTTACGTCTTCTCCTCATTTCCAGCTCTCACGGTCCTCACCATTATTTAATAAAACACAGCACAGATGAAGATAATTGCCATCACTTCCACAGTCCCTTGAGACTTCTCAGAAATCTCTCACAGGTACCCAGACAGGCATCTCACCCTAATAGCGAATGACTGTTAAACTAAGCAAAAGATTTTCAATAGTCTCCACAAATTGAACCCAAGAACGCCCCCTCCACCTGCAGAGCTGCCTTCCATGGCTTTAGCCACTTCCAATTAAGTGAGCAACCCAGAGCTGTCCTCAGGGATCCAGGACAAAGAGGATCCAGGCTGAAAACAAGTTCAGGAAGGCAAAACAATTAAACACAAGATGGCTTGGCTCCAGGATCCTGAGGCAGATCTTCTGGGGCACAGGGACCTCGTGGGAGCCCATAGCCAGGAGCTCAGTCCCTACTGAGGTATCAGGTGGGATACATGTGGCAAAGCTCCCTGCATAGCAGAGAGAGGGCATGGTGGTACCAGTAGTACTGCACTTGTCCATCCCCTGGATCCATCCACTCCCACCAAAGGGAGACCTTTCTTTGCACTAAAAATTTAGGATCTCGGTTGGCTTGCTGAGGCAACAGCCATTTTGTTCTCAGGCTCACTACAGGAGAGGCATGTGTGCTACACGTTCCCACGGAGGGTGGAAGATTAATAGAGCTATTGTCCCAACTTAAAACATTTTAATGAAAACTCTGGCATCACTGATGTGTGTCCTTGCTTGCTGTTATTTTTTCTTACCTAATTTACCTGATAGACTACAGTAGGAGAGGAGAGGAAAGGATAAAGAAGAGAAGGGAATAATGGGTATGTTCTCACCAGAAATTCTGAATTGATTCAAAATTAATTCCTCCTCTCTATTTTGAATCAATACTTCAAAATAAAAAACTCTATTTTTGTTTTAGCCTCACATGCCTTTTTTTTCCTCCACACCGAGGAGACTAAAATGTGTGTTTGGACTTTTTATTTTTTTAGAAAAGGAACAATACCCTGGAAATGAAATGACATGCTATGACTTTCTGGTATTTTATTTAGAACTGGTGATTTGAAATGCCAGTAACAATTTAGTAGTTTTCTGGGGTAGTGAGCACCTGTTTTCTAAACGATTGATGGAAAGAGGGGATGCTGAAGTACTTGGGCTTCTCAACGAGTGGGTCATTTGACTCTGTCACTCCTTTTGCTTGGAAAGCTTGTAGCTAGATGGCCATTTATCCCCATGATGGGGCAAAAGGACAGGCAGCATCCTAGACACAGTATGTTTCACGCTGGCTACCCTCAGAGAACAACAGAACTGCAGAAGCTGAGAAACCACAGAACAGGGTCATGAGATGAGTAAGGGCTCAGTTTGATTTTGGTATAAGTCTGGAGCTATTGGAAGAAGAGTGCAGTGGGAAAAGCATATCCCCCTTACCTGTCCTACCTAGCTCCGTTGTCCCATGCCAGTTCTGCCAGGTTTATCTGGACAGAGCACACCTCAGCCTGAGAGCAAAGTGGAATGCCAGGGTGTGCTCTTTTATTTGTCCCCACAGATCACCTGGGCTGCAGGCAAAAATGGCTGGAAAAGTCTGAATGGCTACTTAAGAGAAAGACTGGCTGATGAGCTGTCACTCTGGACAGTGAAATGCTCCTGCTTTCACCATGCTCTGGTAAGTCTGGCAGCATCTCTCATCGTCGTCAGGTGGGGAATAACAACTAGTCCAGTCCCATATCTCCATCTAACCAAGTCCTGGAAGATCAACACTACACAGGAGAGTAGTGAGAGGCTGATGTGGGAAGCCCTGAGCTAGAAGAGCCAGGCAGGCTGCAAGGCAGGAGAAGGCACTGGAAGAGCTGATGAGCGAAGTCCCAGGCTGGGAGGTCCAGAAGTTAATGCAAGTTGGTAATGTGGTGCATTAGTAGATGTGTGCATAGGGTAAGCCATATAAAGCTAAGTTTAGCTCCAGTCAACACCATCAGTCTTTCACTTTCATGAGCACTAAAATTGACTGAAACTCAAAATATGTATTTTTAAAAATGGGAAAGGAAAAGAAAATGTCCGGTTCCTGTAAGATGATCAATAACAGACAGTGCTAGAGATGACTTTTTCAGCCACAGGGAAACAACTGTTATTGTTGAATTGCTAGGGAACTTTGCCAGTGGACGAAGATAAACCAATAATGTCAAAGAGAGGAAGAGTGAGATTGCTGAAACCTTAGCTACAGTAAGAGGGTTGATGGAAACACTTTCAAGGGACTTGTGGCAGGCCTAAGAAAAAGCAATCAGCTCCAACTAGGCACCAGGAAAAGCAAGGGGTGGGAGACCACACACCTATGTCACCTCTACGGTGCTGCTGCTGCAACTGTCCAAGCAGATGGCATGGGATGCCACGTTGACTTGCTTCAGGTGCTAACCCATGGCATGCCAGAAAGCAGAGGGTATGGTCTCTTGCAAGAGTCTCCACATGATATTTTGTTGCCCTGTACTGCTCCTTGGCTTCTCCTGCTCCCATATAGGTGTGAAGAGCAGAAGTGCAGACACTGTTGGGTAGGAGCAAGGGGCACCCATGGGGCAGCCCTGTGACCTCAGGAGCAAGTCCACTCTCTGTTAGCAGAACTGCTTCAGACACGCATCACTTGACACTGCAAAGCAGCCTCTACCAAGCTTCATTTCTGCAGCTGTGTCACCCGTCACCTGTGGCTCTGAAGTCGCTGCTTGCAAGCCCATGCATCACGCACAACATACAGCCCTGGTGGACCCACCCACCACACAACATCACACCGAGGGGACTTGTCTCAGACTGCCAGGAAGCTGGCCCTGAAAGGGGGTCCATGGGCTTTTTCAGGGCACTGCACAGCAGTTGCTAGGTTGCTGACTCTAATGGTTTTGACTGTGAAGGTCTCCAGGGAAAACCAGAGCAGTCACAGGGTCATAGCTCCCTGAGTTTTTGCTATTTCATCCTGGACAAATAGTAAATCTCATTCCCTAAAATAGAGTCCTTTGTATTTTGCGAAGCACTGCAACGAGGGCTGTTTTTCACAAGACTCTGTTATTCCTATGACACCAGCCACATGACACCATGGCACATCTTTGGGCCACAGGGTCCACTGACAATAAATGGAAAGGCCCTTGGCAGACCCCAATTTGTGCCTGTGAGAGATAGGCTGTTCTATCTAATCCTGACCTTTTCGAAGTTTCCAAATGCTTACTTCCATTACTACAGAAAAATCACTGCACATTCTGGATTTTCTGAATTTTGTTCAAAATTTCCCATGATTCAAGAGATAACAGATCACACCCAAACACAGTTCTCTGGGTGATACTTACGGGGTGGGAGAGGCAGCTGATTCACGGGGTGCCAGAGGGACTTGCTGATGGGTGCAGAACCAGTCAAAGCAAGAGCCAAAACCAAAACACAGTGGTCATGTTTTTCAGGTCTGTCTTCTGACTGCAAAATAATGTTTCCTGGCAGCTCAAACTCCTGACATCAGCAGTGGGGTAATCACCCCTCCCTCATCATCATATGCTTTCAGTACATCATTGGGATATAGAATCATAGAATCATAAAATGATTTGGGTTGGAAGGGACCTTAAAGATTATCTAGTTCAACCCCTGCTGCCAGGGGCAGGTACACATTACATCTTCCTTGCTCAAAGCCCCATCCAACCTGACCTTGAACATTTCCAGGAATGGGGCATCCACAGCTTCTTTGGGCAACTTATTCCAGTGTCTCACCACTCTCACAATAAAGAATTCATCTAAACCTAATATCCAATCTAAACCTACTGTATTTCAGTGTAAAGCCATTCCCTCTTATCCTATAACAGGGT
Organism: Chiroxiphia lanceolata; assembly: GCF_009829145.1. Lineage (NCBI taxonomy): Eukaryota > Metazoa > Chordata > Aves > Passeriformes > Pipridae > Chiroxiphia > Chiroxiphia lanceolata. The sequence goes on along the minus strand of NC_045638.1, from coordinate 95,503,562 downwards.
CACTGGCTGCTTGACAAAGGAAGCAAGTGCTTTGTCCCCTGTGTTGCAGAATGAGAAACTGAGGCACAGAGGAAAGACAAGTGACTTACCTGAGGCTATTTAGAAAATGAGTGGTACATCTGGATCTAAAACCATGAAATTCAAGACCCCAACATCTTTCAAATCTCAGGGTCAGCAAATACTCAGTTCTGAATACAGGCATTTGTTGCTAGGTTTATGAATGGGGAGGTAGGGATGCCCTCTGAAGCATTTAGGATCCTGCAACCCACATTGATTTGGGTGTTTTGGAGGTTGCAGCCTTATCACTGTCTAGAAGAAGAACTCAGATCCCATAGGGATGGACAGAGCCCCAGGTTACCACATCTGCGATGGGCATTTGAGCACATCGATTCTGCAGGCATCCCATCAAAGTCTTGCACCTCTGACTTGCCCGATGCACTTTTTATCTAAGAAGTCATTTACATGGCCCACTCTGTTAGGCTTCTCTCCTAACAGAGATGCTTATTTGATGCTGACACTTGCTTCTGCAAGGTCCCACCGACTTGGTGTGCACAGACCACAGAGAAGTCACCTCAAGTACCTGCTAACTGCTCAGTCCCACCAGCTACCATACACGTGGGACCCCACCTCCCCAGGAAAGCCCAAGTCCTATGCTCCCCTCCCTCTCCGTGTTTGCCTTGCTCTTTAAATGGCTTTGTTTTGCTTAAGCATCCCTTTTCAAGTAATGTTTAGCTTCCAGTTGGAATGAGCTCCAGGAAGCATGGCCGGGTCCCTGCCTGGAACAACGGCCTGTAATTTACGGTGAGTTATGTTTCAATTACCTCGGTGTTATAGCATCTTGGTGAGGGCAGGCATTATGTCATGTCAGGGATACAGGAGAGGGAGAAAATACAGACGCTCCCATTACAGCCAGTGATGGAACAGTTTTAATAATACTGCAGGAAAAAAATAAAGAGAAGGGGAGCGCAAATGACTTTCCAGCCATACCATTACTGCACATTAGTAACCCAGCGCAGCCAGGGAGAGAGAGGGGGAGAGGGAAGTGGGGAAAGGAGAGGCACAGCTGAGTGATAGGGAAGAAGAAAAGGGAGAGGAGATAGAGGGGCCAGAGAAAGGGAAAAATAGGGTGAGGGAGGAGAAGAGAGGGAAGGAGGGAGGGAAAGGTGGGGAGAGGGACAGAGAAGGGCATCAGAGGAGCAAGGAAAGAGAAAGGTAAAGGCACTGAGTGAGAGATACAAGAGGAGAGGCAGCAGGAGAGGAAGGATGTGATCCTTGTAGAGCTACAGAGGGATGCTCACTGCCTCAGTCCCACAGCTCTCCCACCCCACAGCCCACTCCCATGCCCTCCACACCTCCACTGGCCCTGGTTCACCAGCTGGCTGTGGAGAATGGCAAGGCAGGCGAGAAGGCACAGGAAAGGGGAAGACAAGCAATAGTTATTAGGCTTTTGTGAACGATATTGCTTTGTTGCTGGAACAAAGCACTCGACTTTTCAATAATAACAATCTACTTTTTTTTTTTTTAATCAAATTTCCTTTGTCGTTGTGGCTTTTCTTAATTTTGTTTTGGCAGGATAAGCCTCTCACTTCCAGCTTGCTGCCTCAATCAACGCTCTGCTTTACTCTCAGTCACTCCTATCCATGTGCGCCAGCCTGCTCTCTCCTTCTTTATTTTCTTGACACAAATGGCAGTCATTGCTCAGAGAATGTGCTGGGTGAGCCTGCTTTGTAATTCAAACCTTTTATTCAGGTTACCATTATGTACTAAAGAGGAAAATATGTATTGGCTACACTGCCTCCTTACTGATGGTCCCCAGGATGGGAGGGAAGGGCTTGGGCACGGGACCTCATGAGGACCTGCTGCCCCCCTGTCTTGCTCATCACTTGCCTGGGAATCTAGCTCATTTTCACTGCCTTCCCACTGTGGGAAGCAAACCTTCTGGTTGGAGATGAATTTCTGACAGTGTTCCTGCTCGACAATGGGTTGAAAAAACCAAGAACTCTGGGAATATCAAATAGCCAACAGGAAGACTAGGATTGAAAATTGGGAGTGTTATTTGAAGGAAGCATGCATAATGAGATGTCTCCTCTGCCTGGGTAATTTATACCAGTAAAACTACTACAGATTGGTACCCACCTGTGTGGGCTTATTCTACCAGTGCAATGCCATAAAGCCTCAGCAAACCTAAGAAATGGATTCCCCACCATCACAAATGGCTTCATGTTGCTATATCAGTAAAAATAAAAGCTGCCTCCCTACCCCTCATATTTAGGTTTTCCAGAATGCTGTTAGTAGAGAGCAGGGCTAATATTGCAGTGTTTCAAGCTGCGCACATGCATCCTTTCAGTAGCATATCTGTACAGTACCAGTGAATACAGTCATGTAAATGTGATCTGAACCAAGCACTGGCACATGGAGGCACATCTCTTGTGTATGCAATAAGGGGTGCATGCCTGCCTCATGACAGTTATGAGAAAACAGGACACCAAATGATCTGGTTTAATATTAAAAGAACATGCATAGGCAATCCCTGTTCCAGTGCAAAGCCTGCAGAAACATTTTCCCCATCAACGTGCCCTGATTATCAGTGTGGATTTGCACTGTATCAGCAGCTTGCCACTGTGCGACTGGCATGTTTGCCATCCAAGTACAAAGACCTCAAATGCTGGTTCAGCCTACTGTAACTTCCCAGCCCTCCTGTACAGTGTGCAGTGTGTTTGACTGTTTGCAGCTGAGGGCTGCAGCTTCCAGAGCGGAATTTCTTTGTGGTGCTCTCACCTGACTTGCTGCATCAAAGCAAGGGGGCAGATGTGCCTCCTTCCTGGAGGCATCTGGATAATGCTGTGGTGGGGCACATGTAGTGCAGGTAGGAGGATCTCAGAGGTGAGGGGACTGCCACCAGCAATTTCAAGGGGATGGAACGTTTCCCTTGAAACGTTCTCCATCCACTGGATTACCACAGTTTTATAGGATGACATAGACAACAGAGGAAATTAGTAAGGTGGCCTGAGTTCCATGTTAAGGAGTTAACCTTTTCTGCTTGTCTGCTGACAGAGTGGATGATTTTCTGGTCAAACTGGATTTTTTTCCTGGACTTTTCAGGGAATATTTCTATTGTGTTCCTGGACCTCCCTGAAAAGGAGACCACAGTCTGCCTTATATTGTCTGAGGTGTAGTCTGGAGTTTTTCTTCAGTTAAGAGACTCTTTGCCTCAGGGAATGTTTCAGAGGAACTTACATGGCAAATGCATCTAGTCTGCATTACAAACAGGACACATTTCTCTTTCCAAGTGGATATTATGTAGTTTACTTTATTTATTTATTTGGTGCCATGGAGATACTTCTGCACAGGCAGGTAGTATTCAGCTGCATGTAGAAAAGGGAAACTTCATCCAAGCAGTTCTAACATAGCCCCTCATTTGTCTTGTGGTAGAATATAGCAGTAAGAATCTCTTTCTTCCCTCCATTCCTGAGCTCACAGATGTTAAACACAGGCGATGCAGATCTGATCGTCCTGTGGTTCCAGCTTCTCTTCCTTGTTTCCAGCTGCTAAATCACATTTAAACATGTTAACAATATACAAAATACCCTCAGCATACGACTTCCTTCTGCAAGTGATCACTGGAGTTGTCACAGGGGTATTATTACATTGCCAATGAGAAGAAACACATCTCACGTGGTTGTGAATGGAAGGGGAGGCATTTGTAAGGCAGCTTCTCAAGTAGGAGGTGGTCCACACTTTAGAAAATGTGGAGAGCCCCCCCACAGGAAAACCGTATTTTAGGAAGCACAGGCTAAGGAATTTACCTGTACTATGTCTACTGTTTTCCCTCCAACTGTGATTAGTCATTAAAGTTATACAGCAGCCAAGTTCTCATCAATGGATTTTTATGAGACACAGTACAGTGACTGGTGACCACCTGCATAAATTTTCATCTGATATTTTTTTTTTTTAGTTTTTTTAACCTAAAACATGAAGCACTTGTAGGATGTATGGATGTACCTTTGGGATGATTGTGAGCAATCACGTGGGTAGCAGCGTGTTTGCAAACGGCTACTACTCTGAGCCATGAGCCAACAAAAAGTTGGTCCTGAGGCACCAGGGAAACTACAACAGAGATTTGTTGGGCAGCAAGGGGTATAGCTTCATTCTTCTTCACACAGGGGAGAACTGGCCACAGATATTACGAGAGGGCTCTGTCACAGACTTAGAAAAAGAATTTTTCTCTTATTGTCAGTATTCCCTCACAACTACAGCTGGCCGTCCACTTGACTGCTTGTGGTATTACCCGAGAGCACAGGATCAAAAGCTTGCACAGTAACTGGGTCAGAGAGTCTCCTTAGAGGAGCCTGTGCTGTGTTTCTCCTCATCCCAGCCACCATGTTAACCACGATGCAGTGAACAAGTGAAAAATGCAGCGTCAGGTAAAATAACAAGACTTATGGCTGACTTTGGGGAAATTTTGGGAAATGAGGAGTGGCATCAAATTGCCTGCTTCAAGAAATTTAGAACAGTGGATTCTAAAAGTCCTTCTGCAGCACAGCTCTGCCTGATCACTTTGGTTTGTATAATAGGATGTATTAGGATCCAGTTACAAGCCAAAGTCCACTAGGGAGTGGAAGTGTGAAGCTTAATACAGTATCACAGAAACGAAAAGTGTCTTTAATAGTACTGAAGGGACTTGTGCTTGAAAGCATTTAACAGAGCCTTGGTAAGTAAACTGTAGTAATTGAGCTAGCAAAGGCATTTAGCTTGAATACTTTGTATATGTATAACAAAATCAAATAAGCGCCAGGAAGAACTGTTCTTCAAAGGGATAATTTGAAATGCTTCTATTCCCTCTCCAGACAAAGAGCACTTACTCATTTCAGTGCGCACATTCCATTGTGTCGTGTAGCTACAGTGACTCCTAGTTTGTGAACACAAAAGGATTTAAACCACAATGCATTGTAGTCAAGCTTCCATACGTACATTTATTTCAAGTCCACCAGGTAATGCAGCCCAGAACTTCAAACTGAGAACTCAGCTGATCGTGGCATCCTCTGGGACTAATCCTCCCTCTCAGCTCCAATTCTCTGCTTTCCCTGAGGATCACTGTTTGTCTGAAAAAGAAACTGGGGTGCTGAAAGGCATGGGAGGAGAGATAAATACTGAACATGAGAAAACTGTCAAAGAAAACTTTGCTGTGGTCAGTTGTGTGTCAGAGAAAAAGAGAGGGAGAGAAGAATAAAACCTAAGGACCACACAGGATTTAAGGATCTGACATCTACACCCAGCAGAATTCTACTGTTTAACACAAGGGGTTGTCAAAGATCTTAATAACATCTGGGTCAAAAAAAACCCATTAAGACTGTTTGTTTTCCTTGAACTGAACCCTGGGATTTTACTAACTAAAATTTAAAAAGGAAGTGAGGGCAAAAAACCAGTGTTATGCCTTGGAATCTGCTGCAGGGCCACACTGGGGTTGAACTTTCCCCTGTTCTCCTCTAGGAAAGAGTCTTGTTTAGAAGTGAGTCATAAGATGAAGAACTGAAGAACTGCACTTGCCACTGTTACACACACACACAGAAAATTCTGAGTCAGAAGGGACCCACAAGGATCATCAAGTCCAACTCTTAAGTGAATGGCCCATACAGGGATCAAACCTGCAAGCTTGGCATTATTAGCACCAAGCTCTAACCAACCGAGCTGTAGCACAGCGTTAAGTTCTAACTTGGCAAGATTAAGGAAAAATATTTGAAGTGTGGTGTGGAAAGTGGAGAATCAGTTTAAAATTTTAGGTGGAAATGTTTTTCCTTTTTATGCTTTATTGGCAGAAAATATTGTTTGAGGTCAGCTTTATGCGAAAAACTGTGGTGAACAGGAGCTCCCTAGACATGAGTTTGGTTTAACCTTTTTGATCTCTTTTGATATTCAGGAGAATTTCAGTTCAAGAATCTTCATTGGACCAAGATGAAAAGAGATTAAATTGAAGAGAAGAGGAAGAGGAAGAGGAAGAGGAAGAGGAAGAGGAAGAGGAAGAGGAAGAGGAAGAGGAAGAGGAAGAGGAAGAGGAAGAGGAAGAGAAGAGAAGAGAAGAGAAGAGAAGAGAAGAGAAGAGAAGAGAAGAGAAGAGAAGAGAAGAGAAGAGAAGAGAAAGAAGAGAAGAGAAGAGAAGAGAAGAGAAGAGAAGAGAAGAGAAGAGAAGAGAAGAGAAGAGAAGAGAAGAGAAGAGAAGAGAAGAGAAGAGAAGAGAAGAGAAGAGAAGAGAAGAGAAGAGAAGAGAAGAGAAGAGAAGAGAAGAGAAGAGAAGAGAAGAGAAGAGAAGAGAAGAGAAGAGAAGAGAAGAGAAGAGAAGAGAAGAGAAGAGAAGAGAAGAGAAGAGAAGAGAAGAGAAGAGAAGAGAGAGAGAAGAGAAGAGAAGAGAAGAGAAGAGAAGAGAAGAGAAGAGAAGAGAAGAGAAGAGAAGAGAAGAGAAGAGAAGAGAAGAGAAGAGAAGAGAAGAGAAGAGAAGAGAAGAGAAGAGAAGAGAGAAGAGGGAAAGGAAAGGAAAGGAAAGGAAAGGAAAGGAAAGGAAAGGAAAGGAAAGGAAAGGAAAGGAAAGGAAAGGAAAGGAAAGGAAAGGAAAGGAAAGGAAAGGAAAGGAAAGGAAAGGAAAAAGGAAAGGAAAAAGGAAAGGAAAAAGGAAAGGAAAAGAAAGGAAAAAGGAAAGGAAAGTTTTAATCAAGTTCAGGGCACAGATTTGTATGTCCATGTTTATAAGGTGCTGAGAAGTAAATAGAATAAGCATGGAAAAGGAAGAAAATAAGAAAGAGGGGTAGATAACAGAGGAGGCAAAGAGCATAACATGATGGAAAGTTGGAGGATTACTTCAGAAAGCAGACTTCAGGAAAAGACCCAGTTGCAACCCATGTCGGAAGCAGGGAGGAAAACAGACAGAGAAATGGCTTTATGAGACCTTCAGATGCTGTAGGAACATGTCTTATTGCTGGGAAAAACATATCTTCAGACTTATATAGGAGCCCTAGCTTTTGCAGCAAAGAGTGTTCCAGAAGATCTCTACTACCAAGGAGTGACATCAATGACTAGAGATCAAAGTGTCATAGCTGAAAGGGGGAGAACTGAGCTGAGGATGAGACACCAGCTTTGAGTCCCTTTATTTAAATAACCAAATAAGAACCCAGCTTAAGCTACAACACACTGGATTATTCTTATAGAGCTAGATGCAACAATGCACCGTGATGGGAGAAGAAGGAACACAAGGTCATTACTGCACACAGCTCTCCCACTCCCCCACTTAGCAAGGCAAGCAGCTGCTTGGAAAAACCGGGGTCCAACTGTTCTTTCTCTCTTCTTAGTGAATTTTCTCACCTCCACTGTCCCAACCCACCACCTACCTTCCAAGAAAACCAAAGCTGCGGTGATTTGTTTGTAACATTTAATTCTTACTTGAAGAGCTTATGTTATCAGGTTTAAGGAAAAATAAAGAATGCTAAACAACTTAAATGGCCAACAACTGACAAATAGCAAATAATCAAAGCACTCAATTCAAACATAAATGAGGCCAGGGATTGCCTATTATTCTGTCTTTGCACACTACTCAGAAAACAGGGAGAGGGGGTGCATTCTCAGTCAATCCCTAGGCACTGTCATAATAAACATGATTAATAGGCTATAATTTACCTGCACAAATAATTCAATGAACAAATACAAACAACAAACAAATTTGGGCAGTTGCGATCAGATCTTGAGCAGAATAGAGCAAATTCACTAAATAAATTGGTATCAGCTAGTCCTAGTAATTGCATTCCGTCTCCCAGAATGGCTCCTGGATTACTTATGGAACCCAAAAGCCTGCCAAGCATTTTACAGGCTATGTCCATTCTGTGCCTAGGAGAGTGGATTCACTGCCTATACCCAAATCACTGTTTGCATTTGCATTGACATTTTTATGGGGCTTTCTAGCTTTGCAAGTGTTTTCTAAGGGGTGAAGTTTAAAATAGCTCTGGTCCTCCTGTAATATTGCTGATTAAGTAACAGGATCAGACTAGGCTTTGCACTCTTTTAGTCACAAAAATGACTTACTCGGGGCATTAAAATAACAGCCCCTAGAGAAACATGTGCACAGGTTATAGAGAAGCCTTCAGTGCTGCATTAGCTTTCCTTGTTATTTGCTCTCCCCATGTCTCAGTTGTCCTGAGTTTTGAGTTTGTCACAGCTCAGCAGAGATTCTGGAAACCTGTGCTGACTTTATCCAGCTACGAGAGGAGTGAGAACCTCTCCTCCCCAGACCAGAGCTCTGGTCTATTTTGTGACTGGCAAGCAGAGTTCTCACTCTTTGGAAGAAATGCTGAACTAAGCTTTCCTGGGCCGTGCATCCTCCCTCCTGCCTCAGCCAGGCAGCAGTGCCAAGCGTGGTGGGTAAGCACAGGTTCCACGACAAGGTAAGATAAATGGAGAAACATGCACTGCAAGAGATGTTTATTGAGTGAGATGCTAAATGAATAACCCAATCAATGCTGTAATATTTAATTCAATACAAACTTCAGATTGAGAGTGTTCCCCATTTATTTTGTGCTGTCACAGAAATTGTCGTTCATTAGAGCAGTGCACTATCATTAAGAGGAAGAGGCTTCCAGCAGGAAGGGACTGGCTTCAGGCTGTGCAATGGATGCAGCCTCTGCCAGCTAGGGAGCAACAGAGAGTTTACTACCTTCCTTCTCTGCTAGGGACTTTGGGGAAGGCAGGAGTCATTGTGCTCTTCTGAAATGCTCCCACTCTCTGTAATGCCTTATGCCAATGTAACACTTTCTCCACATGTCCAGAAGCCCTTTGCAACTGTGTCTATGCCCTCAATCATTTGGACATATCAACCATAAGTCTAAACCACCCTATTCTCTGTCTTCTGGGCTCCCAATTCTCTGCTGGAACACTACCACTGCTCACATAGTCAGGAAAGGGCTGCAGTCAGGGATGAAGGGGAAGCAAGGGCCTGTGACTGTGTCTCGGGTACTCAGGCAGTGCCAGCTATGTGGCAAAAGAAGCAAGGGTAGGCAGAAAAACTCTCTTCCTGGGTAAAGTCCTGGACCGTCAACCTGCCCTTGCCTTGTGTCAATGCTCTCATCTCCTCAGCACTGTGAGGTCAGCTGCAGTGTGCCAGCACACCCTGCTTGCACTTGGACCAGCTTTCAGGCAGCCCTGCCTGCTGGCATACTGTCCTGCCTCACCACCAGCATAAAGTGCTTACCCTCTAACACATGTGCATTAGGATGTCATGGCAGAGGTTGCCAGCTGGCTGGACATCCCTTGCTTGTGACAGGTGGCACATTGTCTCTAAATCATCCTGGCCATTGTTATTCAGTATACCTGGCACTCCGTCCCCCACATTTATAGCTGCCACTCTCATCAATCTCAAACCATCTGGTATAGCTCTAACTTGTCCTATGTTTGATTGGATTTCCTGAGCAGAACACTTGACTGAGAGGTGCCTGCAACTCCTTCCCTATCCTGTGCTGCCTCTGATGGTTGTTGTTCCCTCTGGCCTCTGTCACTGGGCAGCTTGCGCCGAGATCCAGGATGAAGTCTAAAGCATAGCATGGCATCACTGAAGCCCCATTCTTTGAACTAATCTGTTCTCTTTTTCCTAGGGGTTTACATGAAAGCAGCCCTAGGTTGTTTAATATTGATTTCCACATGGGTGTTTGAGTAATGCATTCATTCCAGCAAGTTGAATACCTTCAGTGGGTGTTCTTCAAAGCCAACTTCACTCTTGAAGTGATCCCAATTAGCTTATTCACTCCCTTCTCAAAGTCCTTCATTCTTTCTTCTGCCTCTCTCTTTGCTCTGTCAGGCAAGTCCTTAATTATCCCCCCAAGTGTTGCTCAGGTGAAGCAGCTGAAAGCTGTGCTTAACATGTCCTCTGATTACCCACAGAGGACTAATGAAATAAGGACAGATTCAGTGAGTCTGGATGCACATGTGTTTGCATGCTCATTTAGTTCTCAAAAAGGAAACCAAGTCCTGCTGGTCCCTGTGAACTTCACCACTGCTTCTGGGAGACATAGGCACAGTGCAGGTTTATGTCAAACCTCAAGTGCTATGAAGGTTTGTATTTCAAGGTAATTTACAAGGAACTCTTCTGAATGGAGAGCACAAAACCTCCATATAATAATATGATGATCTAAAAGGCAAAGAATATGTCAATGCAGAGATAAGAATGTATGAATACAAACAAAAACAACCCCTTGCTCCCCTTTTCTCTTTAATTTATCAATACATTCATCCATTCTAAGTCTACCTCCTCACTTTTCTTATTTCTATGGCGGCAAGAAGTCATGTTTCATTTACCTTTCAAAGGCTGGTGAGTAACCAGAACTTTGTCGGCATCTTCATTTTAAACAGAAAAAACAAACAGCACCCCCTCAGCCCCCCTTCTCCCAGTCTGTTCCTGCCAGAAACATAGCAACCAGCATGCACAGCTTTCTGCAGGCAGCCTAGTTTGCATTTAATTAGTTCTGTGATATCCTAAACTTCTTTCAACCTCCGCCCCCAGAACATCGCTGTAGAAATCCTCACTCCGGGAATGGCATGATGGAGCTGTCAGAAAAACAGCATCTGTGCCAGAAAGTGTTTAGAGTATTTGAATTCCTGAATCAGGACACGACTTGCCTGGAGTATACTCTGTGACCAGGAAAACGAAGCAAAGCAATCCTATGCAGAGGAACAAAGATAGGAAATCTAAACTCCATTTTATAAGCTGGGACATAGGCAGAGATATGAAGCTACCTGCTCTCAGAACATCTGTCTGGTGTATCATTACAATGCCAGGACAGGTGCCTGCCTTCCCCTTGTGGGAGGAGACAAGGCTTTTCCAAGGTGAGGAGCAATCTTGTGGGACAAGCAGCCCTAATTCCTAGCATCTTCTTTTCCCAGCCATACATCCCCATACCAGCTGTGAGTAGGTCTTCGTGAGTCTCATTGCAACAGGGCTCATATCGTCATGGATCACCTTTATTTAGTCCATCCAAGGACACTTAACAGAACAGGCAGAATAACTTAAACTGGCAGAAATGGGTTTGTACGGACCAGTACGGTAATGCTTTCTGGGCACCTTACACTTTGTCAAGTGAGAGTGCTCAGAACCCTGATCAATAAACCCCACTGCTTCACCTTGCAGAAAACACCACCTCCATCTCCATGCAATTCCCATTAGCTCTACCAACTCCATCCCAGACCTGGGCCCTGCCTCCAAGTCTTCTGCTTGAACACCACACCAGAAGTTACAGAAAATGGAATGTAATCAGTGTGTGGCTGAATCAAGCTGCCTGCTGGGCATAGTTGTCTTTTCTATTTTTCCTCTACTGTCCTGCATTTCCACTCACAGATCAATCATTACCACTCCTCTTTTCTCCAAGGCAGCAGGGGTTTCCCAATGCAGTGTCAACCCCAGTGACATCCTGAGATGCTTGATGAGACAGTGACTGTTTCTCCCCTGAGCAAGGCCTCTCTTTTCTGTCCATTTACCCCAACCCATAAGTGCCAACCACAGGAAAGCTTCTCACAGTTGCCTGCATTTCTGCCAGCCACAGCAAACCCAAAAGCTGGAAAGCAAGCAGAGCTAAAGTAGGTATCGATATTTTTAATCACTCTGTCAGCCCATAACCCTCTTCGATGCTTCAACCAGGCTTACAGTTGGCAAGAGCACTGCTGACAATGGTACCAGCACACAGAGACCACTGCAAGGGAGCTTCTTGCTCTGGCCATTCACAACCTCTCAGCAGAGGAGGCAGCTGCATTCACTGCCAGGACTCTGTGAATTAAAGCACAGGGAGCATTCACTTCGTTCTACAGTTCCTCCCTCCCACCCCCTGCCACTCTGCTGCTGTTAAACTCATTGCAGCTTCAGCTGCTTTATCATCTCATTTGCTTTCTGATCTGACACCAGCCTGCCATGCAGCTGATCAAAGGCAGAAACCAGAGTGCAGCCAGGCTGAGCAGCCCCAGAATTCAAACAAACATGTCACTTCCCATCTCTGTATGTTAGACAACTTCACTTCTTTGTGTTACTGCCTCTTTTAATCTCTCCCTCCACACATACACACACGCCTTTGCTTTCTCTTCATCCTCTACGTTAATTTCCCATGCCCACATGCTGTCACCTTTTCCCCCTTCTTTTTTGTTTTTCCCCATCACTTTCCCCCTTTTCCCCTTGCTTCCACAGTCCCTCTGTCTCCATGATTCTACTCTGCACTGGTGTGGTCTCACCTTGAATACTGTGTGCAGTTTTGACCACCACAGTATAAGAAAGATATTAAGCTATTGGAGAGTGTCCAAAGGAGGGCAATGAAGATGGTGAAGGGCCTTAAGGGGAAGCCGTATGAGGAGAGGCTGAGGTCACTTGGTCTGTTCAGCCTGGAGAAGAGGAGACTGAGGGGAGACCTCATTGCAGCCTACAGCTTTCTCATGAGGGGAAGAGGAGGGGCAGACATTGATCTCTTTTCTGTGGTGACCAGTGACAGGACCCAAGGGAATGGCCTGAAGTTGTACCAGGGGAAGTTTAGGTTGGATATTAGAAAGAGGTTCTTCACTCAGGGGGTGGTTGGGCACTGGAACAGGCTCCCCAGGGACATGGTCACAGCACCAACCTGCCAGAGTTCAAGAAGTGTTTGGATGATGCTCTCAGGAACATGATGTGACTCTTGGGGATGGTCCTGTGCAGGGCTAAGCATTGGACTTGATAATCCTTGTGAGTCCCTTCCAACTCAGCATATTCTGTGATTCTGTGATTCTGTGGTTCTGTGCCTGCTCTCATTCCTTTGTCCTCTCTCTTCCTACCCTTGTATGTTCAAATTGTTTCACTTGATTGCTTCAGTTTCTTCCTCAGGCTTTTGGGAAAGTCTACATTGTTTCACAGGGGTAAAGTCACTTTCTGGGTTGTGGAAGTAAGGTCCCAGAAGGCATATTCTTTCCTTCAAAGCCATGCTTATACTATTATTAGTGTCAACATTATATATGTCTCAGCAAATGACCTCCCTTCTTGAAGTCTTTCATGGATCAGAAGCCTCTCAACACTTGAAATCCAATGTAGGGAAGAAAGAAATTCAGTGGTTCATTTCTGCAAGAAACCAAGGAAGAAAAGGAAGAAAAGAGAGGGAGCATGAAAAAGAGGAGTCAAAGAGAAAGGAGGAGAAAGTAAAAAAAGAAGAAAAAATAAAGAAAAAATGAAAGGTCTTTTGGGGAGAGTGAGGATGACAGACAGTAAATGAAAGGAGTTCGACTAGAAAACTTTTTGTATAACCTTGCTGAATTCCATTTTTAAAATAATCCCCAACTCTTGCATCTCACACTGAACTAGCAAACCTTGGAATGTCCCTGGTAATTCTCTCTATCACCTACACAGGACTACAAATTACTCACAATTTTGGATTTTGGGTCACATTTCAGTGTTTCTGTCTGCAATTAACTATACTCTGAATGGGGAAGGAGAGCTGTTCAGACCTGTTAAGGTTAGGAAGTGAGTGATGAGTCTGATCCCTTATGGCAAGCCCAGGTACTTGTCCCTGATAGTAGACAGACCACACAGAACAAAGGAAGGCATGGGAACCACATGTGAGACAGGTGAGACAATTTTGCCTCCACCTCCCTACTCATCGGGGCTCAGCCAAAGATGCAAGAGTTGGAAATGGTGTTCCAAGGCTCAAATTAATCTGCAAAATTTGTACTGAGATCTGAACATCTCTGAGGTCTTCAAGCAGGCATTTTGAACTACACCTACCTTGATTAAAGTATTCCTGGATTCAATTAACTGAAATATAATGGGATTATTTCACAACATGCAATCTGATTTTTTTTTTTTTTTTACAGTAAAGTGAGTGAGCGGTGATTACAGGGCTTAATACAGCAGGCCTTGTTGTTCCACTGAAATTAAAAAATGACATGAAATTAGGTCAATTTAGACAAAATTTCTGGGGGAAACTAAGGAATGGGGGAAAATATCTCTGGCTTTCCTTCATAAGATTATTTTTCATTAGATAATTCTAGAAAATGTATTCTGTGGCACATTATACAACAGAAAAAGAAACCGTTTAAATGAAAGACACTTCATTTTCATCAAAATAAAATACATACTGAATCAAAAGTTAAATACACACACAAAAGCATTTCCCCAGAATATTCTTTAATGGAAAACATCTTTCAAAAATTAGGGATTTAATTTCAGTTTCATGTCAAGTTCATATTTCAAAAAACTGAATCCTGAATGTCGATAGTCACAGGTTTTATTTTTCTAGATACTGCCTCTGGGAACAATGGTCAGCACAAGACCAGGCACAGGGTTGGCAGCAGCCACCCACCTCTGTGATGCAACTGTACTCAACCTGGGAGTGACTTCGAACATACTGATGGTCCATGGACTATTTTGAAATTCCACCATCCATCTCACTTCCCCATCTTGGTGAAATGAAATGGTTGCCCTCCACTGGGACCAAAGAGGAAACTTTTAACAAGTCCCTGATGAAGTGACCTCTGGGGGCTTTGCTTGCCATGGCAGTTCCAGAGTTGAGCAACTGACTGAGCTCCTAAACATCAAATTCTCTTTCTTCAAATCCGTTAAGCAGATTTTATTTACAATATCTTTCTACGTCAGCAACTCATTTTTTTAACCAAACTCCACCCCTTACACATCTGCAGATGTTCCTTCATGAATATGCTCTAAAACTTGTCCTTGTCCATCATATTGGGATACTTTACCTTGTGTTGCTCCTTTTGAAACTCTCAACGTTCCAGTTGAAGGTGTCTCTTTTGCCATGAGGCACTTAAGAAAAACACCTAAAAGAAAAGAATTCACAATCTATGGTTCCTAAATCCCCAGTTCTCAGCTTAATAATACATTTTCAGCTGTGCAGTTACAACATTCATAACTAGTGCTGAAAAATAATTTGCAGCCAGTAATTTGCTGAAAGAATTTAGTCCCTTTCTTTGCTCACAGATGGTCCCTGAGCAAAATCAAAATTTCCTCGAATGTACTCATTATTTGAAAATCCTCAACACATTTTTGGCAGGGCTCTTTTTTTTCTCCCCTTTAAAAAAACCACCCTTGCAGATTGATCACAAAAGCATTGCTTGTATATTCCACAGTTAGTATTCTAGCCATGAGCTGCTGGTTTGTTTGTGATTAATCATCAGTGCATAGTATGGTTTCCATTCCTCCACTGGAGGGAAAACAAAACCCCCGTAATTCTTATAGTCAGGTGTAGGCCTTGAAAAAAACCCAGGGGCTTTGATTTCCCTTGGGAAGAAGAAGCAGAGAAATTACACTAGGGAATTTTAACTGCTTTAATCTCTGGTTCTCACACGCCTTCCCATATCTTTCATAGTGCCTGCTGTTCCAGTTTCATGTGGCCTCCATAGAAAGTCTTGCACTGGTGGTGCAGCCGTGCAAGACCACATATTTGAAACTCTGCGTTCTAATGGCACAATAAAACAAGGAACACTCCATCCTGCTCCCCAGTCTCATGCAGTGAAATCAGTTTACCCCAGACTAGAGCAAGAAATCACCCATGGCAAGGTTGCAGGATGCTGCACTGGAAGCACATGAGGTATGGGACAAACTGGAGGGTACAAAGGGATTGGAGTAAACAGAGGAGTCTTCTCCAAAACTGTGAGACCTGACAGGCCTGATTTTTTAAAGGAAAAATCTATCTATTTTTTAAAACAAATAGATAAGGCTTCAAAAATTGATTGATAGGCTGGGTCCATCATTTAAAATCCATTATTTCATTGCATGCCAAGGAACTACATGCAAGGGACAAACTTAGCATTGCATTTAACTGTGTTCATACAAAGACTTAGGAAAAAGGAATGTTGTTTACTTGCAGGCTTGTTAAGGCTCAGTAGACTGATCAAATTCTTATGTTCTGCTCACCTGCTCCCACTAGCTTTGGGTCGTCCTGCTTTGCTCCTCTAGTTGGGACACTGGAATTAATCCAGGGCTGGGTGCAAACTGATGTCCCAGAGCTGAAAGGATCAGAGCACAATACAGTACAAATCCCTAAGCCATCCCTTCCATCCATCAATCGCTCTCTCTCTGTGCTAAAATGCACTACTGATGCAAGCACAGACAGAATTGTGCCACTCTTTGCAGCTGCCACAGGGAAGAATCACATTTACATTACTAAATGCAGCTTTCCAGCAAAAACACAGAGTGAAGTCAGAAGACAGCCTTTGATAAGGAAGAAAGAGACTTTAAAACAAATAACCCACATTCACTAACATGTATTCAAATACAGACAAGCGGAACAGTGGTAAAAAAAATAAAAAACCAAAACCCCTGACACTTCTGCTTCAAGCAGCCTTTATCATAGAGTGTGTGGTTTTTATTTTGGCTGTTACCTTTCCTTTTGATAGTGTCTTCTGAGTCACTTCTCAAAAGACATTTCTCCAGTTCCCCACATGTACTCTGTAGTGTTGGGGATCCTGATCCTGTCTCTTGTAAATGTATTCTGTGTTAGCCTACGCCAAGCAATGACCAGTCATAAAGGTGTAAAAGGCTTTTCTGCTCCTGGAAGACATTCTATGCCCACAGTGGAGCTCTGACAAGAGGTCTCAAATTTGACTTGTATCAAGAAGATGGGACTGCTGCTGCAAGAATTTTGACAACTATAATTTTTTTGAGGAAAAAAAAAAAAGAGTGTTTTCAAGGGGATGACATTTACATTCAAATCAGTTTGGTGTATGGGAGACTCTGTTTGTTAATCACATGTATGAAAACACCACAGAAAACCTTTGGGACATATAAGGTGCATTATGATAGCCTGACTAGATAATTGGTACACATTAGCCCTTACATTTTCAATATGACACCAGATTTATTTCATTTTTTGAACTGTGTGACAGGATGGTAGGAAGTGAGGAGTTTCTGCAGATGGAAATGGGCAGCTGCAGCTAACCTCAAACAGAAAAGAAAGGATTTAATGACATTTAAACAAAAAACAACAACAAAAAAACCCAAACAACAAAAAACCACAACAGAACAAAAAAAACCAAAACAACAACAAAAAACAACAACAACGACAAAAAAAAAGCAAAGTAGCTGTTGAAGATGACATCAGCAGGTTTCACAATTAGCCCTTTATTAGGGTAGGTAATAGATTCATGCCATTCAAAACTACTGTTTCTTGAACCGTGTTCTGGAAAACACTAGAATAGAGAGTTTTTTTCAACTGATATTCTGATATTTCTTTCTAGCTTTTTTTTGATGGCAGAAAATGTATTTTAAAAAATGGAGTTGAAACAAAGAACAATTCAGAGACAGGAGGTCAATTCTGTGGCAGCTTCCATGGCAATGGAAACATATAAAATAAAACACTACAAGCTTTTATGAAAGGTAGGTTTTTCATGGCTAGAACATTTTCTGTCTATTATAAAGTTAAACAATAAGGAATTTCCTCTATCAGAAATCAGAGGCTGAGTCAGTTCAGACTTAGGATGTTTGAAATATAATTAGCAATTCATACCACTCACGACACCATTTACCACAGATCTCTCTGCCCCAAGCATCAGAGTGTCTCAAGTTCAGATCCAGATCTGTGCTGGGTTTGCATGGCCAAGTTTTGGTAGCAGGGGGGGCTACAGGGGTGGCTTCCATGAGAAGCTGCCAGAAACTGCCCCCATGTCCAGTAGAGCCAATGCCACCCAGTTCCAGGATGGACCAGCTGCTGGTCAAGGCTGAGCCAATTGGAGATGTTGGTAATGCCCCTGTGAAAGCATATCTAAGAGGGGGGAAAAAAATATTGCACAGATGTAATTGCACTCAAGGAAGAGTACAGTGAGAATATGTGAGAGGAACAACTCTGCAGACACAAATGTCAGTGGAGAAGAAGGGGGAGGAGGTGCTCCAGGCATCAGAGCTGAGATTCCCCTGCAGCCCGTGATGAACACCATGGTGATGGATATCCCTCTGCAGCCCACGGAGGTCAATGGAACTGCGGAGATCCACCTGCATCCCGTGGAGTAGACCCACACTGGAGCAGGTGGATGCCTGAAAAGAAGGCTATGAGCTCATGGAAACCCATGTTGGATTAGGGTCCTGGCAGGAACCTGCAGAGAGAGAGGAACCCACACTACAGCAGGTTTTTGGGTAGGACTTGTGACCCTATGGGGGACCCGTGCTGGAGCACCCTGTGCCTGAAGAACTGACCCCATGGAAAAGTGACCCACACTGAAGCAGTTCATGAAGAAATGTTGCCCGTGGAAAGAACTTACACTGGAGAGGTTCGTGAAGCACTGTCTCCTGTGGGAGGGACTCTATGTGGGAGCAGGGGAAGAACTCCTCTCCCTGAGCAGTGGCAGAAACAACACGTGGTGAACTGATCCTAACCCCCATTCCCCACCTCCCTGTGCCACTGTGGGGGAGGTGACAGAGCCTGGGAAGGAGGGACGGATGGGGGCAAGGTATTTTTAAAGCTCTATTTTACTTCTCATTATCCTGCTCTGATCTTTTTAGTAATAAATTCAATTAATATCCCCAAGTGCAGTCTGTTTCATCCGTGACAGTAATCAGTGAATGATCTCTCCTGGTCCTTATGTCAACTCATGAGTGTTTCACTGTATTTTCTCTCCCTTGTCCAGTTGCAGAGGGGAGTGACTGAGCGGCTTTGGTGGGTGTTTGGCATCCAAACAGGGTCTACCCACAGTGAGATGCAAATTTCTTAACTTGTTAAAAAGTCTCACCAGCTAGGAAGTCGAAAGAGGACAAATGTTACAGTGTGTGTGTGCTTAGACACCTCTTGAATCAACAGTTAAAAAAAGAAACGCAATCTTTCCTGTTATTAAAGCTCAAGGTTTATGCCAGACAATACATGATACTCTAACCAAGGGGAGAAGGATATAGTGAACCCACGCTTTATTAAGGTCCAGCTGTACATGCTTTACTTTTCATTAGTTTTAGGTAGCAGATAAATACTAATTCAGGCAAGAGTTCTAACTGTGCTTAATACTTTAGTCTTACAACAGAATAATATCTCCAGCATCATTAAAAACAAACATTCAGATGGGAACAAATTAACTCATATCAATTCAGCCAGCTGCAAAGGCCTCCTTTCTATTACTGCTATTTCAGAAATTTTATGTTAGCCATTTCCAAATCACCTCTTAAAAATACATTACTTTTGCATCAAGCCTGTAAGGCCATAAGATTCAGGTCTTTGTACCCTAGTAAGGGAATGACTCCCCAGTGTCCCTGTGTTTTCTTGGACAATGCCCTACAAGTGGGGAACCACCTAGTCCACCTCTCTGCCACAGAGGTGGTACCGGGTGAGCAGTGGTGCAACAAGCCACTGTCATAGATGTATAGGTCACTTAAAACTGCACAAAGTCATCTACACTAAAATATTTATTTAGAGGTCTGGGTCTTACCCAGCAGCTTCCAGAGAAGGGAACTTAACCCCACAGATACACCAGGGATAAAATAAACAAGGAATGCAGCCTCTGCTTTGACACCTGTTTTGTTCATGGGTGATCAAATCATTTCTATTCTTTTATCTACTGTCCTATACCTTGAAAGCAAGCACCTTGAGCTTCAGGCAATACAAAGGAAGCTGCAGAAAGCAACAGTAAAACCCTCACTTCCTTCCTGGGACTTGCTTCTGTGCTAAAAGCTGGAGCAATCTCTTCTTTGCTTTTCCACTTACATTTTTTCTAGTTCTTTTTGACTAAACAAGAACAAGCCTTATTTATTCTTAGAAAAGTTGCTGGGTCACCCATAAGCCCAAATTTAAGTTCTGGTGGAAAAGGCTTTTCTGCAGACTACATCTGAAAACTGCCCACTCTTAGATCCCACTTCCTATCCCAAAGCACTTTGAGGAAGTTTGCATACACATCTGAACTTTTCAGCTTGATGTACTATCTCCCTGTGACTCATAAAAATGTTTCCATGAATATTTAAGTCTTTTAAGTTCCAAAAGGAAAAAAAAGGCTCAAAAGGGAAAGAAAAAGATTCAAACAAATACCATAGCTGCCAACATCTTGTGACAGAAAGTCAATAGCTTTTAAATCTGCATAAAATTACATACATTTCCATTAAATTACCTGCATTTGCATACAGTGATGCTACAAGGGAGTTGCAAGGCTCCCCAAGACTCCCAAAATTCTGACTTCTCCCACCATCCCAACGAAACATAAATTCTGCCATCCTTGAGCTCTGAAAGCAGTGGGAAAATCCAGGAGGGAATTGCTAGGGCATCTCCACACCCAGTGGAGATTCTTGTCTGACGAAGGACATGGGCCAGCAGCTTTAGGAATTCTCCCTGAGACCTCTCTTCCTTTCCCCCTCCCCATCTCTTCCTCTACTCCTTGGCAGTCCCAGGAGGAGACTGGGGAGAACAATTTCTAGCAGGTAGAATAAAGTCTGTCCTCCTCCTTACTGTCCCTGTTCCTCACCACATGCAGCTGAGGGGATAGTGTCTGTAGCATCCCGAGCTAGATATTCTCTCCAATCCATGGGAGAATCTGGGATCCCTCTCAGCCTCTCACAAGCTGGGACAAGGCAATCCACTGACACTCCGTGCAACACCATGGGTTGGGGAAGCAGGGAAACAGGGTCTGGTGGTAAAAATTACTAGCCTAGGGATTTCTGGAGTGCATGGAAGGGGAAAAAGCCAGCCTAGAGATAGAGAGTGACTGCTAACTGGAACCAAGAGCAAGTTTGAGAAGGTATGGGCGACACTGTCTTTTATCTGCAGGCAGAAGAAGTGTCTCCAGAGTAATACGAAGAAAAGGGAACCCGAGCTACAAATCGTCTGATCAAATGACTGCCATCACAAAACATTTAAGCACAGAATGTCCCAGCTGCTGTGATGGCTGTCAAATGTTCCTGCCCCCCCAGTCCCGTGGTGCTCCTCTCAGTTGAGGTGGCACAGCCATATTTGTGGGGCAAAACCAGGAACCCCAGTTCATATTGTGGTCCCCACATTGTGGAAGCCAGCAAGATTGTGGGTACAGTATAAGGGGGAAAAGTATGTGTGAACCACCTACCAGCCATTTTAGAGCAACTGGAAATTATAATCTTAGAGACAGTCTGAGTCTGGGGTTAGACAAGATATATTGTTTTTCACTACCTAACAAAAACCAAGAACAAATTTGATGAGTAATTCCTTCCTGTAACGGTCTCCCGTTGTGCTTCTAGCAGATAGATATATTCTGGAGACCATCCTGATGGCTGGCGTGGCAGCTGGGGGATCATGGAGTAACCTATTCCCAGGACCAGAGAGCATCCTGCACAGACAGCTTCTTCCACAATCTTAAGTCATGTTAGGGAGAGAGTAGGATGTGAGCAGCTCAGGATTTTATTTTTTCTTACCTTCTCATTGTAGCCCGCAGCCCAGGACCAAAGGTACTATTTGGTGTGCTTAGGTTTTCCCTGGTGACACTTGCCCACCAAAAACTGAACCCAAACCCACCAACCTGCTTTCTGAGAGGCCATGAAACAGGTTATTAATGAGTTGGATCAAAATGGGGAGTGTTTTGTATCCCACCCCCAGGCCCTGGCCTCCCTGTGCGTTAACTGCTTTTGAAATATATTTGGTAACACTCCGAATGTATTTAAAGGGATTGTGGAACTGGCCAATTTTCATGCTAATTAAAGTGCAGGAGATGGAAGTGAGCTGTTTGAAATACATTACAGCACCAAGGAAAACATATTGTGCGCTATCTCATATTTTTCAAGAGCCCATATTCAAATCCACTTTCAATCTGTGTGCACTGTGCTGTTGCTGTTGGTGCTGCTGCTGCCTGTGTTACCAATCCACAGGCAGCGTCTGTCCTGCCCCTGCGCTGGCCCAGCCTTTGGCATGGGATGGACCTGTATGCATAGCCTGCCCCTGGGGACAGAGAGAACTAGGTCAGTGGCTTGGAAGGAGCTGGAGCACCAGGCTCTCACATGGGGGGAGGCAGGGAAGGGAGAAGATTACTAATCTCCGCAGACAGCATAGCTAAAGGGGACAATATTTAAATTTCCCACAGAGAATGCTTGCAGAGGAGAGAGCCCAGGCTCACAACTGTGTTTCTCTTGGAAGGACTGGGGGAAGCACGAGGTTCAAGTAAGTGTCTGGGGGAAGGGAAATCTCATGAAGAAAGGCATTGTAGAGCATGTGAGCATCCTTTCTTCACTTCCCTGGATAGCTGGTTGGTCGGGTCACACTCACTGTCCTAAGTAGACAAGGGCTAGACCAGCACTTCTGAGCCAGAGCCATAGGTGTAGCTTTGACCTGGATTTCAGCTGCTTAGGTTGCATGAGCTGCTTATCAAATACAGAGCAATTTACTTACCTGACAGGTTTGTTGAGACCAATTGTTTTGTCCTACTTGCCCAGATAAGTTTAGAAACCCATTTCTTCTGCCCATTTGTTTATACAAAGTTCCTTTCTCTACAGGAAAAGACCCCTTCAGAGCACATGTTCATGTGTATGAACTAATTTCACTGTCTGGCTTGGGAAAAATCTGCATGTAAATTGATAGGAACACCCTTGAGGATTTCCCAAGGTAATGGTGCATGCCCAGCAGCCCTCTGGGTTCATCTCTGTGTGTACCTTTGATTCCCTGCAGATGGTGGCTGGCAGAGGGAATGATCTTCTATGTCTACTCCCCCATTTCCCCAGGAAGACTGTAAAGAGAAGGGTCTGTTGTTATGTAGACACACCTTTAGCTATAGGACTCTCATCTATGCGTGATTGCTTGTATGTAGGAATTATTTGGCTATTTTCATCTCCTTGCCCTCTCTCACTAACCTTTGGACACACGGGCTGCAAGCATATTTGTCCCAGGGGCTGAATCTACCAGGCTGCTCTGTCAAATGCTGAGAAGTATTTCTTCACCCTCAGGAGAAAATCTGCCTCTTTAAATATTTGTCTGACTCCGTGACAGCTCTTTGACAGAACATTTTGACTGTAAACTTCCCTGTTTACAGTAGCATTCAGTGGCAGAAGACATCTCTATCAGGGCACCCCTCCCTTTGCAAGCAAAGCCCTATTCCTGGCTGGCAAGAGATCTTCCTTCCCTGTTTCAGTTCATATCTGAGCTTTTTCCCCTCTGTTATCTTCTGTGAGGACCTCATTTCCCAAACCAGAATTTGGAAAGATAGTTGCCCTGGGGCTGGTATGCGTATTGCAAAGGTTAGGTAGCAGCAAGGGAGACGATAAAAAAGAGAGGTTCTTCCCACTTTGACTCTACCAAAGGACGGAGGTGATGGAATAATGGCAAAAAGAGCAAAGCCCTGTTCTTATGAAATGAAGGCGTCTCTTTTAAATGTTAATTGAGAAGTTTTCCTTCCTTCCTCCAGAGTCTGGCAACTGATGAGTGTGGGAGTGGAGGAAGACAGGAATTACCTAGAAATATCTGGGAACACCCTGCAAATCCAGGGATCATGTGGTTTTAGAAGTGGCAGCAGCTCTTAGGAGGCAGCTGAGGTAAGCCAAGATGAAATGTGGGAGTAGGGGAATTAGGCAGCCCTATCTGAAGCTGTTTCAGCTGTCTGGTGTCAGGTCCAGCTGAAGTCCTTGCCTTTGGAGAGAAGCCATCACCAGACAGAGCTAACTTTCTGACTTAGCTCTATGAAGGCAAAGCAGCTGCCTGGTCAGTGCAGTAACGAATTTGAAAAGACATGCCTGACATAAGTCATCACTAAAGAGTCTCTGACAGAATAGCCTGGTTTCATAAGCTTATGATAGACTATGCCTTTTAATAAGAGCAATATCTAGAGCTGTGACTTTGCAGATCACTGAGTACTTACACCCTGGCAGTTTACAGCATGAGAGTTTACAGCAGTTTACAGCATGAGAGCTAAATAGGAATGCTTGTAGGATCTAGGAGATTGATTAACAGATGTTTCCCATTGGAGCATGAACCACAATATAACAGAGTAGGCAGGGACAGCCTGTGCATCAACTTCACTTTGAAGTCAGTGGTGTGGTGCTGCCAACATTTCACCTGTAATGTCTTCTCCATGTAAAGGAAAGCAGGACCTTTGCTAATGTTGATGATATTCATGTTGTTTTGTGCTCATGACACAGAAGGTCGAGAAGAGCCATCTATCTATGGCAAACTGAGCAGTTTACAAGATCTTTATTGTTCTGAAGATGATGAGAAAGTTAGGAGTCCCAGAGTCTTGGGAACCTCAGGCATCTATTCCCAGGTCTTCATGCCCTTTATGATGCTCAGATTGGGAGCACAAATAGTTCTGCTGTGAAAAGCTGTCTCTCTGGCAGAGCCACAGATACTTGTCTTCAGAAGAGCACTGTGCACTGAGTGTCACCCAAAGGAGGGAGGGATGATCTCCTACAGGTTTTGTGAAAGGCACTGCCATTGTTCAGAGTGCAAGTGGGCTGAGGAGCTTAACAGATGGTTGCAGTGAGACACGGACTCTCTACAGATGGTGAATTCATTCCCTCTGAGATCAGTGGTGGGCTGGATGACAGCCCAATATGGTTGCAGACTCCAAAAGCCTGTATTACCCCCACACACCCTGTTTTCATGACATTTTCCTCTTTGGAAAAGGCAAAGGGATTTAGAGAGACAGAAACAGACATATAAATGAGTAGGGAGAAAACAGTGAAGATGGCAGATGGCATAGAAACAGGTATGTATCCCTCTGAAGGGTTGTCAGCATGGGAAGAGAGGGCAAAGCAGTTATTACTCACTAGCTTCCCTTGTGGACATCACTTCCATTCCATGGACATCTACAGGATGGGCACCCTGGTTTCCAAAACACAAATTTCATAAGAAAAATTACAAAGAATGACATCTCTGAGAAAATCTCCCAGGTCCTTGTCCTTAAGGATTTTTTCTTTGAGACCATGGTCACATTTTTAAGCACTGTCCAATCCCTGGATGGATTTTTTGCAACCAGCTGTTAAAAGGCTGGAAGCCTTTTACAGATTTGATGAAATCAGTGGAATTGAACATCAAATGACCTCCTGCTGTGAGCAGCCTCAGATTTGAATGGATCTCCACCTTACACCTCCCATCCCATAACAGAACATCAAATTTCACATCAAATAAGCAGTTTATTAAGTTTTATCAAGGGAAATTATTTGCTTTCTTAGCTATTTAAAAGTCAAACTGGGAAGGTGTTTCAAACCAGAAATAGCATAAATTGTCTCAAACGTGTTATTCTTTTTGCAATCAAGTCATGTTTTGAAGCCAATCCTCCTCCTGGTGATATTTCAGCAACACAACACTACAAGACATCATCAAGTCCAGGGTTTAGGAAACCACATCTTCATTCATTTCAGGATGATTTTGGGCTATTTAATGATGGTGATGGATAATACCAGGAAGCTGTCTGGAAACATTTGTCTTGGATGAAGTTCCAGGTTCCACAGCAAACATGTAGGTTGGAGAATTATCTCAGCAGCCAGTATCCACTGACTCATAGAAAACCTGACTCATAGCTATTGGTATCTACAAAAGTTCCCTTTATTTCTGTATTTCCCTGTAAGTTTATAAAATCATACCCACAAGGACTAATGACGTATTATCTCAGGAGTAAGCTTAAATTCGGCAGGCTGATATTCAGCAAACCTCTCAAGTTGGATGAAGGTCTGGATTAGAATTCTTCTCCTGGTAACTCCTCTTCCCAAAGCCCCAGGGCTTGCAAGCAGAGCAGTACAGCCCTTGAAATTCACTTCCTTCCAGTTTTAACACAGTATTTGCAAGGAAGTTTCAGAACAGCAGCTATTCCAAATGACACTGCTGCTAGTCCTAGTGGCAGAATAGATCTTGTGATTCAGCATTCAACACCTTCTCTGGAAGCTCTGAAGCAACCCTAGAAATAGTCCCTTTCCAAGATGAAAAAAGAAAAAAAGAAAAAAAGCAAGAAGTCATTTGCAGCATGCAAGTAGATTTGTAGATACAAAAAATACAGAGAATTTGTCTTGCCAAATATAAACTTGCTGGTGCAAAGATCTTACTCTAAAATTGATGGAAAGGCCCCTTGTGTTACATTGCTTCTTTGTATTAAAGTGTGCTAGAACACCTTGCAGGATAACACACAATATGAATGGTAAATCCTAAAGCTATATATATATATAAGTATGGAAATACCACAGTGGTACTATTGTTCCCAGGATGCTATATAGCAGTGCAGGTTGATCCCCAGTGGCTTTGCCAAGAGGTTCTGGGATTATTCCAGAGGTATTACTTTTAGCTTGGTCTCTCAGGTCTGCTAAATACTTCTCAATATGAAAACCATAGTACCATGACATTAAGGTGTTAAAAACACATGAGGAAAGAGTGGGGCAGGGAAGCCTGGAGCAGAGAGAGAAAAGTTCTCCCCAGTCATGCTCCTTTACCCCTCCCTGCTCTTTCGCTTTTTCCCACCACATTCCAAGGTTCACCTCCAGGTAGTCAAGCACTGGGGCCCTTGCAGCAAGGCACGCTGTTGTACAGCTGCTAGCCCCTTGCTCTCAGGGAAAATCCTCCTCCCAGGGGACTGCTTCGTTTATTTCATTTGTCTCCTTTCCATCTCCAGCCCTCTTCTCAGGGGAATACAACCCAAGCAGATAAGCTAATGAGACAATTAGCTCTCCGCTCTGCTCCCTGATTGAAGGGCCCTTTATTTCCCTAACCAGCCAAGCCAATTCTCAACATCATTGAGTGCTTGACTTTATTTCTGCAATGTGATTCATCTTCCCTCTTGCTAATATATAAACCTACCGTAAAAGGGTGTTATTAATGTTGCCAAGTTAAGCACTTGCTTGTTAGCAAACACTTAGACCTAAGCCTGTTTGGGGAACCTTAATTCACTCTCTTCCTCCTCCCACCCCAAAATTCACCTTGTATGTGTATTTTACCAAGGCCTTTAATAACCCTATCCTACAGTGATGTAAAGAAAGTCCATTCCACACCCAGAACACATTTTGGGAAGTGATCTATGAGGCATGATAAGCTAATCACTGTTTTATATTTCAGTTATACATTGGGCTGCCTGACAACTTTACTTGCAACCACCAAACCTGCAAAGGAGATTGTTGCAATGCAGCACTCAAAGACTAGGTACGGTCACAATATGAGAATCATTGTGAAATGTAACCCAGCATGCCAAAATTATATCTTAAAAACCCAGCATCTTCTGAAAGTGTTCACTGCAAACTCTGTCAGAAGGGGAAGATAGAGATCAGTGAAAAATTTAGGAACCCACTTCAGTTTCCCGTCAGCCCAAAGACCCTACCTCCCAGGTGATCAAACAGCAGGCCTTATACTTTGACTCCACTTTCTTCTACTTTCAGGTCAGTATGGAAAGTAGATTTCTTAGGCAATTGCTCAGGAAGGACTGCTCTGTCAGCACCCTGGCTGGCAGGGGAGGCAGCAGTGCCCTGCTCCTCCTCTGAACCTGTGCCATGGAGAGAGAAGCAGCCTTTCAGAGCCCAAGCTCCTCTGAGATGAAAGAGAAGGTAGTTGGCTTGCTTTTGCCTCTATATGTGGGGAAATTCAACAGTGGAGTTTAAGAGGTCTGCAGCATCTGCTCAATCAATGCACAAGGTCCCTGCCACCCACTCCCACTGAGCCATATAACCAGCTGTGACCACGTCACACAGCACTGTGGTGTAGTTGTCAGAGTATTAGCCACTTATCAGCCTTTCCTTGGCAGCACCCTGTCCACCAGATTGGGACCAGAGGGCTGCTTTAGTTGCCCCTGTTTCCATATCAAGTGGAAAAGAGACAAATGGCAGATTGCCAGTGCCTGAAGAATCACTGCTGGCTGCTGGGTCAATGTTTGATGTTGGTGGCTGACCAAATCCTTCAGGCCCATGAGATACTTTCCAGTCTTGCGCAACATGTGGTCTATTCAACACTTGCTATTGCAGTCTTGATAATTTAGGCTGTCTTATCTGTTGTTGATTTCCTGATAGAATGTTCCCCCAATCCCAGTAAAAGCTTACAGCATGGCCTGAGAGACAAATCTGCCTAAGAGCATCCATATCCTTTCCCCTTTTGGATGCAGTTGCTTGTAAGAAAGGTTGCAAAAGGAAAAGGAAGGATGGAAGCCAATGTCGAAGTCCTCACTAGATTCATCTTTTGCTTAGTCAAATCTAAAAGGGAACCTGAATCCAGGATAACCTGAATACTACAAATTATCTTAGCCCTATCTTAGCTTCTTTTGTTCCTGGTTTCTTTAGCCATTCCTGAGAACTCACAAATTTCTGTTGCAAGACAAAGAAGAGGTCTCCTGTACACACATACAGGATGAAATAACTGTCAGGTTTATGATGCATCACTCCATTCAGACAGAGCAGCATTTTTGCCCAGAAATTTCTACTCAGGCAGAATGTGAAGGCTTTGTGCATTTATCCCAGAATTTACAAGTGCAGGAACAGCTATAGAGCATACTCAGGTCTACGGTTCATGCCCTGACAGCTCATGGAAGAAGGCTCAATGATAAATAAATTCACATTGTTTCCACTTGGGATCTCCCAGATGAGTAGGTGGCAAGTCTAGCTACTGCGTCACTGAACCTCTTTACTTTTAAATGCATGCTAGAGTGTATTAACTCTCTTCAGCACTGCAGAGGGCCAATAGACACAGATGTACTTTTGTTGCAGAGATTCCAAGAACTGGTAACTGGTAATCGTACTGTATTGTAAACATTTGATTTTAAAAACCTAAAGGGGTGGAAAAAACATATTGGATTCATAAAATTGCAGTATATGTGCAGCTAGATTCAGTGGCCTCTGCCCAGTCAGGATTATAGGGAATAAAGACCAAAAGTTTGCAGAAACATATAGATAATTTTGGAGAAAAGCTTTAGTCCCTTCCACTGCTTGACAGACACAGCACAGCAAACACAGAGTTAAGGTTTTTCCCCTGCTACACTGCAGCAAAAATGAGAGATTTAAATAGACTGAAAATGTAAATCCAACATTTACTCCATAGACATAGGGAGGCAGAGTGAAGGGGAGGGGAGTGAGGGAGGATAGATGATCATTGGATGTGTGAGAAGAGAGATGCATCACATAGTATATATTTTATACGTATTAATATTCATATCATTTCTTTCTTTTCTCTCTCCAGGCTCTGTCTGCTCCTTCAGTTCATCCATTCCGCTTCAAGAGGGAGATGGATCTTTCAGCCTTTTCCTGCTACTCTAATCTAGAATCTAAACATCAAAACAGCATGTGGTTCCTTTCTCAGGAACATTGCAGGGAGATGTTGTTGGGACATCTACAGTCAGAAGTCATCCTAAGAGGGAAAGCAGAGTTTGCAAGATGGGTCATCCCATGCTCCCTGTGAAGATCAGAGATGTGCTTGGGTGGTAACATTTAGGAAGAGGAAGCATGGAGGGTGACACTAGTTCTTCCTGAGTCCAGAGAAAGCACCACAGCTTTTATAGATGCACAGAGTTTTAAGTACTGCTGTCCCTTATCTGGAGGTCTGGAACACCACATGGGACAAAGGCACCACATAAGAAGTCTTCAAATATGGAATTGAGGAATGGAGATAACCATACCTCTGGAAAAATGTTGTGCTATGTGACTGTGGTATGGTGGTAGTCAAGCCCAGTAAGAAGACAATATTGTCTTATACTGATCTGGAAACTAAGAACGCCCTGGTGTTGAGGAAGGACAGAGTCAGGTGTCCAGGACACTTGACTGGGTCTAAAAGGACATCAGCCTAGAGGCAACAGCATCAAGATCAAGAAGTAATATACAGGTTATACCGCATGAGAAGAGAGTTTCAATTTGCTGAAAAGAAGATGAGGCTGAAGTTTATGCTTAAAGGCTGCTGCAGTATTTTCATTCCAACACTACTGAAGATTGTCATGAAAAAAAATCCATTTTCTGTACTGTGTTTGGAAGAGAGACAGTAGCAGTCCTGGAAGACTGATGTTTCCCTCAAGACTCAGGTACTTCAAACTAAGAAAACTTGATGGCAGTGCTTAAAAAGCACTATGTGCCCCAAAAAAGCCTCGCAGCTGAGAAATAAATTGCTCTTAACCAAGTCAAGGAAAGGTGAGACTTAACAGCTTTTTCGCTTGTCTTGCACAGCTCTTCTACCTATCATGTTGGTATTCGTGCCTAAGGATTCCCTTAGGAATTCTTGCTTTCTCTTTGGGAATCAAAAAATCAAGACTTTGATGACAAAAAAACTGCAGAATATTTTTCACAGAGAGCAATTTAATCCAGAGGAAGGGACAGGTACTGTGGAAAGCCCAACATATACGTGCACTGAGCGACAGCCCTTCTGGAAGTCATCTCTATATGTTGAGTGGAAGCAGCCCCACACCATGGTCTGGAGTCGCTTCTGAGAACACCAGGGAACCAGGTTTAGAGCTGTGACATGACCTGTACTCGTGTTTCTCCATCTGAGCACAAAAGGTATATGTAGTATGTATATGCACTTCTCTTAAATGCAGTGAAAGGAAAAGCCATTTTATATTTGCAAGGAGGAGGATACCCTTTTTCTTAGCAAACAGTGACTCATTTATGTACTACAGAGTATTGCTCTTCCACCATGGAACAGCTTCTCTGAATTTTGGTAATGTGGAATGGGTACAAATCACTGCAACTATATATCTTTGGTCATAGGAACCGACAGATGTGTCCTTATTTTTTTTGAGAAATGTACAGAAGATTTACCATCTTTCCTCCCACAGCAACTGACAGTGTTCACAAAATTAGCATCCAGGAGATAAAAGTTCAGACCACAACCGGCTGCCAATTCACATAGCACAATTTAAGTCGGTGCCACTTTACAGGAAACCTTTTACAGGAAGTGCTCAGGAAGGTTTTTGATCTATGGATGTAAAGTAAGTACTTTTTACCCTTGCCATTGTTTGGTACAGAAGGAAGAGATTTTTAGCCTACCATGGAAACATGTATTTGTCAGCACTGTTTGTATTACAGTCACATCCAGGGCCTCCTACTGTGATAGATGCTGAATAAACATGCAAGCGAGAAGTCCACGCCACCTAACAAAGATATACAAAAGGAAAGAAATGAAACAGCTTGTCCAACACTATGAAGCAAAGCAGAGACAGAAAACAGCACAGACTGCTTACTCACATGTACTACTTTGTTTGTGGAAGCTGTGTATTTACTGAGGTTATGACTTCTTTACAAATGTACGCCTTCAGACAAAGGCACCGCTTCTGCTCCTAGTGTTTGCCAAAGATATATTTCCCGGTGACTTCTTTAATCCCTACAGATCTCTTCAGCAGTTCCATCCTTACCTGTAACTCCTAGACTCCATCCTAATTCAAACATACGAAATCAGAGCTGGGTTGAATTCTTTCTTGCAGCCCCAGAACACCATGTTCACACATTTCATGAGGATTAGCAAAGTCTGGTTTCCTCTGAGCTATGTTCAGCTGCAAGAAGCTTCTCTGAATTTTAGTAACAGGTGCTTCACATTGCAATCTTTGTATCAAAAGGAAGTAAAACTTTTTTCTCTCCATACTGTTTCACAAAAAATTGGACTAGTTCAAAAGTTCTTGGTGAGTGAGAGGAAAAAAAAGGTTCTGCAGACAGAGTGTGATCCTTTTGTCTTATATCCTAAGCATACAAGATAAATGTCACGCTGATTAATTTTTTTTCTCAGCCCAAAATGAATAGGAATTTAATGCTCAAATTAAATTGAAGAATTTTAAAACCCAAAATATGTTTTACTGAACATATTTTATTTTAATCACTTTTAAAACCTGTATTTAAAAAAATCAGTCCTTTCCTGTACTTAGCATGTATTTTCACTTTGACAAAAAGCCTCTAAAAGTCTTTTGGAGAATACTTTTATCCTTGAAATTTTTAAACATACCAAATGAATCCCTCAGGCAAATTTTTTTCCAAGTTGGTATTTTCTATTGGAAAAAGATTCCCATTTTAACCTTTCATTAATAAAATTTCTAGCCTGATTGAGCAATCTTAGCTAAGTTGTGAGTGAATAGTTTGCTTCAGAGATCATTAATCCAGGACCTGACGTGAACTGGTGTTTTCACAGCCTATGGCTGTACACTGGAGCAAACTGTGCCTGGAAAAGTGGGTGTACCTGTATCTTTTCACTGTTGCTGAACCACGTGTTTTCAGTGGGCATGTTGGGGGGGGGGGCTGTGAGGGCAGGAAAGGACACAGCATCCATGCTCTGGAACGAAGCACAGTTGAGTAGGTCATATGCATGTGTGGTCTGGTGGACAGGGTGACTGGAGCTAAGCTGAAAATAATGCTGATGAAATTATGGCTAGTGGAAAATGTTTCTGAGATACAGCTTCCAGCTGTATGGCTAGATTTCTATTTGCAATTCTTCACTCCCATGGTGTTCGTGAAGCAAAAATCAGCTTTCCTGAGAAGTTGGTGCTTGCGGTTCATTTTGAGTTCACTAGTCAAAGGCTTAACTAGTTCACTCACATTTCTGAAAAATATGGCTACAAATGGATTCGAACATGAAATACAAAAATAAAATCCTTTTTTTAATTCTGCAACAAGTTTAATTTTTAAAATATTGCTTCAATAAATATTTGTCCTCCTTTTAAAAAAAAATATTTCTCTTTTTGTGTAAGTCAGAAATAGCCAGATCAATTTTGTTAAAAAACCCCAACAACTACTAAATAAATCCTTTGGGCTTAGACTAAGCATGAGCAATTTCATCCTGAAAGAAGAGTCACTTGGAGAGTTCAGTCGAAATGGAAGCAGAGGTTTGGATGCTGCAACTCTTTCAAGCTCTTCATTTTGTGTGTGCTGCTGGTAGAGGCACAAAGAAATCTGCAGCTGAATTGGCCTGCTCTCAGGGGATGGATTTTGTTTCCAGAGTTTTCAGTACCACTAAAAGGAAACAAGTCTGCATGGGTGCACAGAAGGGTTGACTCACTTGCCCGAAAACCATCAGTTACCCTGGGACAGGGACTGGCTGACCCTGGAGACTTGGTTCAGCAGGGGTGCTTGTTCCAAGGGCACCTGCTCTGCTGCCACGAATCCTTGTGTGTGCATGGTAAAAAGTCCAAGCCCACCACCTGGACAGTTGCTTGTCATTGGATTCATTTTCTATGAGAAGTACCTGTAAACTCTTGGTGAGAAGACACAGTTACTCCAGAGTGCTTTCTTACTCTGCTCTCTGTACCTGCCCTGGCATGACTAATTCACAGTACATGAAAACAAAATGCACTGCAGCACACTTCAGTGTTGTATTACACTGAATGATAGGTCTCCCATAGATGGCCTACTGATGTACTACAATCAGTGTTAAGCAAGTGAAAGAATGCAGCAAGACAGCATCGTTGAAAACTCATACAAAGAATTACTTGAAGCCTTCATATATCAAGCAAACAAGAGCGGGGGGAGGGGATAGGGGGTTATCTGAGCTGGTGTTTTCAGATTAAATTTGAAGGGAGATGGAAATCAGAGATTGCAAAGCAGTTAGCTCTCTGCAGCTGCAAGACTATATGACTAGGTCTCTGCTTAGCACATGCCTCTCACTGTCCCACTATGAAAGATTTCAAATCTAGAGAGATCTCGAAGGGACAGCTGCAGCCATCCAGCGTGTTGTGTGTAAAGCCTGCTCTGTAACATCTGATCCTTATCTCAGAAGCCCAGATAAATTTCCTCCCAGTTCTCCAGCCTAGTGGATCTTGGTTATCACTAACCCTCATAAGCTTTCCTCATAAGCTCTGCTCTTACCTTTAAGCATGGCAGGATTTGTGTGAGCTGCTGTTGGGCTACTGTCAAGAGTTAGATTGTTCAAGCCTCTCCAGTATAAGCAAGTCCAGAAAGCTGCTCCCTTCGAGTACAACAGGTCTGGAGTCAGTCCCTTGTCTAACAAATCTGGACACCTCAGTTTTTCATATCCCAAAATTCCAGACCTGAGCATCTGAGGCTGCAACAAATTGAGCCATTCCAACTCTCTTAGGACACTGCTCAAGAGAGGAATTCAGCACTTGGCTAAGGCCTTTTCAGCATTCATTGCAGGATTACTCCTTACATCGTACCTACAGGGATGGTAGGCTGTGGAAAAGCTGATACTTGAATGAAGTGCTGAGTTTTGAGTGAACAAAAGGCTCATTTGCCTAAAGTGGGTGTGTTTGTGCTGCAGATAGTTTGAAGCCTTTGATGTGATAACTCAGGAACAACTTGTTCTGAAACCATTCACTTAATGGAGGCATGTGGAAATTCAGCATTCTTGCTCCTTCTCTTTGCTCTACTTCCCATACAGCAGTGAGCACTAGCAAGAACTGGAAATACTGTTTAGTGTCTTGCTAGAGATCCCCTTTTTTCCACGTGTGTGCTGAGTATAGAAAGCAAAGGTCCAGCATACTAATGAATAGCCCGACACCATGTCACTGGGAAATAATCCTATTTTCTGTGTCAGACACAAAATCTCTCTCCTCACAGTCACTGACAGAAGAAGAGAGAGGCAGGATCAGTAGGACTAAAGGAGCATCTCACTAGATTTAGAGGACTTCAGCAAAGCCCTGCTTACTGGCTAGTTCTCAGAGAGCTGGGGTTTGGAGGTGGCCCATGCTGGGGTGTCACTGGGCAGACTCACATTCTTAAAGTGCAAAAGAAATGGAAAAGAGCTCAGGATATGCCTGCATGGGTTTATTCTCTTTGCTGTGGAGACTCAGAGGCACCAGTCCTCTCCGGATACTTACTGAAGAGCTGCTGTTTCCCTGTGGAGCAGACTCTGGGCTGCAGAAGCCCTTTCCTTTATCTTTGCGACTCCTAAGCCATGGCACAGGCAGCTGTGGGTGGGAGAGTGAAGGAAGCTCTATGCAGTACAAGAGGAGGAGTCACTGAGCTCTACAGAACTTCTCTGACATGACAGGAAGGACATGGCATGGAAAACTGGATTTGCACTCTCCCTCCTTGTCTGTCCATGGGACATGCAGGCAAGTCAGGGTGAATGGGGGAAGAGAATACTAGCAGTCTTTGTATCAGGTACACCCTCCAAGAGGGGAGAGCTTGTAAGACTGATTCTCAGAGCTGCACATGGTAATGAGGAGGGAGGCAGTGGCCAACCTGCTGCATTTGCCCTATTTACAACACTCAACAAATTTGTGCTGATTTAAGTACAACAGGAGACAGTGATGAGAGACCTGGCTGACCTGAAAGCACTCTCACTTTGCCTAGACTACTCAGGGAGTACAGCACAGAAGGCACACAGTAAGTCGTTGCAGATTACAGGCTAATGATATGACACCGTGTGAGTTGTCAAGTGTATTGCCACTCTGCCTGCCCTTAGGCAGAGGAGGCAGACACCACCCTATATGCATCTGGCAAGTACACCAACTGTCCTCAGCTATCAAGGACAGCCAGGAGAACTAAGCAGCTCCATTCCCAGCTCAGATAAATTGGATCAACTCCCCACTGCTGCTGATGGTTTTTGCCTATGGTATTAAGCTACTTTGGACCAGAGATCCATTCCCTCCTTTCCCATATTGCTCCCACTGCTGCATCCATGGCAACATTAGGAGCTTAACAGCAGACAATTCAGCCAAGGCCACCCGCCACTTCAAAGCACACTCCCCAGCTTGAGGATTCTTGTTTGTTTTAGAGTTCCCACTGTTGCTATCATCAATGGGACATCATGAGTATGGACAACAGAGCACACAGGGAATAAAAAGCCTGATACCATTTCTGTGTCAGTTTACTGCTAGTCTCCAGCCTGAAGGCAAACCATTATTTCATCAAGGAGGAAGAGCACAAGAAGCAGCAGACAGCGTTCCCTTACACACTCTTCTTTTGGCAGGAAATGAGAATGAATAGGAAAAGATAGGGTCAGAAGGGAAAGTCTGGTGGAATAGATAAGAGCAAAAAGTCAAAAGCTGGAGTAATTTCATAAAAAGAGCCCAGGCTTGCTCCCAACCATGCAAATGAATGTAAGTAGCATCTCCTTTCACTAGCAAAGCATTTACTCTTTAGCCATTAGTTACCGTCTTGCACACTTGCACAGCTCCCAGTCACCTTCAGCAAGGAATTATATTTATGCTCATTCTCAGTTGAAATAGGATGCTCCAAGATGCTCTTGGACTGTCCCAAGACCAAATCTTTCCTACCACTTTACAGCACCAGGAATCTTCTTTGTGTATGATATTTTGAGACATTATCAGTGCAAGACAGTGAGTAGCACAGGATTATATGCTGCAGAAGGACTCCAAGTCCTTCAAGTCCTGCAAAAAAAGACAACAAGCACCAGACACCAAACTTAGAAACGTTGACAACAAATAGTATTTTCTTAGTATACTAACCTATGCGCTAATAGCCTTAATAGCCATTCCCCTCAAAAATATGTAAAGAAAACATGGAACCAAGGGTGCCAGCAGCTTGAACCTTCCTACCAGCTAGACAAATAAAGTATGGAGATCTCCTACAAACATTTTTCATATCTTGCAGTAGATGAATGACTTCAGTGTAGCAGCTCTATCAATACAGGTTTGCATTTCTCAGTTATTTTTTGCAAATGTTTCAAACATCGGTCAGTGATCTCCACCACTAGATTATTTTTCAGCTCAAGAACTCCCCAAGGCAATATCCTAAAACTCCATCTCACCCAATATGGAAAAAAGAGAAAAGGAGTGAAAAAAACACCCTCCTATGCCCTGTCAGTAGGTTGCATTAAATCTTTCTTTCATTCTCTAATTATTACTCTCTCTCTGAAGCACCACTTTTTTCCAGGAACATTCTTGTGCTCCAAGTAGGTTATGAAATCTGAAAACTAACTCAAAAGCCTTTGAGAAAGAAAGAAAAAAAGCAAAAAAGCCCCACCTTTTCTTTTTTCGGGAGAAGCACAGATTAAGTGGAGTAAGTACAGTTCTGTAAAGTCTCCCTTCAGACCCCTTCCAGAAATTAGCATATCTGAGACAGCAGTCTTCACATCAGTAGTTTTAACTCCCAGTTTACATCTCTGCTATCACAATTATTTCCATGAATGTGTCAAAATCCACAGTGAAATAACTAGTTTTCATTCCTTCTCTATTTTTAGAAGTCCAAGCCTCAGAGACATTTTTTCTGTTGATTAGAGGTTTTTCTGTTCAGTTCATTGATCACAAGGGCCATTTACAAGACTCTGAGTTAACTAAAGCTGATTTCAAGTCCACAAAGTGCTATAATGTTCTCAGGTGAGATACACTTAGGGAGAAATAACCCCATGCACCAGTAGGGGTTGACCTGCTGGAAAGCAGCTCTGAAGAGAGGGACCTGGGAATCCTGGTGGGCAACTCCCTTCCAACTCAGGATATTCTATGATTCTAAGTTTCATGGGGATTGGAGCATCTCTCTTATGAGGAAAGGCTGAGGGAGTTGGGTCTCTTTAGTCTGAAGAAGAGAAGACGCAGAGGGGATCTTATCAATGCATACAAGTCTTGATGTCTGGTGTCAAAAGGATGGGGCCATGTTCTTTTCAGTGGTACCCAGCAACAGGACAAGGGACAGCAGGCATAGCCTGAAACACATGAAGTTCTATCTGAGTATGATGGACAATTTCTTTACTGTGAGGGTGATCAAGCACTGGAACATGCTGCATAGAGAGGCCATGGAGTCTCCTTCTCCAGAGATATTCAAAACCAGTCTGGACATGGTCTTGTGCAACCTCCTCTAAGTGAATCTGTTCTAGCAGGGGGGTTGGACTAGATGATCACTAGAGGTCCTTTCCAATCTCAGCCACTGTGTCATTCTGTGATTTCACATTAACTCTAAATACAGGCAAGATGCTCTGGGAACAGTCTCAAGGAGAAAAGCAGCTTAACTAGGCAGACTTGTCATCAAGTACAAACCTAACCAGAGTCCTGAGCCAACCTTTGAGAACATGTCTGTCTTATAGCAACGACCCAGGCAGTCAGTCCCAATAAAATTAAACTAATTGTTAGAATCAGGACTTAGATTAAAAACCATTTGAAACCAGTAAACCATGGTGCAGCAAATGCTTGCTAGATCATAGAAGCAAAAGTCATTTCACACTGACTAGGAGAATACAGTTACACTTAGTGAACTACAGAGTTTACAGTGCAGGGCATTCGATGGCTGATGGTGCTTAATTGTATGTGTACCTGAATTGCTGATGACCTTATTAGAAGTGGGCCTAGACTGGGGA
This sequence comes from Chiroxiphia lanceolata, assembly GCF_009829145.1. Classification (NCBI taxonomy): domain Eukaryota; kingdom Metazoa; phylum Chordata; class Aves; order Passeriformes; family Pipridae; genus Chiroxiphia; species Chiroxiphia lanceolata. The sequence continues at coordinate 95,465,523 of NC_045638.1, read as the reverse complement.
CCATCCACCAGCAGCAGGTTGGAGGCAGCCACCCTACTCTGTATGATAGTTGTCCTTGTCATACCAGGTGATGTCAGATGGGACTCTCTGCTCCTCTTTTATTTTGCCTATCCTACTTGCAAATAATAATTTAAAATAAAATGAAAGCATCATCCTAGTATCGTTTCCAAGACATGCTAAAGAGATTTTTGTGGGGTTGAGTTCTCTTTCTTTTATACTGTCCTCTGTAAGTGTTGGTAATACCTGAAGGTAGAACCAAATCTTCAGGCAAGATCTAAGCAGACCCAAAGCACAGGTAAAGCATTAAACCCCAAATACAAGTTCCATCTTGATTTGGTGCTAATTCAAGGATATTTCCTATGCATACCCTGTAACTGAAGATGTTGAGTTCTATTACTGTTATTATTTTTAATGATAGTTTAAAGGATTGCTAGTGGGATAGTAGAGCCTTTCATTGCTGGGGCACAATCCACATTTGGCACAGAAGTGCCTGAAAGTCATTAAAGTCTTGTATCTAGACAGAAGACACAGCAGGCATAGCAAATGTATGAGAGAGGATCATCCACAAACCTCAAAATCTTCTTGACTATTTTCTCCGTCACATCTCCATGAATTAGACATGCCAGAATATAGAGTTCAGAATCACAGCCTTGTTCATAAATAACCTTTGAAACTCACCATAAATAACTTTTGAGATTCTTGTCATTCATTTTCTCATTTATACCTTGCAGTTGAAAGACCATACTGTATTGCACTCCTGATAGACACCCTTCCCAAACCTTGAGGCAGTGCCAAAGACCCCCTGCAAGGGAAATCTAACCCAGAGAAGTATGAGCCCAAAGCAATCCTCTTCTCTGTTAACTATTTTTGTCAGTCCCTACTGTAAAACATCACTACTGGGACAACAACTACAGACAGAAGCCCAAATACATTCTTGATGACTTTTGTCTGCTAAACCAGAAAGATTATTTGACCATCAGAAAAAAGAATGAAGCTAGAATAAACACAGTAATTTGGTTTAGAGAGAAAAGACATATATGCTAAGCCTATTTTGCACTCTTTAATGGAAAGTTTTTCTCCTCCCTCTGCCCCACTGCCCTCAAGCAGAAAGCCCCACATTAATTTCAGTGTCATTACTCTTTTCCTTCCATAATTCAGTGGGCTCTGTATATACTTCTTTCTCACAAGCCTCCCTCCCCCCACCCCCCCAGCCTCCCCCCAACTTCCCCATCCACATCCCGATCTATTCCTCAGAGAAAGAGGAACCCCATACCTTTCCACACTACCTCCCCTCCTCTGCTCTCATTAGTTGGATTCAGGATCCACTGGATTTGGCTGCTTGGGCTCCCTCCCCTGTCTCCAGGGTGGTCATTCACAAGCTGGTTAGTGATGAGCTGGGCTGAAAAGTCCAAGTTACCCTTGAGAAAAACAAACAAAAAAGCCTAGGGACTCAAGCTGTGGAGGTTACACCTACAGTGCAGATCTTCATCCCAGAACAGCTATGCTGGGAAACCCTTTTAGAAGATAGGACTGGTATCTTATTGTACGATTCATGCCCAATTATTAACCTTGTAAATATTTCAGGTTACACAGCATATTATACCTCTAGTTTATTGATATGTCCATAGATTATTAATCTTTCATTACACTAATTAATTATCATAGTGATTTGGCAATTATCTTCTGTAAAGTTTGGCTGGGACCAGTTGCAGCCTCTCTCAGTGCCTTTAAAATGTGGTCCAGATCCTTGCAGAATGCCAGATGAAATATATGGCTTTCTTAGATCAAAACTGGGCTGCTGACAACTCTCCCAGGATATGTATTGACAGCCTTGCTGTCTTACAAGGTACAGACTGTATGGAACAGCTTATAATAACCATAGATGCAGAAGCAAAGAAAGATATGCATAGGTTTAACACATATCACTATGCCCTTTTCATATTCCCACAGAGGCTGGAATTAAGGCAGAAATTTCATCACAGAATCTGTTTTATGGATGGCCTGGAGATTTCATGGAGACATTTTTTCCAGAGATACCACTTAGTCCTTTCTTTGACTAGAGAAATCTTATGTCATGCACTGCAGAATATGGTTTACTAATCACCAGAGCTGGTTTGAATGGCTCCATGGATCAAAACTGACTTTACATACTGATGCCAAGTGCATTTGCCATTCTCCTGCATTGATCATTAGGACTCTTTGCTTGTGAGGATCATAGAGTGAGTCATTTCTTTGATGTGTGCAAATGCCGGAAAGCGCTGAGGCTTTTACAGGAGCTGCTTGACTACAGGTAAAGAATGCTGCAGCTTTGGGGATGGCCTCTTCAAAACAATTAGAGTCTGCTTGTTCTGCCTTCCTCCTTAAAGGATGACCATGGCTCATGTTGTTTTGGCAGGATGGATATTTTGTTTCTGTTCTTTGGAAAAACTCATCCAAGTGCAGCCATCACAGGTCCTTTCAGCGGGAGCTAACTTTAAGCTCTGTCCTTTTGTCCTCTATCACCACCCTTTTCTTTTCTGCTCTCTTCACCCTCTGTAAGGTAAGCTAACAGTGTGCCACTGTGATGGTCAGTAGTCAGCCTGAGCCAAAACCCTAGTTATTTGAAATCGATGTGAGCACTTCCTCCGAGTGAAATCGTAAGAGGATTAGGCTTGTACACAGTCAGCTCCATTGAACCATAGCAGACATGGTATGTTCATGTTCACCAGCTTCTCAAAAGCATGTGTAATAATTTGGCTGGCTGTGGTTGCCTCATTCTCTTGAAAATGTCATGTCCCAGGAAAATAGTGCGCTTTCCACTCCTGCCTACCTTCCTAAAGACGGCTCTTGCTCTAGTCCTTAGAAGAATAGCCACTGACTTTAGAAGACTTTGGGTCAAGGCCCCAGCCTGAGTTTTATTCCTGGCCACGTCCACGTTGTCTATTAGCACTGACAATGGATTCAATATGGACTGAGCACTGTACAGCCTTTGCAGTTCTGAAGTCTTTAGACCTTCTGGGCAAATGTTCAGTACACTTGGGGAGTATTTATCACCTTTCATGGAGATCAACACGGAGAACATGGCCAGTGAAGTAAGTTCATTGTTCCGTGCCCATATGAAGTGGCTGAACACGAAATGCATGGCTCTGTTTCTCACCGATGGCCGAGTTCCCCCTGTCTGCACCCAAACCATTCTCTATCCCCCGTGCACACTGCACCTCTCCTGTCCCTATGCCATCCACCCTCCTGCCCAGTGCCCATCAGCCCAGTTTGCATGACAACACACTCTCCTAAAGCCCAGAACCAATATGCACTTGCCCACAGAGCATCAAAGGAGTGGCCACAAATGCAGGAAGAGAACACAACAGAAATGTACGGTGAGGGTAACCTCGAATTGAGCTATCTGACTTTCTGGCTACAGCTTTCAATGGTGAAGTATGCAGCACCATCCTGGGAAGGGATGCTGCTGGCAGCCAAACTCCTGGCTGCAGCTTTGTGCTCTGCAAAAGAAAATAAAATCCCTGGGAGAGAGAAGAGCCTTGGAGACACTTAGCAGTATACTGAGATGAAGCATTTGTCTCCAGGAAAACTTGTTCTTGGATTTTGCTTTTTCAGTTTGGTAAAGGAGAAGCTCATATGTGAACAACACTGTCTGGGACCTCCAAAAGCTAGTATGAATTAACAAGGACTGCCTTGTTTCTCCAATGTTGTTAATGGAGGTTGCTGGCTCCAATTATAGTGACTGAAGTTCTCACTATAGTGATGTAACTTGTAAATATTTGAGTGGCTTTGCTTTTTTATATGAGCTCCCACTGCCCTTCTTCATTTTGGAGACAGAGGCAGCACATCTGGCATTTGGAAAAACAACTACATCGACAACCCCCCCACATTATTAATATTTAAAAACTGTCTCCTGCACATGAATAGAGAAAGTTTATTAGCACTTCTAATTGCATAGGCCTGTGTAATGGGTTTATGTAACATGTCATCTTTTCTACTGAGCTCACCACTATAGGCTTTGAGAGCCTTGGAAACATTAAATAATTTAGCCTCAAAATAGCCCCTAGTGGTGTGGTTCAGTGTCATTTGTCTCCATTTTACAGATGGGGAACCAAAGTAAAAAACTTCCCATGCTTTCCCTAAGGTCACTCAAGGAGCTTTTGGCAAAGCTTCAAAATATTGTGTCTCTACCTTATTTTTATCCCCTGAAAAAAACCCCACTCCAGTCCAAAGCAAAGCTCACAAGTCACAAGTACTGCAACTGGGTTTTGGAGATATTACAACCTGCAGTCAGATTTCACCTTGTTGCCTAGAGCTACAGAAGATCTATAAAAAAAGAAGTCTTAGGCTGGGCTAAATTGTGGCTTGCATGGCAGAAATGTAACTAGGATTTAGTGCTTTAAAAGTGATGACTGAAATGATGAACTGATAGTTCACCCTAAAAGAGGAAAATAACATCATGAGAAATGGTAAAATGAATTTAAAAAGTAGGGACTAGGGAGAGCAGAATATTTTCCTGTTTCATCCTGATGTAGCAAATAGGTTTGACTAAACCACCTTTCTTAGTATTCTAACCTGTCCTTAGGGGAAAATCTTGCAATAAATAAACAGAAAAACCTGGGTAATGGAGGAGTTCTAATGAGATATTTTCATAAAAAGTTTTTAATACACTGAAATGTTTCACTTTGACATTTCCTAAACAAACCTTAACCTTTTCATACTCTTTTAAGAATTGATCAACCCTGTAGAGAAAACAAGAAAATATATGTATATATTTTAAAATGGAATTAAATAACTCAAACCAAAACATGACATTGACATTCAAAGGAAACACTGGACACCTAAATTAAATTTCTCAGGCTACAGTGAAATAAACAGTTTATTTCCTGATCCATGCCACATTTTCTGGTTTGATCCAAACCAGACCTTTTTTGCCAGCACTTTTGGCTTGATCAGAAAATTATTTTCTTTTAACTCAGTTGTCTTCTTCTTTTAAACTTGTTTTTAACCCTTCAAACACTGTCCAGCCATGTCCATACATTTCATCTTAAGTCTCTTTCTCCATGGCAGTTTAAACTAAAGGTTTATATTCAATTTGCTGTTCTAAGCTTACACTGACAGGTTAGATTGGGATCTGGAATCTGTGGATTCCTGCACCTCAAAGACAGTGGAGTCACATGTTTCAGTCCTGAGGATCCACTTGTTGCAGCCAGTGAAGTGTAGCAGTGTGCCAGCCCTCTACCTGCACCTCAATCCCACCCTTTCGTCTTAGAAAAGCCACACAACAAATACAACCACATTAATTCAAGGTCCTGTAGCAGAAGTGGTAAGAGAAGAAGCCTACAGCTAACAAAAATGGAAGAGCATTTAAAAGGACAGAATACAAACTAAGTATCAGAAAATAAAGAAGAATATTTGGCTTGGGAATAGCCTATTCCATTTTGTGGAATGTGTGGTAAGTAGCGTATAGATCTATACCAAAACTCTTGGCAATACTAGCATGTTCCCAGCCTTCATGGCTCCCCCTATAGAGACCCATTGGAGCAGTTCTCAGTCCACTCCTGTCTAACATCTGGAGGAAAATGTGAACCCAGACACCTCAGTTTTAGACCTAGAGAAATCTGCTTTATTTCCTTGCTTATGCTGAGCCCACTGGACTGGGATGGCTCATGGCTTGGACATGATGGGCTCCATGGATGAAGAACAGATTGTGCAAGCTGAACCCAAGAAAGATGGAGATTATGCTGGCAGGCAAAAGAAAGCACTATGAATAGTTTATGGACCCTCTGTGGCAGCCTTTACCTAGTGTGAACAGCCACAAACCGTCTGTTCAGGCAGTGCTCTAGGAAAGGCCCAAGAGTCCTCTGTCATGGACAGAGAATGCCGAGGCAGAGCTCTCTGCCATCCCCATTTGGCTAGAAGACTCCACTCCATCCTGGCACAACATGTTGGCCTTGGGTAGCCAGGCTTTTGTCACCTTCTGTTTGGATTACAAGACTGTGATGACCCTTTGGAGACTTCAGCTGATACTGCTCCCTGCAGCAATATGAACAACTCTGAACACATCTTACTCATCCTCTGTTGCCTACGCTGGCTCCCCAGAAAATTCATACCAAAATTCATGGTCTTGTTCTTTATCCTCATAGACTGGGCCCAAGATATTACAAACACTGCAGAAAGCTCTCAGCTGCAGATGCTGTTCTTTGCCACGGTGAGAGTCTGTTATTAAGGGAATACTTCCACGGTGAAATGATGGAGTTTTCTTGCTGCCAAGTGTTGATAATGATGATTTCTAAAGGTGGCTCTTTCACAGACTGCCCCAAGCCTTATGAATTTTCATTCCTGGTACCAGGCTTATTTCTTCAACTCTGTTAATTTTTGGTATAGAAGTGGGTTTACTGTCCCCGTGTATTAAAAAAAAAAAAAAAAAAAAAAAAAAAGGTAAAAAAAGTTAAGCGAAAAACATATTTTAGTAAAGAATATTAAAATCCTAAAATCATCTGGAATACTATTGAATGCACTGTTCTGCCCCTAGGAATAAGTCATGCCTTGCTAGTGCCAGTGGACAATCTTCTGGAAAGTGCCTAAATCCTGCAATAAGGATGGAAGCAGAAAAACAGCACAGAACAGATGCTTGGATATTAGTCTGATATTTGTGTAAGTGCTCAGATGCCCATCTGTGTTTCCACACTATCCCTTCTTGACTGGTAACTCACTGTTGCAATGAAAACACATTATCGCAGTCCACTTTGACAGAGACTTAGAGACTTGTGCTTTACTTGGCATATGTTGTATATCAGAGAACATACAGCAAGTTATCGTGATTCAGTTCATAAGCACAGTTTGTTAAGTCAATGTCTTATGATTTCCAAGGGAAGTCCACAGTCAACTGCAGCTTCCCAAACAGCCCCTTCTCATAACATGTAAGGTTTGCTCAGGCCCAAAGCCACTTTCAGCATTCTATATAGAGGATGCTTTTCTCCCATTTTTTCGGTAACATATCCTGTCCCTTTCTTAGAACTGAAAGAAGTTCTGATTGTGAGGGGGATGAGATACACTTTTGCTTGAATTTGTCTTTCTGAGTAGTGTGAATTGTTCCTTTGTCTAAGTCTGGTGACAGACTGTTCTGAATTACGTCAATACAGGTATATCAGGTTGTTCCACCAGAGCACGAATTCACTGTGTTTTTGGAACTAGGTATGGAGCTATGGTAGGTGCAACTTGGTCCAAGCTGCTAATGTTCCAGTCTTAGGATCTGAAGAAGTGGTAGAAAACAACAAACCATCTTTCACTCCTTCCAGTGACAACTCATTCTCTCTTTCCACTCCTACATTATGGAATGTCTTTCTGCAGAGCTAAAAGATATATGTTCTGTAGGTGAGAATAGGTGTTCACAGCAATGCTGGGCATTGAGAAACTCTAAGAGAGATGGATCTTTGCATGGCAGAAAAGGAATATATTCTGACACAATGACCTCAAATAAAAATGACAAGTGAGGCTTCTTCCAGCACAGAGAAAAGTGATGCCCCCAGAACAGGTATGACACAGTTAAGCAGATCCTTAAAGCTTGGATAATGCTGCAGAAAAAGATAACTACTGATAGATACCTGATTTTTTTTCTTATAGACTCTGTCTTTCAACACAGGCGCTTTTCAAACACACTTTACAAGAATGCTGGTGTGATCAGTTCTTTGTTGGTAATTTTTTTCTTTTTTTTGTCTTCTGAATATTTAAAAGACCAAATGTATGTCAATGCCTTTCAAAGTCTTTCACATCACAAGAGACATACCTGTAGATTTGTGCAAAGTGAAAATGGATGAAATATCACATGCTTCATTGGAACAACTGCAAATAATCAGAGCTGAAATGAAACCCAAATATTCTGAATAGACAATTTTTGACCAGTAGTTGTTGTTCAAAATCACACACAAAAATAATTCTGACAATCCATTCTGAAGAACAAAGACACTGCAGAAATGTCAAATCTTTCCCCAGATTCCCTTAGGTCTTTGCAAGGGATAGACTGAGGAAAGCACAATTTGTAGGGAAAGGTACCATCTTTTCATAGGCAAATAGAGAAAAATGGTGTGAAAAAGAAACAAAAGAGTCCTTTTTTCAGATTGGAAGCAGAAAATTTCAAGCTATATTGTCTCTTTTAGATCTAAAACCAGTGTAATAAAAGACTTGTTTCCATTTGTCTGATAAAATTTGCCTTGTTGATATCCTTAGGCCATCATAGCTGCAACAACATTCTTACTATATGCAAGATATCAAATTCCTTTGTCTTATTCAGAAGGCTGGAAGGGACCGTGACAGGTCATCTAGTCCATCTTCCTCACTTCAGATCAGAATCAAATACACCTAGATCATTCCTGAAACTTATTTATTTAATGTGTTCTTAAAGACTTTTAATGACACAGACTGCACGACCTCCTGAAGCAATCTTTGTCTTACCTTTCTTATTGCAATTTAAACCCATTACTTCTTTGTCCTATCCATCAGGGCCAGGGGGAATCACTTCCTCACTTTGTCTTTTCCAAAACCTTTTATGTTCCTGAAGACTGTTGTTAACCTCTCAGTTTTGCCTAAGTTAAACAAAACCAGTTCTCCTGTCTCACTGGTCTTTTTCTCTAGGCTATTTCTGACTCTGACTTCTGTGCATTCCTAATTATTTCTGTTGCTGGCCTATAAACCGTGTTTGTCCTGGGATTTTCTTGATATCCCAAAGTATTATTTACTCACCAGTATGGAATATGGAGCATGATCTCAAAATGGAACGAGCTTAGAAAGTGATCTCTCACTTTCAGGAACCAGTGACCTTCTCTGCCTGCCTCACTTTAATACTCCTAGAGCACAACAGCCTGTTGGCACTCAAAGTTGAGGTGAATATACATGCTTTTCTCTTTGCAAATTTTTTTTGATCCCAAGAAAAGATAGATACAGCAGACTAATGCATGGTTCCATTAAGGGGAACAGTTCTGAGATATCAAGAAGAAAAGAAATATTTTGTAGTAACAAGAATTTCAGTTTTCATATGGACATGTCGCAGGCTCTTAGCATTAGACAGGATGCAGCAGGTTATTATTAGAATCAACCCAACTTACCACATGCAAAAAGCGTGATACAAAGAAATAATGAGATGAAGCCCAAAGCCACATAATGAGAAATAAACATAAGACAGACTAGAAAAGAAGACACAATTGTGGTTCTTTTTGGTTTTTGCCTTTTCTCTCCCCCCCCCGCCAGTGCAGACTCTGGCACTGAATTTTTCTTGCACCTTAAGGGAAGATGACTAAGGCCTGGTTGAGGCTGGAATTCACTGATGGAGTGGGGCAGAGAAGTCAATTGAGCAAAGAAAGTGAATTTTCTTCATGTACCATGAGTGGAGCACTGCAATCTATTCTGCTGGAGCTGTATCAGAGCAATGTGGTGGCATTCATCTTCCACCCAGAGCCTGGGTAATGCTTGTACCTTTTTGTCTTCAACAGAGAGGCAAAAGGATAAACTGAGATTAACTTTCACAGGATTTTGTTGCAAAACAAGTGTGTAAAAAATGATTTTAAGTGACCTAGATGATGTCTTTTCATATCAATGTTTAGCAATATCTGCCTCTGTAGATGATGTAGCTGTTAGTACTGTAAGGATCCCTTAGGACAAACTCCTGTTATAACATATTTTCTCTGCACCAAAGCCTACATAAATGTTAAATGAAGCCAGTTTAAACAAATATAGGTAACAGAGGGAGAATAAGCCTGTTAACAGAATCAGCATTGCAGTCACTAAGTCATAATATTTTATTTATTTATTATGTCATAATACCTATAACAAAAGTAACTAGATGCTATAAAATAATACTTACAGACATAGAAGTTGAAATGACTCACCAAGTCCAATCCTTCATAAAAACTCCTCTGATTCACAGTATCCAGTGAAAGAAAGAAAAGAAAGTATAGCTCCTTTCCAATCCCAAGTAATGTTTAGCCTTGTGCCTGGCTGAGCACGACAGCTGTAGAACACGATACTTTCAAAAATGCAGCTTCCAAAAGAGCCTTAGACCACCATGCAGTACCCAGGGTGTGGTCCTCCAACCTGTAAGGGTGACAGAGGAAAGAAAGATGCTTTTTCCCAAATGTGGCTTACTGTCAGCTGCTGGACTGATCCAAACCAGTCCAAATTGGAAGGGTGATAGAGAGGGTAAAAGGAGCAGAAATAAGGTTCTCAGCATGCTGGACAGCAAATGTAGCTAGAAAAAGTGAACCAAAGCACTGCACTTTGGGCCATGTGAAAACACAAGAAGATATCAAAAGTAGGGAGCAGGGGTATCTGTGCTGCAGGTTGGGAGTTAAGGTAAGTTACATAATTGTGAGAAGACAACAACTGGGTCAGAAATAGAGAAAGAAAAGTTGTCCATGTCATAATGGGGAGCAGCAAAGGAATAAAAGAGGACCTCCTCAGCCAATATCAAGCTGTACTGGAAAAAAGTGATATTGAAGTGCTCTCAACAGAAAAATAGCAAACACAACTTCTCTCTGCTATTCTCAGCAAATCACCTGATTTCACCTCTTCTGGCACTTGTGGTCCACCTCTCCCAAACTCAGCCTCAGCAATTTCTTTAACACTTAGAGTTTGAACAGCTAGCAAGGGATAGTGCAGGGAGAAAAACAGTGTGACCAATGAAAAGAAAATCAGCACCCTCTTTTAAGCACCTATTTCCTCCATGTCACATCTCTTTTTTATCCTTTCCTTCCAAACCAGGACATGAAAACAGCATAATGCAGAGGCACTCAGATGGCATTCCAAACACAGTGCATTGGAAAACACATTCCCTCCCTGACTCTAATAATTTAGCTTTGTTTTAGTTTCACTCTAATGAACATTTATGCTGTAGCCAATCTTCAATTTATACCATCTAGTCCAAAGCACAATTATATGTCGAGCAGAAAATGCAGCTTTGACTCATAATAATAAGATTGGCACTGTGTCTGGCAGTTTTTCACTCTTCCTTTTCATGCTGCAGCCGTATCAGTTGGGCAAAGATTTTGCCATATCTCCCAACAAAAGGTCAGGCTGGCAGACAGAAGGGAAAGACTGAGGGCTATGTAATATTGGAGTAGGACACCTTCTGAGATGCCCAGCATTTTCTGAAAAGACATGTAGGAGAGGCATTTTCTCAAAGAGCTGTCTATGTTAAAGAAAAGAACAAGGAGTGCACTCGGTGTGTGCTATCCACATTGTTCTGTCTTCATTCAGAGAAGACTCTCACACAACCCCACCGGTAAGTTAGACCTTTTTCAGTGCAGACCTAGACCTATGGTGCATTTGAGTGCCTGATGGTGGCAAGTGTGTTCAGAAGGACATTTTCAACTACTTTTGAAACAGAAGTATTGTCTGTTCAAGACGGTCTGGCAGATTTTCCTTTAGGAAAGATGGTCTTGTGTTTAATTTGAAAGTCAAGATGTGTCAATAGTCTTCTTGACTATGCCTCTGACTTGCACAAGATACCAAAGCCATCACTTAACCTCCTTCTCTCTGCTTCATTTTCTTCATCAGTAAAATAACCAATTCTCCCAGTCAACAGGCTCCAGACTAGTCAATGTCAATTGTAAATGTGCTTTGAGATTGCAGAGTGGAAGTTGTTAAAAAAGAGTTGAAGAAAATATGGGTCCCGTAGCTATCTTTTGGAGTACTACCACAATTTCAGCCTATACAGCCATTTCTTTCCTGCCTATGTCTTGTGCAGAGTTGCTGCTGCAAAGCAGTGTACTGAAACAGCTCCTGGTGAAGAAATCACTTGAGCATGATGGTCCTCACAGTGGCTGGAAGGTGGCTATGAACAGAGGGATTGTTCCTGTTTGGCATCTTCTTTCTTTTGGCATAATATCAGACCCTATTGCATTTTCACCTGCTTAGCCTGGTGGCACCTCAGCTCATCCTTTGTGTAAATCCTTTATTTCTTTATTTTTTTTAACAGTGGGAAAGAGTTCTACCTGGCCTCTTTTGGGGGAATATCATGCACAGTTGGTGGTGCCCAGAAGGGAGAAGCAGATGCTGTTGAGATATTCATGGTGTCCAAAATAGAAAGCAATTTATATGGACAATTAAGAAGAGTCACACGGGACTTTGGTGGTTGGAAGCTACCAGTCTGTAAGCAGACAGTTTCTAGGACTTGAAAAAAAAAAGAATTCACCTGAGGCCATGCAAGAGAAGAAAATTATATTGAGAGAACAATTCCCAAGTTCATTCACTAGGGCTTTAAGCTCCAGATTTGCAGTGGAAATGCAATATGTGGTGTCCTGTCATCAAACAGGATTTAGAGGACAGAGAAAGCAGTCATCAGAGAACAGGTATGAAATTGTCAGAAAGAGCAAAGGCAAAGCAAGACAGGGTCTTAAAAAATACTACAATAGTCTGTCTGTCCTGACTCTTGTTTGCCATTATGCTGTACCCTCCTCTGATTCTCTGAGCCCTAGCTCCTCCAGAGTATTTTCTCTTCTCATTCATGACATTACAGAGGAAAAAGACCTGATGAAGGGTCTGAAATATGGTGGAATGTGTATATGCCTGACATCTATTTTCTTGTCGTTGTTTTTGTTCATTTGGCATTGGGTAGATGGAGAATGTCAGAATTTTCTCTTGACCTGATATATTTTCCTGCTCATTCATCAATTAAGAGAGTTCCAGTTTCAGGCATAAAGGAGTTAAATCAATTTGCTTCAGAACAACCCCAAGAAATCACTCAATTTTTTTAAAAGTCTCTGGAGGGGTGGCTGAAGGCTCAGCAGCCACATTGACATTCGAAGGCATAAGCGTTTAGGAGAAGGGACAGATATTATGTGGTTTTGTCCCTTCTCTAGCTGACTACACAGCTAAATGCACTGTCTGTACTTGCATTTTCCCTAGACATTGCTAGGGGCTGCCTTGTTAGGTTTGGAGTCCCTCTGAGAATATGCTGCCTCTCAGCAATACAAAGAACCAGAGGACATTTCTCACTCAGCTCTCCGTAGCCAGAGCTGGCACAGGCTGAGCAGGAGCACATCACACATTGACTCACTCCTCACTTATTTGCACATGTGAAGTTGGGCCAGCTCAAAAATCCCCTAATGAGCCATCACCCTGCAGGATGGTGTGAGATTCTTCTCCAGTTCTTTGCCTGCTGAATTGAACTGTTTTAGCTGAGTAGCTCCAAGACTTCTGCTTCATGCAATGTGGGATCTCAAATGACATTTTTCCTCTGGTCACTTAAGTGAGATAAAATCTCTGGAAACAGCTCTCCTGAAGCAACCAGCCTCTCACAAGACTGAAAGTATAACTTGCTAAAAAAAAAAAGAAGGGATGGATTGGTGAGACCAGATATGGGACCCAACTTACTGCAGGTAGTGCTGAAGTCTGTATTTTCCTTGCTTGCTTCATTCAGATTTTGCTGGTGAAAGGAAGTATCTTCAATCAAGGAATGAAAGCTCTACTTCGTTTCAACATCTTTTGCTCATCTTTCTTCACCATCTCTTGCAGTTGGGTTTCCCATTAAAACCTAATCCTGCATTGTCATGTCCTTTTCCTGGCTGTTATGCTGCTAAGCCTTGGCATTGTGTGAGTTGAAGTGCTTTTTTCTCTTCTTTTTCTTTTCCCCCTTGTCCAAACTGTGTCTCACTCATTCTTTCCTCAGTACTGTTTTTGACCCAACATATACAGACCTAGGGGTAAATCAGATGTCTGTGGTATACAACATCTTTAATTTCTTGCTCTATGATGTGTTTTGTCATTCTGAATAAGAGTTTAGCTACTCACAGATAATACTGTAACTGAGGAACTTCTGTGAGATGCAGTTCACATAGGATTTGAGTCCTTGGTCTGAATCAGGAAGAAGGGGGACCTGAAGTTGCCTCTCTCATAAAAGGAACAGTTGGTTAACAGATATTCCGCAACAGAGCTCTTTCCTGAGAAAATATTCCAAACAGAAGTTTTATTTAATCCTGTTCATTACAAGAGAAATACCTGGTGTCTACAAACTCAAAACTTCCCATGGAATGTAATAGAAAGATTTTTGTGGAATGATTCAGAACTGGTTCTGCTGACAAGGACTTTAGCCAAGAAAGCCAGCAGGTCCTTGGGATACATCTTCATTCCTGCTTTCTGGAAAAAGCATGACAGAAGAAGGATTTATTCCCCAGAATAACAGGCTAGCATGGAAAAGCAGAGTCCATGGGTATCATTAGAAGCCTTATATATCTAAGCCCACAGCTCCGTCACCTTGGCAGGCATGAAAGAGGAATAAATATGATATCAGCCTGCTGCTACTCAGCAGGACTTCTTGGCATAAGGACATCAAGCAGAAGATCCAGAGTCTTCTCTGTCTGATGCTTGTCATTAGCCAAGACAGATGCACAAAGACTACTTCTTGCTTCCCCATTTCAGAACTGCCCAGATAGATATCAAGGTCAAAGGAATGACTCTACAGTAGTGTGACATGCCTCCACTCAGTGTGTATGCATTAAAAGGCTTATTCCATGGGCATGAGTAAAAAAAGAGAAATTAAAATTATGCTTTTTTTTCTTTCTACTTGGTGCCAGTAGCTGTTTTAGCTGCAACAGAGACACTTAGAGAAAAAAAGGGGCTGACAGGTAGAAGAAGGGAAGTAGGAACAGTAGAACAAGACAAAACTAACCAGCAGGGAATGAGTGAAGAAATCAAAAAAAAGGGAGGTCAGCAAAGCAGGAACAAAAAAAGAGTAGAAAGAATAAAAGCAGAGGGAAATAACTGAAATAATTCAAAGGCAGAAGCAAAAATAAAGGAGAAAACATTCACTGAACAGACATGGAACAGAAGGTAACCTATAGGTTACCAATTCCAGCCTCCAAATACTACAGACAATAATAGAATAGACATTAATTGACAAATATCCATAACTTCTGCTTCAATGTCCATTCTCATTCCAAGTTAGAAAACACTGCAACCTTACAACATTTGATGCAAAAGAGTAAATGCTGCAGTGATTATAGCATGTCCAGCCAAGACAATGGGAAAGATGGAGGGTTTTGGGAAGATCTTAGACTCTTGCAACTGCATACAGGTTGGCACATTCTGTTATTTCCTGAGAGTGGGTCATATTCCACATGGCTATAGAGGAAGACCAGGGGGGCAATCACTCTGAACAATCCTTGCTCTTCAGTGTAGAAGAAAATCTTTCCCAATGACACATACAATCAATGCTTTTAATTCGAGACACATCAGTCAGGAAGTACCACTAGGAGAACCAGCATAACCCACCTACTATTCTGTCTTTAGCCTTGGATAATTTCTTGTTTGGGTAATTTAATGCTTCAAAGGAAGATCAATTTGCCCTCTCCCCACTCCTCATTCCTCCCATCCTTACATACACATCCAAGAGAATAAAGAACTGCGAAATGAAGGGACTTCCTTCTTTACCCCAATAGTGGTCAGTGGGAGCTCTGAAGCATGAAATTAATTAATTAAAATATAAATGCAGTGTAATTCCTTCTATGAACTCAGCAAGCTCCACTTTTTAATTATTTAAGTTCCTTGCCCTTGTTATCCTATATGGAAGACCAGAACTTCATTGCTTTGAAGTTTAGAAACCTTCTCCTGATTGCCTAGCTAATTTATACTCATTTGATCTTTTAGCACTGCTTTTCTTCAGCTGAAACAATTCTCCATCATGGTATTTACAAATAGTGTATTTATGAAGAAAAACCGTACTCTTTCTCATCTTTCTTTTGCAAATCTAACTAAGCCTCTCACACACGCTTTTTGAAGGTCTGCCACTTCCCCTAATCACCCTCACAACTATTTACTTTATGTCACTTTCCCTTTTTGGATCACAAGTGACCCAAATTGGCCACAATATTTTAAGTGAGACCTCCTCACTCCCTCGTATCATTGTACTGCTAAAATACTTCCCTTTCTGAAAATACCTTAGCCTGATATATCCCAGAATCACATTAATCCTTTTCAAGGCAATGTCATATTCCAGCAAAACGGCAAAGAAAATGTGAAGCAGAAAAGGGAGATGCTGAACAGAAAAATGAAAGCATCCTGAGGATCAACAGACAATTCTGGAGGGAGTTTCCCCCCCGCCCTCTGACTGCCCTGCAAACATAAAGTCATAATCAGCTTTGTAGAAAAGGTAATTCAAAGGAATAATGGAGAGTCAGAAAGCTGCGGCAAGGCACATCTGTACAAAATCACAGTGCACTAGCTTTGCACAACCTCTCAGTTTCATGCCACGTCTCTGACACTGCTTGCTAATGTCAGCGTTTTGGCAAAAACAGGACTGACGGTGTCACACTGGTGAGGGGGTGACCTGAGTGCAAAGAAGGCAAGGTGGCTGGATCTGTCTCGTGAGTCCTGGACAGGCCCTTTGCATCAGAGCTCGTAGATTGTCTCTCCAGGGTACAGTGTTTTTACTTAGTAATTTAAGAATTAGCACTCCCTGCATGCTTGAGTATGCATGTGTGTGTTTTGTATATGTATGTGTTTGACATACAAAACCTACAGTGTCTTTCTTGAGCCCTAAAATTTTAAGGCTAATATTTTTTAATAAAAATATTTCACTGTCCCATAGACATGCAAATATTGCCCTTTAACCTGCTAAAGAATATAATGGAAGATCTCGGAGTGCTTTAAGAATATTAATGAGATGTTACAATAATCCCCAGGCAGTGTATGCTTATGTATTTTTTCTGTGTATTTCACAAAGAGACAAAATAAGTCCTGCAATAAGTTGCCTCATACATTCCGTGATGAAGTGTGATTACGCCTTTTTTTTTAAAATTATTATTTTGAAGAAAAACTTCAACATTGAAACAGTTTACAGAACTTTAAAACAGAAGGTGAAGATAGATAAAGCTCTATATTTTGCTGTTATACAGTGAAGTTGATGGATTTTGCCTTGTAAAAAGATAATTATATAAATAAAACCCAACAAATATTCTCATGGGTGGTTTGTAGAGCAGCACCTCTTTTTCTGCCAGTGCAGAAGGAAACTCAACTTGCAGTAGGCATGCGATATGTCAATTCATTTCCATTGTATTGGCAAGAAACAACACGAACAAGACAGATTTATCAAGCTATCTGATAGTCTAAGTGCCAAGAATTCTTCTTCCAGCTCTCTTCTCTCCTCTCCTCTCTGCTTTCCTCCATACACACATGCACAAATAAAGGCAAATCTGCCACTCTTGCAAGCATAACACTGAAGTTCTGCAGCTTTATTGTGGGTGTTTATCATAAAGCATCCTTATCTGTTATCTGCTTATAGAGGAAGCTTTGGCATGTTATTTCAGAGTAATAGCCGAGAGCGAGTTAAATTGCATTAACCTTTAAAGCTGGCATTAATGGGTAACCGTGTCAGCAGACTATATTACTGTACAACTTCTTTTTCCTCTTCTTATGCTAGCTCTGTGTTTAGAGGGGGGGAGAGGGGGGTTTGCTGTAAGTGCTAGCCTTACATCACAGACTTTGAACTCTGACCAATGTATTTGTGTTCTAGAGAAGCACTCAGCTGGAAGAAATTTAGGACTGGCTTCTCCACACCACTGACAGACAACAGGAGAGAAGGCAGGTTTCTTTGCAGTAAGGTGAGTTCTAGACTGCCCTCACAGCCTGAAGCTAATGGGTTAGGACTTGCTATTGGACATATCAGTGAGAGACAAGTCCTCTCTTATTGCTTCAGAAGGTTGTCATATGATCATTGGGATAGAGAGCTCTTAGAACTGAGATTTTTGGATGTGGGCACTAAAATGCATGAGCCATACTATGTTCTCTGTTGCTCTGACACAGAAGACTTCTGCAAGGTATTCCAAGTGTGCAAGCCCAGTTTAACAGCCGCTTTCCATGAACAGGGACAGCTGGAGCTACTCCAGATCTATTATGGTGTAAATGGAACTGGAACGTGGCCTACCACTTATCAGATATTCTCTTCTATGTATTAATTATACATGTAAAAGTCCTGTATTTAGGAATAATCACAATAATTTATCACTTTCAGAGAACTGTAATTGCAAACACAACATAACCATTCATCAGCTGTTTCAGATGGAAAGGAGTAGGCTGAGAGAAGGCAGCAGCCTCTTTGATCACATTTTGATTGGGAAGTCTCTTCATTACAGGTTTAGTTTGTGAACCCTCCTCCCCCTCATAACTCTTCAAGTCTCTTCACAAGCTGTTTTATTGAAAGAATACCTGTGCTTGACTCAATTCCTATCAAAGTCTCTCCTGAGCTTTGGAAGGAGAGATAGCAGGACAGTGCTGTGAAAGGACACAATGTCCCCACAGAACAGAGGCCACATTTCTGAAAATACACAATGGACAAAAAAATGCAGTGATTTTCAAATCTTTCACAAATTGAGAGCCATCAGATTTGGCTTTTGACAAGCCTATCTTACCAAAAAGACCTGTCTTTGGCAAAGGGCAAAAGGCCCAGTGTTAGTTTTAATACTTCTGAGAAAAAGTCCTGGTAAAAGCAACACTCTTAGTCCCTAAACCTCTGCATAAGGGACATGCTGGGGGTGATGCAGCAGAGGGATGTGATACTTGGCTGCCATGGAGATGAGTACAACAGAAGAGCCTAAATAGAAGAGAACATTTTACTTTGAAGCACTGTTGAAATAAAGGTACATGTTATATTCACGCCACTAGAGCTTTTTGCCAAAAGCTAACATTAATTGTTTAAATTAACACTGCAATTAACATGCAACTAAATAAATACTTTCTTTTTACTTTTCCTTGTTTCTTAAAAGAAAGCCGTAACTGATTGCTTCACGAGCCTCCCCTGGGAGCACACGTGCTGTGCTGCCCTTTAAAATGGAGCTGCACAGCCTCTTCTCCTCAGCTGATCCATGATGTCAGGCATTGCCTCCTGGGGAGGCTTCCAGGCCTTCAGTTGCACCCAGATTTGTGCTTTCTCATGAGCATTCCTTTTTTTGTCACCAGGGCTGTGCTCAGTGCATCTTTTTTGCCATGTCCCCAGAGAGGTCTGTCACAACCCCTGTGTAGGTAATCACATTCCCTCCTTCACGCTGTGGGAATTTACCATCATAGTGCAATTCTGCAAGATGGGCATCAGCAAGAGGGGAACTTCCACATCATTTAGGGTTGGTCTGGTACTGTGAAGTTTTGGGTAGCTTCCCAGATGGTGAAACACACGCCACCTAATGTCTGACCTGTTTTTTGCCTGCACGAATCAATGCACAGCCCTAAAAGAGCTCATCAAAAGCCCTTACTTTTCTATTTCAAACAGCAGAAATTCATCCTATTAGTTACAGAGATGCCAGTTACAAGCCCCAGGGTGTCGGGCAAAAGCAGGTGCACGTGAACTTGTACACCAGTAAGCCCCTGCTTTGAGGGGGAATGACTCTGGGCTTGCAGATCTACAGAGGGTTTTGAAACAACGTGTTGCTTTTGAAACAGTAATAAGGATCTCTCTCTCTCCCTCAGAAAATAAAGGAGAAAAATGACAATCATTGATAGAAATGAGGTTGATTTTTCTTAATGATAAATGAAATGAAAATTTCAATGAGAATGATGGATACCACCAGTCAAAGTTCTTCTTGTTACAGCAGCCAATACCTCTTTATGTACCCGTCTCATTAAAGTGTCAGAGATACTTAAAAAGAAAAAAAAAAAAAATATGCTAAAATTAAAATGGAGAAGAAAAAGTCATTTCACACATTTAATGGTATAATGAAGTCTTTTTAATGTAATTTTCTTTACTATTCTGATTACATATTCACAAAGAGGATCTTCACTTCCATCTTTATTAGGCACTGTGTTTGTCATCATTATGGGTTAAGTATTTTCATAAACATTTGATGAATATTAACCATTTAAAATAAAAAATAACAGTTTATTTTCACTGCAATGACTACTGCACATGGAGATATTAATATTAGAGCAAGTCATATGAAATTACACAGAGCCCTGTCCCTGTGTGCAGGGAAGCAGTGCAGAGGCTGGGAGGGGAGAAACTCTCAACCTAGCGATGTGTAGAGGGGTTTGCAAAGCTGGATCACAACTAGACCTACTGAGAGGAACTGACAGTGATCCCAAAAGACTACTGATTCTTCTCATCAAAGACTAGGTGTTCCTGCATCCTTTCTACCTTGCTTCTTTCCAAACTACACTTTTCTCTTCCCTGTGCTCGCAAGGAGCTAATCCAGTCCCGGCTTTAGTATAACAACCCGGTTAATTTAGATGTTGTCTCTATCTGGTGCAAATGTCCTAACAAACAGTTTTAAATATGGTCTGTTCTCTACAGCAGGGAAATGTCT
This sequence comes from Chiroxiphia lanceolata, assembly GCF_009829145.1. NCBI lineage: Eukaryota > Metazoa > Chordata > Aves > Passeriformes > Pipridae > Chiroxiphia > Chiroxiphia lanceolata. The sequence goes on along the minus strand of NC_045638.1, from coordinate 95,445,262 downwards.
TCCTAAAACAAACAGTTCCAGAGCCAAGTGCTGCAGAAAGAGGAGAAGGAATGAACATCACAAAACATGGTCCAGCAAAAAGAGGTTGCCTGGAGCTGGGTAAAACCATAACCTGGTTCATCTGTTTTTAAGCACAAGGGGAAAATGCATATGTAATATCTTGTGTCAATAACAGCATCAGTAATAATAAAATTATAACTGTATTTAATTTTTATTCTTTATTTTTATTAAGAAGGTTTATTTCTCAATGACTGAGTAATTTAAAAAAAGGAAAACAATCATATGTACTGTTTAAACATTGTCTAACCCCTTTCTTCCATCCTGGTTCTCTTTCATTTGTTCTATTTCCCTTCCCCAATCAACAAAATAAAAACATCAGTGATGACATCCTCATTTCAAGGCATCACATGGAAGCTCATTTCTGACAGAAGGCTCTTGTAGCACAAAACACCTGACCTGTTTCACATCACCTGTTCCTTTGCTTACCCAGAGGAAACAGGAGGCAGCTGATATCCTGGGGGGTCTTCCCACCTGTAAACCAGTTTTAGACACCAGGCACTGGCTCACTCTTCCTCATGACTGCCAACTTGTTCAGAGAGGAAAAAGATATAGAGCAGTGGGTTTCTTGTGTTTTGTTTTGCTTGGGTTTTTTTTTTTTGAGAAATATGCAAAAGGTGAGAGAAAAGGTCCACCTGCGCATCTTAGAGAATCTCTTCCTACCTCCCCAAAGTGCAGGGCAATACTGCCAGTGCTGACAAACATTATTACAATGGCTGATGTGAGAAGGAGCAGAGAGTTACTCTTTGTTGCCTTCTCAGCCATAAACTGGGTCACTTTAATTAATCCTGTAAGTAGGGGATCCAGAGTAGAAGCATAAAGAACCCAAAGGCCCAATTCAAAAGATCCCAACTTGTCGCTGACTGGAGAGGGTTAATAGAATTACTGGTGGATGTTTAATTAGGATTTGAGGGATGGGGATTGAGCATTAGACTGGGGTTTGTTTAGGGCTCATGTGTGCTCAAGCACCAAGGTAATTTCATATTGTGCAGTGCTGCATCCTTTGCTGAGCTCAGCCAGTGCTGTGCAGGAGCTGGAGTAAAAGCTCCACCTGGAGACAGCAGGAGCCTGCATTCTTGTAGTGGATGCTACTGGCAAGGATTTTCTGGGAGACCAAGGGACCCAGGAGCCCTCATCCTGTGAATTAGCTCCTTCCTTGCTCCCAGGCTGCAGCCTTAGCGCTTCTCTTCCTTCCAGCACTTAGTGCCTCTAATTCCCTGGTCCCATGGGGAGCCAGACACCTGCTGTGCGGAAATAGTGAGTAATTGCAGGCCTGCAGCAGGGATGGAAGGAAAGCTTGAGTCAAAGCCTCCTGCCACTCCCTGGCCACCATCTGTGGGAGAAGGCTGGTGCCTCAGAGTGACGTTTGGATCTGGACCACATGCAGCCTCACTGCCTGTTACTCAGCCAAGGGATTAGGCAGCCACCCTCTTGCACAGTGCACACTTCCAACCTGCTAGGGGCCAATATGACGCTGTCTCCAAGCAGAGGATTTCACTCTTGCCTGAAGTCACATGAGAAGCTTTCCCAAGAAAGCTGCTGAGGTCACTGGTACAGGAGGACAAACAAAGAGGCAAGATGTAGCTCCTGGGAAAAACTCACCACCCTTGTCTGGGGTGGATTTTGAAATCCTGATCTTGAGCAGAAGTTTGCAGTTTGGTATAATGTTTCAGTGCAAGGACTGAGGTGCAAACTGATATTAAGCCTCAGAGTTCTGGATGCTATAAAGCAAATGGATCCTCTTTTTTTCTGGCTAGTGACTAAATAGGCACAAGAAGTGCTCCCAGTAACTGGAACTCAACTATTTACATTGCCAAACTGCTGGTGTGGCCCTTGGCATGGTTTTGTCTGAGGCCAGCCAGTAGCATTCCAAAGGACTCCTGGTCTCAGACTGTTATTCAGTATAGGCCAGGGATCCTTTCCACAGACAGCTTGTACAGAGCTGCCTTGGTCTGGAGGGAAGGAGAACTTTGTTGCACAGAAGCAGGGCACTGCAGGCCAAGCAGCCTCTATAATAGGGAATTTTTTGAGACATATCTAATACACTGGTACAAAAGTAGTTTTTTTTCACACAGAGTCTTCTCAGAATCACTCAATAGAGAGACGGGAAATCCCTTTCTGAGGCAGGCTCTCCCCAGCTAGGTTGACCCTCATAAAGGTGTGAGACTTCTCCTGGACTTGGATAAGGCCTTTCAAGCAGGTAGGGAATAAACAGATCTAGTTCAGCTTAGCAGCAGAACAAAGAATCTAAGATATGGCAAAAAAACTCATTTATGCTGTTAGAAAGTGGGTGTTGTAGAGCCTGGGTGGCAAGAACAGAGATGACAAGAGAAGCATTCAGCTCCAGCTTGCATGCCCGTGTCTGAGAAGCAAGGTTCAGTATCTCTAAATAATCTTAAACTAGACTGGCTTGTTATTAGTGGAAACCAAGCCCTTACATGTTATTAGTCGGCAGATGGTATATAAATGTGATGTCAAGAACCAATCTAGTACGACCCGTGGCAAGAAGGAGAATGATTAAACAGGGTAATGAAACAGAGACGAGAAATGCCACAAAAGAGTCAGCACAGAGGGACTCAGATCCTCAGCAGCACAGGGGAAAAACACCACAGGAAAAACCTTTGCCAAGAAAAAAAAAATCAAGAAGCGAGTCTGTAAACAGAGCTGACCATGGGGGATAAAGATGAAATAGAAGCAGACTTTTTTACTATCTCAATCAGGGAGAAAAAAGTGACAGGAACTGACTGAGATGCTGAAAAGTGAGTGATATGCTATTGCCAAGAATAATGCTCAAAACACTGTAACAGCTGATAGAGGTACTGAGCGTCATGAACCCAGACAGAATAAGACTTCAGAGACATCTCTCGGTTAAAGGAACAAACAACCAACAAGCCAACCAAAAGCCTTCAGCAATAGAAAAGGGAGCAGATGTTAGCACAGAGAGCACTAGACTCCACAGGCAACTTTGGAGACTGCCATCAGCAACTCCCAGTGAAAAGGCAGGTGAGTCTCTGCCCTGGAATACAAATGAAGTAGAGTTTGTCCTTACCCTAGCATAGTCACAGTAAGCACTCACCTTTCTCTATTCTTATCTGGGACAAATTGGACAAATTATGTCCCTCAAGGCCTAAGCCAGAAGGGCCAAAAAAATCCCTTTCACTTCCTGATCCCTCACATCTGTGCAAGAGACAGGGTGATTACCCTCCTCTGCTTTCTTATTGTTTCTCTGCTCCAGTATATTTATTTCCAACAAGGTTGTTCAGACTCAACCCAGGGTTCTGGGTTTGTAATTAAAAAAGCCTCGATCAGATTCCTTCCAGGGAGAATAACATGCAATTTTCTTTTTCCAGGGAACACGAAGCTCTTTTCTAATTCTTCACTTAACTTCCAGGTTAAGTGGAGAGGTTCAGCCTCCACTTTTTCTGGCCCATATAACCTGCTTGTACAACTGGCTCCAGGCAGCAGCCTTTTAACCTTGTCTGATAAGGGCATCTTGTGCTCCATTCCCTTCAGGCAGATGGAGAGGAGGACAAACCGTTTCCATCAGGCCTGCACCATGAAATGTGAAGATACCCAAGTTATATCCAGGCAAGCTCAGGTATCTGTATCAGTGCACAGCCATGTAGAGAGGCAGTTTTTTGGAGACTGATCCTTGCTACCTAATCATGCTTGCAGCACAGTACCCGGGAGACTTGTCTTCTTCCAGAACTGCCTGGCTCAGCTTTGTCTTGGCCGTCTCTTCAGGATTCATTGGTGTGTCACACAAACACACCTGCAGTACAAGGGTCTCAAATGATCTACAGCCTCCAGCAACCCATGGCAACGCTTAGCACAGACCCGGAAGGAGGTTCCTCTGCTGGTGGTGGGTGTATTTTTATTTATTCCTTTATGCATATATACATTGTCATGCATAATTAATGCTTCCACAGTGTATTTTGACCTTGCCTGTGATTTTCATTTTTCCCACCACATCTCTCTTGCCTTAGCATGTGCCAGTTTATTTCGTATTTTTCTCCTCACAGACAACCATCCTCTCTCCTGATTTCTCTCCCCCTTCAGTTTAGACCACTCTCCCATCTCTACACAATACAGGCCATCCTCCCCTATCTCTCTTTCCTTTCTCACTCCATCTCCCTCCCTCCCTCGTTCCCTTCCTCCCTCCCTCCCTTCTTCCTCAGCATTGGCCACCCGCCCCACCTCCCTTTCCCTCTCCTGTCAGCAAAGCAGTTTATCGGCAGTTGCAGTCTCATCTATCAGTCCAATTCATCTTTCCCTGCAGCCTTTGGAGGGAGAGCGAGAGGAAAAACCACAAGCTGCCTTCCTAAAGAAACCAGTGGCAGCCACGGGCATTAATATGAGAAGCTTGGGAAGGTGTCATTTTTCACTCAAGCTGACATTTAAGCTGTTTCATAAATATGAAATCAAACCAAGGACCCAGATGGGCTTCCACCCCCTCCTCTTTTGACTAAGAGCGGTTGTGATACTCTCTTCACCAGCGTAAAAAAAGGGGATGACAGGAGCAAATCCCTGGGGAATGAAGGATAGGAGGAGCAACTGTTCTCAGTGATAGCACCTGTGATGTTTACACTGGTTTCAGCGAAGAGCCACCAACCAGTACAGGAGAGCTATCAGTCACTATTGGTACTGGCAGGTTTTCTGAGGAGGGATTTCCCTCTGAGTGCACAAGGCAATGGGGTGAATATTTTCCCTGCTGTCCCCACAAGGGATGGTAGATATCTTTCCATCAACAGCTCTCTTATCACCATAACTGTTTCACACATACACAGAGCCTGATTTCATGAGAGAATGAAGTATAAATCTCTGTTTCTGGTCCTTTTTAGAAATCCGGCCTGCTTACACCACCCCGGTACCCTATGCAGCCTGTAGTGCCATCACAGGTGTGCAACACCTCGAGTACTGCACATCCCAGGGAACCAGCGCACTTTTTAGGAGAATTTACTGGACCAGCTAGAAGGGCTGCAACCTCACTTTTCCTTTCACTCCCATTAGGAAGCAATTCATTTTACATCTGGGATGAGGAAGAGATGTCATGTGTACCTGTTAATAATCACAGATCCCAGAAGCAGAGGAAAGAATGTAGATCCTGCTGCCTCTTTCTCTTGGTATGATGAGGAGGGTCTCTGAGTTTGTCTGTGATGTCTGTTTCATTGTGCCCACCTTGCTGGCACTGCTTCAGTCCAGTCCACCCCACTGTCCCTGCAAATCTGTACTGTACATGCAGGCAAAGGGAGAGAGCCGTAGCCCTAGGAGAGATGACACCTTTATATATGCTGCTAGATATTACTGGCAGTAATATAGCTCTTTGGGACCCAGGCATTAATTACAGCTACCCTGAAATTGCTTGCCAGCCTATATAGGATGTGATAGGAGACAGTGGCCTCCTGAGGAAGTGAGCTCTGCCTCTTGGTTTCACCCCATTATATGGTCTCATCCCTCAACACAGATCGCTCATAGCACCTTACACTGCTTGGCCCTACTGTAACCCTTGAAAAACTATGGTCAGTCTACTCTCCTCTGGTGACCCAAAACCATCTAATTCCCAGTACAAGCTTAGCTGACCACTTTTGTGAGCACAGTGAACTTCAATTAAAGTAGCTTTTCTCCTTCCCTTGTGTTTGACTCAATTACGTGTTTACAGAGAGTAATTGTGTCCCCCAGTCTCCATTCATTTAGACTGAACAGGGAAGGCTCGTTTCCTCTGATACGATGGGCTTGCTCGTCCCCTGATCATACCGGTTTTTCATGTTGGTATTTGCTTCAGTTTTAATTCTCTCTTGAAAACAATTGACAAGAATGACCCTGGCTGTTCCAGGTTATGTTTACATCTTCTTCATACAACCACCATGGTACTCCACTGTGTTTGGCATGTGCTCCTCCCATGACAACACATCCTCATACACAAGTTGTGAGCTCATAGTTGTACTGTGATTGACTGCTACAAGCAAGCCTGTCTTCTGTTTTCTTGTTTCAAACTAATAAGCTTTCAGTGTGCGGGTGAAACTCTCACACACAGTGCCCAAATCTAAATCTGTGGTCTTGCATTTCATGCCTCTGCATTTCCTCACAGTCCTGTTAGCCCCATCTCCACAAAACTTTGTGTGATATTTTGGTGATCCTAAGCATTGATGATGCTGCCTGTTAATCCACTCCTAATTTTAGGCCAAAAGTTATAATCAAAAATATTTTTCCCAAGACTAAAGCTTAAGAACTTGCCTAGCAACCTCCTTCCAGCACAACTGCCTCCTTCCCTTCTTTCACCAACTCCTTACTCACCTCACAATTCTTGTACTAATCCTCATCTTCTCTCATTTAACTAATAATTTCCCAGGTGGCACCATACCAAATTTTAATGAAGTACAGATAGAGAAGATCTACTACTTTTCCCTTGTCTAGAACATCAGTTACCTTATCAAAGACAGATATCGAGTTAGTCTGGCACAATCTCTTTTTGATAATGGCATATTGCACTATATCCCATTTTCTATTCCATGTCTTCAATTATTCTTTCTGACATAATTTGCTCTGAATCCATCTATGCCCTTGAGGCCAAAATAACAAGCCCAGAGCTGCCTAGATTGCTCTCCCTCACTTTCTTAAATATGGGTACCACATTTGCTATTATCCAGGCAGAGGAACCCCCAGTGATTGCACAGATTTATTAAAAATCCCATCAACCAGACCTGTGATTTCATGGGCTTGTTCTTTTAGCATGCTGGGGATGGTAGTTTCCTGACCTCCCTGGTTTGCGCACAGTAAGCTCTCTGAATTACTTCCATCCTGCATGCAATCATTGCCCTTTCAGTACACTTATTCCCATTAGTCCACCTGACTTTGCCCCTACACTCTAAATTTCTGCTCTTAGGGGCAAAGTAGCCCTCTAGTTTATAACTGTAAATTTTTCTTGCTACATGTAGAGGCTCAACTTCTTTTTACACTTACAGTGTTAAGGATTCTTCTGTTATTTCATTTCCTTTGCAGGAACTAACTCAGTTTGACTTCTGGCAACACTCACTTCATCCCTGCACTTTCTGACCTCCCAAGACATACCTTTCTTTGTTGCTTAATCCCCTTTCCAAGGCTGCCTTGATATGCAGGTGGACTAGGTGGTTATCAAGTGCAGTGGACTGCTGGGGGGGTAATAAAAGGTCCACAGACCTCTGGCTTTCTTGGCTTATGCCAAACACTGCAGAGCTAGCCTTGCTGTGACTGCCAACACGAACAGGTCAGGATGGCTGCTACTGCTGCAGGAATATATTCTCTAAACAATGGGAACTGCTACTCCTATCCTCTGCTCCTCTGGATGCCAGTCAGAGAAGAAAGTTAGATCTTTTCTCTCAGATCCCCCTCCCAGTCATGATGCTTCAACTCTTTGCTTCCTCCCCCAAAGGTGGAAAGCCCCCTTTCCCACATGGCACCACAAGCAGTGGCCCGAGAGGCATAGATGGGTGTCTGCTTTGGGTTCAGAGCATAAACACAGCACTTCCATAGCTCCTTGGAGGTGGGGGGAAATAGAGTGAGATCTGCATTTTGAGGTGACAGTGGCTGAGTGATTGACAGTATTGAATGGTGGAAGGAGAGAGGAAGACTCCTTTCTCTAAGTACAGTTCCCTGAAAACACTCACAACTCCCTTGCAGCTTTTCAGCTCCTCTTGTCTTCCCTCACTTCACATCTGCTCTGCACTGCCACCATAAAAGATTTCTTTGATCTTTGTAAATAGGGATGGCAGCATTTAGAAATTTATTAATACTGTAGACAACGTACTGCTTCTGCCCTCCTCTGTTCCTTCTAGGTTGTCTGTTTGTGGCTGAGACATTTTTAAAGTTAAGCTTATAAAAACAGTTACTCATTCATGTCCTCCAAGTTTGCTCTCTTTTCCTAGGATGCAAACTACAAATCGTTTTTGCAATACCCACTAAAATGTATTATGCCACTCCTCTTCCTTTAAAGTCTGTAAGTTCTCAAGTCCAGCTAACTTACTGATTTCTTTGCTTGCACAAAATTTGCTCTTTGGGAACAAAAGGAAACTCACAGTTATGTTTCATTCCTATTTATCCAGCTACTCAGTTTGAACCAAAACATATAGCTGTAGGACTTGAAGGGACCTTGATAGCTCACATAGTCCATCTCTGCCCCAAGCGGTGATCAGCTGTCCAGACCTCCATCACTCCTGACAGGCAGGTGTTTAACCTGCTCTTTTAAACCTCCACTGGCAAAGCCTCCATAACCTCCCCAAGCAATCTGTTCTTTGTATTACTCTCCCTCACCTCAAAAAGTGTTCCCCAATGTCTCATCTGAATCTCTTTTCCTGCAATTTAAGACCATTATTGCTTGTCCTCTCTACCATGGATACAAAGAAAAGGTTATTGTCTTCATGGCAGCTTCCTCCTTCCTCATAAACCCTTTGAGACCTCTCTTCCCTGGCTAAGCAGCTCCCAGCTTATTCAATCTTTCCTCACTCTTTGTGGTTTCTACGTCTCTGAGCATTCCTGGTTTTGTCTTCTGGACTAAGTCCAGGAAACCTGCATCTTTCTTTATATTATAGCATCCAAAACATGATGCAGTCAAGGCTAAAGGATTACTTCACCTATCTTAAACACGATGCTGCTGTTTATACATCCCAGCAAATGTTTGCTTTCTTTGCAACAGGTGATTTACTGTGATTGACTTACAGGCAACATGTGATCCACTGTAATCCTCTATATACTTCTCATCAGAACTATACCCAGCTGCTCCTGTTTCATGCTGGTACTATCAATAGCTTCTCAGCACCTTGTACTCATCTTCATTGATTTGCATCCCTTCTTTTTTTTCACATTATTTCTCCAGTCCATCTAGAAAATTTTGAATTTGAATCCTACCCTCTCTACAATGTGTATGATTTTCAACAGGGTATTCTATAATTTATTAAGGGCATGCATTATTCCATAACCTAAGTCATCAGTGACCATGGTACCCAACTTGATGCATCCTTCTAGTCATCCAGTGAATCACTGATAACTGTTTTACAAGTGCAGTTTTCCAAAGAGTTTTGACTCCATACCATAACAATTTTAACCAGGCTGCATTGCTCTAGCCTGCTAATGGAAGTCTCACATGAGACAGTGTCAAAACCTAACAAGTCAAGGTGCTTTGTCGTTATCTGCAAGGCTTGTTACCTGTCAGAGTAGGAAATCAGGTTGGCTTTATACAATTTGTTCCTGACAAAATCAAATTGCCTGTTATTTACCATGTTGCTATCCAACTCATGATCAGTCTATTGTTAGGTCCCACATAAAGCTCTCCTGTAAAATTCTCTCTGCTAACTGAAATCAAGGATACAATAGCAGCACTTTTGATGAGGCTCAGTGATTATTTGGTGATGAAGCCTTTTAGCTGTCACATTCAAGAATAACCAGGCCCTACTTTCGTTAATAGCACTTATTTTACAATCTACATTTCAGAAAATACAGCCTTCTAAACTGACTCAAGTCCCAGTTATATTTCTCTCTCTCTTTCATACATGTTGAAGTGCTTCATGATCCAATGAGCTAGAGCAGACATCCAGGGGTAACGTTTTTTCAGTTACTTCTCTATGTGATTTTGACCCAAGCAAATTAACCTTTAGCTTTGCTACTACTTATTTGCCCATCACACCATTAATGGGCATAATTGTAGTTAACTTTATGTTTGTTTCTGTCTTCCCTGAAAACAATATACCCTTCAATACATGTGTTCCAGTCACAACTGTCTCTCTAACATCGTTAATAACACAGGTGTTTTGCTGTTTCTCATGTTCCTTGGACTAACATTAATGCACCTTGTCATTTCAGTCTAATCTTGACCATTTTTCTAGCTAAACTGTGTACAAGTGTTCCCCAAACAGTATCACTAGTTTCACTACTGTTCCAGTCAACATTTGTGCTCTCATTTTCTTTGCCTTTTTGTTTCACTCCTTGCTATACGTCCACCTATTGCAATATACTCTCTCATCAATATTGCTCTTCCTGTGTATTGAACAAAAAAGCATAGAGACAAATATGGTACAAGATTTTCTCAAACTTTCACTCTATTTCCTAGACTAGGGCCTCATTATTAATTGTGCTACCTTAATGCCAGAAATCAGTCTCTCAGGCATTCAGGAATCATTTCTCCCTGGAGGATGGCTCTCCTTTAGGGAATGCCTCTCAGTGGTTATGCTTTCTGAAAACCTCCCCAATTATATGAGCCCCAGGACTCTTACTGCCTCTGGGCAAACAAGAAATCCCACCGTAGTTCACCTGAGCTTCACTTACTGATCTTTCTTACTTTCCTCATTACAGCACAGGTATTTTTAACCTTCTCTAGTAGGATTCTGGCAGTAACACTTGTCCCCTCAATGAAGGTCAACCACCAGATTTCTTCACAGGATGGTCCTTAGGTCTTCATGGTGGAATTCAGCACTAGATGTAAAAGTACCTGGAAGATGATATCAAGAAGAAGAAGAAAAAAAAAAAGAAAGAAAATTAAAGAAAGAAAGAAAGAAAGAGAAAGAAAGAAAGAAGAAAGAAAGAAAGAAAAAGAGAGAAAGAGAGAGAGAAAGAAAGAAAGAAAGAAAAAGAAAGAAAGAAGGAAGGAAGGAAGAAAGAAAGAGAGAGAGAAAGAAAGAAAGAAAAAGAAAGAAAGAAAGAAAGAAAGAAAGAAAGAAAGAAAGAAAGAAAGAAAGAAAGAAAGAAAGAAAGAAAGAAAGAAAGAAAGAAAGAAAGAGAAAGAAAGAGAAAGTAGGAGAAACAACAGAGGGAGAGATAGGGCCCTGGAGACATGCTGTTAAAAAATTATATTTAGAATCTCTGAGTCTACAAGGAACAGCAGATGCAGAAGTCAATTCTACTACCTCAAAGGGAGATTTCCAAATACCATACCCAGTGGGAAATTACACAAACCTTACTCCCTATGTCCTTGCAGCTCCCATGATCTTTTCCATTTCATAAGGTAATTGTGAATCTCTACCACTCAGGGTTGGCAGTCTTTTCATGGAAGGTGGTAGTATAACAAATGTTATTTGCGTACATGTCTAATCCACTGATTTAATATATCTGAACAAAATTTTGAATCTCTATGCCAAAGGAAGTTCTGCAATTTCGTATTTGTGTTTCTTAAGAAAAAAACCCCAAACAAACAAAAAATCAAAAACAAAAAATCAAAACAAACCATAGAAAGTCTCAGTGAAAAATTGATCATTTTAGGTCAATCAGAATGTTTTGTATGTATCTTAGTTTTAGTGTTACATTATACTGTAGCTCCAAAGAGAAAAAAAGAAACCAAGCAAAACATTATAAAAAAGCCTAAATTAAACATTTCAACCTCCTGGAAGTGCTGATGTGTTTTCTGAGTGAAATTTCATCAAATGGGGCACATTTCTACAGACCCTGAAGCTTTCATAAAATCAGCCTTTACAAATGGAAAATTCTTATACTAAAAAAAATAGTCAAATACATCTCCTGTTGAGTTTCTAACCTTCATCACTGGAAGTACAATCATTGTCACTTGTGTCACTAAACAGCCTTCTAGGTGCAAGTGGTAACAATCTCAGCAGTTCCTCTGGCCAGACACTCAAGAGAGCACGCTCAAATTCATTTGGTTTCACATCTGTGACCTGCTGAAATCTGCAGGTACACAGCCTGTCTTTAAAGAGCCTGTGTAAGATACCTTCAAAACACAATGCCTTTTGCTAGATTTGAACTTGCTGTACGAGGTGAAATTTCTGCTGGAAATGTTTGCTTGCTTCTGATGCATTGCAGGGCAGCAGAGGATGAAGAGTCATCACACCGAGACCTGCCCTGCAACAGGAGCAGAGGAAAATGTACCCACCAGCCACTCGGCAGCCCCAGGAAAAATCTCTGAGAAAAAGGAAAGTTTTCTGAAGGAAGTAAATGATAGCTTCAGCTTCCTTTGAAAGCCACTGTCTTCCTCTGTCTCCAGGACAAGCACAGATCTGCCTCAATTCCTCTCTTTGGCTTTCCCAGGTAATTTCCACTGCATAACTGATGTTGTATTTCTTCTCTTGTATTTCTGAAATTATTCTTCTCTGTTGCACAGTTACTCTCAGCTATGTTTCTGGAGAGTGATAAACATGTTAACAAATGCAGCTCTCTGCCTATCAAACCTAAAAATCACGAAAGCTGCAAGTTCAGAAGATCAAACTAAAAATCCTTGCTGCTGCGATGCAGCAGATGAAGGCCTTTGAAATACAGCAGGTGCATTGGATAGTTATAAGCTGGTTGAAACATTTGGGATGTTCATGCATCAGATCTATCCTCCCCACTCAACAGATATGTACAACCTGGGAAAAGGTCCTGGATATAATCCACTGCCTGCTTTTGTCACAGAGACCTTTCGTGCTTCATTCAGTGGCAATGAAGACACTTGTTATCTTCAAAGTGTTGCACTTAGGTCAGCTGTGGTCTAGTATCAGTGAAGAGTGAGTAGGACAGAAAATTGGTTGCTATCTAGGAACTAATGAATGGACCATCAGAGAGATCACTACGGCGTGCGCTTGGCTGACCATCGTGGATTAGCAGAAGGATTAATTACAGTATGGACAGTGGGATTTGCCCATGTAAATACAGGGACATGAGCTGTAGAAATTTGCATCTGGGGAAGCCATTCTAAGCTCCCCCTGTAAGTCAGTAAAGCTCTAATCAATATAACTAACAATGTTTAAGGTGCAGTTCATCTCATCCTAAAATAAACACCTATATTTTATCTGCTGAAGCACTCTCCTCAGTATCCATTAACAATAATGGCATGCAGATGTCTAGGGGGGGGTAAATCTAGGACAGAGACACCCGTGCTGTAGATACCCATCGCTAAGTGATACAAGTTCTCCCTCGCGTTCCCTTCCAAGCTATAAATGGGGCTCTGTTAGGCAGCAAGAAATAGGCTTGTGTTATCTGTGCACAATTTGTTGGGGACTTTGCTTCTATATCCTCTTGTAGCTAATGGTCTGTTCCATTAATTCTTAAGGTTAAGGTGACCTTGCAAAGCTAAATAAGTGCATTTCTCAAATAGCACACGGCAAATATATGTATGCACACATTTAGATAGTCGTGAAAGAAATTAACCCTACCTCTCTAACTCATTTCCCACTTTCCTTTCAGTGGCAAGATAATCCACTTAAATAGAGTTCTCAACCTTTTTACAGGCATGAAATAACATGAAAAAGATGGAAAAACCAAATTGGTTAGTTCCTTTCCCGTTCATGGAATTAAAAGTATAATTATTTCCTCGTTAAAGCAAAAATTAAATATTTTCTAGGCTTTCATCCTTTTTGTCTTCATTATACTACCTCTTAAAATAAAAAAGAAAAATGAAACTTCATAAAAATAAACCAAAATTGATGCAAATAAAATAATTGGCAAGGCATGAAAATACTGCTTGTATCCTGGAGACAGACTACGTTGTCGGTCATTTCTTAATTTTCACTCTATTAAGGTCATTTCCTGTGACTGTGGCTTTTTTTCTGGCAGCCATTCTCACACACACTGTCATCTTCACATGCTGGGGTGGGAGGGAGTAGTTTTGGGTTTTCTTTTCTTGATTAGGAAAGAAAAACACGTATCAGGTCCATTTCCAAGAAGTCTAGAGACAGAGATCCTGGTCTCTGAGTCTGAGTGTGTGGAAGGGAGAAGATCAAGTAAATTTGCAAATCCAATTTTCACATCGCTGTAATATCTGCTCAACAGCACCTTTATTGTATGTATCCTACAAGAAGACAAGGTTTAAGGCAACACTGCACACACAAAACATTCCACACAGAAAAATCTCTGCACCACCAATGCACCCTAACTTGGACCCACGTCTGGTTCTGAACTTACAGCAAACTCACAGCAATTTGTAAGCAGTCTAAATCTGGATGTATATGAGTTTCTGTGGCCAGACTGACAGCCACATGGGGATTTCCTTCATTGGTTACTTTCTTCCCTTGCTTGTGACACTTCCCCCTTGCTCCTCTTGATGAGCAGGAGACGTTGGTATAATCAGTCAAGGCTATTAGATGTACCTGCCGATGTTTATAACTAAACTCTCTCAGTTTGAAATGAACAGCATGTCTTCAAAAGTGTCAGGAGTGATGTAAGGCCAAACGAAACTGACTTTAAAACCACAATTTTCATCTTAATTAAGATAAAAACATTTGTCTAAAATTCCGACTGCTCCACCTGAAATCATTTTAGAAAACTTTGTAAGTCTGAAAGTGGAAAAGCTCTCTGGCCTCTTCACCTTTGCTATTTTCTCCCTTGCTTCTAGCCAGAACCATATATGATAGTGTGCAAAAGTTTTATCCAAAAGCAAGAATTATCAGATGTTCTCAAACTAAAATTTCCTGCCTATGATCAGAACCTGGCATAGCTGAGCAGGCAAAGTGCTCCTCCACCACTGTTCATCCCTCCACCTCTGACACATACTATTCCTCTGTGTGCATATGTTTGCATGTGTCCATGACTTTCCAATGACTTTGAGAATCCAAATTATTATTATTACGTAGATATCTTGTGTATATTTCCCAAAAGTATGTTGGGAGTTGTACACAAACTTCCCTGGAAAGTGTATATTTTCCACAATACTTGTCTTGTGTTCACCTTCACCTATGCAGAGGAAGAACTAAATCACAACTTGCTATTAAGGTATAAACCCTTGGTGATCAAGTAAAAGGTACTCTCTTTCTTTATTAGCTTTGTTCTTCAGGAATCTCTCTGCCTTTGAGCCTTGTATCAGATGATAGCAACAGCTCCTGTTCTCATCTGAACCACTGTCAGGCATAAATTAGCCAAGCTGATGTTGCTGGCTGAATCTGATTTCTGTTTCAGGTGCATTTGATAATGAGACAGTTGTCTTACTATCTGCTGCATGTCATTAGGGGCTGGCGTGGTCTGGATGATAGTCTCGAATGAGAGAAGGAGGAACTGGGTTCCACAAGCAGCTCTTGCCATGGAGATGAGATCCAGCTCTGCGGGAGGTACTTCATCTCCCTGTTTCCTTTCTGTCCTGCACAGCAGTCCCAAATGAAAGCTAAATGGCTTTCTACCACATTTTCAGTTTTGTAGGTCAAAAATACTAAATAAAGAGCACATCTGCTTACAATAATGCCCAGTTCTCTCTGTTCTTGGTTTTCTGAGGGGTCACATCACTTCCACACTCAGCATTATACAAAAGTAAGATATTAATACCATAGCTATATCTACAACATACAGCAACACAGACTTACACAAAGCAGCTTGAAAGGAATTGCTATAGGTTGGAGAAGAAAGTTTAACCAGGGTGGTGAGTGGAACAAATGAACCAGTGAGGAGGCAGGTTCTTTCCATTCCACACAGTTTTAGAGGTAGCACAGCAGTCTTTTACTGTACCATGTTACAGTATATCATTCACCCACAGCCATTCCTCCAGCTCCCCACTTGCTGTGAGGTTCCACCTTTTTAAGCCTTTTTAGCAGTCAGCACTAAAACCATTGGGGGGAACAAGTAAGGCTTTAGTAGAACGACCCATGTTAGCATTTTATGAAACCTCATGTGGCCTCTGGTCTTTAGCAGAGGCCATGTGGTCCTTCATTCCCACTGGGCACTGGGAGAGAAGGTCCAATCCAGCAGTGCACTTTTTAATGAGGAGCTGGTGCTTCTTTGGAGACAGATGATTTCAGAAACAGAGAAAGGGGATTTGTGCATTCATAAGCTGCTAAGCCACCATTTTCTACTATCCTCTGTATCAGCAGTCATGTGGACTTGTCACAGCTCCTGAGATCCCAGGTCCAAAACTTCCTAACTGATCCTTCAGCCAGTCAATAATGCAGCTTCCTGCCACCCACTACCTCTTGTCTGATCTACCATGTACTGGTGATGACCACCAAAATTGCAAATAGTTTACAACTCAGCTGTCTGGAAAAACACTTAAGAATAATTTTTATGGGGCTACGCCCTCTACACTTCACAAGAAGCAGCTCTGAACCTTTAGCTGCACTTCCCTTCAGGAGCTATGATTTCTTTTGGATTCTCAGAGCCATAAACTGGTGACTTTTTTGCAGCATGTAACTCATGAAGGAATACTGAAGTCATCACCACAGTGCAGATCTGGGGCTTGAGACTATTTGGCTATTTGGTGGAACCATACTAACTCAGCAGGCAGAGCTGTTACCAGCTCCCTTGATAGGATGTCCTTTGTGTCAGTCCACAGTAACCCCCTCTGGCCTGCTGGAAGAAAAGCATCAACCTCTTCTGGAAACTACGCTCACATCTCAGTGGAGTTGCACCTAGAGAGCCAGGGTCAAAGCCCGTCAGAGACTCAGGAGCCTGGGAGGGGAAAAGAGAGATCTCTGAGGCACCTGAGCAAGCAAGACCTAAACCAATCCAGCTCCCTGGATGAAACCGTGTTTTCGCACTGACCTTGTTCATGGCTACTGTCATTTGGAAGTGCAGAAGGTAGTGCAAAGGCAGAAAGAGGAGATGAAAGAGGTGACAAAGTAGAAGGGCAGAAAAATGACAAACAAAGTGAAGGCTAGAAATATACCCCAAATGGGCTGGGGCAGACCTTTTTACAGCACCAGGTTTTTCAAATCTCCTAGAGCAGGAAGAAGGAGATAGGCATAGCAGATTGAAAGGTGGGACCTAGACACTGACAAAACTACTACACTCTGTATGAAGCTTGTAGCAAGTGGCAAATATGTGAAGCTCCAGAGAACTTATACTCCAGTCTCATGTCTTTCTACTGCATTTCCACTCCTTCAGCACTAATAGCCTCCAAACTCTTCAGGAAACTATACTGGACAGAAGATCAGCCAAACCACACCAACTACTGTGACAGGTCAAGAGATGAAAAGGCTGAGAGAATTGCCCAAGTGGTAAATCCCAAATGAAGCTTAGCAGAGAAGTCAGGAGACATTCAGGTGGTTCTCAGACTGAGACCCAGCCTCCTTATGCTATTGGAGAACAAGAAACATATCAATGGGCAACTAATAAAACCTGTTTTCTTATGTTAGGGTGCTAAAGGTCCCTAAATTTCTGTATATACATTGCCTATAGTCTGGTGATGCGTCATCTATTTTTTCCTTTTTATTTTCCCTCTCCCCATTTCTGACCCATATTTCACATTCACTCTATTT
This sequence comes from Chiroxiphia lanceolata, assembly GCF_009829145.1. NCBI lineage: Eukaryota > Metazoa > Chordata > Aves > Passeriformes > Pipridae > Chiroxiphia > Chiroxiphia lanceolata. Next base: position 95,428,076 of record NC_045638.1, on the reverse strand, counting down.
GTTTTTTGCTCTAGCTTATTCCCAACTGCCTTTTCACCTCATTTTTTTCAATAGCTGTTTTCTCTCTCTCACCAATCTCTCTGCTTTTTCCTTTCCTAAGGGGAGCGTGGACTGGGAAACATCTGAATTAAAATGTGTGCACATCTGATGCATGCAAGAGCTTGATACAAGGCATAAGAAGTTTGCCATATCCCTAGCGATTAGCTCTTTGACTGCCATCTTTCTAGCAGCAGGATTTTCTTCAAGAGGAAGTACATGGTACAATCAGCTCAGTTAAGGGAAATTAAATGAATTTGGGATTGATAAAAACCACACACAATCAAATTCTGAAAGAGTGAAAGGAGATGCATCTTTGGTATCCGTCCTGACTCAAATTGCTTTTCAGCAGTGAAAGTAAAACATATCCTGTTTACAAAACACAGGGAAAAGAAAAACAGAGCATGATGTATCCTGGACAACTAGCATTTAAAGACATAAACATGTGACTAATGCAAATTCAAGAGTTCTTTTATTTCATACAAACAGTTAATTACTAGTGTCAGGGAGTAGACCAAACAGCGCAGAAATTGTCTGCTTATTGAAATTAACTGAAATGGAAAGAAAATAAAGAATGAGAAAGAGAGAAAAAAAATAAGTATTTTTTTTTATACCTGATAATGAATGTAATGCTGTAAATTAGAGATAAAGAGCCCTGTTCTGCCAAGAGTTACACCAGTGTGTAACAGGGGACATAGCTGGGCCCAACTGATGCTGCAGGGATTTTTGCTGACCCACTGCCATCACTCTGTTTTCATTTTGTTTTCCCCTCTCTTGCCCTCCCCCAAGGCAAAATTCCTGAATCAGCTGTATGCAATCAAAGCATTCTGCCACCATACAAGCAAAATGGGGAGCTCTTGAACACTCTCACGACAAGCTGCCCACATCTCACTAGTATATTTTAGCTGTCAGGTGGATTAAATATCACTCTTTAAACAAACTCATGAAAATGTAAGAGCCCTGCCATTTTGTCTTTCTCAAGATGAGTTTTCTGTTGCAGACTAAAGGTGGGCAAGAACAAAGTTTATGTCATTAAACACCCAATGGTCTAAAGGCCAGATATTCAGGAGTTTAGCATCCAGTGAGTGACGCAGTAAGGGCTCTTCCGAAGGATTCAGCCCCTATTAGGCCCTGGCAGGAAGCAGCCAGGTTTTTGGATGCTCTCTAACTCAGGTGAACTGCAAGTGCTGAGGGCTTCATAGGACCCTGCAGAGCTCAACAACTGTGTGGACAAACAGTGATGCCAGAAAGTTGACACTGACCGGCAATCATGTGTCTTTCTTTAGAAATACCATAAATATACCAAAAATACCATAAAACTAGATTGTTTAGTATTTTTCTGCAGATCCCATAGTCAGACACTGACAGTTCAAATGCAGCTATCACTGATTTTGGGCTCGATTTAAGTCACTTAGACATGCTACCTAGGCATGTCTCTCCATGCCTGGAGGAGCTGGGGACTACTTTAAAAAATTGCCTCAGTACTCTCTCCAACTCAACATCCAGCCATGAGCCTCACATTCTCCCCTGAGCCTGCAGAAGTCCTTAAGGACATCATGTTCACCACTGCTGGACAGCCTATGAATGTGACAGCCCCCTGCCTCCTGCCACGGGCCTGCCCGACCAAATCAGACTTTGATGTTAGTCTGTGGTGAGATGGAATTTTCTGTGTCCCGAAGGAAAGCAAAACTTACTTGAAGTTGCAGGCTTATGGTCTCGGAATCTTTCTGCTTCAGCTGATATATTGTCTAAATCTAAAACTTATTTAAAAACCTGTCTGGATGCGACGGCTTTTAATTAATCTTCTCTTAGTTTTTATACTATATAGTACCTTGAAGACGCAAGATCAATCACTGCTGTATTGTAATGTAGAGTTGGGAGACAGAAAGATAAATGAGCTATCAAGTTTAGCATTTTGATAGCTAAGTTTAATTTTAACTAGCTCGGGAACATACTGTAGATAGGTGGATAAAGTCACGAAATGGAGCTTTTGTCTTTAAGACCCAACCTAAAGTCCATCATAAAGGAATAAAACAAATTCCTTAATGTCTGCTTAGTCTCATATGGACTTTTCAAAAAAATAAACAATTGCTGAAAATGAGGAACATCATCAAACAGCCAAAATAAGAATCACACAAATCTTACGGTATGTGACTATATTTGGCACCTTTCATCTGCATATTCTACAGCTTCCACCCTCCAAAGGCTCATTCATAAAGGCATTGGGACCGTTTCCAATGCATAATATTAGGCATACATGAGAGTTGTGGCAGAAAACAGGTCTCAGTACTTTATAAGGAGGGTAAATACACTGTCATGCACATGATGAGGAAGATAGAGGAAGTTTATCACTCGAGGGTACAAAATGAATCAGTAGCAGAGCAGGCAGCAGAACCAAGGAATCCTGACTCATCATTTATTCCATCCATGAGGCTTTCCACAGCATTGCAAGTAATTGATATAACAGCCAGCCAAGTCATTCATCCTTTCGAAAGTGCCCATTCGGGGATGAGGCACATTCAGGTCCTTATGCCTTTTATGACTCACAGTGACTCAAATTCTGATGTGTTTCACGGGGTCCATCATAGAAACTTTAATTTCTGTGTTTTCTGCTTGGTCCATTGTAGTCATTCTCATTCTAATGCATGCCATACATCCATCACAGTGATGACTTCCAACGTACTCTACCCAGTCCTACTGCAATGACTAACACTAATGCACTGCACCAGGCTGTGAGGAATTTCCATCATGCATCATTTTAAGATCACATTCTCTTCAACAGGAAGCTCGGATTAAGGCAGTTCTTGTCCACACAGTTGCTCTGAATCTTAACTCTGGCCTTTTTCCATTAGATCGCTAAAAAGGTTGAGCAGGGGAGCTAAAAAAAAGGCAGCTCTCTTTCTGTCTGCATTTCCAAGGAATTTATAAACACCCATCAGTCAACTTTTCCATAGGCTGGATGAAAATTTCTTTTTCCCAGACGTATATTCTGATACACTAGAATGAGAATTAGTGAAATTCACAAAAGCCAAAAGAAATGCTGAAATCATTGCTTCCTGTTCTATCAGGTCTAGTGTAACAGTTGGATTTGGGGTATTTTTTGGTTGGGGGAACAACATACCTGTACATACTTTCTCACGTAGTAAAGAAAGTAGATGCAATTGGCATGACCGATAATTATATCTCACCCAAATAGTTAAGTTTATGGTTACTGTGCTGATACTGAGGCTCTGAGCACACAGTTAATAACACATAGCATCCGTTATTTTACCAACAGGTTGAAAATGCTGTGGCTACGTGACACAAAGACCCAGCCTCAGTATTAATTCATTCAGCTGGTTGAAAATTTGTCCAGAATATTTTGATGATTTAACTTTGCTCCAAAGGACTCTATATGGTATAAGATACATCTGTCCTCCACTATGTGGCATTAAGCCAGCATTAAAGAAAATAAATTAAAAAAATAAACCTATGTAGCTTCTGGTTTTGCTAATTCAACAGACAGGTATATTTTTGCCCATGCCCAAGCCGCTTCAAACATGTAACAGGAGCTAGTGCATCAGGGCACATGGCCTCAGAGTTGAGATGCTGTTTTCTTCCCATCTCACTCCATATGCTTGTCGGTGCAAGATTATGTGCTGCTCTTGCATTGGTACAGGGATTTTAGCCAGTGTGTTCCATGTTGTGGAGTGTGATGTTGTAGCTTTGGGACTGCAGACATCCTGGGAGGACCTGTGCCAAAAGAGGGCTTGTGTTCTGCAAGAGCAGGCTCTCATTATTAGAGCCCAATGCATAGTGAAGACGTGCAGGTCAACCATTTTTAAAAGGTTAGAAATAGAATATGACTCTGGCCATTTTTATACTGTGTTTATACCCGCTTTAGAGAGCCCTCACACGTTCAAAGTCCCATTGGAACAAGAGTTCACAGGGAGTAAATCTCGGGCCTGTAGCTTAGAACCACTTAATCACACAACAGACTTCATTTCTGGCAGAAGTAATTAACAAAGGTTCAGTCATCTAATCAGGGAACAAAGGCACGGCTCTGTCAGCTCATTGACCAATCATGCCACCTGAATATTGAATCATGAATATTGACTACTCACAGCAAAGGGCCTGCAGGTAGCTCCCACACCAAAATACGCATAAACTGAGGCTGCAGGTCAGTCGATGCAAATCCACAGAGTAAAACAACTACTGCTGAACACTGAGAGCTGACAAACAGGGGAGCGGGGGGGGGGGGGGGGGGGGGGGGGAAGGGAAATAAAGCAGCTAAATTTGCCAGGCTGCTTGGCTAAGTATAAAACAGAGTGAAAGAATGCAAGAAAAAGGGAGTGGAAAGAAGCGCTGGAAAAGAGGATGCTCCCTGCAGTGTCCTCTTGACAAATGGTGCCCAGAGGAAAGTTTAGAAGCGTGGGAGCACTTGGGTTTCAACAGGACATGTCAAACAGCAGTGAATTCTTGTCTAAAAGCCCATCTTGCAGACTTTACACCATGTACCAATCCTCCCAGACAGAGCATTCCTCATTCACTTCCCTTTTCCATATGCTTGTTTTGACCGGTGCCAAGCAAGGGCATTCTGCCAAAGCTGATTTCTTCTGCCCTGCTTGGGAGCTTGCTCCTTTGCACTGATTCAGACTTCCTTTTTCATACTGAGGTGCACTCTGCTGTGGTATGAGAAAAGTGTGGGACAGGGAGGTGGCTGTGGCTCAGTACTAGGTTATTCTGGTAATGGCTAGGGGCAGAACTGAGGCTGAGCATCCTGAGACACTGAGAAAGTTCCCATTCAGATCATAGCCTCACACCATGCTCCTGCCTGTGCAGTATAATGAATAATAGCCCCATCATCCAGACACCTTTTTTATGGGGGATCCAGCAAAAACAGAACCAAAATGAAGAGCTCAGGCTCATTCTAATTTATCATGTAAGCCTGACTCCCAGACAAACAGTCTTCATAAAGAATTCACACCTTCAGAAAGCAGCCCCAACCCTGTTCATGGACTTTAAAAACAGAAACAAATCTAAGTAAACCCTGAAAGAGTTGGAGTGAAACAGTGCAATAGCTTGTTCAATTCAAAGGGAAGTCATTTAAGCAATTCTACCATAGTGATGCCAACAGAAAACTGATATGAAAGAGAGTAATAGAGTGTAAAAAGCTAAATAGAGAATTTAAGTTTATACATCCAAGTATAGCAGGGTAGGCAATGAGAAATTCTAAGGCTAACCCAGTCTTGCAGTCAAAACACTACGCAGAGAAGCTGTAGATCTGCGATTTATTTTCAGACCTGGCACAGTTTTTATTAATGACATGGGCACCATCAGTACACCTTGTTCTAAATCTTTATTTCCTTAATCATGAAAGAGAGCAATAATGCCAATAAACTACTTCAGAAGAAGTATGAAGGACATGGTAACATTTGCAAGGTGTTCAGACACTAGTTTGACTGAGGAGACAAGAAAAGGCAGGAAAACAGGGGCTTCTTGGGTCCTCTTCTGTGAGGACACAGTCAAGCATGATTGAAGGTGTCCAGCTGCCCACACAAAGAGAGACAATGTTGGATCCAGTGTGGCTGCTGTTAGTCATGCAGGGTAAAACCTGTGGAGAAATCTAGGTGCCAGTCTGGGTTTGCCAAATTGCTTAGCTATTCAGCTGAGGCCCGGGTGTTTATCTGAGTTAGGCTGTAACACGTTGGGTTACATTCAAGGTCAGGAAGACTTCACAAGAGGAATGAACTGAATGCATAAATGAATCTGCAAAGCCAGGAGACCAGGCCAAACTGAGAGGGGAACCAGGGAATCAACGCATTTTTAAAAACCAAAAAACTTCCTCCCAATTCTTTTCCACCCTCACCCCAAATGTTATATAGGAAGATCAAAGCAAAATCTGATGTAGAGATGATTATGCTATGGTGGAGATTGGCAGGCCTGTGCACCTCTCCAGCTCTTTCCAGCAATGACCTGTGATAGTAAAGAATTAAGTTGAGAACTAAGAGTTTCATAGTAAAGAGATGTGAAGAGTAAATTAACTCACCAGAGTAACCCACCAATCTCCTCTAGGATCATAGGATCATAGTATCATAGAATGGTTTAGATTGGAAGGAACGTCAAAAATCATCCAGTTCCAACCCCATGCCAAAGGCAGGGACACCTTCTACTGGATTAGGTTGCTCAAAGCCCCATCCAACCGGGCCTCAAACACTTCCAGGGATGGGGCATTCACAGCTTCTCTGAGCAACCTGTTCCATTGCCTCACCACCCCAACAGTAAAGAGCTTCCTCCCACTTTCTAACCTAAACCTAATCTCTTTCAGTTTAAAGCCTTTCCCCCTTGATCATTCCTTCTGTGGGAGGGTGTCTGCATGAGTATGTGTATGTAGACAAACACTCCTCTCATGAGGCTGTGAAATCAGGCAATTAAAGGGATGTAACAGATCTCACCTGTATGGAACTAATAATTTCCTATTTTCTACCTCCCAAGAATCTCTCCTCTTTTACCTCTTCCAATGTTTCTGTTTATTGGAAGGAACAGTGTACTTTATTTATCACTTCTCCTCCCACTCTCAATCACTTCAGCTACTGAGGGCACACAGAGGCAATTCAGTGTCCTGTGCAGCAGTGCAGCTGGCTCGTGCCAGTTTCTGAATCAGTGCAAAGACATGGGCCAAGATGGGAGAATGTTTCCCAGAGTAGTTGCAGCTGCCCCTTTGCAAAAGATACACTGAGGCTTCCACATGAAGACTTCACTGCTATAGGCTTATGTTTCTTGGTATACCAGTCATAACTGTTCCTGAGGTCAAAGGCAACATAGCACCTTCCTTCCAGAGTGAGAAGAAGTTGCAATTACTTCCCCCAGGTGATTTCTCAAACAAGGGAACTGCTCAAGAGCTTTAATTGCTAACAGCAGCTCGGCTTCTCCAGCACAGGGCAGTGAACGTTGATAGAGTAGTTATAACTAGTTTGCACTCCTATGCCTTGAAGCAACAGAGCTTTTCTCCATTTGAGGTATCACAGGAAGAGAAATGAGGTAAATGAGAAGGGGCACCGTTTGCAAAAGAAAATGAGAGATTAGGATAGATGAACAATAGCAGAAAAGACACATTGATTATCTCAAGTCGCCTGGCAGAGGAGATTTGAGGGAGAAGGAAAAACAAGGTGAGTACTCTGCCTTCCTCTCCCTTGCTGGCCTTCATTTCCTGCTTGCCTGATGTAGCATGAGCGCTGCCACATTGCTGTGGACCAGAGAAATCCCAGTGCTACATGGAGAAAGCAAGCAATGCCAAAGGTATGGCAAAGGAGCTGGAAATGGGTACCAATGGGGAGTTATAGGTTTTCCTTGGGGTGAGAGAGGTGGGACAGGTCTTGCAACGGTAGCGCTATGTCGGCCAGGTCTCTGCCAGGGCTGTTTGGTACCAGCCAGGATGGCAGTGGGGAGTCTGGTCTCCAGCTGTGCTGGTCTCTCGTGTTCACAACAGGACTGTGTCAGCCCTGGGTTACCCACACATCAGAGTACCCAGAAAATAGAGGAGAAGCCATGTCTTCTTGTCAGCTGTCTGCTGCATGCCAAGGTAGGGCAGTTCAGAGGCACAGCTGGAGATGGTGTGGAAGGGAAGGACAGAGCTGCAATGTGTTTTCAAGGATGTAGCACCTTCATAGCCATCAAACCAACTGTCCAACTCTTGTAACACCTTCTCTCAGGCAGTGGCTATGGGCATTAAGAACAGATGTAAAACACTTAAAATGGGAAATAACTAATATGTCCACTGGGGAAGTTTCTTTATAACGCCAGGCAGTTTGTGGGTGGATTTATGCCCTGAATCTCAAGGGCTGATATTTCTTATAAATTTTTTATTTTCTTTAATGTAACAGTGAATATTCTCACTATCCACAAATATACCTTTCTTTTCTTTTTCTCTTTTTTTTTTTTTTTTGGTAAGGCCATGAGCTCAGTGGGTGACACGCTGCAGCAGGGAGTTCCACAGTTTAATGGGGTACTATAAAAAAAATTCTCAACACTTCCATATCTACATTGCCTTTTGATTCAAAGGATACACTTTTGTCCCAGTACTGAGAACCTTTTTAAATATTATAATTTATATACTTTTAACATACTCCTTCTTATTCATCTCTTCCCTGAACAATATCTTCCTTCATCTTTTTCAGTTTCTCCTTATCTGAAAATCCTTCCAAGCCTCTAGACCATTTTCACTGCCTATCTCCAAGTTCTGCTATATTCTTTTCTTTAAAAAAAAAAAAAAAGCTGATGAGAAATTAGCTAAGTATGAAAGGTGAGGGTTTATCAGTGAGTTTATAATGGTATTATATCTTTAATGGTAATTTCTGTCCTATGCTGTAGATTTTTATTCTGTGCATCTAGCTATGCTAAATTCAAGGAAAGATGGGGGGGTTCTAACTTCTCTGAATAAGCATCTTTGTACAACAGCTCTCTCCTTCAGTTTCTCATGCCTGTGAATACAACTGCCATCTTCTGTCTTAGTGTATGTTATCAGGCTGTGTTTCTTGTTGGGAATTATCATCAGAATCATGACCTGGTGGGTTTATATAGCTGCCCAAGTCCTATCAAAGGAGAAGTTGAAACATTTTCTGTTATTTTTAAATATAGCCTTGTGTCGCCTTGTTTAACTTTAATGTTCTGTTTAATGCATCTCTCTGTAGTCATCTAAGGAAATGCTCCACAAGGAAAAAAAGCACTGAGAAAACTTGCTGGGTTTTTTCCTCTTTTCAGTTCTGCTCTGAAGTGATGTTCAGAGAGGAAGGATTGCCTGGGTGACAGGATTAGTGCAAAGCCTATGGTAGAAAGAGTCAAGTCCCTGCGCTGCACTCCCTTCGCCTCCCTCATGCGATCTTGTTACTAGCAGAGGTTATGTGTAGGCAATCACAAGTGATCGAGTTTCTGATGCTTAACTAGTTACTGTTCATCAGCTGAACCATAGAAGCAAAGGTGTCCATATTTCATATCCTTAGAGACAGCAAAATAAAATCACTGAAACTACCTTCTAGGAGCACACCAAAGGGCAATTAAAGCTGGCCAGCTCTCACTCACTCAGCTATGAAAGCACATCCATTCTCTCAAGGTTTCTGCACCTGCAACAATTCCTTAAGTCACAAGAGAATGGGGAGGAAGCAGCAGGAAAAAACTGTAAGGTACATGTATAGAATAATCTGTCACAGCACTGCAGCCACATGGCTACGTGTCTATTGCATGCCCGAGAATACAAAACAGCAGCAGCTATGGCACCACACAGAAAGGTGGCCTCTCTGATCTTAGGTCCTCCTTCTCTCTTCCCCTCAATAAACCTCATCTGGGGTCAGCTAAAGGGTGAGCCCAGCCATATGGACCAAAAAGAGAAGATGTAGTGGGGGGGTCTTGGAGCCAGGACAGTGTTCCAATGTTCCTGACACTGCCACAGGAAGGATGGCAGCAAGGACATGTGCCAGGATAGAGTGGCACCAGAACATGCACCTCCATTGGGTGGTGTGCTAGCTGGAGCAGACACTGCTGCTGAGAGAGGCAAGCCCCACATCCTCCAGGAAAATGCACAGGCAAAGTAGGCAGCATGTCTAAGGTCAGTGCTTGGTTAAGGTAGTGCAACAGCCTGTTTTGGCTGTATTTAAAGCCAGCTCTGAGCAGCCATGACACAAGTGCTGTTTGGTGTGAAAAAGAAATAGAGTTAACAAACATTGCTAATAGGAGGAGGAAATAAAAAGAACCTTCTCCTTATTGTGACACATTGCTGTATTATTTTCAGGGCTAGTTTTTTTGCAGGTTTGGAAATAAACTCTGAGCTGTTTTGCAAACCTTCGTATTCACTGCAAACATCTTATTTTATTATCTGCCTTTTCGTTGTTGGTCTTCTTTCTTCTTCCTCCTCCTTTTATTTTTTTTAATCCATTCAAACCATTTATTGGAACTTCTATTCTCCAGTGTGCATTTCTTCTTTGCTACACTATCTCCTGCTTTTCACAGATAAACACCTCACACCTGGGAGACAGGCTCCTCTAATTAGTATTAAAACCTGAAGTTTTTTTTCCACCCCTCTTTGAAGCTTTCTAGGATGCCTTTTCATGAATAATAATGCTCTCAATTCAACATAATGCACGTTCAAATCAAAAGATGCTGTAGCAATCACTTTTCCAACAAGGAACATTGGCCTTTCCTCTTCTTCTGTACAGCTGATGATGAGGCAATAAAAAGTCCAGCCTGGAAGAAAGATGTGCTCAGAAGTTGTGGTTTCCACTTATGGCAGCCTGTGGCCCTCGAGATGCTCTGTGCAGAAGGCTCGTGTCATTTGTCATCTCTCCAGCTCCCCATTGCCATTCTGTGACACGACAGGAGTTCTGGCTGCCTGATGCCCTGTCAATAAATCCCTTTAGAACAGCAGTTCCCTCTCAGCCAGCAGCCCCCCTGCACAGCATGGGACACCCACAAATCTTTTCCTTCTTCTCTGCAGATCACTTCTGGTTAAGTCCCAGACTGCTGCATAAGTGATGCCAACTGTGCTGCTACCTGCAGAAGACACCAAGGTCCCAGGCACTATGAATGCACATGCTGTAGACCATTTCCAGTGGAGACTTCCTTCACAGAAATTCACAGAATCTGCTATCTTTCCAAAGAACATGTAGGTTTCAATGGGTAGGAAAATCAGCATTCTTCAACAAGAAGCTGTTCCTGACAGTTTTACTAATCACTTCTATTCAGAAGCTAGTTGTGGTCACAGCCTCTGCTCCCTGAAGCCAGACAAGTAGTACCACAAACTCCATACGTGGTACTGCCACAACCAACAGGGAGCTACTGCAGCCATGGCTACATAACACCTGCCACAACATAAACCATCTAGTCCTACAATCATTAGGATTATTTTTTTCTTATATTAACATTCTAAAAGTGAATTTCTTTGCTCTGTGTTTGCATGTACATGAAATGCACAGAGAAATTTTTGCAGATGCATGCTAAAATGTTGACAGAGGAACTCGAACGCTGTTGTAGCACATCTATAACTTGGCACCCTGCATGGGAATCAGTTCTACTATCTTTGCTCTTGAGTGAAGTTCAAAGGAGCTTTAATGGCTTAGGAGCTTCAGCCTTCCCTTTTCTGCCAAATATCATTACAATTGCTATTTCAGTTCCACTCAGCTGCTCCCAAAAGCCTATTTCATGAAAAAGACTTTACATTGCTGTACATAGCACCAGTGAACTCTGTGGGGCAAGCTGGAAAAGCACTACTAAGAGTGATAGCAGTTAACCAATAGATATGTTTTAGAATAAATAACTGAAGAGAGTGTTCCAGTGTCAGTGCCAAGCAGGGCAGAGGCACTGACAGTTTTTATGCCACAACAGCTTCTGAAGGCTCTCTCAGTTTCCTACTGCAGCTGATCTCAACTAGCCATATCGAGGGTACTGCCATAAAGGACTGAAGAAAAAAAAACCTTCCCAGTGTCAGATCCCAGCTTCTCTCTCTTGCAAGTCAGCTAAAACTTCTGAACAGCAGGATATGTCCTACGTTTTTAGTCAGTCCATAAGCACATTCCTACTGATTCCAACAGATGTCTAAGAGATGAAGAAATCATTTGGGACTCTGGATTTCTCCATGGACAGGTCCTTCAGAACTACACAGCCAAATAGGATTTGGTGCCTGAGCAGTGCCACCCTCATGGGTGCACTGTGACAATGAGTCACAACTCACAAGGGGATGCTGTACTGAAGGAAAAGTGTCAGCTAGGGAGAAGGCTTGGGAAGACATGGCACTTGGGACATTTGTTCCCTATCATCCCAATCCTAGACAGCCTTGAGGACCTTAACTAATCCAAGGAGACTGAGGAACTAAACAGAGGAGTAGAGGGATTTTTTCTGGACGTGGAAGAGCAGGAATGAATCCTGCAGACATATGGGGAGTGATTCAAGTGTATAAGCATCAGCCTGTAGTACTATCTGAGGCGTCCGAGGAGTGCTGAGTTATCTGTACAGGACTGGTAGATGTGACAAAAAATTCATGGGAGAGTCCTGCTCTTCTGGAGAGGCTGGAGTGCAGAGGCAGCTGCTACAGAACTGCTCACCTGGGGGTGTCTTTAGACAGTCAGAAAGGCAGTCAGAATTTAGGCAGCTAGACTCGTGTTCTGTGGGTTTCTTGTACCTCCTCAGGCATCTGCTACTGGACTGTGAGGCAAGCCAAGATGCCAAGCTAGACACACTGCTAGTCTGATGCATAAAGACAGTGCTAGGTGGCAAAGATCCCCATTCCTGATGTAGAATGTCAGGGGAAACATGAGAATGCAGCATTGTAATTACAAGTTTGCTTTTCATTAAATGTTTCTTGCCAGTCTCCTCCCATCCCATCCCCCTCCTCCTCCCCAAATAAAGAACTAGCTAGGCTCAGTGCAGTTCTGAAAATTATCTAAATGCCCACTGGGCTGAAGGGTCAGCTAGTTCACCAGCCATAACAATTAAATTCTGGTTATTACCCTTTCATTACTATACAAACTAATCCCATACATCTCATGAGCGGGTGTTGAGGTGACTTCATGCTTCTTAGAACTTGTGCCATTAATTAGAGTGCAGTCAGCTCTCCTCAGATTTGCAGCCCCCTTCTCCTCACCACCTTTGTAGCCCTGTGTCCCTGTACCCACTATGCTCCTGGCACCCCTCATTCCTGCCTCACAGCTCCCCCTCTACCCCAGAACGGAAGTCCCCATTAAAAGCTTTGCCTGTTTTCCTTGCTTTCCCCCTGTTATTCTAGCCCTGAGCTCCCCTTACAATTCTGCCTCTTATCTTGAATTTGAAGCCTCTCTCTCTGTGCTGAGACCCTTGCCTATTAAACCAGCTTTTACTTAAACAGAATCAGCTAATCATATTGAATTATGCCAGATTTTAATGTGACTTCCTCACATAGATACATGCCCATAGGGATCCAGGCTGAGAACACCAAGCCCACATCATCTTTGATCTAAGACACTACAAGATATAACACTTGATCATATTCCTAATGCTAATTAGTCATCACCTTCTCATTTTCCTAAGATATATGTGTCTAAGAACATTGTTGCTGATTTGGTCATGAACAATTAATGGTTGTATATGCAGTACATAGTGGCATTTCTACCAGAAAGTTTAATACTAGTGAAGTGGCTGCATTGAATCAAAAATTATAAACTTTTGCAGCTCTCCTGTAATTGCTATTCAGAGAGTCGTTCTAATAGCAAGACTTCAAAAGCAAATGAGCAGCAGCATTTTTGTAACGAAAGCAAACTATCTTCCATGAAAACCATAGAAATCCCTGTTCTTGGAATAACTCTGCATTATATCCTGAAAAATGCAGACTCCGATCTAAAACTCCAGCCCTAAAATATCTTATTACTTTTGTAATTTCTACTCTCAAACTGTTATCACGTAAACCAACAATTACAAAAACAACAATGGTGCAGGTTTCCCCACTCCCATTACATTCTCTGAATAGTAGCAGCAACATATCCCCCAGCAACTATTAGGAATCACACTACAGTTCATGCTCTTATGCTACTGCAAAATCATCTCACATAATGAACCACGTACAGTGTAATTGATGGAAGTCATATAACTCATGCAAACAAATGGATGCCTAACAAATAAACATTTCCAAAATGAACTAGCACTATTTGTGTGCTCAGCTGAGATATGAACTGCATCTGCTGCAGGTGACAGACAGAAAGTGACAGAGACTGAAAAAATAAAATGAAAACCTAAATATTTACTAATTTAATCAGTTCTTTCCTCCATATTTACATCTGGAGGAATATACTTTCTAGAGGTCTTAATTTTAGTCCTAAATCTTAATTCCAGTCCTAAGTCTTCGTGGGATCTAGTATACAGGCATCAGAACTGCTCCATAGCCAAGGTTATGTATGGAGATTTCCATTGGCTGGTATATAATTACTGAATTCATTTTTCAAATTTGGCAACAGGTAAAAACAGATTTATTAAATAATGGCTTCGGTTGAAGATTTAGAAACTCTTACAAAGAAGACATTTAAAGATGCCCATTGAAATTCAGGCCTGTTTTTCTTATATTTCTTTGGGTTTCACTATCTTAAATCACATATGCTGTGCACAGATCACATTTCACCCAGTATCTCATCTTTACAATCTTTCAGACATAGGGCGGGTATTGGGACTTGAAACGAAGACCTTTAAAAGTTATTTCTATCATTTTTTTTGCAACTGGATTTAGCCTGGCAGAGAAAACCAATAGATGCGAGGGCTGTCATCAACACCATGCTCTGCTATGCATCAAGGTGAGAAAGAGACCTTTGTGCACAATGTAGTTTATGGACATTGCATTTCACTTAATGAAAGGGAGTAAAATACAGCTGCCCTTTCCAAATAGCAGGGTCTTCCCCTGCTTCCCTTTCAAGCATATTGTCAGTGTAAATGGAAACAAGCAAATCCCAACCCCAAGCGGATCATGTAATTCTTATAAAAAAAAAAATTAGTTAGTCTTAGAACTCATCGTAACCTCATAGGTGCAAAAGGTTTGTAAAGACGGAGCCACTTGCAGAAAGCGCAGACTAGGATCCCAACTTCTTACTCGTGTGAAAACAGCAGCTGCTTTCGTTCTCCTAAGATTTTCCCTCAGGTTAGCTGCTGTCCTTCCTTGCCAGGAGAAATACTGCTGGGATCTCTATAAGTTAACAGCAAAAGTGCTGTGGGAACCTGACTCGGGTGCACGTAAGCAAACAGCTGTGGCGGTCTCAGAAGTCACCGCTCGCTAGCTGCCTGCTCCCAAGTCAGCTTGCTTGATGTTGCTGATGGCAGAAGAACTTATCTGGTCTTTAGATGCTGCCGTACACAGCAGCAGCCCAAACTCACCTTCAACAGCTTCTTCTGTTGGCATCTTGGGCAGTCAGCTGCAGTGGCTGGACAGCAAATAGGCCATCTCTCTGGTTTTTTTATTCCAGACACAGAGAGACCCAACGAAAGAGTGAGGTAGGCACCAGGGGGTGTCTGTGGTAGCAGTGATATCTACCAAACATTGAACACCAGAGCTGCCAGGAACTTTATCTGTTAGCCACACTGAAACAAGAGCCCAAAGTGTCATCTGAGGTCTTGCTTGCAAGGGAGAGCTCCAGCAGTCATGTCAGTGGGGATGCAGATACTGAGCTTAGCAGAATGAATCCCAGCATGAACACCATTATCCCCACATGAGAAAAGGGGGCTTAGGGGCAGAGCGCTGGGGTATTGCAAACATATTCCCAAATAACATCAGCTAATCTGAAACAGGCTCCTCTAATAGCCAAAAAATTGCACCCTGTACAAGAATTATACCTGTAAACCTTATCAGTTTAAATCTACCTTTGCAGTCATATGAGAAGGATGTTCCTATACAGGCAGAGTCCAAGGAAGGGATAAAGCACACACCAGGAGGACCTGCTGGTTATGCAGGGTCAAGGGAGAAAGGGCTGACGCACAGCTTGAGAGGAAAGCTGGGGGGGCAGGTCTGACATATCAGTGGTTAGGAGAGTGAGGGAAGATTAAAATGCCCTTCAGGAGGAGGTTCTCGGGGATTATAGTTCTACACCCTTGAGCACACTGCTGTACAGCAGTCATGGTAATAATTAATAACAAGGAAATGATTCTCGCCCTGTTCTGGTCACCTTATTAAAGTGAGGATATTGTGGAAATGGAAAAATCCCAGCAGGACAGCACCTAGGATGATAGATGGATGGGATGCATTTTTTAAAAGAGCTCACTACATTTCAGGAAACATATTTCTGAAGGGAGAGTGGCTGCAAAGCTTTTATATTCCTTGTCTACTCTGCTGCTACCAGCTGCTGTCAGAGAAAGGACAGGACGAGGTGAAGTGGGCCCTTGCTTGACCAACTGGTGGCCAATTATGTTGTGGTCTGTGGCCCTAAAATGCTTTGCTAAACCAGCAGCCATGTCTTTATACTTCTGTTGCCATTCTCTTTTGTCCTTTGTGTTCTTACTGAGATAAGGTACAGAAGCTGTACTTTCTTAATGGCCAGAGTGGCACACAAATCTAGCAGGAGACACTGTTTGCCACAAAGGATTCCTAGACTCCTGTTTTCCAATGTTAGGCCAAGCTGTAGCTTCTGCTTTAACAAAGGATGCTCTAAGTAGTTTCAATGCACAAGAAGTCAAAACAGGCTTGGTTGGATATCCTGGTGTGGCAAAGCTGGTCTTGAACATAAATGGTGAATTCTCATGTACACAAACGCAAAGGAGGGAATAGATTCTGGTAAAACTGCTTTTAGCCTCGAGCAGTCCCACCACAGTGGCTCTGTAAAGCCTAGAGGTCACCTCCCTTGCATGAAGCAAACAAGGAACCCCGCAAAGAAAACTTCCATGAGATCTTTCAGTGCTTTTTCCTTGCCCCTGCAAATTCAGTCTGCAGCTTCTCTGCCAAGGTTTGTAGTTGACTATGGTGGGCTAACTGAGAATAGACCATTCAACCTGCTCCCACTGAGCCACAAAGGACAGACCTTTTCCAAGGGTCTGTGTTACAGTTTAAAGGGGAGGGAAGAAAAACAAAGAAACAAAAGAAAACCTTAGCCCTCCAAAACAATTGAACAAATATTTCCCCGGTTAATAAATAACAGGCTTGGCTGGGGAATTGTAATTGTGTGTATAATGCATCTCAGATCTACAGTATAATTACACTCTGGAAACCACTGACTAATAAAAGCACCAGCCAGGGGAAAGGATGCCGTCTTGCCATGGGTTGACAGGCAAGCAACAAACAAGGTGCACTTTTTCACCTTATATTCAATAAAACTAGGCTATTAAATATGCAGGCAGAGCAACTCCATTAAGCAATTCACTTCCTTCCTTTTCTTCCTCTTTTTTTTCTCTTCTCCTCCTTTTGTTTTCCATCAAGACAGGGAAGGTTAAAAAAAAAAAAAGCTATATATGAAACCCCTGACTATACGTGAGCTGTGCTTTAATGAGGCTGCATCTTGGTCCCTCTGCTATACTAAGTAAACATGTTTCCTCCCCCTACAAAGAAAGGCTTGCTTGTCTGGGCGAAGGGAAAAAAGCTTAGGGAATAATAGGAGGTTTTTTCTCTGCCCACACCCCTTCCTCCATTCCCACTAATATAAAACCCTTCATTACATTACAGAGTGAACATCATTCACAAACTTATGGCAATATAAGCTATTCTGTACACTCACAATGCATTTGAACATTTATAGAAATCAGAGACCAGGGGAATCACCCAAAAATCATGTTTCAGTTTCTAAGACTTATGCAATCACACCTGGATTTAAACAAAACAGCCAGCTCCTTTTCTTCAGTATGCTCTGAACTGAGACACTCAGTGCATACCTCCAGCAACTCTGCCAGCAACTGCCAGAGACTCACTCAGACACTTATGATGTCAACGCTGGCTGGAGAACTGAAAAACCAGAGTATATAAGAGGACTGCTACAAGAGTATTGCGTGACTATTTTGAGGCTCTGGGAAACATCTGGTGTAGTGCTTTGCTGTGGGATCCCCAGTACGATACAGAAGGGGTAGCGTCACAGGTTCAATAAACAAAATAAACCCCCTTCCCACCCTTCACTGAAGCACTGAGCAGGACTGAAGGACTGGAGCCTTTGCTTCCTCTGCCTGTAAGCCAAACACTCAGCTGCTGCTCCCATGTCTTTGTAAGAAAAGGGGAGGCAGCATGAGCCCTCACACTTCCAGCTGCCCTGGGAAAAGGAAGGAGAGCACTGATATGAATCCTTTCTTTCTTTGTCCCTGACCTGCCCATCACAAGCTCATAGCATAGGTGACCACTTGGGTCAGAGATGGGTGAGCACAGTGAGCAGGCTGAGCTGCTTCAGCCCCCTCATGAACCCTCCCAGCCTACGACTATGGTGAGATGTGTCCGTCTGCAGGTTTTTGCTTCTCTGCTTCCCAGGAAGGAAGCAGCACAGACATGCTTCCCACAGACTGAGGAGTCAGGTATTAAACTAGAATCCTGCATCCACATGCACCAAGTGGGTGAGCTGCTAATTGAGAAACCCCACTGCTGATTAGCAAGCACTTCTAGTCTCAGTCGCTTCCAGCCGATGCACCTCATTTCCCACCTGTGCCTGCAAGAGTGCAAGTCCAGTAATGACCCCGCTGAGCTCCCCGGGATGTGAGCCTGGCCTTGAACACGCAAGGGAAAGCAATTGAGCTGCGCTCGCTGTCACTGCCTCCCTCCGGGCCTGGGGAGGGAGCGGAGAGAGGGGAGTTGAGTTGGGAACGTTTCCTGACTCAGCAGCAGTGCGTTCATTCGCGGAGGCGCTGCGGCTGCCACTGCTAATAGGTTGTGGTAATGGAGAAGCGTCTCGCAGGCAGGACGGTAGGAGGCTGATCAGCTCCAGCAGAAGAAGTGAGGTCAGTGGTAATGAGCGACAGCGATGAGGAATGCAAATTGCGGGAGGATTTATGGAGCAGTTTCTGCTCAGTGAGCAGATTCCAGATAAGTAGACTGTTAATAAGGCAGGCAAGCTTTTTGGCAGTGCCAGCTGTTAGAGGGGGACTGGCATGCTTTTTTTGACTGGCATTCACACAAGGCTGGTTGCAAGGGTGCCGACAGCACAAACACCATTGCATACACGTTCCCTCACCACACACACTCAGGGGTGGCACGTGCCAACGTGTGCTGCTGTGCTCGCCACTACACAGCAGGATATGGTCCTGTGCCAGGACCAAGGAATGCTGAAAGAAAGTAGGGATGGGTGGCAGAAGACTGCTTACCAGAACACAAAGGAAAGCTGAAAAGAGCACAATTTAGCAGGCTCGAGCCCTAACCAAAACCATTTTTATCCTCTCTTCTTCTTTCAGTTCCTCCCTCCTTTCCTGATCTCAGAATACGCTATGATGTTGGATGAGTATCTCTCACCAGCCCCCACGTGAAGTGATCTGAAGGCATACAGAGCAAATCCCAGCAGAGCTGGGAAGGGCAAGCTTACCTTGCCTGCCTTGCCTGCTCTGGCTTGAGTCTCTCAGGATTATTGCTGCTGTGAATTACTAATGGTAGATGTCATGGACTCTGCTGTGGAATGCCAGTCTCAGTGCAGTCTGCAGTGTGCTGGTGACATACCAGAAATCTTTTTTCCTTTTAGTATTATTCCTTCTGAAAGCTGTGGGATTTTGTCAATGTTTGCCTTTCGACATCAGGAGAGTAGCCAGTTTCTCAGCCATAGCGCTGCCACCTTCAGCTGCTTGGTGTGGTGACACTCCTGAGCCTGCAAAGCTTCCCTTCCCAGCACTGGCCTTGCAACTTTCCTCCAAGGAATCTGCCTACCAGAAAATTAGATCCTAGTCTTCAGATTAAAGAGACCTCACAGACAAGCTGTCATTGAGCCCTCATTGTTAGTAGGAGCAAGTCCACCCCATCAGAGGAGGTGAGCTGTGAAGCCCCACTTAAAGTGCTTGTTGTAAATCCTGAGTTGGGCCTGCCCTATCAGACTGTGCTAGGAAGGCTGTGCCTCAAGGAGAGGTGGTGGGAGCAGTCTCTTCTGGAGGGATCATGCACAAGACAGAGGAACAGTAATGGACCCTCCTATAACACTGGACAAGCAGAGCGAGTTCCCAGATTAAGGGCCTACCATCGCTGTTCTGAGCCAGCATACAGGGCTCCCACAGACATGTGCATACTGGGTGACATGGTGAGGGAGAGCAGGTGACATGGACAGGAGAACCTGGATTCTACAGTACTCGCTGCACAGACCGTGTTATCTGCAGGATCCCAGCAGCTGTGTTCCTTGGCTTCTTGGCAGCACTGACCTCCTGGATACATTTAGGCTTGTCCTTCTGGAGCAGCAGAGGGCCACGGCAGTGCACATTGCTTCTTTACAGCACCACAACAGAGGAGTGAGAGACAGGAAACAAATGAGTTAATTTCATCCTGAATACATGAGACTTGACAAGTCTATTAAAGGGCTGTAGCCTGCTGTGTCTCATTATGAAAAATTAGTGCTGTCCTATAAAAATACTGGAGACAGTGTGTCACTTAAGGAAAGGATGTCTTGAGGATACAGTCTTTTCTTAATAGGCCCTACATCATCAGGGACAGACATAGATCAGGAGTGAGCCAAGGGGATTTGGACCTGGGAGCTAGTACCTCTCATGTCTGACACCTTTAGGATACTCTAGTTTCTCCATCTCTTTGTGCTTGAATGAGGAGAAGCTGCAGTAGCCAGGGGTTAAATGGACTAAAGCAGAATTTTGCTTGCTTCCTGAAGTATCTCAAAGAAAAAAACCAGTAAGAAAAACAATACGTTGGATTCAAACAAAACAAAACTGAGTAAAGGTTTTCAGCAAAATAAAAGTAAACCACAAACATTTCATCTTGGGCCAATCCCACACTGGGTCAATTCAAACACAATGTTTTATTTCTTCTCTGGATTATTCAAACTGCTGCCTAATCTTTTTAATGTAGATCAGTGTTAATGCCATTTCAAAAAACAAAGATATTTCTGTGAAAAGAACATAAAAATTAAATATTTGAGTGTTTCAAAAACAAAACACTACAGTCAAATCCAAGATGTTTTGACATGTACAGTAATTCTTATCTCTCTTTTCCCCTGGGTTTTTTTGGGAGGGGTTTGGAGGTTTGCATTTTTTTGCTATAACTCTTTACCAGATTTGAACTAAGCATATCCACAATTTCGGCTCTCCACTTCTCATTCTCTCCCATCCCAGACCCTTCCCCACCTCTTTTAGTGCTTGTTTTGCTATCTCTGTTTGCAAGGCTGAACCTTCTCATGGCTCTGGGGACTGATCCAGTGTAAAGCCAAGAATAAAAATGTGTTTCACTCTGCCTCTTCCCCAGTACCTGGGAAGGACCCCAGGAACTCAGACATCTCTGTGCCATCTAGCACCTTGCTAGCTTTGCTATGACCACAGGCAAACAAGCTCATCAACTACATGTAAGAAAATGATCAATGGGAAGGCAGGGATGAGTCCTACTAAGCTGGGCATCTTTACTGGAGGGCAGTAAAGAAAACTAGCTGCCCCTATTGAAGCACAGTAAAGCCTGACCAATAAAGCTATGGCTGTAATGGGGTAAAGGGCAGCAGCATCTTATATAGTAACAGAAGCAAGCTGTATTCACCAGCACCCTCAGACATCAGATCTTCTCATCTCAGGGATGTTCAAGCAAAGGCTAACTCCGTACATTTTTCTGACCTCTTTTCTTATAATTAAAGTGAAAAGATTTCCCCTGCCAGTTACCTCTCCAGGAATGTTGTCTTCCAGAAAGGCAGAGGAAAGAACACATATGACAGCTGGAAGAGAAACCAGGCTTTGCCTCACAAAAGAAAATACAAATGAGCAATCTGAGTGCCATCAACCTGCTGTGAGAGAGAAAGAGAGCGAGAGAGAGATCGAGGTAGGATCAAATCCCTTGTTAGACCTTAAGCTCTCTGGAATTAGGCCACTTTAAGAAGCAAAGGGACTGGAGTTTAAAGGATTCAGAGAATTTCCCATTTCTTGAGATAACTATGACCTTTACAAAGAAAACTACAAAGAACCCAGAGCATAAAGGAATGAGACTTCTGTGTCTTTCCTTTTCTTTTTCTTTCTTTCTTTTTCTTTCCTTTTCTTTTCCCCTCTCTCGGTTTTCTTTGTAGAAACAGATAATTGTGCTGCCCTTTCTTGGAAAGATGCAGTTCTTCCTCAGTTAGAGCTTCATAATAAAATTACCAGTACTGCTGCCGCTGGCCTAATGGGAAATTTGCATGGAGAATACAGCTATGTGAGATTCACCATTGAAAAAACCTGCCTCCACAGTATGCTCTGGAGCAGAGGTAGAAAAGATCCAACAACTGGGCTCAACTCTAGCCCAAATCTGTTGAAGTCTTACCCTACGCCCACTGATGCCTAAGAGAAATGGCCTAATGCAGATGGACGTGTGCTAGCACACGTTTCTACCTCTGTTCAAATGTTTCATAGCTACACAGGCATGGAGTGGTCAACGGTGTTTCAGTTCTTCTGGGAACCGGTTCCTTGTATCCACTGACACTCCACTCAGAGTTGAACCTGGGCAAGGCAAATCCACCTGTCGATATGTACATTGTGCTTTTCTGTCAGTCTACCACAAAGATTTACATACTTTGAAGAAAATGCTTGAAAGAAATTCTCTATAGCTGCAACTAGCTATAGAGAAGTAACTACAAGCCACTAGCGTGCGAAACACAGAAAGCAAGCAGAAGATGAGAAGGGAAAAGGAATTAAAGAGCTTGTTTGCTACATAAAGAAGGAATATACCTCTTCTACACATAGAGTACTGTGTAGTCACAGGAGTATTGAGCAGGACACACCCATGACATGTATACAATGAAGGTGTGCCCTGTGGTACCCCTGTACACAAAGCTTAAAGCTTTCACAGGCACACAAGGGACTGGAGACAATCAGGACACCCTAAATGGAAAAAGTCAAAACACAGACTTGCACAGACAGTTGTTATCAGAAACTCAAATGTGAAAAAAACTTCTGTGATCGTGCAATCATTTCCATAGGCACAGAAAATTCCAGGCATGCAGGTCTGCAGCCACACACATGTTACAAGCTACCCACACTGTGTGAGAGACTTCATACACCATCACATGCTCTCAGAAACATGCACATGTTCCACTTCCCAACACACATATTTATAGCAACCATTTATACAGCAGCACAAATGTAAACCTGTTCCCAATAGGTTTCCACACAGGCTCAGTAATAACCATCCACACACATCACTGAACAACTAATCTACATCTGCAGGTATTCCTGGCCACAAACCATGCAGGCACAGGGAAATGGGACACTTGCCCAGCGTATTGTGTTTCTGTGGGCAGGTTTTGGTAGTGGGGGTGGGGGACTACAGAGGTGGCTTCTGTGAGAAGCTGCCAGAAGATTCCTCCATGTCCGATAGAGCCAATGCCAACCCACTCCAGGATGGACCCACCACTGGTCAAGGCTGAGCCAAACAGGAATGACAGTAACACCTCTGTGACAACATATTTAAGAAGGAAAAACAAAGTTGTTGGGCAGATGAAAATTGCAGCCAGAGAAGAGCAGAGTGAGAACATGTGAACAATAATGTAAGACACCAAGGTCAGTGGAGAAGGAGGGGAGGAGATGCTCCAGGTGCTGGAGCTGAGGTTCCCCTGCAGCCCATGATGAAGACCATGGTGAAGCAGGCTGTCCCCTTGCAGTCCATGGAGGACCACAGGAATGCCTAGATTCACCTGCAGCCCATGGAGGAGACACACCAGAGCAGGTGGATGCCTGAAGGAGGCTGTGACTCCATGGGAGGTCCATGCTGGAGCAAAGTCCTGGCAAGGACCTGCTGACCCATTGGGAGAGGAGCCCAAGCTATATCAGGTTTTCTTGGTAGGACTTGTGGCCCTGTGCAGGACCCATGCTGGAGCAGCCTAGGCCTGAAGGACTGCACTCTGTGGAAGAATGACCCACATTGCTGCAGTTTGTGAAGAACTGTTGCCTGTGGGATGGACTCACACTGGAGATGTCTCTGAAAGACTGTCTCCCGTGGGAGGGACCCCACACTGGAGCAGGGGAAGGACTCCTCTCCCCGAGCAGCAGCAGAAACAACAACTGATCATAACCCCCATTCCCTGCCTCCCTATGCTGCTGGGGGGAGGAGGTAGAACTTGGAAGGAGGGAGAGGTGGGGGGAAGGTGTTTTTAAGATTTATTTTACTTCTCATTCTCCTGCTCTGATTCTGTTAGTAATAAATTTAATTAATATTCCCACTCTGAGTCTGTTTTGCCCATGACATTGATTGATAAATGACATCTCGGTCCTTATCTCAGCTCATGAACCCTATGTTATATTTTCTCTCTTCTGTCCAATTGCAGAGGAGAGTGAGAGAGCGACTTAAGTGGGCACCTGGTGTCCAGTCAGGGTCATCCCACTACAACCAGCCAGATGCAGATCAGTTGTAGGCATAGGAACACCTGCTTACCAGACTGCTACAGTGAATGACCAGGCATCACAGTCTCATTGGTGAAGGTCTGTCTAGCTCCTAGGAACTCACCCCTTCTCTTTGAGGTTCAGCTTCTTCATCCACTTCATGTTCTTTGTCTGCAAAATTGTTCTTTCCATTCCTCCATCCCTCTTTCCCTCTGAAGCTGTCTTCAGAGAAGAATAACACAGCTGAACTAATAGCCTAACACATAGCTGTCTGATGGCCTTCCTTTCATGCTTGCCACTCAAGCACGGACCCCCATGTGGACAAATGCACATTCAGCTGCCAGTTGCAGCACAGTCCAAAAAAGCATTAGAAGGTAAATGAAAGGGAGAAAAACTTCAGGGATAAATCCCTCATTGGGTGCCAGGCAGCTAAAATCAACACCATAACACCAGGGCTGGACTTGGCCCAGCATGGTGTTTTGATGAACTAAACAATTAATTAACAAATATCTCCCCAGCAGATCTATTCTTGCGGCACAGCGTGCGAGGAACACACAGATCCGTGTAAGAGTTCTATCGCCACCATTACATGCTGGAGAATAGTATATAATTAATTATAATGATGGCAAAGATTAGATCGAAATTCCTCTACGGTGTGTACACAGCCCAAACAGACAAAATAAATCAGAGCGCCCATACCCTAATCCAGCAGCTTCAGAGGATTAAAGAGGTGCATTCTAATCACAGGCTCAGAGCAGCCCCATTCAGTATGCACAGAGCTGCCCCCCATATGCAACTGTATCTCAGGGACCCTAGGAAAAGTATCTCACTTCAGACAAAAAACATAATTTAGGCTTTGCTCATCTGCTGTCATTTATGATCTCCTGGCTTGCTTTCCCTCCCCAGATTTTAGCCTACACATCCCAGGCAAATTCCATAGGTAATAATTCATCTCTCTTTAAGCCTCTCCTGCAATGTCAGCTGGGGAAGACTCTAGTTTTCATTGCTCTACTAACATTCTGTGTGCTGTGCTTTGTTGCTCAACAGTGGGTGCACCAATCTGGAGGTGGCAGAATTGAAGACAGGAGGAAAAAGGAGAATTCCCCCACCCCTGAGATTTTATTGAAAGGAAAATGCTTTCTTTCTGTTAATTTTGTTAATATGAACTATACAAGAAGGCTGGGGTTACACTGCTAGTTCTGTTCACTGTCCATCACAAATGATTTTCAAATTCCAGTGAAAAAAATTATTTCTCAAAATGGAAGGGAAAAAAAAGAAAAAAGGAAAATTATAAAGAAACACAGCTTTTCATGCAACAAGGGTAAAATTCATTAATTCTGTCACTAATCATTGGGTTAGCTCCACCCCTGGGGAGGCTGAGACTGAATCAACCCTATTACCCCTACTGTGAAACTGAGCTCTTATGTTAGCTGAGAAAAGAGTTGGGTAGCCCAGCGATGAAAAACGCCACAATTTGTTGGAATGAAAAGCTTAATTAATACATGCTTTTCCAAAGGAATAAATTAAAACAAAACAAAACAAAACCACAACTGGAAATACAGTAATTTTTCCACTTTTCCAATCCAAGCAATGTCTTTTGACATTCCTTGAAACCAAACACTTCATTTTGGGAAGTTATACTGAATGTTTCACGGGCTTGTTTTTGCCTGTGCTGGAACTGATCTTCCTCATTCAGCTGCTCTCTGACTTTCACCCTCCGCTATTCAGCTCAGTGGGAGCACATCTGAAGTATTTTATTGGAAATGTGTTTCAGACAAGCAGACAGGTCTGCGAGAGCTGTATGTACAATGCATCCAAACTACAGCTCCCATGAGGCACTGCAGCCCCATGGGCAGGTGCCACTTGATTTCAAATAAATGTACAGCAAAATGCTTTGATGCATTTCAGCAAGTCCAAATGTTTGAACCAATCCAAGTCAAAACATTCTGTTCAGAGTCTAATGTTTTAAAGCTGTCAAAAGTCGCTGTATTTTATTTATGATAGTGAAGTAAACTATGTTTTCCCTTGGAGAATCATTTCCATGGGAAATCTCATGCCCAGGGAAGTTCTGGAAGATAAAAGACTTGGTAGAGTTTCCTCTGGTCTTTCACACAGGTAACATCTTCACTGCAATTATATTGCAGGGTAAATTGCAGGAAGCATGAACATGCATGAGCTAGCTTAACCTCACATGCTGTTGATATGAGTAGCAATAAAGTTACAAGAGTAACTGTATAAATTCATCTAAGAAGCTATGTAAATAAGCTGTTGGCCCACACTAGCATTCATGAAGTTCACCACTACTTTAAATTCAGCTAGGGTGGTTATTTCTATTCATCCTGAAATCATGCCTAGGCTCCAACATGGACATGTCATCCAAGGGGTTGCTCTGTATCAGATAAAAAGCAAGGCACAGTACCTAGGAACATCCCAAATGGGTGAAATGAGATCTTCCAGTGCACTTTTCCTGAGAATAGTTACCTCATACATGGCCTTAAAGGAAAGGTAGCAGGATATTAACATAGAGTGAAAAGAGTGTATGCATCTTTATGACTCCATGAGACAGCTGAAGAACTCCATCACCTCCAAATACAAAGAAAAAATAAACTAAATCCACATGTTCTTGCATCTCTCCCCCTCTCTTTTTGTCATTTTAAGGTAAAAAGTGTAATATAACCTTCCATCATTTCATCACAGCCTCATGCTGTGAACCAGTCAATAGTTTTTATTATCACTTATTATCACAAAAGCCGCATTACTCTCTGATCCATCAAGTATGGATCAAGGTCCCATTCCACCTGGTGCTGAACAAGCAGAGAACAAAAAGACAGTCTTCGCCCAAAGGAAAATCTAAATATAAGGTAAGAGTGTGGCTGGCTAGAGACAGATGGGGAAGAAGGAGGTAATGAGATATTATGCAGAGCTGTAGAAGCATAGAATCACAGAATGGTTTGGGTTGGAAGGCACCTTAAACATCACCTAGTTCCAAACCCCCTGCCATGGGCACAGATAGCATCCGTTAGTTCAGTTTGTCCAGGGCTCCATCCAACCTAGCCTCGAACACCTCCAGGGATGAGGCATGTCACAGTACTTGTCACTGTAACAGGCAGACCTCTGTACACTGAGTGCCTAACTTATATCTTGGTTTTGGTTTTGCATGGGTTATTTTGGCTTGGTTTCTTTGAGGGGGATGAGGAATATGGGCAACAGTAAAGACAAATGTGGGACAGAACACAGAGATGCCTTTGCAGATACTGGCAGGGAGCAGGGAAGAAAGCAGAAAGATGCTCTTCTGCAAACCTGGCAAGTGTGTGACTGGTGCCAGAATAGAGAATTGATAAGAAGACAGGGCTGACCTGCCATGGCTGAGCAGGGAGGCCATAATGGGACCTTGAACCGAAAGCAACTCATTGTGTTAGAGCGGGGATGAGGAAAACTGGACGGAGGGTTAGTTATCAAAGTGGAGCAGCAGAGGGTAAACTTTGTCACAATGTCCTACAAAGTCTTTGTAGAGGTCCCAGAAAAATGTGCTATAACACTCAGGGTGAGAGAGGCCCTGACTTAGAAATGCTGTTCTTGAAAAAGGCCCTGCTGGGCCTGACTGCTCACAATTACCAGCTGGAAGCAAGGTGAGAAAGGCTGAAAATTCAGAGGACCGCTTGATCCCAGCCCAGCCCTGGGTTTCAGTGGTGGTGATGTGGAAACCAAGCCAAAACCCATGGCATAGAGGATTGTATTCTGAAATCTGAAGTGCATTTTAAACAGCAAATTTCTCAGAGCTTTCTCCTAAAATGAGCAGAGAAGCATTTGATCTGTCTCCTTTTCCATTCATTCCCTTTTCCTCTCTAATTTTTCCTTTGTGAGGAAACACTGAAACCAGAAGGATCTCTGAGATACCAGACCTGACCAAGCGTGGGGCAGAATCTGCTCATTCCAATTATCTGCCAGCCTAATCATAAAAACATCACGGTGCACACTCCATATGTCATTTTTATTGAATTCATTCAGGAGTTTCTCGATTAATCTTTTATTATTCCTTTCCAAATCCCAGGGTTCCCATAACAGGGGCTGATCAGCTAAAGCAATTCTCACACAGAGAGGAAACAGTGAGAATTATTTTGGCTCTCTCATCCTTCTGTCATGTCAACAGAATTCACTATGGCCTCTTCTTCGAGTTCCTCCAACCTGAAGAAGACCGTAGGCCGTCAGAGCCTCTTATGCCCTTGGCCCTCATCCCTCCAGACAGGAGAGCCTGACCCCCTCTAAGGACAGTGCTCGGGTACAGTCTTAGCAACACCCCATCTGAAGGAGGAGAAATGTACATTTTTACACTGAATAATCCCAGACATAAGAAGCCCACTCTCAACATCTCTGGGAAGACACCTGGCCCAGACCGGCAGTATTTTGGTACTTGGACTAAACTTGGCATCAGTGGCACTGAGTGGATCCAATACAAGGAAAAAACAGGACACTTTTTCAGCCTGAAACATCCCCCTTGCCTTGCCTTCCCTTGCCTGAGAAATCTGATCTTTCATGGATCTAGCAACGGCATGCCTACCTACATGATTTTTCATGCCATCTTTGTTTATCACTACATTAGCAATTCCTACACTGCCGCATTCAACAGAGAGGCTGTAGCATTCCTATTCTTCCCAGCCAAAGCTTCTTCATCTATTCCAGCTCAATAAAAGAGACAATAAAGGAGCTTTCCATCCCACATCTGGGATGCATCCCACCTGTGCAATTCCCTTCAACTAGGCAGAATGAGACCTAAAGGTACTGAGAGCTTCCCCAGGCAGTTGTGTTGCCAATGAAAAAAATACTACAGGGAGAATAGTAGCTAACGGTTTGTTATCTCTAGGGTAGGATATTCCTGTCCCAGTATCTTGTTTGGCATCTTCATCACCACCTCATTAAAGCTTCAGTTCATTAATTAAATATTTAATACATTAAATGAGGTTCCTTTTGTACCAAGGAGCTGAGATCTTGTTGCTGGTGAGCGTGATGCTGTGTATCCTCCTGGGAGGCTCCAATTTGCCATACTAATTGCACGGAGACTCTTCAAAAAGCCCTATACTGAATCTTCAGCTGCTGAGCAAATTGTACATTCCATCTCAGCAGGAGAGGAGCCTGAGCTGGAAAAGACAGAGAGCAGCAACTTACTCTTTACCATGGCCCCTGGCAGTCTGGAGAGATCACCTGTCTGACAGGGCACAGTGCAAGGCAACAACCCCAAGATAGAAAATAACTTCCAGTCCTCATCTACGTTGGTGTGCAGGGTGAGATGCAGCACTCCACAGCTTTGCTAAATCGAGGAGGAGCCTTGCTAATTAGGGCTGTTAGATGGGAACCAGTTAAAAGCTTTCTAAGCTTTCTATTAGCATTTTAAAAGGTCCCACTACTGCACCAGAGATTTCTGCTCCCTTGGTTATATATATTGCAGCTGTACTGCCAGTTGACTCAGTGCAGCTAAGATAGACTCTGGTAAGAGCAGAGGTGCAGAAAGAGGAAGCCGTAAGAAAGGAAAGAGGGCAGGAATTTCCCAAAGCAGATGGGTTGCTGGTGGAACAGAAACTTGGGCCAGCTGTAAAACCATATTGCTGCCTTACTCTGCCCTCATCTACACTTTTTTGTCCCCAGCCTGCTGTTTGCTTCCACCTCTGTCACTGTGGTGAGAAATCAACTGTTCATGTGACTGAGCTGTGATAGAGAGGGTTGACACCTCTGGCAAGAGAGGGCAGAAAAGCTAATTATTTTTTTAAACCTTTGTTCAGCCCCTTCCCCCGCCTTTTTCACACACACACCCCCATCCCTGATACCTATACAGAAAAATTATTAGCCTTACTTTTATTGATATCCACACAACGCTAAGGATACAAGATCCCTGTGGAAAATGCAATGGCCTAAACATGTGGTTTACCTTGTAGACCCATTTCCTAGACTGAAGGAGGGACACATCATAATCGTTGAAAACAGCATTAGTACTGTTTGAAATCAAATAACTAAACTGGAAAAGCAAAGTCTGTAGACAGCAGAGACTGGGACCCCAGACTTCCAGCATCAAAAATGTGGCTTTCGTAAGATAAATAAATCCCTTAGGAACAGGTGGCAGAAGGAATTGGAAGGGGCCTGGCTCTCCATGGTAAAAGATGTGAGCCTTTTAAGATTAATATCTAACTTGGAAGATTAGGTAAGGAAGCTTAAAAAGGAGTTTAAAGGGGTTATTGGGCATGAATTTTGAGGTGGGAGAGCTTTCCAGGAAGGTGAAAATGTAGGTGGATTAAGGCTTTGCTCTGGGAAGGTGAGGAGAGGAGGAGAGATGGCAGAGAGAACACAAATTACAGTAACAGGCTGAAGTACTGAACACCAATTAAGAAACAAGCAGGAGGCTTTAGGTTGTCTGTGTGTGGTTTCAGATGTTCTTTAAAGAATGAAATCAGGCTGGTAAACAGGCCCAGCAAATCCCAGTCTTACTCAGTGTTAGGAAGGGTCTCCTTCCTGTAGTGGTCTGCAACCTCAGAGTAGGTTTGTCTTGGCTACAAGGCACTTGACCCAGACTGCATCTTCTGCCCCTGCTCTTCAGTTGAATTTTCCAAGCCTGGTTCCCCACAGCTTAAGTGGGAGAGGTCCTCACATGCCTGGATATTAAATAGATCCAGTAACATCAACTCCTTCTTTCCTCCTCCATTGACCAGGGGGACCAAGGTAATGAAGAAGAAAGAAGCAAACCGCAGGGTCTCTGGGCAGGCCTCCCATCACCCAAAGGGACTGACTGCCAAGAAATCAACTTCTCAGAGCACAGGGAAAGGAAAGGACACCCATGTTTCTACCCTGGCACATTTTTCATTTCTTTTTTATTCTTTCTTTTAATGCTGTATTAAGAAAAGGAAACTCTATAAAAACAGGGGGAAAAAATGAGAGAAGAATATTAAAAACTGCTGAAGCGTTTGGGGAAAGACAGATATAGTCCTCCTCTGGGATGGGAAAAACACCAGGTGAAGTAGCAGTTTGAGATACCTCTGTGCAGCAGTGAGCTGCAGTCCCCAGGGGTGAGACTGAAGGGGTTGCTGGCTTCTTCTTTCTGGACACCTGACTGGAAGCAGATTGCTCATACACTGGGCGGCCCACAGGAACCATCATGATAAATACAACAGATGAACAAATTCATCCACAGCTAATAAAATATCTCCATGGGGTTAGGTACCACTTGGTGCTTAATAAATAAGATTTAGTACGCTGACGGTGGACAACACTTCAAGGGCTATTTGGCCATGGGTAAGGACCATTAACTACAGATGTAGGAAGTGAATAATGTAGACAACACAGTCCTCGTCCAAGATCATGTTGCAGATCAGTGATGAAATCAGGTATCCAGCCCAAGTCTGCTGACGGTTGTTCTCCTGCTCTGCTCGGGAGATCTACACCACCTCTCACTAAAGCCAAGTGCCAGGCATGAGCAACCCTATTGAAGTCAATGCTGTTACACTGTTGTATATTTTGTAGAACTGAAAAGCATTAAAAGGACAGGTCTTCCTTAGCACAAAAGTCAAGGTGGGGAGAAAAAAGCCTATTGGTAGGGCTAGGTCTGGATAAAGGAAAGTTTGCTCATATAAAACTTAAAAGGTGGTAATATGAAATCATCAGTCTTCACAGTGCTCCGTTTGGCCCTTTTCACAACACTAAATTCACTTGGAACTATGCATGCTTGAAGAATCTCAGTGATGTCCAGCCGAGCATCTATCTTTCTCCATCTTACTTCAGAGAACATGATCTTCTGTGATAGTCGGAGATAAATTTTTTTCACAGAGAACTTTTTTCTCTTAATTATTCTAGAAGGAACAGTTCTGATGCTGCAGGTCTTTCTCAAGTAAAATCCGTGGTGTAGTAGAGTACAAACACCTGATCACATATAAGAGCCCAATCCATATCTCAAGGACATAAATCTCAAGGCCACCTGTAGTGGATGTCTGAATATCTGGGATCACAGAATGAGATGAGTTTGAAAGCGATGTCAAAATATTTCCATTACATGGAAATGAGCATGTACCCAGCTTTCTGTGTGTCAAGGTTGCTGTGACACAGACTGTCCAAAGCCATGGTTTACTGGGGAAGGGGGCAAGGATTTAACAAAAATATGTATTTTTTCCCCTGCTAGTTCTTAAAAAAAAAAAATAAAATAGATAAAGTTGATGGTTATTACCACTTTGGATTGGCATATTTTATTTGCCTGGATCTAATATTTTTCATGCCCTTGCTGCTGATACTGCTGTTGTGCACTAAAGCTGTAATAGGTTAGGTAAATCCCAGATTACTCTTGAACAAACACAAGCTCTGGGTTATGAATGCTTCCTTCTCAGTCTTTTCGGGGCAGGAGAGCAGGATGGTAGTCTTCTTTGTTCCAACTCTTCTTTTCTGTAAGACTGAATTGTTTTGAAAGACACCCACTAGCTGCTTTTTATACTCCAAATCACAATTTCACCTTTTTCCCCTCATAAGACTCTCTTTTAAGGCTATTTTCTAGTTAAGAACGGGAGGCAAAATTTTTCCAACATGCAACCCAGTGAAAGGATACTAGTGGAAAATTTGGTCATACAGGATTTGAAGCCCATTAGATACCCAGCACAAAGTCCTGGCTGGGGTGAAATCTGTGCCGGTGCTGAAATGACAGCCATGATACTTTCCCACCACCGGTCCACACACTAGCAATTTATGGAGTTTGGATGCAATTGCTGGCAATGACTTAACTGCCAGCATGGACACAACAAATCACTTTCAGCACCATGTCAGCTCTCTGATTAAATTGTGGATCTTAGAAGGCCCAGCCTCATGGGATCTGTATATAAGGACAGACAAAGGCAGACATGAGTGTTGCCAGGGCCACATACAGGTGAGAAGTGGATAGGGGCACAGATCTGCCGAGCCACACAACCATTCCTGTGCCCCACGACTTGGAGTGTGATGTCAGACAAAGCTAATGAGGGGGAACAGACCTGTCTGAGCCCTCTCCTTCAGCCTGTGCGTGAAATTCGTGTCTGAGTGTTACACAGGGAGATGCCATCTGTTTTGTCTGGGTCAAGGATATGCTGCCCTTCCATTAGGGCAAATCTAAGCAAGGAAACCAAGGCAGGTGGAGGGAGCCAGAAGCAGGGAGCTAGAAGGGAGTGATTTTTTATACCTGTGGGTCTGGTCCAGATGGGATCAGGTAGGAGGATGAGGAGGACCTGCCAGCTGAAGTAAGCATGGAGATGGAAGCTCACAAAACCCTGTCCAGAGGACAGGAGTGAGGAGGGGTAGGAAGCTCCTGCCAAGTAGGGCTATGCCACAAGAAGAGAGATTAACTAATGTCTGAGGAACTGACTGTAACAGCAACAGCCAGTTCAATCAAATAACTTCCAGCATACACTAACAATATTTATCAGATGCATACAGAGTACCTAAACCCATAGTACCTAAATGCTTTCTACAGATCGTAACCTATCACTACAGTTAGCCATGTGCTTGTTTTCCCAATGTACTACCTGCAGCACATTAGTTACCCCAAGTATAGATACCCAAAGAAAAGGCAGAGCTGTATGAAACAGCTAGAAAACACTCTGCAACAGAAGACTGATTTAAACAAGCCTGACCTTCCCTTTTGTGTCCATAAACACCTGCTGTGATGCTTCTGCATGTGTCCATGCAACATCTTGCAAATCCAGACTAGGATAGGTTTTGCAGATGAACAGAAGATTTAAATTAAAGAAAGCCTAAGCAAAGATGGTGGAGCCAAGAGTGATTTCCCCTTCTCCCTTCCACAGATAAGATGCAGCAGGCAGACGGGATAACTCTCATCTCAATTACACAGGAACAGCCCTGAAGGCAGTCCACAATCCTTCAGAGGGCATTGCTGTGATTGTGATCAAAACCTGTCCAAAGGCTACTAAAAGTGAAACCAACTTCTGTTCCTTAAACATCCCAAACCTCAAATAATATTTGCAGTAACAACAGGGCCACGGTCTCAGGTAGAGGATGCAGGAATACCCAGATTCTTTTATCAAACCTACCCTTAGCAGTATCTCTAACACTGAGTATTAAGCTAAATAGATATGTTGCATGAATAATTTACAGACTTTACCCAGGGTCTTTTTGCCCCTTCAACTAAAAATAAGAAACCCCACACACTCCTCTTGATTTCATTTTCATTGCATATAACATGAGCACTTCTCCCAAGGTCTATAAAAGACAGTCTGCATTCTTTGTGACTCACTAAGCTATCATCTGGTGACTGAAGGTGTAAGACAGACCAGATGTCTACTGGGGTTACTTGAAAATGCTACTGTCTGCAGGGCCTGCAGAGCAGCCTGTTATCAAATGCACAGGGGAAGGTGCCACCTTCTCAGACCTGTCAGGGAAACTACTGGTATGATCATTCCTTAACCCACAGCAGTTAAAATAAAGCAGATTAGACCTGAGTGGGATCGTTTTGATGGGCACTGCTTTGGTAAACTGCTCACACTAATATCTGTGTGGCATAGCTGGCTGTAAAAGGGTAGGCAACCTCTTCCACTGCTCCAGCTGGATCCAGAAAGGGACATGCACTCTGAATCAGACTAGGACTAAGCATCTTATTTCTAAAAAGAATCAGAAGCTTCCTTTTGGTATAATCCCCTAAATCTTTCTAGCTACTTTTCTGTCTCCTAGGGCATACTGCTTCCAGTTTTCAGAAGAATGCTGATGCACTCTTGAAATGAAGGAGGAGGCTTGCAAGAGAGGTCACCAGACTGCCTGCCACAGTGCTGAAAGGCGCAGAAGCTACACAGGGAAATCCCACACTGTCTTTCCCTAGAGTCTAAGGGGCTCAGTTCAATTGCTTAAACACAGTCATATAAAGCCATGCCCGCATGACATAAATCTACCATTCTAGAAGGGCACAGGTGTCCTATTGGTCTTTGGTAATCTGCAGCTTTCTGAGATACCCATGAGCACCTTTAGTAGGGGAAAAGGCAGTTCAATTTACACAACTGAACTAAGCTATCAGCTCAGCAATTCACAAGTTTTCTTTCTGGCAATGATTATGGCAAATGTCAGCCAGAGGCAAAAGTTTCCAGATCATATTCAATAAATGCATTTGAAAATGTTATATGAAATAATGTGGGCACCTGAGGAATGTGGGTTTGCGTTTATCTGTAAAGATAAAAAGATGCATCTAGACACATACAGGGATTTTCAAAAGAATTTAGCAGCCATCATGCAGGATCCTAACTCCTACTCAAAACAGCACCAAGGCAAATTAAAGCATCCTGTCAGATACTTTTGGTGACCTTCAAAACTCCAGCTTCTCACACCAAACAGCAACACAGAGCTCCAAGCAGGAGCAGAGTTTACAACCCCCAGAGGCCTGGCACAAATGCAGTCAGGCAGTAGAGGTAAGAGCATACAACTACATCCTCTGCATCTGTTGCTACACAACACTCTGCTAAAGGTCATGAAATATGTGTGGCTAGGCAAGCTGGGCAAGGACGAAGCCACAGCTTTGTTACCAATACTATGCAATCAGCTCTGTCACAGATTCATAGGATGGTTTGGGTTGGAAGGGACCCTAAAGATCATTTAGTTCCAACCCCCCACCACCTTCTACTAAACCAGGTTGCTCAGGGCCCCACCCAATCTGGCCTTGAACACTTCCAGGGGTGGGGCATGAAACTTTCTGAGTGTGATAGGAAAAAAATTTTTTCAACTCTTACCCCAGCATGCAAGTTAACGTTTTTTTCCTAATAAGGAGCCTCAAATTTAGATCTATGCCCGAGAAAGAAAAAACAACCCTAATTTCTCTCCACCTCACTCCTCAAATTATTCTCTCTTCCAAAGCACAATGACTTACCTATGCCTTCTTCATTTTGTTAATTACACTTACCCAGTCAGAGGAAGGGAAGGAGGAGACCAATGCCATGTGAATGCTGACCCACCACCTTTTACAACAGCAGTACTAAATGACAAACACACTTAGGAAATCCAATTAGTGGGGACTCCACAGGATGCAATTTGTTCATAAGCAGAAATCACTGAATACTTTGGCAAATGCACGTGTAAAATGAACGTTTGTTCGAGAGTGGATAAACACACTGCATCGATTAGACAGGCGGCTGTTAAAAGTTGGTTTGTCTCTCCCAGATTAGTCAAACGAGAGGACAGATAGACAAGTAGATAAGTTGACAGACAAACAGATAGATAGAATTGTTCCTGCAAAACTGCAGGTTGCATTTTCAGGAAGGTGGTTTGGGTAAAATCGATAAACCAATTTCTGAGAACTGGAGTGCCGCCCATCATTAGAAAAAGGCCCCTGAAACCACCCCATGCTCAGCTGTGAGATCTCCCTTCATAGGTTTCAATGAGAGTGAAATTGAGTGACTTCAATAATTTCATACCGGGTTATGGGAGGGAGGTGAGGAAGGGTGAGTTCCCAACCATCTAATAGGTCTCTAACAGCTCGATAATTGGCCCATCCTGTGGGTGATTAAGGATGAAAATAACTAATTTCCGCTCATCTTATAGACTAATCAGATCACCTCACCCCTATCATTTTCTCCTCTATTTAAAGACACAGTCTCCTTCTTTCTGGCATCAAAGGCTAGCAGGATGCAATTATTTAAGTTAGTAAAGGAAGTAGTTCAGGCCAGGCTGGTGTTAGTGAGTTGAAGATACCAATTGGTTGCTCTGTAATAAACCTTTTACTTCTGGTTTCTTCTGTAGTGCTCCAGCCTCATGTGCAGCATAGGAATACCTCTACAGAAGCCCAGTGATATGTACTGGAAAGAGGGAGGGTTGGGCTCAGACTGAACCCAAATCTGAATATCACAACACTTGAGCATCATCCCCAGCTTTGGCTTCTTAGCCTGCTTTCAAGAATTTGCCTGGCATGTGATTTCTTGTCAGAAAGGCCAACTTTCAGCACTGTTGTTGGCCTGTAAATGTGTGACTAGCAGTCAATTACTTTATATTTTAAAAGTCAAGTCCCCTTTCATGCAGTCAGGATCTTCTGAAATAACCCTTCTTGGGGTGTATGCGTGGAGATTCCTCCCTTGGGCTGGGGACACCCCCCAAGGTTACTCTTCCAGGTTGAGAGAAAGAGTTCTCCCCATGAGCATTGGTTTGGCTGAGTTACATCAAATCTCTACTTAATAATTATTTCTTTTTGCTAGCTTTAATATAACTGCTTCAATAATTGCTTTGTTACAGTGCATTATACTACTTTATACTATATTATACTCTACTAGTAGATTTTTAGCATTTATATTGTGCAGTAAATAGTTCTGATTAAGCTCTTTTATCTGATCATTTATAATAGTAAAATATTCATTTTATAAAAATATTCTCATTTTGCCAGTCATTAAAACCTGTGAGACAAAAGTGGTTCAATCACACATCTATAATTCCTTAAACTTAAACTATCAACATAATCCACGGCTAAGATTGGATGCAGCTGCACCTAGACTCCTCTCTGAGAATGGGTTTTGGAAAGCAAGATAGTCCTTTCTGCATCTTGTGACTCAATAGCAGAGGTTTTTAATAAATTTTACCTAAACCTTCCACTGTCCTGTGACAGCCAGGAACAGGCAAGAGGCTACAGTGATAAAATTAAGGGCTGGACAAATCCCACTTGAACTGGGGATCTCATTTCACTCCTTACCTTGAAGCCCTGTACCAACCCCAATTGTGTTATTTCCTACATTGCTCAGTGCAACACTAAGTGTTTTGTCACAGTTCAGGCAGTCCTTGTCTAGATTCACTGTTGTGCCTCTACAGACCCTCTCTTAGGGAGGTTCACAGACATTGGTTCTTCATGTCCCACCTGTATGCAAAGGTCTAAAAAAGAGTTCTGGTTTATATGGGCATTCGGTACCTCCTGGTTTAGTGCTAAACTGAGTACTGGCAGGAAAGGCACAAGTGATAGGAAGACTGGTCTGACAACTGTCTTTGACTAATCCACACTATAAAAGAAGCAGTGAGGTCATTCTTCAGTAGAAATAGTTGTACCTGCTTTCTCCAGAGACTCCTGTGAAGAACTCATGGAGACCCCAGAGAAACACAGGGAAAGACCTCAAGCTCATGTCTCTCTCCCCAGGTGAGAAGCCTTCAGTACGCTGCTTTAAATCATAAATTCCATTCTCCAGACTCTTTTGCAGGATGCCCTGGAACAGTCCAGGCTCAGGAGATTACAGCATGGTGTAACCCATGCCCCTAAGGAAGAAGAAAGCAAGATTTTTTTCCTGAGAAAGAAGAAAAGAGAAGCTTGACAAAGGGGTGGGGGGTGGGAAGTGAGTTGGCAGAGATTTCTTCTATCATGCTTGCTATTCTGGGTACCAAACACACTCTTCTAAAAGTCTGCAAAGAGCAAACTATGGTTCATACAGAAAACTCAAGCACAGCTGTTTCAATACCATGAGTCTCTGTCAGGAGACCAAAGATCAAGATGGTGGAATTGAGACTGAGACCTTAGTGGTGGCCTTGGCACTGCTGTTCGTTTACATTGGGCAATTAAGCAGTATTCACAGATGGAGAACTCCAGTCCTGGAGTTGAATTGGGTCAGTTCACTGGCATAATTCTGATTATTTGCAAAGAATGCCAGTGTCAAGCCCTATTTCCCTGAATGTAGCAGAAACCATAATGAACAGCAGTTTTCTCCCTCG
The DNA here is from genome assembly GCF_009829145.1 of Chiroxiphia lanceolata. Taxonomy (NCBI): domain Eukaryota; kingdom Metazoa; phylum Chordata; class Aves; order Passeriformes; family Pipridae; genus Chiroxiphia; species Chiroxiphia lanceolata. The sequence goes on along the minus strand of NC_045638.1, from coordinate 95,389,469 downwards.
TTATTTTCAGGTCTGCTTCTCCAGTTAGTTCTGTGTCCAACACATCTTATCTACCTGCTTGCTTTCAGTGACACATTCACAGCTGCTTCCCTCGCTCCATTTTATCCCTCCTTTTGCTGCTATTACCCTGGAAACCTCTTGGCCCTTATAATTTTTGCCTCATGCCTTAAGCAGTAGCCTTTTCTTCACCTCCAGAAAGGACAGTTTCATTTTGCCTGGAAAGAAAGATGCAAATCGCAGACCCTGACTTTCATCATATCCCTGCCAAGAAGGATGTCACTCTCGTGGCTTCTTGATAGGACTTCTTTTTCAGGCACATCCTTCACTGCTTCTGCTATGGAATTAAAAAGACATCCTCTCCCCAGAAGAAAGCCACTGATGCACACATAGCACTACACACACTCATTCAAAAGAAATGAACAAGGCTGTAGGTATGACAAGCCAAAACTTCGACCACTCATCCCACTCTCATCAAAAGCACATCTCTGTTCAGGACATAATGATCCCACAGCAGAAATAGCTGCTATTATTCCCTATCATCGCAGATTCCCTATTTCTCACCAAATGTACCCCATCTCCAGCCACCATATGCAGCCTGGGCAGGCTGCCAGCTCATTTTGTGTGTGCTGCTCTGCAATGCTAGAATTTTCAATCAGGAGCAGGCCTGGTAGCTAATGGCAAACATGTCCATGCAAGGACATCCCCCTGAATTTCAGTCTGGGCTCCTGTGTGCTTACTAACATCCTCAGACAACCCATCAACAAAGATGATGGAACACCAGTCATTTGCGACTCAGGGGTTGAAGGCTGGTTTCAGCTTTACCAAGGCTTTGGTGCCCATTACAGTGTGCAAGAACATTTCTAGATGCTCTCTGGACACTTGTTTCAGAGGTTCAGGGAATTATACGTACAGGGCTGTGGAGCTGTCACAACCTGAATGAGTGAGATTTTAAACTTCTCAGCTGAAACATGTGGCAAAGTACACCTCCAAAGTACAGCAGAGAATTGGCTCCTCCTGCCCCTTTCAAGGGCTCTCATGTCTCCCTGGCAGTAGAAAGGCCATTGCCATTAAGTGCTTCACTGCTGGCTTATAGAAGGAGAAAGCAAAAGCACCTATCGAAAAGTACAGTGAGGATTTCATCTTGGCACCTCAGTGTGGCATTTGTGGTTCATCAGTGAAGCTTGGAAAAACATTACCATTTGCATTACTTTTGGCTCTATCCTGCCTGCATCATTCACATGAGTTTGAAAGGAGACCATAAGCAAGATGGGGGACCCAAAAAATAACAAAAGGGTTAAGTCACCCTTTGACAAACTGAGGCAAACAGAGCAAATTGTAACAAAGCAAATATCTTGCCCCATGACATGGGGAGTCTATTTCTCCCCTTTATCTCAGCTCATGGAATATCCCTGTGCAAATGGCAATTGCCTTACATGCTATCAGAATTTGTGTGAGAAATGTACACATTCTGGTGGTAGAGTGACCCCAAATATTCAGTTTGTGAACTGCAGTGCTGAGTCCCGGTTGACCACACTTTGCAACTTCCTGCTTATCCATCATCCTACTGATAAGCATTTCCAGTGTGAAAATGTACTTATGGGGTTTTCAACTAAATTCTCTTGATTGCAAGCTCTTTCTCGGAGTCCTCAAGTTAGCAATTCCCTTCTATATATCAGTAATACCTAACACTCCTTGAATTCCCAGACAGCACACTGAGAAAAAGAGGGTGTGGAGGAAAGGAAGGAAACCACACACTCAATGAGGGCATTATGAGAAATTTACACAGTTATGAAATTACATTTTTTTAAAAGGTTTGCCAAGCTCCAGGGTGGAGCCAGCAGCAAGATAACAAGTGCAGAGAATCTTACTTTCAGGGTTTTTTGCAAGTATCTCACATAGCTCTGGTCCTCCATTCAGCACACATTTGAGTATGCATTTAGAATTATTTATTCCTAATGCCCAGAAGGCTATTCCAGCTTTTCCAAGAAGGCTTATAGTAACAGTCTTCAGCCTACACATAAGGAAACACAGGCTTATACACATGACTGAATAAAGACAGTGCTGATTGAGGTCTTCATTATGTGTATGTACTCACAGGATGGTTCAATTTACCTGTTCTGTTGCACTTTTCCTTGCAAGTAGTCACTGCAGCCGGGTTTGCATCCCTTCTCCAGCACAGTGCACCACACTCACTCACAGAATTGATCTGCCCTGAAAACCACTTCTCTCATATTTCTAAATCTCTTGGCGTAAAACCTGTTATTCTCTTGACATTAGGCTACTCAATATCTGTCACTTCCCCCCCTTAAAAAAAATTGACTTCCGAGTGACATTATATGATAAGCAGTTATATACTGAGGCTTCTAACCAGATGGAGCCCTTCCATCACTGGAGGCAACACAAAGCATGTGGGATAAATGCTTGGCGGCACAGAGTCCCTCCACTTGCTGCCTCACAGAAAGAGCTGCTCCTTGCCTCACAAAGCCCTGCTGTTTGTACCTGCTACACAAGTCTGAGAAATAGATTTTCTACACGAATATCCGCAACAGTCCCAGTGCCAGAAAGGCTGGTGCTCTCTAGGGTAGATTTACAACCAGATTCAAACCCTCTTTTTTCTCTGCTACCCCATTTTACCAATTCATACCTCATATCTCAGCATTACTGTTGAATAGAAATCTGGCCCAGCAACTTCTGGGACTGGAGCAGGACCTAACAGACTGTTCCAAACCTGGAAATGAATCCACGGTGTATCTTACCCTAAGGAAACCCTAATCTCTTTGCAAACAAAGGGATGTAGGTCATTCAACACAATTGAAAAACACATATGCCTCCAGAATGCAAAAGACACAGAACCATGGTACACGTGAGTTTGGATTAAAAGCAATTAATAATTCACTGAAAGCAAAGAGCAAACTGCAGAGAGAGACTGGCTATGGACAGGACACCAGGACCCAACATTAGTTTTCTGGTCAGTAGATCCAAGAGGCCCAGGATATCAGTCATGCATTGCAGCTGGTTCCAGGCATTTCTGTCAGCCCAGTGCCCTGTCCTGTTGTACCAGGACAGAGCGCTTCTGGGCTGAGCCCAGTCACCTGAGCGACCCAAATTCCTGCACCATCTTGTGTTTTAATGGGAGTTGCAGGACCCCTCAAAGGTCAATAATAACTAATATTATTATTAATATAATAGCAGTCAAAATATGGAAAAGAAAATCATACTTTCAGCATCTTAAAGTAGAGTTTTCTGGGTTGTAAAAACAGCCCACCCTGCCAGCAGTTTCTCATGGAACTTAGTTCTGCCATAAAATGCTAATCAGCCCGAACAGTCACGTCGCCCCTGCACCATATCTTTTTATGAGCGCATTAACATGGTCGTTAGGAAGAGGGGACTCATATGGACACAAATACATACCACAATCATTTATTTCCCCCTATAACTCCATCCTGAGTTACTCTAATTCATTTTCAGGAAGCAGTTTTCCTTCACCTCCTTTGAGGGGGTTTCTGTTTTCTGGAAACCCAGACATGCCCAGACCACCGAGCTGTTGTGTCACCACAGTGCATCATTTATCCCCTATGACAGATGTCACAGGAGTAGGTAGAGCCACCTCCTCCACAAGGGAGAACACTCATGCTCTCTGTGATCTTCACAAGGAGTCGTGTTGTTGAAATAAAATACTAATGAGAAGGTTAAAAGTTAAAAATTCACTGAATCACTGAAATATAACACAGGACAAACAAAAGGATTTATGAAGAATGAGAGAATAACCAAACCTGTAAGAACCAAGAGCCATGACCTGAGAAATAAGAACAGGAGGATGCTATAAATCAAACTACAAAGCCAAAGAACAACTTAGCTTGAACTTCGTGCCCTTTAACATAGTAAAAAGGCCGACCTACAGGCTATGATTGCCCCTTACTCATGTAAGCCACTTCCTCTGCATACCCACAGAATATGCATGGTATAATAAATGTGTACTGTACCTTTAAATGGAGACAGAAGAGTGAAAAGCCAAGGACTATAGCTTTAGGTTGTTAGGCATACAGGAAATGCCAATTTTTTATTGTTCCAAGTGTATAAAAATGAGCAGCTGGCACACTGAAGGGTTGCTAGCTTTGTGGATTTACCACCTATTACCCATCTCTGCACAGATATGAAATAAAATCAAATATCTCAACTCTGTGTGTGGATTGGCTTCTTGGACACTGGGTTAAAGAACCCTGTTTTAAGGATAACAGTGTCACGTGGATCACTAGATGTAGCTATCTTTGTTTGGAGTAAGGACCTGTCAAAGATTTGATAAAAGTCACCTTTTTCCTTCAGACACCAAAAATGATTCCTCTGAATGTGATATAAAGATAGAACTGGGAATAAAGTTTGGTGATTCAGATACAGAGATACAGGTCACTGCCACTCAAGCTAAGAGAGAGCTAAAGCCAATTTTAGGAGTAGATAGCCCATCTCTAGAGGGCACCTTCATACACACAGGCAGTGTGATGCAGAGTAAAGGACAGGAAATAACTGAGAGCAAAGAGCACAAGGATGTTGGTCTTGTGGGTGTAACCCCCTGACTGGTAGGGGAGATGATGACCCCCAGATCTCCGTTCGTGGCACCCAGAAACAAAACGTTGCTAACAGGCCTGCAGTGTCACTGCATCCTGCTTACTTATTCCCCTTCTTACCAGAGCTAGCAGCATCCACTTGGGCGAAACAAGAATAAGGCAGTAGGAGCTTTAGTGCAAATGATTTCTTTTCCCAATTCTTTTTTTTCCCCCTATCAGTGAATTGTCCCCTCCTTCCATCTCCTATTCATTCCCTATCTCACTGTATGCAAACCACAATCCCCCTTTTCTTCTTTCTGCTTTATTTTCCTGAACACTCATTAACTACTCACAAAGGACCGTGCCTGGCAGATCGGAGCTGCAATTATCTCCTGGTTCTGACCCGTGTTCAGCGGTCAGAGATTAGCATCAGCAATAATAATGGAGTGGGAGATGCAAGCAGCTGCATGCTGGGGATTTGACAAGTGTCCAGACTGCTAGAGCCAACGTGAGGGGAAGGGAATCCACACAGAGGACTGTGTCCTCTCGAAGGTGGAAAGATCGAAATGCACACATCCAATAGATCCCTCAAGCCTGTTCAGGGAAGATGATCAACTTGTCCTCCTATCTCTACTTCCACACACTCCAGTGAGCCCATGAACCTAAGGGAGGCAGATCTTTCCTGCTGCAGTTACCCTGCCGACTTCAAACTTCACATATTTTTTTTTCCACTTGCAAAGTGCAAAAGCCACCAGGCAAATCATACACATCAGCAAGGAACAACGTCCCAGACTGCTAAAATAAACAGTCCTACCTTTTCCCACCTACAGTAAAGGACAGGAAAATTATTAGACTGACTTTCCTGACTTCCAGAGTGCCTTCCCAGTGAGAGTTCCCATGCAACTTTCATGCTTTCTGTCCACACACTGATCTGTTTAAGGCATCCACCCCATCTCCACCACCTCAGTCCACCATACTGCAATTAAGAGTCCACAGCAGGCTTTAGTGCTGGTCTCCTTCTCATTTCTCTTAGCTTTTCCACAGCTTTGTTTTCTAAATTCTGTGTCTTTGTTTGTATACAGGTTTATTATTTATTGGTTTTGGTTACTGAAAGCAGGCAAGTCCTATAATAAGTTTGGAAAAATAGTGGATCTCAGGCACAGTCTTATCTCCTGTATCCATCAACTCTATTAGGGCTGTCTCTGTGTCACATCCTTGGCTGAACCTTCATCACAGAAAGTGCAAGGTGTCAAAACTTTCCAGGCAGTATTGGAATTTGCTTGTCACTTAACACCTTCTGGATAATACCTTTCCCCCACGTCCTCCCAGTAGGGAGTTTGTAGACAAGATTCCTAAATTCAGGGATGTATGAGTTCAGGATGAAACTTAATCTGTTTATCTATTTTGCAATAACATTATAAGCTTAACTGATAGCCAGCAAAAAAACCCAAACCAAACCAACAAACTAAAAAACACCAAACCAAAACAAACAAAAAACACACCCCCCTCCAAAAAAACCCAAAAAACCCACACACCTAAAAAACCCCAAAACAACCAAAAAAAAAAATAAAATGCAAGTACAGCTATTAAGAGAGTGGCTATGAACTTAGCTCATACCAATTTCCAGTTAAGGTGCTTGATCCATTCCTGATCTCATTTGAAATATTCGGTCTTCTAGAAAACAGGGATGGAATTCTCATCAGCACTTTTCAAGAGATGACTTCAAATTCATCCTGCTTCTGGTTATCTTAGAAATAACATGAGAACAGACCCTATCAGAACATATCACTGCTCCCCGAATCTGGTATCTGCTAACACCTGGACATTTGGAAGTGCAGTGATAATGACAAAGAAAGAAGAAAAATTTAATTGAAACTTTCTGAGCCTCAAAAGCTGGTCGCTTGAGATTTGGAGAAGTTCAAATTTGATTTGTATTGGAGCTGACTTAACTGTTCATCCTAAAAATATCCTAAGTATATTTTCACAGTTATAAGACATCTGAAAAATTACAGAAAGAAAATACTAGGAAACAATTGTTTGAGTTGTTAATGTTTGCAGCTCAAGTGGCCTCACACTCACTTTTGTGCACTGCTTTAAATATACAATTTTTATTTTTTTTACTGGCACAAAACTTTCAACAATGACTTTAGATTTCTTTAGGCAAACACTACACCAGGAGCTGCTACTTGCTTGCTTCCCTTGAGTAAGGAGCAATATTGTTGGATGACCAATCACAACTGCAAATTGAGTGAAGACAGAAAGGGCTGTGAAGTGTAAGGAAAAAAAAAAAAGGGTGGGGGGCACAAAGTAGCAGCATTCCACTTTTCTAACTGCAGAACATGAATTAAACAATGTCACGTTTGTAATCAATTTCCAATATGCCAATTTCAAAGGCAAAACACTGGTTCAAGAAGATTGTAGCAACATCCACAGCTTCTGCCTGGAGGATGCGTGTTCCAGGCCAACCACGGATATATTTTATCAAGAAATCATTTTTAGCTGCTACAGTGAAATCATTAATTGATCATTTTTCACCCCCTTGAAATGAATAAATTCCCCCCTCTGCTCTCATTCTTGCTGCTCAGGAGAACACAGTATTTTGTCACTGAAAGGACCAGGGAGATAACACTAGCCCTTCACATATATGCAACCTTCAGTTATGTTAAGTGCAAGGCATACTGCTACTGCTGAATGAAAGTCTGAACTCCTACGCATTAGTTACTGCCATTTGGTATGTGAACAGAGGATGCTGCTTTGCAGGGCTGTCAATTCAGCATGAAACTCACTTCAGAAAACTGTTTTTAAAGAAGAGAATATCTTCATGAGGGAGGGGAGAAGGTGGGGGAAATAAATCTCTTGATACTTTTGTTCATTATTTAAAGCAACTGTTATTTTCTCTCTCATTTTTGCTTTCAAATTTGATATCCAAGAGACAGGATTTCTTCTACTAGGCACCACGGGGGAAACAGACTGTGCAATCAGTCTGTTTCAGAGAATGTTTCATTCCAGCATTTCAGGCAGGAGAAAGGTCCAGAGCAGATGCAAGAAGCATCAACCAGGAATCTTAAGAGATTTTGAAATGCAGCTCTGATCTTTGCTGGTTCAAACCTCACTGAGCCACTGCTTTGGGTGCCTATGTATGGCATAATAAAGGTATCCTGGCCTGTATCAAAAATAGTGTGACCAAGAGAACCAGGGAAGTGATTGTCCCACTGTACTTGGCGCTGGTGAGGCTGCACCTCAAATCCTGTGTCCAGTTTTGGGCCCTTCACTACAAGAAAGACATTGAGGTGCTGGAGCAAGTCCAGAGAAGGGCAGCAAAGCTGGTGAAGGGTCTAGAGAGTAAGTCATGTGAGGAGCAGCTGAGGGAGCTGGGGTTGTTTAGTCTGGAGAAGAGGAGGCTGAGGGGAGACCTTATCACTCTCTACAACTACCTGAAAGGATGTTGTAGCCAGGTGGGGGTCAGCCTCTTCTCCCAAACAAGTGACAGGATGAGAAGACATGTTCAAGACACAAATGGACATGGCACTTAGTGCCATGACCTCTAGACAAGGTGGTGAACGGTCAAAGGTTAGACTTGATCTTGGAGGTCTCTTCCAATCTAAATGATTCTGTGTATATACCTTGCTTACACTACCAAATACTGAATGCAAGGAAGGGAAAACTAGGAAGGGAAACTGTTAATCGGATGAATTTATTAGGGCTGCCAAGCACCATTAGAGAGTCACTGTAATGAGCATCTGACCAATGCACTCGGGTCCCCACACTTCTAAAATAATCTTGTGGTTCATCGCTGACTGCTCTGCTCAGGTCAGGACTCAATAGGTTGCAAAATACAAACATTAAAGAAGCTGCAATGCCTGACTGTATCCACCAGTTTCTTCCAGAAGCTAACAGCCCTGTTCTTCGGAGGAATTCAGGTGATGCTGGGTTTAACTGTCTTTACTGAAATAACACAGTCATGTCTTGACCTGAACTTAAGACCCCAGAGTCAGCCCTGATGATACTTGGTGCAGCCGTAACTGAACTTTGCAGCTGGTTCTGTCCCTAATAATGAACCAAACAAATACCTGGATTCAAACACAGTAGTTCGTGTATTTACTTTTTTCATATCAGAAATTAGCCATGGGTAACTCATGCACTATAGAGAAGGCCACTGGATAAATAAAGAGTGCATGATAACCTGGCATGCCTTTATGAGACAGGGAAAAAGCAGTATAAAAGCAGTATATCATGGGATTTCAGGTAGGGAGTACGACATCAACAAGATGGAGGGAAGAACATTTTTAACAAAGCACTTTCACTGAGCTACTTGATACTTTGGATGAGGTAAGCTGAGTCTGGAGGATATGTTAACTTTCTGCTACACAGAATGGGCAAGCCTTGTGCTGTTAATGGCTTTGTTAAATCATTTCTCTCAGCGAGTCTGTCTGTAATAAAGGATTGCAGCAGCTACCCTCATTTTTTAAGCTGCTTTGAGTTTTGCACATGGAAAGTATTAAGTGCTGGCATTACATCTGTAAAATTAAGGCCCTAAAAAGGTCAAAGTCATCAGCTTAATTTTGCAAAGAGGATTGAGCAAAACTGGGATCTCAGGGTATCTGATTAGTTGTACATTTCAGTTTTTTTCTGTTGTCTACTCTACTGTACTTTAACTATGTTTTCTCTCCTAAAGGTTTATGGAGGCTTTAAGTTAATTTTGTGATACCATAAGGTACCAGACTGCCAAACTGCAAGATTAAAAGGATCTTGAGTGTTTAGATCTGCAAGCAATACCAGCACTAGCTTCTCTATCCATTATAACATCTCCCTTTCCCTCACTCCCTTCCTACCCTAAAATAACCTCAGCAATTAAACAGAGAAGGGACTCACAGAAGGAAGAAAAACTGCAATCTCTGTGTCCCCTTCTGTCCCAGCCCTTCTGGATAACTGCCCAACAGGAAGGCTATTTATACCAGATTATTTTCAGGAGGTGGATGAAGGGCTCTGCTATATCTCAACTACCCATATGATAGGCAATTAATCAGCCATCAAATCGATAATTTGCAGATGTGAGCAGGGTCATAACCCAAAGGTGGGAAGCATTAAACATCCTTCCAATTTGCATACATGTAGTCACATGAGCTTGAGCTCGGGAAGGTGACAAGTGACATCCACCAAAGTGAGCATGAACAATGAAATATGTGAACTAAACAGCCTCTGTTTTGATCATCAGCTCTCTCCCTCCAAGTCATACAAGCATTTAGGTTGGAAATGACCTTTAAGACCATCTACTTCCAACATCCCTGCCATGGGCAGGGACACCTTCTACAAAATCCAGTAGCTCAAAGGTGGTTTGAAGGTAAGTAGATATGTTCCACTTGACAAAGAAGGAGACAACATCCACTCCAGTGGACTGCCACTGCACCACAATCACCCCAGCCTCAAGGGAGAAAGCAAATAGTCTACCAAGCCCTTCTGGTATGCTATAATTAAAACATCAATAATTTTTCAGAGCATGCTAAACCTAAATTCTGTCACCTTGGAAATCCCATCTTCATTTGCTCAGTACAGGGAGTCCTTGTGTTATTTATCACACAGAAAACATTGCTCTGCAGGACCATCAATCCAGCCTGAAATTCAATGTGTTGAAGAAAAGGAAATCTGGTGAAAAACAAAGGCAAAGCAAAAATCTCCCAAGGTAGTTGACACCAGGGAAGCAAAAATGTGGTTTGCTCTCTCCTAAGGTAGGGGAAAGGAGTTCTTAATGGTGGGCAGAGGAAGGGAGAAAAAAAAACATGCTGGAGAATTGGTTCTACCAAAAATAATCTAGGATTGGTTTCCGAGCAAAATGAAGAAAGTCATTAAGATGAAGAATGCCTCTATGGAACCCTGCAGAGGTGTTTCAGGCTGTCTCCTGTCTCCATCAAATGCAGGTGGAAACTACCTACTCAGATTTGATCTACACGGGTTTAGATTCCCCTTCTCCTGCCAGCAGGAGGATTAGAAATGGACAGAGCTTTCTATTTCAGTATCAACATTCATCACAAAGCATGTTTTCAACAACCAGAGGGAGATATAACCAGTCCATCCACCTTCACATTCCTTTCAGCATAGAGCTTCCCTCTTGGGGCCCACTGACTCTCTTTCTTCAAATCCAATTTCAGAATGCACTTCTTCTTGAAGTTTCCCAAGAAGCTAGTGTAAAAGCATTTCCCCTTACGCCATATGTGACAAAAATATCCTGATATGAAAAAAAACACCTACACATCAGCATCTAAGAGCTAATCTAATGTATATCACAACATTTGTCAGAGAGTAGAAAGCGTAATCATTTGCTTCCTTCACCTATCATACTACCTGCTCCACTAGCCTCTGCAGAAAGACTTTTCTATCCACAGTTGATGGAGTTTATACCTCTTTCAAAGAAAAGGACCTGGGAACAGAAGGCATCCTATATCCTGCCATCAGGCACTCTGACTGAAGAGATATTGCCCTTTAGCAATGACACTTACAGCAACACTTCACAGGGTGGTCAGGGTGAGGAGTTTGGACCTAGACATCCAAACCATAGATGTTTAAAGTCTTGGTACATGAAGATCAGCCTCCTATCTCTCCTATGAGCTATGTTGCCAGCTTGCAACAAAAAAAACCCAAAACAAAACAACAACAAAATACTAAACAACCTCATGATCTCAGAGAGAGAGTTCATTTGAGAAACCCACTTCATTGACACCCAAACTACAACTTTCTCAATACTACAGCAATACTGTAGCATCAAATACCTTGAGTTAAACTAAGTGTTAATTTTCCCTCCTCAGGAAACCATGGTTTCCAACACTGACAAAAAAAGAAAAAGAGAAATTCCTGTTTTTTGCAGTCAGCTCTTGGAGAAAAACAGAGCTGAAAGAAGTTAGTAAGCGTAAGGATTACTTTGCACGTCTTTACCCAGCATGTAAAGTACTGTACACTCTAGCATCTACCACAGACCAAACAACTGAAAATTAAGGGAAATTAAAGTACCAAGATGTGTTTTGTGGAAAGTTGGAGGCTCGCAGCAATTTCTTTACATTCAGAGAGCTTCATTCAGGAGGAAAAGGGAATCGGTGACCTGCAACTCATCTATACTTGTCTCTTCTCTTGCTGTGACTTCAGCTTGACAAAACAGTGGAATTCTATTTCACCAATCTTCCCTTGAAGGAATCATTTGACTCAAAAGATCAAACCTACTTCCCCACCAAACAATAGTCTCTGTGTAGAGACAGATGTCTTGCCCTTTTGATCAAAGAACCATCAGCTGGATCAGATTGGAGGTGACTTATGTTAATACTTTTAAAAATAGGAAAGAATTTGGTATCTCACATATATAAGCTGTTAATTAAGCCAGTTAGAACCTGACTGACCCATAATCATATTAAAAGACTTAGAGCAGAACCCAGCTGTGTCCCTGCAAACAAGGGGGTTTGCATTTCTGCATACAATTCACAGGAATGAAGAGAGAGGCAGAGGGAAGCTCCCCACTGTAGAGGTCTTCCTATCTCTGCTTGAAACAATCCATATAAGTACACCTGGATGGCATAAACCCTCACAAGGGAATTCAGGTATATAAGGACTTCACCTGTCTGCATATTCCACTGCTTGGATGGGGGATTTCACATGGTGAGCATCCCTCTCATGTACCATATCACAGTAGGCAGTCTCAAAATGAAAGTCAAATTACTAAGGGCAAATAACAGAAATCTGTCTCCTAAATTCTCATCTATTGTTTATAGAATTATCTACCTTTTGATTATTGAGTTAGCCTCCACAGCTTCACACCACCCATCCTTCTAGACAAGAGACCTTTCACAGTACCTATGGCCATGCACTGATCTCTGTCTGTCAGAAGCAGTAGGGCCTCAAAAAGCCGTGCCCTGTTCTAATGCCATCTGTACATTTAGGCAGGAGACATCAGGCTACGGCTTCTGCTTTAGGACTGGCCAGAATGGCACACATGCTTTGAGCTACATATTGAAATATGCTTAAATCGAGACTCTGAAGAGAAAGGGCAGGATGCTTCTTTTTTAAGGCAGCTATACACCAGTTCACAGGAGAAGCAGGACATGAGCTGGGCTCTCTTAAACTCTAAGCTGATGTATTAACTGCAGGGCTGTTTTCTTCCTCTACTGCTTACTTCAGTTGCTGCTTGTGTTGTTGAGAGATGGAAAATTGGTACAAAACAGTACCTGAAAACTTGCATCTGCATTAAGATCAACCCAGCCTTCTTCCAGGGATTCATGTGCCCATATTCTTCATTTATCTTCATTTCACACTGTCGTTCATGCCAGCTATACTGTCTCTGCCAAAAAGCTTTTGGAAAGAGGAAGTGTCATGAGAACCACTGCAATTATAGATCCAAACCCACACCAGCTGAGTCAGTACAGCCATTTCAAAAACTTCTTTTGTGTCTAAGATCATGTGTTCTACACATACATCTATATTTTCATGCATATTTGTTTTCTACTTTTCTTTGTAAGCAAAAGCTACCATGCTCTTCAAATTCGTAAGTTTGCCACCAAACTTTAGACGTTTGCAGTGATGTGATGTTTGCAGCAGACTAAAAAGGAGCTTGCCACGCAAATGCTGACTTCATGGCACAGGTGCACTTTGGAGCTGTGCTCCCTGAACTCTGTGCAGGGAGGTCATACAAAGCAATCCTTAGTAAGCTGTGAAATTGCACTGATCAGTACACAAATGTGATGGATAAGGTGAAGGGGATCCTGGTGAGCTGTAGAAAGAGCCCAGCTTGCTAGAGCATTGTTATAGGGCTGGCTGTAAGCAGCCACTTAAACATAGGGTTTCTGCTGTTCCTTCCTAGGATCCTCAGCTTAAAAAATAAACCTATCCCAAAAATTGTGTGTGATTGCCTCACTAACTACACAGGATGAACAATATAGTCTAGCTTTCATCTACCACCCTGTTCCTCTCCACATGATCCCAATAACAGCTACTCCAGTGTTGCAGAAAGGCAGGAAATGCGTAAAAACTCACACCTTGTCCGTATACAGGATAGCCAAACAGCCCTGGAAGGCACAGCTCTATTTGCTCATTTGCCTATGCCTACACATGGCTCACTGTGAGGACAGGGTGGTACCAGAGGAAATGTAACAAGCGGAGTTCACAATATGAGCAGAGGTCCAAATGAGTCAGCGATGCAGAAGCAAAGGGTGAGGAAACAAACCATGGCTACTCCAGCGTAAGTCTGTTCCCCAAACCACTTCACGTCATCTAAGCAGTGAACAAACCTTGAGCTGGTTCCAGTCTGCTGGCCTGGAACACCTCAGGGGCATTCTTCTGGAGCGTGCTCTTGAGTGTATCCTGACTTTCCACAGCATTATGCAGGCTTACCATGAAAAACCCTCCTGGATTCTGTAACAAAATAGAAATTCAGGATGAAAAAAAAACACAAAACAATGCTTTCAAAAGGAGCCAGCACCTGATTTATGGCTTTATGTCGAGCCAATGCTAGCTTGGTTGGGAGTTTCAGAATTTCTGCAAGGAAAAGGTTGTTTTGAAACCTCCTGAACTTTTCTGAGCCAGAAGGGGGTCTGAAAGAAAGCCTTTTTTTTATTTTCTCTTTTTTCTCTCTCTTTTATTTGGTACTCTCTGGGACAATCCCCCAGTGAGACATCTGCTAGCCAGCAGAAACAGAGATTCAGTCTCTCTGCATCAGTGCAGGATGCAAACAGCAGTCTGTAACTGCTTGAGGGGCTAGGTCACGGCAGGCTCGGTGGACCTGTCACAGCAAAAGCTATTTGTCAGGCACGCAATGGCTTAAGGGTGCAGTGGCCTCACCTTTGCAATAACCTGCCTACCCCTAACACAGTGTGCCCTGGGAGATGAGGCAGTGCTGTATGCAGAAGGCATGGCTGTACCCAGGCTGTACAGACACGACAGAGACCCTCCAAGGCAAGTAAAGCAGGACTAGAATTCTGGCATAGCACAAGTGCTTCTTGGAGGCTGATTTGCCCACCCATGCCAACCACTGCACTCTCCTGCTATGCAACAGGCTGGACTCAGAGTCCAGAGCACCTGAAAACATCCATATCCTTCCTCTCACACATTAAACACTATGGGTTATATTCACAGCTGCCTTTTTTTTTTCCTATTACTTCTCCACCTGTCACATCTGCCTTCTTTGTTGCACTTCTCTCAGATCTTATGCTACACACTTGGAGGAGAAAGGCTCGGTCTTGCCGTCCCTTCCAACACAGCTCCCTCTCAGGTACCCTGCTAAAGATGAGGAACCTTCCCACACAAGAAGCTTTACTCAGGATACTCAGGCACTGGAGTAGAATGTACCTTGCACAGAGTACACCCTGAGAGAAAGCAATGGCTACCTCTTTGCAGCATGTTGTCCTTACCCTCACAACTCCCAGCCCAGTCCCTGCACAGCACCCACACAGGTGGTCCAGTTATTCCCATAATTCTTCTAGAAACTCTGACTTACAGGACAACAGGCAGAATGTGTCTGTGACTGTCCCCTAATTCCCACAACCCTCCCTCTCTCTGTCCCTGCCAGGCATAGATGATGTGTGGTGGTTTCAGATGGCTACTTTATATCCTCATGAGTCAAACCCTAGTATCCCTTAATATTTGCTCCCAGCACATAAGTGGTGTCTCATGCTGTTTCCCTCTGTGACCTCAATATCCAATTCCTGTTCCCCTTGGTTGCTTTACTTGCAGGAATAATACCATCTGTGGCAAAGATAATACCCTGTAGCAGCTCCTCAGTACATGTGGTCAGTCTTCCACCAAACCCCACAGAATGCAGAGCAAAGTGCCATGTGTAACCCACATGTTCAGCTAACACAAAAGCTTCTAACAGCAGCTCCTTTAAAACCTCAGACTAATCCTGTTAACTCCTAGCAGCAGGTGCAAAGGGGTTGCTGCACCCAGTCCTATGCCCCCCACAGGTAGAGAGATGCTGATGGAGTGACCCTACCCACACAGGCAAGCATACAGATGTTCTCGCACACACAGACCTATTCACACACTCATCCCACGCAGCACTCACGCGCAGTTCTGCTCAGTTTTACTGGGAGAGATAAGCTGCACATACGCTGCTGAGCAAAGAGAAAGCAGAGCTCCAGGTCTCCATCAGAGGCAGGCAAAGACTTTTCAGAGGAAGGCTTCAGTGCCTGTCTGTGATTTTATCTCCCATGTCCATTTGTCGTTAGCATCAATTGCCGATTTGGTGGCATACCGATAGCATGATGTGATCTCTGTTGTCTCTCTCCTTTCCTCTGGGGTTAGGCACTGCTTTTTCTCATTACCTTTTTGCTGAAAAGTGTTTATCATGGCAGATAATCTGAAAGAAAGCTTCTTCTTGAAATCATTTGTCTTTTAGCTATGGGAGTAGGAAGCGTCTCTCAGTTTCAGCACCTCCTGCCATTTTAGTCATTCTTCTCTCTTACACTACTGTACTTCAGCTCTGCTGTCCAGATATAAATTGTGGTCTGCATTTTTGCTTGTGTAGCCAAAAAAAACCCACCCAAAACAATCAGACTTGGCATTAAAATTTTGGGTGTAGGAGAATCTGTAGAGGGGGACAAAGTACTTAGTTCACACTCCCTAACTGCCTGTTGCACTAAATCTATCAGCCTTCACCTGGCAGGTTTGATGCTGGCAGTTAGAGATGCCCTCAATCCCCAACAGTGGGTGACTGCTCCACCATGGTTAGGGGTGCAGGCAGAGCTTTACAGAAGACAACACTGCTTTCACTCAGATGTCAGTTTTGAACCTCCAGTTCTTTAAGAACACAAAGCTGAGTGGCTCAGATCAAGTGGCATCAAGTACAGCAGGTTTTTCTGCATGTTAGTTAGAAGTGGGGAAGGAAAAGAAGTCTGTTCTATAGGCAGTTTTATGGGCATCATTGTGTAATGCAGAGAAAAACAGTGAGATTAAGATTTTTATTTTAATCTCTTGTGAAACCTGAAGATTTTTTTTATTGTAAACTGGTGATGAAAAATTGCAATTTTTTTTCTTCCCCATGGAATGGAAATTTCAATTCAGAATGCTGACATTTTTGATCTAAACAAATCTTTTTGATGATCTCAAAATCAAAGCATTTAGTTTTACAGAAGTAGCATGAAATATTCCATTTGAATTTGTTTCAACAAACCAAATGTCCCTCTAACACAGCTACTTACAGGCATTGCTTCCTGGCCTGGTTATGGATCCAGGAACACAGTGAGACACAGGACTCACACAGAGTACTGCTTCAAGTTGACCAGATAAAACTCATTGCATTGCCATTGCCTTATGAGTTTATAGGTCTTCAGTTGTACCTAGTGCACAGTGGAAATGGGGGTGTTGGAAAGGCTATCTGTGAAAGTGATGCACCCTAGGGAAACACAGTTTGAAATCTGTTCAGAAGAAACCTACATTTTATCCTGGGGCAAAAAGAAAAGACATTTGTGAGGAACATTTTCACAGGGGTCTAGTACAGATGGCACAGTGAAGGGAACAGGAGGAGTATCTCATGCAGGTACACCATTATACAATTTTGCTGTTGCTGTAATGACACATGTAGTTTGTTACCTCTTAAAATCAGCCCCACTCTGTGCCTGTGAATGGCAGAGTGGGCCCACATGCCACCTCTCGTGCAGGGATCCACAGGCAACAGCCTGCTTCTACGTGCACACATGGGTCAGAGCTCACACTGTGATAGCACAGACCCACACACAGAAGCCTGAAGGATTCTGACACCTATTAGAAGTCAGGAACAGGAGTAACATACCCTGTTATCCTATTATACACACATAGTGTTATTACACACACTCATGCTAAGAACTTGAAACACATTTTCCTATATTGTCTCAAAATTTCCCTAGGACCAGACATGCTTACTCATCGGTTTAATCCCAAACACACATAGCATTCAGTTCTGCCACTCACAAATCATCCCATCTCCCCTGGGAGAGTGGATCTGGCAGCCCTGTCTCCACTGAGACAGAGGCTGCAATTTGTGCCAACAAGAAGAGAAATCCCGCCAAAACCTTGAGAACAGCCGTGGGCTCATTCACATTTTCTTCTGTTCCTCAGGGGAAAGAAGAAGAACAATAAAAAACCCAAACCAGCTGTGAATTTATTGACTCTCCCTTAAGAATCTCTGGTGCAGTAAATTCCACCTTCATGGTGCTGGCTAATTATGCATTTATTTAACTCTGTTGCTGTGGTTTTTTTAATGATTCTCTTCTGTTGTTTGAAGTTCACTGTCTATTATATGCAATAAAAACCTCTGTCATATTTTTACCTCATTATTCTTAGCAAATAGTGCATTTTCTGCCCACCCTCCCCTCTCTCTTCCCCTGCTCTGCATTGCTCCCTGCCACCCTCACCTCTCCAACTAGCACTCCCTGAGTTTCAAAGACCAGCTGTTAGCATTTTGTCAACGGAGTGCTTTTGAGAAACTTCTGTCACGGGCTCCAGCACAGCAGGGGCTGCTGAATAAAATATCAGCCCTTCAAAAGGGAATTAAGGCAGAGAACAAAAGTAGCAGGGTGAACAAGGAGGGGAGAGGCCTGCCCTTCAGTCCCCTCCCTCCTGGCAGTTTGAAAGAGGGAGCCCTTCTGTAACACTCCAAGTCAGATGCACAGGACAGATGTGGTGTCCAGCTACTCGATGAAAATTGCCTTTGGCATAAGAAAGAGGAGTAGTGAAACACTCCTAGGGAAGAAGTAGTGCAACACTCTTAGTTCAGCAGCATCGAACTCTTGAGTGCAAGTTTTATCCACTCCCAACTACGACTTGCAAGATCTGACTCCACTCCCCGACTTCTTACACTTGCCCAAGCTTCACTGCTGAAGTGTTTCTTCCAGCCCAAAAAGTGGTTTTAAGACTTGTTAATATTTTTTTTCCAAGTAAAACACAAATTTTCCCAAACCAAGTAAAAAAGGAAGTGGATTGATTCACATGGTTTCCTCTAATAATTTCCAAATCAGCAAGCACCACTCACTCCTATCTTCAAAAAGGAGATTTGGGCAATTACAGGCCCATCAGCCTTATCTTGATTCCTGGGAAGGTGATGGAACAAATGCTTCTGAAAACCATTTCCAAACATATTAAGGATAAAAGGACTGTAATTGGGAGTAGTTAGCATGGATTTATGAAATAGAAATCATGCCTGGCCAAACTGACACCCTTCTGCAATGAAATTGCCAGTTTAGAAAAAGAGGAAAAGGCTTGATGGTTCTGTGATTCATGAATCACCTGGACAATGGGGAAGAGAGCACTCAGCAAACTTGCAGAAGATACAATACTGGGAGAAATGGCTGATGCACCAAAAGGTTGTACTGCCACTCAAAGGGACTTTACCAGGCTAAAGAACTGAGACAACAGGAATCTCAAAAAGTTTGAAGGGAAGCACTGAATCCTGCACCCAGGAAAGAAAACTTCATGCACCAGTATATCCTGATCTGTCCGATGTTTGGGTACCAAGACAGGAGCTAGTTTGTCTCACTTACCTTCCCTGCCACCATCTCATCATAACTTGAAGGCTTTCCTTTGTGTCTCCCCTTGACCTAGGCATTCTGAGAAGCTGGAATTATGGGTTCTGAACAACCTGTTAATTCAGGTGCCAAACCACATACCACTCTTACAGCCTACCTTCCTGGTCATTCTGGTCCTTCTAACATCCAGACCTTCCCGTTACTTCTTCATTCATACCAGTTTTGGCATATCTATTAGTTCTTTTTCATCCTTCTCAGTTATGTTACCTTTAATGTACCTTTGTTGTAGCTCCTCCCTTTCTAATATAAGAAATGCACATTATTAGTCTTCCTCCTTCCATTCTTCTCCAGTTCCCTCAAAAGAGCTAGGGAAGTGCAAAGTGAGGACATATAAGGCAGGTGTCATATTAAGGGATAGACTGAGAATTTCCCAGAAAGCAGTGAGGAATCAGTTCCTCAGGTGGAGAAGAAACCAAAGTACCAATCTAAGAGTCTCTCTACTACTATTAATAATCTGCAACATATCAGGACCCAAAGGCATTTTCACACCATTGCTTCTGATTTAATAACACCAGAGCTGAAATGCTACACAGAGTATTTTCTTCCAAAGAGGGCTAGCAGAAGCAAGTTCTGTGAGTACCAAGCTATGAAATAGGCCACTGTCACATGAGTAGCTGGATGGGCGTGTGGCAAATTCAGGCATGAAATCCTACTCCTGGTCAAAGCAGACAGTATGGACACAGAGCATCAGTACACATGGCTCTGTGGCTAGATTTACTGATCTGCTCTCTATGAAGAGATGTGTTAAAAAATTGGGAGGTGCAGCTGGATTTGGGACAGGTTAATAAACAGGAAGCTGCATTTCTGCTCAAAGAGATAAGCCTGGTAATATGGGACATATAAACATGAAGGCAATCCACACTACTGTGAATGTATCCTTTTGTTGCAGAGCTTTAGCACCCTGATGGGAAACACAGAGTGGAAAGATCATGTATTACATCTGCCCGTAGTCTAACAGTACTTCTCAGCTCAATCCTTGGAGCTCTGGTACAAACTGTTTTGGGGAAACCCGAAAAAGGTGACTTTGAGAATTAGGTTTATTACCAGTGGGGCCCAATTCACCACACCAGAATCTATTCCACTTCTGGAATGAACACATCCACAGTGCTCACAAATGGAAAGAGGCTCAAAATCGCCACTCTAATGACTATACTTAAATTGCTGATCAAGTTGGGATTCAGAAAGCTAAAATTTCAATTCCAAAACATAGCCTGAGGCCACAGCATGTCTGAAGCACAGGTTTGACAGAAGGGGCTCTCATAGTGCTTCACTGACTAATGAGATTAAAGGGTTTTCATTAAATCAGTTGTAGTTATAAGGCTTTCACCTTATTGCACTTGCATCTTAAAAAGGTGTTACTGTACAATTTGATACATTTGACTCGGAAAAGATTAGCAGGCAGTTTGAAGTTTGCCATTCAAAGTAATATAGTATCAAAAGCCTCAGTTGAACCCCAAGAGTTTGGGAGCAATACTGTTTTGAATTTTGGTATTTGTTCATGGACAGAGATCTTGCTTTCTGGTTTCTGATCAAAGTGTGTTTCAAATGAAAGCAGCTCATATTTAAAGTTCTTATGTGTCCATCTACGAAGACATTTCATTTAGATGTGTAACTATCCCAAATTACACAGCAGTGATAATTAAGAGTTTCAAGGCGTATCAGGACACAGGCAGGGATCTGGTAACAAAAGTAGGTAGAAGGCAGCTGATGCAAACCCCTCACTGATCAGTCAAATGCTGGGTTTCCTCCATTTCTGCTGTGCTACACTTTTCATGATGTCTGAGAAATCGTCTACTGCCTGTTGGTAGTCTGCCACTGGCAAAATTAATTCTGAAATTTCACAATGGATTTGATGATCACATTCTAAGCAAGACACTAAGGGCAAGGAAAAAGCACCTTAACTAGTAGCTAACAGAGATGAAGGATCAGAGGATGCAAACCGAAACCTCAGAGCTGTCAGTCACTCTGTACCATCTCAAATCTGTATCTTCTTTTCCCCAGTGCACCAGAAGGGGGTGAATTAGCTGTGCACATTAATAAAAAAGCCTCAGCATGTTGACAAACTAAGAGGAGTGCTGGGGGGGAAGCATTTTATTAACATACATATGCACATTTCCCCCCACTGTATTTCCTCAGATTGGACGACGGCTCTGTTGCATCTACATCACATGAAGTTAATGCCTGCGAAGGGAAAGATGTTCAGCATGACAGCTGCAGCCTGACTAAGCATCTCACAGAGGAGCTACCAGCATTAACAGAATATGATACCTTTCTCACTGTAGTCTCTGCCTACTGAAGCATTTGTGAGACATTAGAATGCAGCAAGATGTACATGGAGAAGGCTTAATGTTATATTAGAAAGTGCCAAGATCTCCTCAGGCACTCGTACCAGCAACTGTATATTATCACTATACATTTAGGGAAAAACAGTAAGTACCTTTTGTCACAGTCCCCTGTGGTCACAGCATTAGTTGTAGCTGCCAGTCAGAAACTACTCAGACTGTAAACTACTAGCAATTGCAACCCTACCATCACCCTCCTTTAACCCACCCACCCTTGGGCAGCTTAAGTCCAGATTTTCTGAGCACTTAGGTAGTAGGGCAATAGTCTTAAACCACTCTGGATGTTTTACTGAGCATCTTCAGCAAATTTCACAGTGCATGGCTGTTACAATTAGCACGGTATTTGAACAGAATATGGAAGTATTTGGAAAAAACTTATTATGTACTACAAGAGTACTTCACACTAGGATTCTGAGTTAGTGATCCAGTAAAGCAGCTCTGCTCCCTGCTCAGCATGGCAGGAAGCCCCCTGTAACCTATTTAGCTTCTGGTGATTGCTGTATGAAGGATAGCCAGAGCATGGGTCCTTGAGACTTCATTTGCCACAGCAGGAGTTGGAGATCACCTCAAGAAAAGCCAGTGCCAATATTTGATGCTGCAGATAAAAGTTGCCCAGAATACTCACAGAGATCATTTTACAAAGGAGAAGACTGCCACCTCTGTGTCCTGCGGATTTTTTTGTTGTCTCAGCAAGACCCTCTTTGTCTCTTCATAGGGAAAAGGTTGCCCGCATTATCCCCATATTCACAGGAGCAGGAGTGTCCATGTTACAAGAGAGCTATACATGTATCATGGTCCTAGACCTCACAGAAACACAGAGGAAAGCAAGTTTAGCAGCCTCTGTTGCCTGGGCCATGCCTTTCCTTCTAACCAGGACATTTCTAACTCCAAACACTTCAATGCAGCCACTCAATATTTCCATTGAACTACTGTGGCCTTTTGGCTACTGGCCAGTTTCTTTGGGAAAACAGCCTTTGTTGTGGCTCAGAGCAAAAGACTGATCAAGTCAAAGGGAAGAGGAACAGCAGGAAAATAATCTTCAGATTCTTCTAAAGGTACAACCATTCCTTTTAGAAAGATAACTGAAAGCAAGCCATTGACAGCAGAGGTGAGAGGGAAGGAAAGCATATTTCAGTGAAGAGATTTATTAAGGCCTGTCTTTTCTTTAACTGCAGCTGTACACAAGATTGACATATCCTGTAAGCTACCTTTGATAAAGTCTCTAGACTTGCTGCAGCAATGCAAGGAAGACCATTTCATCTGCAGTGCATTTACAGCTATAGTTCACAGGATTTTCTGCTTTCATATCCCAGCCTCAGTTGCCAGCTGTCTCTCTGGTCAGTGTTTGGCTAGCTTAGAGTTTGTCAGCTAGTACCTGCAGTGCACTACTACTGCCACTTCCTAACAACTCTTCCAAAGCAAAAAACAGAATACCAGAGGAGGGTAGAGTCCGGAGAGTAGATGACTCTTGAACCCTGACCCTGAATGGGAGTCTTAGAAGTAAGTTTGGCATACATTGATCCTGAAGACAAGCAGAAAGATGGGCAGAGACTGTAAATTCTGGATATGTATCCAATACTAGCACCCCAGAGGACAGACTTGACACCACAGCAACATTATGGTCCCTATCCAGTGAACACACTGGCACATAGAAAGGAATAAATGGGAAGCTGGTGTAGGAAGGTCCCAAAACCTACTCATTTTTCTTGAATGGCAGTTTTGATTTAGAAATTAAGCATATTCTCTTGAAGTCAAATGAAGTAGTCATAATCTGATTAATCATAGATAGATCATTAAAAAGTAGGGCCAGAAAGCCCCTCCTATCCTTCCTTAAGGAAATAGAGATAGCCCTACCTTGCCTATTTGTGAAGATCCTTATCCAATTATTTAAAAAAATAAAGTGAGAATGATTCCAATGCCTTCTTGAGGCAGCTATTAGAATAAATTGTCTGCCCTTACTTCATACTCTTTTCACCCACACAGAAGGTAAGTTATGTAACATTCTCCCTACAAAGTCTCCAGTATTTTAGAGAGGATAGCCTCTCAGAGGGAGCAAAATGCCCCTTTTTCTTAGAGCTCATTTCTCCAAAGCTGTTACCACGGCTGAATAAGATGCTCCTGCTAAAGCCTTCTTAGAAGTATTTCCCTCTATCCCTACATACCAGCATACCAGGACTGCTTCTCCCCTACCCCATCTTTTTGTTTGGAAATGGAATGAGACTCTTGCCATTTGCAGATCATTTAATCCAACAGGTCTTTCTTAGCACTGCTGATGAGAGTGCCATCCCCCAATTTTATTCACACATTTGATTTCTCCTTCCTAAAGGCAAATCTCTACACTTGTCTTGAATTCCATCTGTTTCATTTTGGACAGTATCTCCTCTTGATCAAAGTCCTTTGGAATTCTAAATCAATCTTTCCAAGCCCTTGCAATCAGTCTCAGCCAGGCAAAGCAGTGCTAGACCCTAAAACCAGCATGGAAGGAAGAAAGAAAAGTTGCACTGCAGTGGAATTAGAATCACTTGGCTGCAGGATGATCACACACAGTCACCATAACTAATCACATATGGCTTGACTTGTGACAGAAAGAAGAAAGAATCATACTCAACTGCTAGCCCATAAATAGTAGGACATTTTATTGCTATTATATGCAGAGTTTCTGAATATTACCGTTACTTTGTTTTCAAATTGAGATTGACCTTGTGTGAGAACTAGGACTTGGACTTTCCAAGCTGAAGCAAACATATGGTCAAGAGGCTGCAAACAATTGTAAAGGCTGAGGGGCTGTGTATTCACTTATACAGAGATACATCTTACATCACATGCTCACGCAACAGTGCAATTCATCTGCCTTCAGAAAGAGATAAAAAATAAAAATGAAGTGCTATTTTAAGACAGGCTACTCTTTTCTCCCCACCTGCTTCATACTCAGGAGCTGTGAGATCTCTCATTTTCCAATTCCTCTTCAGCAGTTCTGGGACCTGCCTTGTCTCCATCACATTTCTATAAGTGCCTGTAGTATTCCATACCTTTATGGTAACACAGGGAACAGTTAAAACTCAACTGCACCTAGTAAGTACCTTGACTTATACCTTATGAATAACACTAGCTACAAGTTTAACACTGTCCTCCCGTTCTGCCTTTGACTTCAAGTTTCACACTAGTACCTGGAGCTTTTCCACTTTTCAGTGACTGTTTCAAGGCTACGCTTTGAGCTAATCCCCCAAGAAGTAGAACTGGACAGGTAAGAAAAGGTGAAAGGAAAGAAAAAATTTAATTCTCTCAAAAAAAACCCTCCACTTCATAAAAATTGTGTCCTATCTTATAAGCAAGGGTCAATATTCACAGTGTGCAAATAGGCTTCATGCTGAGTCCTAAATTCTTCAGACACAAGTAAATGGTATCATGCCCTGCAGACAATTGACTTGTTACAGACTTAACCAGGTCTCAGAAGAAATTCTTAATGATCACAGCAGGCAAGACTTTGCCCCTTGTCCTGACCGAAGAATAGGTTGGTGGTAAGAGACTGGAGCCCTTTCTGCTTATATTCATGAATATTAAATTAATAGACCAGCAAGGATCTTAGGCTGCAGAGCAGATGATGGTAAAGTCTCTGTAGAATGAAAATGCACTTTAAAATATGTAGGAGAGGAGTTTTGAAACACGAGGGAAGAGAAGAGGGAGACTACAGAATCAGGGCCAAAAATCTGGGTACAGGAGAGGCAGGAAGAGAAAAACACCAGATTTTTTTTTTTTTGTATTCATACAGATCAGATGAGCATACTTTGTTTATAGAATCATCATGTCCTCTAAAAAACATTTAAAATGTTCAAAACACTTTAAAAAACTTCACATGCAAGGTAGCAAGATAAATTCAAAGATTGTCAGAGCTTTGGTAATTTAGAGACAGAGATCCAGGCACCACAGTATCAGAACTTGAGCCATTGCTTCAGATAATCCAGAAGCAAAGCACTGCTTAAGTATTACTTACCTCTAGAGCAACATAAGCCACTACAAGAGCTGGTAACAGAAGCCTTTTAATGAAGTACAGAACTGCAACAGGAGACAGAGGGTCATTCTTCTGCTCCTCAGGACAACACTGATGTTACAAATATGGTTGTTATCGCTCAAGGTCAATGCTTTGTAACTATTCACCCTGAAGTCTGTATTAAGGCAGACATTCTACCATGGGAGAACTTCTGGTTCTTAAGTCACTTGACTCTACAGAAGAAGAGTTTCTTGTAATAACAGCCCATGCAGACTTACATGGAGGAACTTTCAAGTTAATCCCAGCTATAATGCTTTTCAAACTCCATAACTTGCAGCAGCTTCAGGAGGAACACAAGAATTTGAAGACATCATTAAGTGATCCTGGGTTGAGTGTTAGGATAGGTCAGAGTATATCCAAGGTGCACCTGAATCCTGATGTGAAATTGGAGGCAGACACAGAGAGGCTCAGCCATTCCTTCTCCTTCCAGTCAATTGGTTAGGAGCAACTATCCTCAAAAAGAACCAACTAAATCCACCAATTAGTTAAGCTCTCCTATTTATATATGAACCTTTGCAAATGCTCGTGGCTTTCCCTGCCATCTCTCATTTTAGACTGAATAGTCCTTAACGCCATTTCATTCTCAGATGATATAGTGGTTGCCTAAAAATCAGTACAACCCCACCTCGTCTTCAACCCTAAAGACTCCAGAGAACTCAGAGGAGCTTCCTGGAAGGCTAGTACCAGCACACAGATACATAGATAACCTACAGCTTTTGACACTGAATGACTAAAGAAATCCCTGGACGCATTTACCTACATGCACAGTGTGAGTTGGTAGTCTAAACGTCAAGGCACAAGGCCTTTGAAATCACACCTTTACTACAGAAAACAACCTTGGTGCCTTCTATTTTTGTAATGACTTAAAAAGGAAAAAAAAAGCTTTTACCTCTCAGAAGGTCAGTGAGGTATGCAGGATTTCATGGCATCTGCAACACAGGCTGATGCACTACAGTGAAAGTAAACCTTGGAGGAAAGAAGCAGAAGGAACTGAAGTGAATCCACATGGGCTATTAGCCCCACATTAACACTTAAATAACGCATTATTTCATCATTTGCCAAAGCTCAGATGAACCCTAACCTGTAACAGATAACTTGGGAGGAAATAAAACCATGGGGGCAGCCAGGATGGTTTTAGCCATCTAAAACACTGACATGGAAACAGCAAAGTCTGGATCAATATAAGTTAAATGATAGTCTTAAGGAACCAATTTTAAAATCAAGAACAACCTCAGGCTGTTTTCAACCCAGAGCTCCACAGATTTTTTGCAGACAAGTTTGGTGTATCTCGATGATATCATAAAAATGACACAAAAGCAGAGCTTAAGCCTACAGCATTCCCACTATTCCCTCCTGCCCTCAAAAAAAAAAAAAAAAAGGTGTTACTACAGAAATATCAGAGGGATTCTACCAAACACCCTCAGTTTCTGTAGAGGTTTTCTTTATAACCAGAGCAGGAGGACTTATGCAGGTAGTAGAGGAGCTTCACACTAAATGAAGTTTATCAGTCCATTAAGAGCCTGCTGCAAGGTAAAATGCACCAAAACAAAAGTTCTAACAATTAAGCACTTTTCAGAAGAAATTAGCAGAGAAGAGTTTGTTGAGTCACCTGCATTCTTTACACCCCCAGAAGGTCAGGATGATCTATCCTTAATGCCACTTCTGAATAAGTTTTCCAATAACTTATTTGAAAGTGTTACGCTGTGCAACAGTCCTAATATTTGGCTTCTCACATTGCTGTCTGCCACCAGCTGATACTCATATCCTATGGTCTACAGCCTTCTGCACAGGAGAAAGCAGAAAAAAAGCATTGCAGAATTGTCAAAAAGGCTTGACGTCAGATGGAAATTCAAGCCCCCTCATGAGCATCCATCCCTGAATTCTAGTGACATGGGGAGGATGTGGGAAGAAAGATGAAAGGGGACACTTTATTCACAGTCTCACTAGAGGAGTCCAAGGCACATAAGGAAAAAATTTCATTCACATTTAAGTTAAGAAGTACAGCTGCAAAGAATAAAGGTGATTCTACTGCATTTCTTTCACTCATTTGATTTCTTTTATCTTAAATATCCAAAAGAGGCCTAAATCTAATTTAGTGCCTTTCTCAAGGGAGGCTGATCATATTTTATATTATTTACCCAAATCCTAGATTGCCTTGAATAAAAATATTTTATAGAAAAACCTTCACCAATCCCTTCCTATCCAGAATATGGTTTCACAAGGAGAGAGCTGGGAATTGTTACTGAACAAAAGCATTCTTTTGGATGGTTGGTCAGCAGCTCTCACAATGTCTCCCAGTTAGATTCAACAAGTCCAGGTCCCATGGTGGTACATTCATCCCTCTAGAAGACACAGAGAAGTGAGCATCAGGTGTACACTGTGTTGTTACAGGAGGACAGCAGGCAGTCCTTTCAAGTTATCATTTGAGAACTGCCATCTGCCTCTCCTCATATTTCCATTTGGTCAGGAAGCAAGAGAGCAGAGCCAAGTCTGGCTTCCCTCTTTCTCAAGGACCTGTTTTACACACAGGCCACTTCCCTGCAGACAATTTAGTGTTTCCTACTACTACTGGTCAACAAGTAATCAGGCTACATTCCTATAGTAGGCTTCAAGAGAGAAGTGTTAATCACCTGCAGCTCTTCAGGACAGAAACTGTATTCTGTTAGGATAAGTTATACAACATAGTACCAGGAGTTTAACTGGCAGCTGTAGCACACAACTACTGCAAAATCTGGAACATGTTAAACAAATCTCTTGCTCATCATCCCTGAAGTCTGCAGGTGCTGCCAACACTCAGTAGTAAAGGGTGAGGTGATACCAGGAAATTGTCTCAATGTCATCCAGCGTTGTCTTATGGTAAAGGAAAGTCCAGAGCCCTTCTGCCTGGACTGCTTCATTTCAGGGTCAACACGAGGGGGACAACTCAGCTGCTTCCCTGACCTTTCTAGAAATGACCACAGCCAGAAGGTGTCTTAAGTAAAGGTTTTGTTTGTTTGTCATTTTTTTGAAAATGAACAGTTTATTCTATTACTTTCCCATTTTAGAGACTTGAAATTACTCCATTCAAGTTGTGAGAATAGGAGACTGCTTTCTTACACAGTTCCAATCACTAGATATTATGTTTAATACTGCCTCTCTTCCAGGAGGATATTGAACCAGCTACTTCCTGAATTAACATGGAGTTCACAGGAAAGGTCTCTGCATTTCAAATCTTAGTTGCAAGCCTGCTTAGGGCAGGAGGGGAAGAACATATGAGTAGCTGTAACTTGCTTTCCATAGATGACATGCCTTTTAGGAATTAATTCTGAAGGCTTTTTTGTTTGTTTATTTATGTATTTAAATTAGTCCCTCACAACATTTGCACGTGGTTCTCTGTTACAGATTGTTCTAGTTGACATGGCACAAAGTACGCTCAGAAAGCATTTCAGTTCCTCTTCATGGAAAGGCATCTTTTTCTTGAATCCAAAAGGTTATCATAAGATATTTCAGAGAAGAGATAAAAATCTCAAATCGAAGCAACTGTGTGTCCTGCTTAATCCTCACCTTATTTCTAAAAGAACACTGCTTCTATCTACAATGGCAACAGTTCTCCAGTTCTCAGAGTCCTTTACTACCCTTTGCCTGCTTGGGAGCCATTTGTTTCCTGGGTGTCCCTACCTCCACTTAAACCCTAAGACGGTACTTTCCTCCATCAGAGCTTTCCCCTTGCAGGAACCATCAAAGCCATCTCTTCAATTTAGGGGTTGACAGTTTTTCTCTGAGGTAGTATCTTGTCTTCACACACCAAGAATCACACTGAAGCTAGTCAGTCATGCTGCTACCACTTCTCAGAGGAGGAAGCAGCAATTCTGTTCTTCCAGAACAGGGAGCACAGGAAAAACTAGAATTACTCACTACAAGTATTTTTGTTGATCAGGGAGCTGCCAAACACTTTTTATTGCTGCCATCAATTCCATTCCTCCAGGACAGGGGTATACATAGCTCTTTTGGCTCCCAGTGATCACAGCTGGTTTCTATCCCCTCATTCTGGGCTATTGAGTTCTTATCTTCAGAGAAACAGTGAGGTACTTAACAGCAGCTGAGACCACCTTTAATTTTATTTTATTTATTGGATTCTCAGGAGTCCACTGTCCAGGAAACATTATATAATAACATTCATCATGTTTCTAAGGGGAAAAAAAAACCCAACAACAAACAGCCAAAGCCATCATTCCATGTTTTATAGGCTTTCATTTTCAATGTAAATGAGTCTGGAGCTAAACTGTGACCAAGCAATACAGTCAGCCAGAAGGTTAAGAGCCAGACCCATGAAAGAGACCCCTAACACCTGTTTTCTCCATACCTTAAGGAGCTGAGTTTGATTTATATCTCCTTTTGATCCAAGTGCTCTGGGAAATGCAACAGACACCAACAAGACTAGCCTAGCAGCTCCTGTGCCACCACACTTGGATCACTTACCCTCTCCAACCCAATGCTCAAAAAATAGCAAAGCAACATGAACAATTCAATTCAGTGTTGCCAAACACTGCCATCCAGCCACTGACAATGGATTAATAGCATTTGAGATACTTAACAAGCCTGGTAGTCATGAGGAAAAGGTTAGCATTTTCTCTAGCTTAAAAAGTAGGAAAGATGAAAACCACTTTGATAGAGGCTTGAAACTTTGCTTAGTTCCAGAAGCTGCCACCTCTCTTTTCTGTCTCACAGCCGAACACTAGGCAGTGGCAGAAGGTCTCTTAGCCCAGGAAAGGTCTACCTTCTTGGTCAATTAACATGTAGGAAGGGGAACAGCAACTATTACAGTCCTGAGCCTGCTGAGATCAGACCGCCAGCAGCATATTAGGCAGAGGATGAGACTTCCCTGAAACATCCAGGCAGAGAAGCAGCAGTTAAATAAAGTGTCTCAGGCTCCCAGGTGATGACTACAGGCCAACAGCCCAGTTTCCGCCTTCTCATCCCTTTCCAAGGGCAACACTTATAAAGCCATTTCTAACAATCTTTTGAGAAAGCAATTACTGTTTCTCACTCAAGTTTTTGCAAACAGCTAACTCTGTACAGAGAGCAGAGTCTTTGCCATCAATTTAGGTTTCAATTTTAGCATTGCTACCACAGGAGCTCAGAAAAGATAGATGCAGAAGAATCCCAAAGCCTGCACATGTAAATGCTGTGCAGTAAGACAAGAAGGATGGTTTTGGAAGCTTGTGCTTGTCCCAGACCTTTCTTCTTTCCACCTTGAAAGGTCACAAGCTGCTGCCCCCTGTCATGCCAGTTTTAATGGCTCACACAATACTGATCTCTGGGGTGAGAGTGAGTTTTCAGGAGAACTTTCACAGACAAACTAAAGACCATATTACAGTCCTGGATTGGAAAGAGGTCATTTTCTGACCCCCATGATTATGTTGGTTTTACTGCTGACTCCTCTATAACACAGAAACTTGTTACAAACCTTCACTTACCTACAAAGGAAGCAGAGGCTTAGTTTAGCCAGCTAGCACACTACACCAAAGCCCAAAGCTCCTGTGTATTTTCTTCTCCCTCCAGCCATACAGCAATCACAGGCATTTTCCTTATAAGCTTTAGCTCATCCATTTCTAATGCTGGTTCAATGACCTCTAGAGTAACTGGGTGAGAGATAACCAGCTTTTATTCTTAGCTGCTAATGTGATGTACAACCCAACAATTGTCCTTCTCTGAGGAGAAGGATCAGACCTTAGGAGCAGGTAGGATCAGGTCTTAGAGAAGCTTACAGCAATCAGAAGATTAGCTGCTTTAACCAGAGAAGGGCTGTTTACTGACACGAAGCCTGAATACAGCTGTGCAGTGGGTACTGAGAGCTCATGGACCTTGCAGAAAGAGACAGACACTTCACAGCTTTGCCCGTGTGCATTACAGGTTCAACCTTCCTCTTAGAGAAAGCATTATGAGACCTGCTGCACCAGTGAAACAGAAAGAAACAGGGCAGGAAAAACCTGCAGTCCTTTGGGTCACAGCTTTATCAAGCTACAGCCATCTCACTGGGATAGACAATTCAGGCTAAGGAGGCAGCAGTCTCTCTTTTACACTGACTTCACACCATTTGAAACTGAAGTGAATCAGGCCCCAAAGGCAGGTAACAGAGAGGACTAAGGGGAGGGCAGTGATAGATTGGGAAAGCAAAGTTCTCCTTCAATTTTACACTCGGTCACCCAGCTTTATCTAGAGACAAGAGGAAACCTCATTCCATGTAATTCACTTACCCACAGCACTCAGA
The DNA here is from genome assembly GCF_009829145.1 of Chiroxiphia lanceolata. NCBI lineage: Eukaryota > Metazoa > Chordata > Aves > Passeriformes > Pipridae > Chiroxiphia > Chiroxiphia lanceolata. The sequence goes on along the minus strand of NC_045638.1, from coordinate 95,357,757 downwards.
AGGGAAATCATTGCAATGCTGTTTGTGAGAAAGGTGAGAGGCGTGCTTTTCTTGCAGCCACAAAGGACATGATGGTGTCCCAGCATAATCACATCTCTAAAGCTATTAAGAGCCCCTAGGAGCAAAGAAAAGAAGCACCAGAGCATCCAAAACGTACTTCCCAAAGGAGTACCTTTCCACTTTACCAGCTACATTCTGATCTTACTGCCTAGCAGCTCATAAAAAAGAAAAGCATCTGCTTGCAGGAGAGCACTTCTGTACTCTTAATTGAGCTGCAATTGGACAGAACTGAGGCTTGTGTCCTGCCCACTTCAGGTAAAGCTGCTATATCCTCCATGGAATGGGTAGAGAGAAAGTCTATTTGCAATTTGCAGACACTCCTCCCCAATTAAATTGTCAGCACCTGCTCCACATTTATCCACTTTTATTTGTTCTGAAATTAGTTCCCTAAATCCATCATTATTTCCTAAAGAAAAATAAATGTATTTCAGAATGGAAATAGAGGAGGCAGCATCTGAAAAATGCTCTCCAGTACCATTTCTGGATAAGAACGATGTTAATATTATGTCCCCCTCCAAAAAGTAAATAGATGAATGTGTACAGAGGGAAGGGAAAGGCCTGAACCACACAAAAGGCAAAGGTTTTTATTGCCTGCTCACACAGTGCTGAGCAATAAAACACACTACTTGCCAATAATGCAAATGCCTCCTGTCATCTTATATGCATGTATGTGCAGCATTTTTAGGTTTCTGTGTAAACAGAACAATTGTGATCACATTTCAAAAAGAACTCACTGCAGTGTGAGTGTGAATACATAGACATATGCATGAAGCACAATGCATAAGGAAATCAGACACATTCACTGTAAAAATTCGGAAAGTAACTCTACTGTCACAGCCATACAGGCAAGCGCCTACAGCCCCTGTGAGACTATACAGCTCAAGGGTCAAAGTAGTCCACAGAAAGGGAGGCAGTTACCACACTGGGACTTTGAGTTTGAGACTCAGACTTTACAAAACAGCAGTGGAGGTGGAGAGTTAAAACTTTAAAAGCTCATCGAAACAGAAGAACAATCCCATGCAGAAAAAGACCTGACTAAAATAGAGAAAGTCTGAGATAACACAGAAGCTCAAGGAAGGGAAAGGAAGTAGAAGCAGAATAAGATCTTGGCCTATAAATACTGCCTTCATGCCTAAAAAAAAAGTTTCTTTGCTTCTCTACCCCTTCCCATCCAATGGATAGCTGGTCTATCTACCTGGAGTGGATTAATACTGCAGTAGATACCTAAATGCACTCTCTTACCTCAGTTTCAGGACCTACAATGAGATAGTGCAAGCACAAAAAAGCTACCACAGAGCATGAGCATTTAATGCACAGCATTTCTGTGAATGGACTCCACAGCCAGTTCAACTAGATGTGAGAATTAACAATACAAAATGGTGTTTGTTTGTACAGCCAACCTAGGACATTTTCTTGTTCATAGTGCTTTTTGGGTTTCTAAGGTATCTCTCTGCCTACAGAGCCACAGTCATTCTGTGAAGCAGAGCCATGTAGATGTCACAGAGGACACAGATGTTTTGATCTCTTCAACTGAGATATTTTTAGTTTGTTTTATTTTTCTATTTTAATGTAAAGTAGAAACATTTTAGATTGAAAGGGCATGGAAAAGTCAAAAAATCACTAGTTTAGGTATACTGTTTGAAGGAGAGAAATGCAGCAAATAAACAATGACAGATAGGAAACAGTGGGAATTGGTTTTAAAACCCAACAACTTTCTAGATTTATTTATCTGAGATATCTTTTGTTTATTTCAGTAGATCATTTTGTGTCTGAACTGCTTTTCTGGTGTGAATAAATCTTCACCTTGGGGATCTACTACTACTACAGACTTTTTGCAGAGTGAGTGGTATTTTCACAACACCTTTACATTAACTCAATTCTGTTTCCCCCTGAAGTCAAGAAGTGGCATTTTATCATCAATGGCAATGAAAAGAAAATAAAGCTGATCTAGAGTGCTTCACTTTCCCACACATAATTTTCATCTTCTGATGGTTTGTACCTGTGTACGTGCATGTACAAAGAGGTGCTTAGGAATCTGGGACACAAAAGTAAGATTAGTGGTCAGGTCCGTACTGAAAACAGATTCAAGAAGAAAAAAATATAGGAGTTCTATATAAACCAAAAAGAAATAAAGAATTTTTGTTCAGAACTACAGAAAGCATCTCCATATAAAAAGCTGAAGTAACAACAGTCTGATCCAAAACAGACTAGTTGAGGATAATAGGACAAATGAAACCAGAAGACATGTAGTCTGAATCAAGGTAGACTTGCCTTCACTGAAATTTGTAAGTTAGCTTTTCTTTTTTTCACGAGGGAACAAAACAAGTACAGTTATGTCCAGTTTGACAGTTGCATCCAAAGAGAGTGGCACAGCATTTATTATCTATAGTTACAATTCTGCATCACCAAACAACCCACTGTAGTGTGCAGAAGCCTCAGAGTTGCTTTAAACTGTGCCAACTGCTTGCAGAGGAGATACAATGCTCAGCAGCACAAAATAAAGGAATATTATGAATGATGGTAAATTCCTTATTTATGTCTGAGAAAGCTGGTATGGAAGAGAGAAATGATGTGTCCAACAGACTAAATTAGATCCCAGGTCCACAGTTCTTTTAGTTCTTTTCTGCTCCCAGGAAAGAGCAGGGCATTTGGTCCTGTCAGACTCGAATGGACAGACTGGTACTGGGGTACTTAGATTTTTAATTGCTGCATTCCTGTGCCTGACATGGTGAAGGAGAGGTAAGGGACAGGATAAAGCAGTTTTACAGGCTTGTGCCTGAGAGCAGCTTTGTTGCATTCCTGCTCCAATCCCCACAGTTCTGCTTGTACAGGCAGCATTCCTGAGGGGGTGGTTACTTCTCACTGCAAGCTCTCATTAAGCTGCCCAAGCAGCACGGGGGGCGGTTGTAGGACAGCAAGTTGCACTTGTCACCAACATCGATGCTGGGTGAGGATAAGCCCCTGACTCTCTGACCGCGCGGGTGCGGGGCAGCAGAGACCCAGCCCTGCCAGCCTGAGAGCTGTTCTGTGTGACAGCAGTGGTCTGTGCGACCGCAGCAGCGACCGAGCCAAGCCACGGCCCTGGACCTTCTTTGACAACGTGTCTTTGTCATACAAGCCCTGCATTGGAATAGGGTCCCTCCGAGGCAAAGGAGGCGAGCTGGAAACTCATCTCATCTCTCTCAATGGTGATCTAAGCCCAGGAATGAGAGTGGGGAAAAGCAGGGAGCATTTCCTGAATTCCCAAAGAAAAACCCAAGTGCCTCAGTGTCTTGTGAGCCATGGCCAGCAGCACAAAGCATTGGGACATGCTATTAGGTGGTAGGATAGGGAGGGGGAAAAAGGGCCAAAGAGACAATTGCTGATGGACATGTGCATGCTGTGGGGCCACTGTCTGTCTCTCTCCCTCCCTCTGATCATGTAATATTCAAGTCAGCTTTTTTTCCCCTTCTGTCTGAGGGGGTGTTGGGCTATAATGGCAGCAGCACGACCACCACTGTGGGGTGCCAAGCATTCACTCGATAGCACACGGAAGTGAGATAAAACACAGGTGAACAGGAAAAGCCCAGACTTTGAGAGCATCCTTCATTTGAAGGACAAACCATCACCTGCTTTGTGACTCCAAGGCCTTGTGCCAGAGTCATCTTACAGGCTACATCGCTGGTGCTACTCTGGCTGGGGGGACCATGGGTGTGCAGTGTTGCAGTGGACAGCTCTGCCAGCCCTCAGTTTTTCTTCAGCTGCCTGAGGCTGCAGGCAGCAGTGGTATGAAAATGGTATTTCAGTGGTATCTCAACTCATTCGCTCCACATCTTCATGGAGGAAAGGCAGATACAGCTTTTTTTTAGAACTGCCAACATGTTTGCTTCATCCTCCAGCTGAAACATGGCAAAGGCAGAGGCCTCTACTTTTGCCATGCACCAAAACTGCTGAAGCTAGACTAATGCTTTTGCCTGGGTCACTGAGGTACAGTGAAAGTGCTGTATTTGCATTGCTTTCCTTTTTGGTATACTCATGGGCATTTATTACAATGAAGTTTTAAAACTCCTTTCACAAAGCTGTTTTTGACTCCGTGTGTGTGTGCATGCATGTGAAGGCACACAAACTTAAACTTAGAGCTGCTCATCCTTTCCCATTTCCTCCTCCCATGGCATCTGTTTTTTCCTCTTACCGAGGCAGGAAGATATTAATTTTTGCTCTGCTAGTCAGAAGATTAGAAATATTAAGATGTATGCAGCATAACAGTGTTTATTTAGTTTGGGTTGCCTTTTTTTTTATCTGAAGGCCAAAGAGAACTTAATTTAATTGGTGGGAAGATAAAATAGAGCTGCATTTACAAACAGGTTATCTTTCTACTGTCAACTCATCTCGCCTGCTCTGTCAATTGGTTGAATTTAATTGTTCCAGGCCTCCTAGTTTTATTAAGCTCTTCCTGTCCTCTCATTCCTGATTACTCTGCTTCTGCATAATATATTCTCTTTGCAGGTGACTGCAGGACTGGAGGAAAGCCTTGAATGCATGATTAAAAAAAAAGACACGTTAAGCAAAGCTAGAAAAGCCCAGAACCCAACACTCGCATGTACTAATATGTGACTTAGAAGGCATAGCAGACTCTCCATCTGCAGCTACCATGTCTCAAGACTGATTATTTTTCCAAGAGCTGCATACAATTTTAAATGGTTGAGGGGACGAAGTGACAGGGTTTAAGGCTGCCTGTTACTGAATGTGGCTAGATGACATGGACCACAGAGGTCCATTCTGGCCCTGACTTGTAGATGCTGTGGATAGCAAAGTGTTGGCAAAACATTAGCAGTTGGTTTTCCAGAAAAAGAACCAAACCAAAACAAAACAAAACACTCTGGCATGACTAAATGGCATCAGTGCCAAAAACTCTTGTTAGTCTAAATTCCCCTGAGTACTTGATACAACCTGCCAGTGGATTGAATTCTGCCTCTGCTGTCTGTAGCAGAGCCATGGCAGTACAGATCTGGGTGTCTGCAGTTTCATGGGTAGGTTTGCAGCCTGGCCAGACCTCTGTGTTGCTGCAGCTACGCTCTAGCAGTTTGTGAGCTGGCAAATGCATGTCTAATTCAGGTACAGCTGTAGGAGCTACCGCCATATCTCGATTAAAATTAGATTAGCCTACCCTACATTAGGTAGGCTTCAGCCAACTCACATATGCTTCAGATAGCTATTTCCCCAGTCTCTCTTTAAGCCAGCACCACCACCATTACCAGGTTTGTCAGCACTTTTCAGAGATTTTTCTACATTATTAATGACTGTACCCACACTGTCCAAGGAGAGATGTATCCTGGGCTGGCAAGTGACTACTTCAAGTCTTCAGAGGAAATAAAATAACTCATCAAAGGACTTTATAAGGCCTGGATGGGCTCATACATACTAGTAAGGCAAACCGATACTTTGAGCTGCGTCCTAAATGTACTACAGTCACAATATAGAACAGAATAACAGCACACTGGGACTTCCTATCCGCTCTCCTCCCTCTATTTGCACTTTAAAATAATCATGTCAGTCCTGCTTCTCAAATCTTGTTTGGACACTGGAATACATTCATTATCACAGTTACAGCTTAGGCTGAGTCCAATGTTAGGGGTTGATTTCACCACCCTGTGCTCCTGTTCAGTACTACAGCTTGAAGCTCAAGCAGTTTTCATGCTCCTTCCCTTCTTCTATTGTTCCACCCTTACCACAAAGACAACAGATATTCACAAACAGGGTCTAACCACACAGCAAAGGGTGAAGGCACTGTTCAACGTTTAAGTTGGATTGGTGACTTAGAGACATGAAAGCTGAAAAAATCCTATGTGTTAGTGAATGTCAAATGTGATAGATAGAGCCTGAACTAGTCAAAGCAATTCTTAAGAGTTCAGCAATACTCTGCTTATGAGCATGCAGTATCTTGATCTCTGTCTCTCAAACTGAAATGAAGATGTATGCAGTACGCATTTCTGATCCACCTGACTCACCTTACCTGGGATTATTTACCACAAGAAATGTACCTGGAATCTGCCATGACAGTTAAATTCCTCTTTGTCTTCCTTTTATCTTTTTTCTTCTCTTCCTAATTTAAATTAGCCTAAACGGCATTAGAGGAGTCTTGCCTAGATTCCTCTGGTGATTCAGCCATGTTGTAAGCACAATGCAGAGACCAATGAGTCAGCAGGAAATGAGAAGGAACAGTTCACCCACCCTTTTTCTTACCAACTCTAATCCTCCTTTGACCATGAAGAAGCTGCAACTCTCTCAAGAAATCTATTAAGTGGCAGAGTTGGTTTTTGACCCCATGGTCAAAAAAAGATATTAAATCCAGCTAAGAGGTTAAACAGGGGGTAAAGGAGTAACCATAGAAGTAGATACATCCCTCCAAAACGTAGCTGCTTTTATCATGCAACTTCACATTTGTTGTAAAGAAGTTGCAATGTAGAACTAAGAGAGAAAAAACGATGATTTGTTTCCATTCTAGAAATGGAAAAGATTTTGGAACATCATACTTCGGAGGTACAGAATCCAATTCTCTCCTATTGCAAGCATCATGGTAGATAAACACCTTTTTCAACAGGTCAAATGACACACAAAACACAGAGCATTTGCCTCCACAGTAGCAAGAGAAGTTAATCATAGTTTAGGTAGGGTAGGGGCAGAGAGAAAGGAGAAGTCTCATATTCTCCATCACAAGAAGTTTCAAGAACAGTCTCAAACTATGTGAGTGCTCATTCACCCCTAATGGGAGGTATAGCAATACTCATGCCTCCCTCCATCTTTGTAATCGTATACCTCATCTATGCCAGCTCTCTAGGCTGCTCTAGAGCCCTGATCCTCTGGTGGTTAGTCACTCTCCTGTAATTTTCTGCCTCTTTTTATTCATGGCTGGTATGTACTCCTTTGCTCTTGTGCCAACATCGTCTTTTAGCTTAAACAGCTCTTCTTCCTCCTTGACATTTATCCCCTTAACTTCTTTATAGGAAAATCATATCCCTTCTCATCCTTTGTTTTGTTGGATAGGTGGAACACTTTGTAGTCTCCTCACATATGACAGGTTCCTGCACAGCCCCACAACCTTCTTCAGCAACCTTTTTCTGTTTCTGCTGTAGCTCAGCTAGACACGTGACTGACTGGTGCTGAAGATGATGTTCCAGATAACACCTCAGCTAAGCCTCATACAATGATACTAAAAGTTCCTTGTCTGCCTCAGAAAGCCTTTGCATCCTAAGATTGCATTTACTTGTTTCTCACCTGCATCCCAGGGTGGCTCACAGTTATACTAGCTGATCACAGGATGACTAACACCTCGGTCCTTTCTCCCTATGGTTATTTCCAATTTATTAATTTATTTATTCTGGCACACAGAAGAAATTCTCATGTTAATCCCAAGAATGTAACCTTTCACTCTGCAGTATCTAATTTCATCCTGTTTCTATTATACCCAGGGTCACCCAATATTTCCTTCACAATCTCACTTTTGTCTTGAAAGTCTGCAAGTTTTGTTTTATCATCTAATTTCATCAGCACACTTCTTCTTTGCAATTTTATTCCTAATCCCTGTCTTCTCCAGACTTCAGCATTAATTTCCCATGTGGTATCACCTTCCTAAAGTCCAAAATAAATTAGATTTGACATAGTTTTTTTCTCTCTAAAAAGTTGGTTCTCTTCCTCAAGGAAAGTATCTGGTTAGTTTGAGATAGTTCCACTTTGACAAACCTGGACTGTATTCAGCCCACTTACCATCCTGTTTGTATTTGCTTTTATCTTCAAAACTTTGGGTTTTTTTAAAATAGGTCTACACAGATATAGACATCTGTGAACAGTTAAAAAGGAGAATATAAAAAAACCACCAAATAACCGAAAACAGACCAAAAGATAGTTTTGAGATAAATGAAGGTATTTTTATCTTTTTTTTTTTTTTGGTTTATTGTTTGTGTCTGCATCCTCTCAAATCTGAGAAATTCTTATTATGATTCAACCCAGATGAATAATTTCCCATTCCTCTCGAAATTATACTACACTGCTGTAAAACCTCAGGAGTTCCACAAAGGGGCCCTTAAGCACATACACATTGCTCATCAAGAGAGCTGCTGGAGGATCAGGTTTGAGTGGTGGGCACTTTTGGTTACGAAAAGGCAGAGGGGGGCTGGGTTATCTGCATACAGCAGGTATTTCCATCTCCTTTGAAACAGTGGGAATCCATATGCTTCATATGAGCCAGAAGCGTTTTCACACAAATAATGACTTGCATTAATAATGTTGTCAGCCTCCAAGTGCTGGTGGCCTCTTTCCAGGTGCTAGTGGCTGAATTCAAAAGGGCTGATTCACATAACGCTTGGAAAACAAAAATAAAAATTAAGAGGCTTATCAGAAGCTTTACCAACCCTTTCCAGTAACCTCATTAAGTTAGCCAAAGGAAAGTGTTTAAAATCCTACCCACCAGTGGAGACATGTATAATCAGTTGGACAACACAGGTGAACAGGCTCCAAAGACCAAGTGAACGTAGCCTGATGGGGAGCAACAGGATGAAACAGCTTATCTCTAAAACTACTGCTCCCATGCATTAATTAATTAAACAAACCTTAAATTCCAGGCAAGATCCAGTTGCGCATCACCCACTGGTGAACATCCACTTCATATGTGAGGCCATGCTCTCCTGGGGAACGAGGACTGCAATGTAAACCTGCAGTGTACACTCCACACTCTTGTGTATACTCTTCCCACACTGCCATCCCAGCTAAGGCATTCCTCACCTGCAAACAGCACCTACTTCTGCTTAATTTAATCCTGATTTTCTTTGGACTGTGTGATCATACTGTCTGTATACAAGTCTCTTCTAAAAGCCGTTGAGTCAATTGGCCAGTTTCAATCCAGTTTGGCAGGGGAACACAAGTCTCAAAGATATTATTAAGCTCTGAACAGTTTTGTGCAAAAACCCAGACAGGTAGAAGTTTAGTTTCACAGAGCTAGGGTTTACATTAGACATGTAAAGCAGGTCTCATCTGTCCTGGAAAGATGAAGAAGTGGATGAATTTCATTTTTATATGAGAAAACAAAACAAAATTCAAATTATTGGAATAAAGATAGAATTTTTGGGCCAGTGTGAGCCTCTGAATGAACTTCCACCCTTTTATACCCATCTATATAGGTATAGACCTATGTTGATCGCTACAGGACAGGGAGAACAGGAGCTACATGACAGCCATTAAATTCTTTTCACAAACCCTCATATAAAAGATGCACTGGGTTATCCCAGATTTTGCTGTTGAGATATTGGAAGGGAAAGTGTTGAAGAAGTGGTAAAGTACCATAAGTTTGGTCTCCAGACTACAGCCTTCACAACATGGACTTTTCTCTTGACCTGAAGCCTATTCTTACCTTTCAGCTTCAGTTTCTGTCCTCCACACAGCCAGGAGGTGCTTGATAAACATTGTTGAAAGAAATGTCCCTGTACCCATGCTGTAACCTATATGGCTAACTCCTGGAGTCAAATGAAAACAAATGGGCCTTGATTTACCAAAACACTGTCCTGTGTTCTGCTGGTTCTTCTCAGCTTCATACAAACATCTTGCTATTTCTACCTGCCCTTTTTGCTAAACAAGTATTGACAAAATCACATTTAATTTCAGGAGCTAGTTAACATCTTGATGAAAAGAAAAGCTTTCTTAAAGAATTCACATCCGTATCCTGCCATGCTTACAGTAAATATCCTTGAGGTTTTTCTCTACTGAAATAGGGCAACACCAGCTGGAACACCTCTGACATTTCTAAATATTTGCTCGCACTAGCATACGCATTGCTTTAATGCTGGAAAAAAAATTAGAACAGTCCCTTAAGGCATACTCATTTCTATTTGCATACAAGTAATAGTCCAGTCTGACTAAGCTTTCCAGCACTTTTACGTTAGTGTGGCCACATCCACACTAAGGGTGGATGATAAAACAACATAAAATTACTTTTCTAAATGAACAATTAGAAATGGACACAAAATTTGCATAGAGATAGCAAGCTAGGGAGAGATGAAACCCTTCTCCCCTTTGGCTTATCTTTGTGTAGCAAGAAAATGAAAATTGGTGTTAATGCTTGTAGAATTCTATAGATATAAGAAAAGGTATTACCAAAAAGACAAGTATCAGTGTTAATATTATGGCACATAAGTTAAAAAACAACATTGTGGTTTCAGGTGTAGTGAAAAGCAAAGAGGGTCAAAGTAAGAGCCAAAGTAGGAAGGCACTCATTGGAGAGTAGTCGGATTCTGTCTCTATCCTGACAATTTCCTTCCTTATTCAAAGCAATTGTTTCTGCCTCTCATTTGCATAAGCACTTTGCTCATTAACAGGCTGTAAAAGGAAAAATGAGATGGGGGTGGGGAGAAGGAATGGTGCACTGATAGAATAAAAGGTTTTAAACCAGGGAAGCAAGAAGGTCACATCAAGACCAGGACGATAAGAGCTGAGGTCAGTGAAGGCCATGGCATCCCTTTGTCAAAGTCACTCAGAAAAAGGACATGGAACTGATTTTCATTCCTCACTCTTCTATATACACAACTATCTCTCCTCTCCAGTTCTTCTTCCCTCTCCTGTTCCCTCCCACCATGCTCTCTCCATGCTGCTGGCTCTTTTAAGCCCGAGCTGTTTGGGCCAATTTTGCTCTCATCCCAGATGGTTTCCATGTGCTGAGTCCATTTTCATCTCCCGCAGCAGAAAACGAACCAGACTTCCATATTTATCGGTATCTGTCCTTGAGGGACAAACCCACAGCTGGTGTAGAGTGGAGATGAGCATACACCCCCAAAACAGGCCCTGGGGGAGACACAGGAGAGGCAGTGCAGTCTGGAACAGACACTGTTGTGGTATATGTTAAGATTTGCACTGGATTTGTGACAACTGTGGCAAGAGCACCCAAGGGGGTGAAAGACAACAGAAGCTTCTGCCTGATGCTGCAGGCAGGACACATGGTCAGCTCACACTCTCAGCCAGTGGATATTGGCTCATGTCACTGGTTTGAGACAACATCTGGCTTCCTCACTCTTGCTCCTTCCCACTGGCTCTCTCCTATTACAAGGACAGTTTGCTGCTTACATGGCTTCAGCCCAGGAAATAACTCCATTTTCAGAGCTGGCCAGACTCAGACTGAACAGCAAGGAAGCAATAGAAGGAAGGAAAAAAAATAGGAATAAAGAGGGAAACATGATGAAGTACTACATAGTGCTACAAATAACAAGGCTGAAGGGGACATTAAATGACCAGAGTCCTTTCTGATGTCATAACCATTCTCAGCACACTTGTCTGATCATGCGCTTAAGAAAACACTAGTGATGGAGACTGCTCCCTTCCTACATGATCTGCTCTAGAGAGTCTCTGCCCTTACCATTGGAGAATCTATCCCAGTGAATCTCTCTCACAATGAAAATCTGCTAATTTTTATCCTTATAAACAGGACAAGGAGAAGATGGTTGCCTTTGGTTTTGCAACATCTTTCAGCATTTTGGAGGCTATTTTCCCCAGTGTTCATTGGTACACATATTGTAGTATAGACAGGACTCGGTCATAATTTGTCATGTAAGAGCAACTTACAGCAAAAATTTGAGACAAGAACACACATTCATGCATTGTTGATATTAGACTAAGGACGAAAAAAGTGAGTACTTACAACTCCTGTGCTCTCTTTCCTCTGTCATTCCATATTTGGAGTCCATTATTCTGCTGCTATTCTGTAACTCACCAGGTAACACAGGTTAGGCAAAGGCTCAGCAGTCTTTTAGTCAGCATAGGAATGAAAAAGTATCCCTTTCCAACCAATATTAGTATCCACAGAAGCAGCATCTTCTAGAACCCAGCAAAAGTGTCCAGTACAGAGTGACTTCAAAACTGCATGAATAAAGGCTTCCTGTCATGCTCAGAAACATAACATTTCAAGTTTTGGGTTTGGAAAGCATCAAAAGAACATGGCTCCCGTCTTCCTGATTGCCTCTATTAGACTACAGATAGCAGTTCTCATCTCTACAAACTTTCCATGCTAGACCAAAACATAATTGGTTCAATGATCAGTATTATTACAGAACAATTCAGGTTGCAAAAGACCCCTGAAATCATCAAGTCCAACCACTAACCCAGCACCATCAAGTCCACCGCAAAACCCATGTCCCTAAATGTCACATATACATGTCTTTTAAATACCTCTGAGGATAGTGTCTTCACCACTTCCATGGGCAGCCTGTTCCAATGATTGACCGTCTTTTCTGTGAAGAAATTTTTCCTAATATCCCATCCAATCTGAAGGTCATGCTGTACCATGGCTGTTGGTATAAGGGCAGTCTGGCAATGTGCAGAGCTAACCATGCATTTGTCAGATCTCTGTGGAGACACAGTGACTCTCCAACTTTCAGTTCTCATGGTCTTGGAACTGATGCCCACATTGCTTAATTCAGCAAAGCTCCACTGTGCTCAATTGAGTTATGTTATTCGCAGCGCAAACCCACAAACCTTCTCTCTGTGCTGGAGAACCAAAGCCCAATATTTATTGAATAATAAGATGAAAGAGTATCATCGTACTGTAGCCAGAGAATTAGTTCATTTCTATAGGCCACATTATTAAGCAAATAATCATCTTTGCTGTCATAAAACTTGATAGATCAGGACATAAAATTTAGGAGGTGATGAGTTTAGCATGTAAGTGCAGGTGTAGCTAGTGTTCTGTGGTTTGCCTTTGGCCATGGGAACTGTGGTCCTCATGCTTGCACAAGAGATTTTCAGCACTGCCCTGCAGCTTTCATTTTCAGGCAGTCTGTTTTCTTTTGCAAACGGTCAGCAGCACACTCTGCTCACAACAGCAGCCTTTAGACAGCCCATCACCACGGCGCTGCTGACGTTTCAGAGCAGTGTGCTTTAAAGCTAAGAAGGAATCTTTATGGGGCGTTAATAGTCCCGCGCAGTTAACTTCCCCAGTGACCCAGGCAAGGTGTAGCAAATGAACTGAGTTGTTTTACTAGACACCACCAATTGTGATAGAGACAGTGCCTAATCTTCAGAAGTGTTCGATTGGAGAGAAATCTTATTTGGCATGTAGTCAATAGCCCAGTGAAAGAATAGAACCTTGTCCAGCAACATCCCCAGAGGTAGCTGGCACATGTAACAGAGGCTGGGAATAATAAAAAAAAATCCCCAACTTGGCTTTTCAGAATGTTAATCAGGTTTACATTTCACCAAAGGAAAACAATACTTTCTGTTTTAGTCTATTTCCCAAGGCTGCTGAGACACCCAGAATCTGTCAACTAGCCACAGCAAATAAATTGAGAAGTGTGATGTTGCAGAGGGAGGATCTTGTTTTATGTTGGGCAGAAAAGCCACCATAAAAGCAATTAGACAAACTCTTCAAGTGGAGTTAAACAATACAGAGTATCTGTTCTGGGGGCTGAACAATGTCTGACACAGGTAGTCCATAAATTGTCGGTCTCTGGAGACTAGAAACACATCTCAAATAAATAATTTCTCTATACTTTTCTGTGTTTCATATGCTTCCTGGAAAATCCTAGTACTGGTTACAGGCTTATTTATATGGAGTTTTTTTCCTATTTTAAGATATTTTATTTTAAGATGTCATGTTTCAAGTTTCTCCATTTCAGGTCCTTAGTCGTGCCTAAATGAATGATCACTGTCATTCCTTGAAAAGAAGTTTCCTCACCAATCTCTGTTTTATTGATAGATTAGTTGTGGATCAAAAATAATAGCATTACTTTATTTTATGGCTTTCTCAAATACCTGGATCAAGGCACAATAACATACCCAGTGATGTTCCCAGGTAGGTAACAGCTTTAAAGTTTGTACAGTTGGTACCAGCTTCCAAAGAGCACTGTGTACACACACATAAATGCTTGCCTAGGCCACATCTCTCATTTCGCCTTGTGTCCTCTTCATTCTCAGCTTTGAGGCTGGCTGCAGCCAATGTGCAATGGAGATTTGCTCCAGATTTCTGATGCATCCTTACTGTAGCCATGAAGAAAAGGTAGCTGGGTGCCTATGACAGCAGGGAGCAGATTTGCAATGAGCAAAACAATTCCAACAGAGCTTACAGACAGAGCCATGGAGGCATTTTAATAATCAATGGACTGGCAGTGCTACAGTGCTTCAAGCTATAAGAAAAAAAACACTGTGAAAACCTGGAATGAAAAAGGGAGGCCATGAACTAGCCACAACAGGACTGTGTGCATAGGAGCTGCAAAGAAAGGGATGGAGAAGCTAGAGAGCACACCCAGAGGGAGAGCAGGCAGCAAAATAACACGTGAAGGGAAAGATTACTTTACCCTATACCTAAATATGGTGTACCATCCTCTGAGTCTAAGGGCTAAAAATACAGGCATAGCTACAATCATGTACTTCCTGAGCAGTGTACAATATAAAAATGGAAGCAAGAGTAAAGGAATTTGAGGCAATTTCCTGGAATCCCTCAGGAGAAATTGAATTTAGCCTGGCTGACTTTCCCCCTGCTGAGAAAAAATTATTCTTCACTCAGAATAATAATGCTAATTATTATTATTATGACTGCTTACATAATAGCATTACCTTTCATTCACCACCGAAATCCAAAACTTGTCATGCGGCACATTTTACATGCAGTGAAAACCTTTTTCCCATGTCCATGAGACAAGACAGGATGGGGGAAAATTTAGTGACTCATAGTGCAAGAGAAGTAGTAGAGCCAGTTATATGGAAATCTCTTCATCTGGTATCTCCCAGTGCAACTGGGATTGCAGAAGATCTGATTGGGTCTTCTGTCTGTTTGGCTGGGCAAACTTGGAACCACATTGAATTATTTTCCACATCTTTACTCTCTGAACCATGAAGCTGAAGGAAATGCATAGGGCTATGGCAAGGCTTCAGTTTATCCCTCCATTAATTCCTCTCTACTGTTACCCTAAACCATGAAGTTGACAGTGATGGGTTTAGTTTTGGCCATATGCGAAAAAGACATAAGGTGATACTGAAGGTACAAATATCCACTAAGAAATGTAGTAGAGTGGTTCAAGTTACCAGGTTATCTCTGTTACTTCTTTTAGTAGAGGATACAGTCCCCAGCTGGGACATGGAAACTGCTCTTTGGTGTTACCTCCCCACCAAATCCTGCACAGCAAAGGCTTTTGTTTAAGCTGCCTGACTTTGCGCTAAAACAGATAAGGCGTGCACATGAGCTCTGCTGCATAAACTCTGAGTAACAGCTGGGAGCTGTTATATCTCTAACCCTCCACGGCAGGTACATTAGAGATCTTCCTCTCGCCTATGAAACACCTGGACTTTCAGCTAAGCAGTTCTGCGTCTTTATGCTACGGATTTAGCAAAAAAAGTCTGTGGGAGCTTCCTATATTAACTGAGGCTGTTTGCTCACCAACAGTGTATGATGTGCATTACACATGACAGACAGCAGGGCCTGAAGACACAGAGCTATAGGAATTGCTAACAGTCCAGACATTGAAAAAGTATACAGACTGTGAAAAAGCTAAAAAAATATTTCCCACTGGTTCCATTTCTTTGCTCCCTGGGGGCGGTCCTCTCAATTTTTAATTTGTGCTGTGCTTTGTTGCTGGTCAGAGAGTGCCACAAGGCACCCAAGACACTAATCTTTATAATAAAATATTTCCTTCTGGATACTGAAAGTGCCAGAAGTTTAAATAAAAAGAGAGAAAGACAGCAATCTCAGAATCAACTTGCAACTGATAAGAATAGAAAGGTCAAGTTTTTCTCAGCTCAGCTGAATTTGCTTTCATATTCACATTCATTGCCTCACATCAAGAATAAGAAGTGAACTACTAGTCTCACAGATCAACAAGCATCACCTGCCATGAAAGAAGGTTCTGGAATGAGGTCCAAGTCTGTGAGCCAAGACAATTGGGTTACCCAACTGCATCTATCACTTACATGTAAATCACCTTCCCTAGTAATGTCTTGAGTTTCCAAACTCTGAGATAGAGACAGCAGTGCTTAGTCGTAGGAAGTAGAACCAAGAGCTTCAGTTAGCTTCAGCATCCAACTCTATTAAGCACAGCCAAAACCTCAGTGGCCTTTTGTAACCTTCCCGAAAGGTGTGGTTAAATGAAACTGATAAACAAAGAAGATGGGAGGAGCAGCAAACTCCTTAAAGCATGAGTCCCTGCAGGCCCTGAGGAAGTGGCTCTGTGAATTATGTTCTTAATTTTGCCCAAGGCTTCCAATTTCAAATGGAAACTACAGAGAGAAACTGTTCTGAAAGTCAGATCTAGAGTGGCCCAAATTAGAGATGCACTGCCTCCACCCATCGCCACCTCTAAATGAAATGTCAGCCTTAATTCATGAACGTTTTACAAATCCTTTGATGGAAAGACTTGAAAAGCATCAGTTATTATCACAAGCGTTCAGCACTGGCGTGTGGCTATCTTATGAGCATGCAGTGCTCTCCGCCATCCTCCCACCCTGGAAAGTTATAATGTATCTCTGGGGCAGGTTGATATTTGCACTTTGTGGACACCCAATAAATAATAATCCAAATATTTGCACACATGGAATATTTTGTGACATTATAGGGCTGACAGACTGTGATTATTCTGGAGTTGCTTGTGCACAGAACTCCCATTGGTTTCCAAGTAAGAGCGGAGTCAGAAGCACTGCAGAGTAAGACCCGTGACATTTATGTTTATGAAATAGGAGAGACCTTATCATTTACTGTTTCTGTAGTCACAAAGCCAGAATAGCTGATGAGGGCCTTTGCTGGTATCTTCATATAATCACAATGTACACAACAGAGGTGTCCTGGTAAGTAGTAAGCGAGCTAAGGAAAACAAAGGAAGATTAGCAAGGGGTACTGCAGGGCAGGAGGGAGGACACGGGCAAAGCACGTGGGGGGGAGCCCCGGACGGGGGAGCCTGGGGGACCCCTGGAAGCAGTGGCAGTTTTGGCATGAAGAGCCCTGACTGGGAAATACTGGGGGGCTGTAGGGAGAAGTTGGGCGCTGGAAGAGCTAGGTGCAGAGCGCTGGATGGAAACAGCAGGACTGCTTTGTGGGGGGCACTGCCACAGCCAGCGCAGAAGCTAACAGAGCTCGTATGCCATCTGCTGCTACACTATAACTGCTATTAGTCACTGAGCTTCATGAGCATGAAATTCCCTTAGTTGCTGAAAAGGAAGGAGAAAGCCTAGAATGTGGCTTAACTTTGATTAAGCACCAACAAATTTGGGACAATTTAAACAAGAGGGATTTCAGACATCTCATTGAAGCATGTTGCAAAATTCTTTCCTTGCCTGGGGGAGTACACACACAGAGTATACACCATTATACTTCTCCTTTCACAGTACTTTTGTCAGCAAGATAAGAAGAAAGAATTTGCAAGTGGTTAGGGAAGGAGCTATGGATTTGCTAAATGGATTTGTATCCTGTTCGGTTAGAGTGATATGGTTCAGCACGTTCCAAAAAAAGATGGAAGTAGACAGTAGCACGAATAGAAACAGCTTTCTCAATTATGCTAGTTAAGATAATGTTGGTAGCCTACTAATCCTCATGCTTCAGGGCTTTTGCCGATCAGCAGCTTGGGTCAGGAAGAAACATCCACACCTTGTCATGGTGTAATGCAATTAGAATTGATGTCTCCTTCTGTTCTGGTTTTGGCTGGTATAGAGTTAATTTTCTTCATAGTACCTAATATGGGGCTGTGTTTTGGATCTGTGCTGAAAACTCTGTTAATATACAGATGTTTTTATTATTTCTGATCAGGTGAGTACAGCATCTACGACTTTTCTGCTTCTCACACCTAGGAGTGCACAAGAAGTTGGGGAAAGGACACAGCTGGGACAGCTGACCCCAGCTGACCACAGGGATATTGCATACCATCTGACATCATGCTTGGCATTAAAGCTGGGGGAAGAAGGAGAATGATGGTTTCAGAGTGATGGTGTTTGTCTTTCCAATAACCATTACACACGATGCAGCCCTGCCTTCCTGGGGATGACTGAACACCTGCTTGCCCATGGGAAGTGGTGAATGAATTCCTTTGGTTAGCTTTGCTTGTGCATTGAGCTTTTGCTTTACCTATTAAATTGTCTTCATTCTCAACCCACAATTTTCTCACTTTTACCTTTTCAGTTCTCTTCCCCATCCCACCAGGGGAGACATGAACAGCAGCTGCATGTGGCTTAGTTGCCAGCTGGGATTAAACCACAACACCCCACCCAACTAGCTTTGACTATTTGATTGGGTAGGACATAGGGTGTTCTATGAAACACAAGGAAAGGTTCAGCTCCCAGAACTGCCCTTAATACAAAGTCTACCTTAATGTATGGAAAGATTGTTGATTTTCTTCCTATGAGCATTTGCCCTGGAAGCCAGACTTGCACTCCTGTATTTGAGAGAGAAGGGAGACAGAAAGTGAGAGCAGAGGCCAACCTAATGTGACTGTCACCCATCCACAACACATTGACACAGCTTGATTTAAACAGCAGTCGGAGAACTAATACATTTGCAGATAAAGGCTGAAGGCACTGCCTTTGAGAAAATTATAATTTCCTTCCTCATGCAGAGGGAAAAGTGGAATGCATCTGCCAGATTATTAGCTGTGAACGATTTGCTCAATCTTACTGAGAACACCGTACATATAGCAAGATTTGGTCCCAACATAGGACCAGCCAGCATCCCACAATCCTATGCATCTAGCAGGGTGGAATTTGATGACAGCCACACCAGGCCAGCTCGGTGCTAGGCAGAAAAAACAGACTATTTTGTGGCCATGGGAATCATAGAGTATGGTTGGACTATGCAGTAAATCTGATCCTGGGGCTATTACGACTGGATCAAAGGCTCTGCAGCCATGTCAGTCAACTGCTGAGCTGGTTTAAGTTCACTCTGTTAAAACAAATTTGTCTGAAGCATTTTGAGAAGGTAAGTTTGCACTCAGCCTGTGCTCACCAGTCCTGACCCATAGGAGACCTTGTGCTTCCCAGTCTCCTTGTGTCTCTCTCACCCACACCATGCATGATTGGAGTCCCCTTGAGTGGCAGTCAGGCACCCATGGTTTTCGGCATTGGGCAAGGAGACTGGCAATTCAGGCTTTCCCAACAAACAGAATCCTAGCTGAGGCACTAAAGGAAGCTGTTGTCTCTTCAAGACCATACATTACAGCCATTGTTAGTCAGTCATTGTAAAGTGCTCTTAGAGCAGTGGCAGATGTCCTATTACACTGAGAGAAGTAAGACACCTGGGTTCGTTACCACCTAATTAGGTTCTCCATGTGATTAACTACTTGTGCTGCAGACAAAGAAGCAAACTACCCAAATGAATGCCAACAGAAGACAAGCTGGCATGGCAGCAGCAGGCACCTGACAGGCACAGGCAGATCTGTAACTCATCTGGCTTCCTAACAGAGAGTGAAGGATGTTTAGGAAAAGTTATAAAACTATAATCAGAAACTCTGATAGCATATGTTTGCCTGAGTCACAGTTAGGTCCTTTGTGACTCCCACAAACCCTTGTCATCTCATAATCAATCTTGATACCAATCCTGGGTGCATTTAGCTCTGCATAGCCCTCAGCATCTCCTCCTCAGAGACGCTTCCACCTTCCGAGGAGGAGAATCCTCTGTATCTTTCTGTATTCCTCTCCTCAAAGACTACGCTGTCCCTCTGTATAACCTTTGTCCTGTAAGAACAACTTCCAGTGGGGAAGCCCTTTTGAATATTCCTGTGATTTGTCTGTCTTCCTCTTTCTACCTCCATTGCCTAAGCCCAACAAGGTAACAAAGCATATCTCTGTAAAACTATCCCTTTTCACTCTGCTAGAGCAGAGGCTGCAGTATTCCTGTGCAAGCCTGAAGGCTGCAGGCTGGATTTCCTCTTGAGTGCCTGATCCAGCCCAAACACAGATCCACATTCAAACTGTCTGAAGCCTCCAATCAATCAGTGAATTGCACTGAACACCCTTAGGAAAAAAAGATCTTTGATGAGGCTTTGCTGCTAGCAACCAATCCAAATCCATTAGCTTTCACATCTGGAGTTCCAACGAACAATAAAAATGAGCTTGATGGCCTCAATCTTGTCCTCGTTTTTCAGCATCACAATAACCTGGCTCCACTAAACACAATTCAGCATGATTGCCAGACTGCTCAGACACTGGGGATACCCAGAACCACTATAGCTGCCAGAGAAGAGGGTCAGGACAGAGGGTGCTTTGGCAAAACTCTGTGTGTGTGCACATATGCATATTAGGGAAAGATAAGAAGAACTGGAATTGGAGAGAATGCTGCAGGGTAGGATCAGGGGTTTTGGCAGAGCTTTATGATATAAATCCACTCGGTACTTTCCCCGTCACACATGCATATCTGTGCAAGACTCTCACTTTTACAACGTGGCCACCTTTTGCCCAATTTTCACTGCTTTTTGAAGTGTAATTGTAGTTCCCTCTTATAGACACTGCTGTTGTCCCCCTCGTAAGCCCCATCCAAGTCGGCATCTCCACCGTAAGCAATGGAGAGCCTTCCTTGCTACTGGACTGTTAGGAAGGAGAACTTCCTCTGCTTCCCAGGGTGCCTGCCCCTGCTGATTTCAGGTGATGTGAAACGCAAAGAGGTGGCAGGGCATAGCAGACAGAGGCTGGGATAATTGCATGATTTGTGCTCATGATGAAAGCTGTTCTGATGCCAGCCTGGGACATGTGTGCTTGACTAGTCCCAGTGCTGCAAAAGCCAGCATGGCCCTGCAGCTGCCAAGCCAGTTGCCTGGTGGGTGGACAGAGCCTGTGATCTGGAGTACCAGATTTTAGGTGCTTCTCCTGGTCACTCCAGGAGCTTCCTATACCACGATCAGTTATTCCGGTTTGCTTCTTTTTGAGTTGCATTTCCGAAGTGTTGTTGGTGTCAAAGCAAGGCGGAGAACCTGATGGGCAGTCATTTACATGAGGGACTCTGATCCCTCCAATGCTCTGTGAGCAACCAGCCCCAACCTAGGATTTACCAGTTTAGTTCAGCCCTATTTCCAATTATCTTGCCCTCTCCTCTTGTGTGAAGGGCAATTGGTAGTGCCAGTGGCTTTCTCCTTCCCCCTTTTCTTCACACTGCATTTCAGGTACCACTCCCTGACCCTACCTCTCTCTCCTTGCCTTTTACAAAGAGCCCATGCTGAGACCTCTGTGTGAGCCATCAACAGTATCTGCTAATGGGCAGCCTAACAGCCATTTAATGGACCTGGTAAAGCTAATAGATTTGTAAAGAAAATATGAGCAACAATAGCCAAAGGGGAGTGCTCTAAAGCATTCAAAACTGGCAGGTTCTTTCCCACTTGGACTCAGTAGCTAAAGCAGTGCCTGAAGCCAGGCAGGAGCTTCGCTGGCTTTCCAAACTGCCACACGTTCTCGGGAAGGAGACTTCATCCAAGAGTAACAGTGTCTGCCCCACCTGCAAGGTTGTAGGAAGGACCTCCAGCAGCTCCTCAAGGTCTCTGCCAGATGCAGAGACTCTGAAGTGGAGCAGAGCTGGTGAACAGGAGGTCAGCCTTCCCCAGTATGAGGAGCAGGTCACTGCTGGAGTCACCACTGTTAATATACTTGCAGTGTAGAGAAAGGTCTGTTCAGGCTTCATCCCACAGATTTCTCTTCCCCAGACACAGCAGAGTCTACCTGTCGAAGCAGATGGATTTATTTGATCTTGACAGAATTTATACCTAAATCTTTTAATACTATTTTCCTTATGTGTAGCCAAAAGTTTTATGAGACACACTCACCCCTGCTCAAGAAACAGACAATATATTTGAAGTATATTGTATCTAGCTGACATATCATATAAATTCCCTTTGTCACCCTGGTGCCCACCTTAGTTTTTACAACCACTGTGGAGTGAACACCAGTCCATATCTCTCTGGAGCTCCTCTAAAGGCCCTTATCACTCTGCACATATGTTGCCTGAGGAGGATGCCCACGCCTGGAAATAAAAGCTGAGCTGAAATGAGTCAGGTTGTCATCAGACGATCTTGCTGTTTTGGTGTCAGCAGTAATGGTACCACCAGGAAAGGATATGCATGATCCTGAACAGACTTTCCACACCTCTGGAAGGTCTGTGGGGCCACGTGGTCATCTTCAGGGCAGCTGACCGTGGTGCAGTGAGATGGGAGGTCTTGGCACTGCAGCCTGACTGGGCTGTTCTTCAAGCTGTATATGCAGCGGCAGGAATTAGCTCACACTCCACCAGCACATCCACTTGAAACATACACCAGTGTTTACCAAAAATGTCAAGTACTCTCTTGATACAGCCATTATGATATTAATCTCATACACAACCCAGACTCTCCACCTGCTCCCCTGTCCCAGCCCGCTCCAGGGCTAGGTCTGTTTCAAAATGGGGACAGCAGGAAGGCAGGCTGTGTTTCCCCCCATATTTCCCCAGCCAGTAGCTCTCTGTCCTCACTCCAGGCAAGTCAGCACCACAACAGACCTGTGTGTCTAGGGGTCAGTGTGGTCTCGTGTACTCTGATCCTGGAGGGACTATGGGTGAGGGGTATGAGATAAGGATACCAATCCTCACAGGATAAGGGGGAAAAGCTTTTTTTCACTCCTATTCATTGCAACGTAAAATTTCTGAAAGATGAGTAGGTCCTGACCCTCAACAGGATCAATTGATTACCACATGGGAATTATTGACAGGAGAGGACAAAGAACACCACTTTCCTAAGGCTGCATCCTAAAGCTCACCAAGTCTTTATCCAAGAAGTGCAAAGCACAGCAGTGGTGTGACATGTGACAGTTTGGCCCATTACTTACAAAGAAGCACGCTGAGAGTGATTGCTTTTCCTTTTGTAGCTGAATTTAGCAAAGTATAACTGTCCTCTGGTTAAAATAATGCTTCACTGTTTTAAGGGGTAAAAAGCATTTGTTTAGGTCTTGTTAAACCTGGGATTTGGAGTTTCTTAGTGACTTTATCAGGCTTCTTGGACCTGATTGCGTCTTGGTAGTCCTAGAGGAGGGATTTTGAGTGGCCATTACAAGTACTAAACACCTTGGCCAAAGCAGATCCTATAGAGAGAAACACAGAAGAATGTTTGCACTCAAAGGATATACAGCCCATACGCCTGTACTGCCCAGCCCTGAGCAGTAGCACAGCTCACTCTTGGCCTCAGGAAGCCGGCCGGGGTGGTATTGAGACCTGGGGGACAAGGAGCTGGCACACAGAGAGCTGTCTTCAGCAGCAAGGGTGCTCTTTTCTTGTGGAGAACCAGAGACTACCTTTGCCTTGGCAATACCACAAAGACAAACGGGATTCATAACTATAGGAGCTCCCTGCAGCCAGGAGTTGAATAATTCACTTTCCAGCAAAAGACATCAATTCTTTCTCCACAACCCCTTCTACCACCTCATAAGATATATGAGGGGAAGGCAGGAGGCATTTTTATTATTTTTATTTAGTTTGTGGATGTTTAGTGTTCCTCACTATGGGCTATACTCAGTCCTCGCATGTATGATATTCTCAAGACCTTTATCAGTTAACTATCCTTCCTTTAATTTTTCCCCCTGTTCTTACCCCTTACTTTTCCCTCTTTATAAATTACAACATTCAGGCCTTTGCTGGCGGTAGAGAGCACTACATTGTTCTGGAATAAAATGGACTTTATTCATTATAATGACTCTGCTTCCAAAGGGGAGTAGTTATACTGGAATAAAAGTATTTTTATGCTCCAGTCTGGAGCATAATTCAATCATAAATTACATCAGAAAAAATAAACCATAATAATAAAATGGCAGTTTGTGCATTGATTAAAGTGAAAACACTCTTCATTCTGGAATATTCCACGTATAAAGTGAAGTTAGTGTGCAATAAGCAGAGGTGTGATTTTTTATGGCACACTAACTACCCTTCATTCATTCCCTAATGGATACCCTGCCAGAAACGAGTGCCTTTAGGTGAACCAGGTTTGAAAGTGACATAAACTATTGTGCATTAATGTGCACTAGGAGTATTCATAAAGGAGTGTAGGGAAGTAACTAGTGAGGTGAAAATCCAGCACTAACTTCTCCCACAGTGGCCCAGGAAAGTCCAGGCAGATCCAGGCTGGGACAACTCTAGTGGAATAATTCTTCACATTTTCCCTGTGGTAGATTTTTCCA
This sequence comes from Chiroxiphia lanceolata, assembly GCF_009829145.1. Taxonomy (NCBI): domain Eukaryota; kingdom Metazoa; phylum Chordata; class Aves; order Passeriformes; family Pipridae; genus Chiroxiphia; species Chiroxiphia lanceolata. Next base: position 95,333,592 of record NC_045638.1, on the reverse strand, counting down.
GGCCCATTGGTCCTTGTGGCCTTGAGTCTTGAAACAAGCCGTGGGACCTTGACAAAAGAGGAATTTGAAGCTATCCTGTTTTTAGGATATGCCACCAGGAAATGTGCACTGCCAAAAGTATCCATTCTAATCTTGCATTAGGATGTAGAGTACATTTCAGATCCCTTCATGCAGCTGACCAGCCAACTCAGTGAAGACAGGGCTTTGTATCTGTGCTGGTACCCCAGAAGGATCGAGCAGCCAACATCACACATATACAGCCAGGGGCTATACTGAGGGCAGTTTCTGTTCACTTCTCTTGTTAGACATTAATACAGCATTTGTATCCAACATCAGTTTGTATCAGTCAAGAGCTCTTGATCAGACTTCAATGCACCCCATAAAGCAATCGTTTGCAGGGAGCAAGGGAAGTGATCTCCTGGCTAGGAGGCTTCCCAGGGAATCTGTCATTCTCTTTGATTCTGCTTTATATTTTTCTTTGTATGAATTTACAGACTAAGAAAGTTAAACAGCATTCATATTTGCCAGTTTTACCTAAAGAATAGAAATATGCTATAAATGGTTCTCAACTGTTTTCTCCCACGATGTGCTAGACAACTATATTAATGTATACTCAGCAGTGATATATGTGCCAATCTCAGCTCTTCCAGGGAGCCACTGCTTGTTGTCCCCACTGATGAGAAAGGATGGGTCTGAGTTCAGTAAGAAATTTGGGGTGCTCCCAGGAATGGCATTGAGGCCCTTGACAACATCTGGATAAAATTTACTCATGGTTCAAGACTAATATGTCCTGCCATGTGGGAAACCTGAACATTCAAGACGTCCGCATTTCATTAGCTGAGAGCTGGTTTGCCTAGAACCAGACCTGCCATTGCCCCTGTCTTGCAGCCTCCCTGCTCTCCCAGCCCAGGGCTCCCTGCACCAGCTCTGCATTTCTTGCTAAGAACACTAAATCACTGCCACACTGAGAGCTGGCCTCAGATATACCTTCACCGGTAAAAATATCCTCAAAGGCTCATTACTTAACACATTTTCACTAATGTGATGTTCAAGTATCACTCTGCCTCATATAGGAAAATGATATTCCGACACTTCAGCTACTCATGGCTGAAACTAAGGTGCCTTGACAAAGCGGCATATTCAGAAATATCACTGCCCATATGTACATGAAAAGGAACATTGCCTTTGAGATCATGTTAGTTACAACCGAAGTCCAACTTCCATGGACTTCAGGAAGTCATAGACATCCACAGGCCTCTGAATCCACAGCAATATGAATTTCAGAGCATGGGTAACTCTTATGAGTCCACTCATCCCTGCATTATTGTCCTGTGTACTGAAAAGTAATTAAGGCTTAGCTAACTTCTTTTGCAGTGAACAGGGTCAGGAGAGCTCTCACAATCTCCCGCCAAAGCTCTGCTGTTGAAATGGGGACATTTAATAAGGGGAACAAAATTAAGGTGGGAAGGAGAAGATGGTTAGCACGGTCAGCTACCAAATTGGACTTTTGGAAGCTCATGATCTTTCAAGTCTTTTTCAACTTATATGATTCTGTGATCTTCTCCCCTTCTGGCATGCGATTTCTAGTGCGGGGTGTGGAGAAGGGAGCATGTGGAAATGACAGAGGGCTTCACAGGCAGAGGGACCTGAGGCCATCAAATGACTTTCCTTGTGCTCAGATCAAGACTTGAGCCTAGCCCTGTGCATTGACTCTCTCGCTGCACTTCTCAGGCCCCTCACTGAAAGGTTAGGGTGAAGCAAAAAGCAAACACAGAATCAGAGTTGTGGATTATATCAACAATTACAATCTGGAACATAATTAAATTATAATTAAATTGGAGTTAAAAACCCCAACCATAATAATAAAAGGGCGATTCGTGCGTGATTAAAATGAAAACATGCAGTCATTAGCCTGTGTATAAATCTTGTTAGCTGCGAGCAGAGCTGTGTATTGCCATTAACCTGGTGAGTGCCTGTGGGGAACTTGCACTTCTCTGGGTGTTTAAAGCATGGATGTGCATCAGGACAGCTGCTGCCCTCTAGGACCTCAGTGCTGGAGGTCAGGCAGGGGAGTGGTACATATTTACTGGTAATAAAAATCATTAACAGTATATGCTTTGCATTTCCCTTAAAGGCTTTCAGGGAGCTTTGAGGGTTGCAGAAAGCCAGATGTTCTTGGCCTCTACCTCACATCCCTGGCAATTTTTTGCCCCCTCTGATCTCCGTTATGCGAAAGCATCTCAAGCAGGCCTGATGCATCCTGAACCTCCTTCATGTCCACTATTAAAATGTCAACACGCCTTCCTCCCACACAGTGCTGTATATCCTTCCTCTCACATCTGTTTTGCCCCACTGGGCTTAGGAGCTTGTGTCTTCCCTGTACGTTTTGAATAACCTTCCTTAGTAACCCTGCTGGGATGCATAAAGACTCCTCCTTGCAGCCCCTTCTTTCTCCTGCATTTCATACCTCTCCTGAGCCAAGCACACTGTGTTCCCATATTATGAGAGAATAATTGCTTTTCCACAGCTCACATCCATGCTATTTTTTTCTCTTTTGTTTTACAAACTCCTCTCCTAGAGAAATATGTCCCTGCGCGAGAGCATTAGATCGAATTTTTAGATCAAATTATCCTTCTGTTCTATAATACCATCCGTAATTACTCCCTGTAACTTTGCTTTTGCTGGTGATCGCAACCATCAGGCAATTTTCACACATCTCGCCAATAGAATTCAAGAACAAGCAAATATTAGAGTGAGTGTGAATTTATTTTTATTTATAAATTACTTAACACAGAAAAAAAGCGACAAGTTCTGAGCACTTAGCAAATTACTGACTTGAAATAGATTTTGCAAAATTTGCCTGTGTTGTTTTCTCCTGTGCCTTGCAAAAAGGAGGGGAGGCAGTGGAGGGTGGGGGTGGGGTGCAGGGGGAAAGGCGTACATGCTTAGATACTGGAAAGACTGGAGAGGAGCTGAACAAACCATGGCATATTTCACAGTGTAAAGATGCATACAAAAGTCTTGAGTTTTCAATATAGTGAGATTTTTCAGTCCCTTGTACATTTGGGCACAGACTCAAGATACCTGCGTGAGAAAGGCAAGCTTAATGTTTTACCTGTTCGTGTATGTCTGAACTGAAACTCCTTTAGGCACTCAGTAGCTTCACCTGGGAGCTACTCAGTTGCATTGCACTTTGGTTTGGAAATGATTTTTCCCCAGATAGGTGTCGCTTCCTGCAAAATTTCAGCCAAAGATCCGGCAAACAGGGAGCTCAGGTCTGAATTAGTCCAAGTTCATTTGAAAGTGTAGCAGAAGAGAAAAAAAAAGAAAAATAAAAGAGCCCTGCTTTTGACTCCAGCTCAAAGTGTTCAGTTCCAGAACTGAATCCAAACCAAACTTTGCAGTTCAGCCCCATCTGCCACAAGCCCCTGGCTCACAGGTGGAAGCCTGTAACCTGCTGCCAATGAGGGCATGTTTCATGAGGCTGCAGTGGGAAGATTTGGCTGGCAGAAAGTATCAGTGTCTGCATCTCCAGAGGCAACAAGCACCAGCTTGTTCATACAGAAAGTGGACATTGGGATGAGTAGGAAAAAATCAAGACCATCACAAAAGACTGCAGCACGTGGGTTTTCTCATTTTGGCCAAGCTTTTCCAAGCCCAAGGGGAACAAGAGCCTGTCTAAATGTACTTCTCTTGATATCACCAGCAGGTAATAATTCCCTTCAGCATGGATTATCAAGGCTAATCTTAGATTGGAACTGGGAGGTCACAGGGAAGTTGCAGGGAGGAGAGCTTTTGGCTAAGAGAACAGTCCCAGTGGTGGACTTTGTTCATATTAAGTGTCAGAAAGAGAGCATGCCTACTTATTTTTAGCAAGCCTTCTTTCAGCTACCAAGTTGCATAGCAGATCAGATAGTGGGATCTCTCTTCCTGGAGGTTTTCAAGCTGTGGCTGATCTGATCTCATGCTGGTGGTGGTCCAAGGGAAGCTGGATGACATGACATCCAGAGGACTCTTCCCATGAGACTTTCTAGGATTTTTGTAGCACAGATATAACCTCCTCAATTTGGTTATCTGTATAAATATAAGAGGCAGGACTGAGCCTGCATCATCCCTCAGAATTCCCAGTAACAAAGTGAATCTTAGGCTCATAGGATAACTTTGGATGGACAAGATCATTGCAGGTCATTTGGTCTAACACACTGCTCAAAGCAGGGTCAGCTTAGATCAGGTACCAGTACAGCAGAGGGAGGAGAGATCACAGGCTATTTCCAAAGGCCCAGTAAAGTCACCTTTATTCAGAAGGTTACTTATGCTGCAGGGAAGCCTGCCAAACATGTAATTCCTAAAGTATCTCACACCTCCCCTTAAAATATTTTAGTATTCCACAAATCAAAAGAGAGATTGAAATATCATTTACTTGTTAGCTTCACTTCTAGAGGAACCCCCCATGGTAATGAGGCATTAAAAGCAGCTGAAAGGCAAGCAGGAAGATATAGAGTCTCTCCTCCCGCCCGGGAGTAGAATCCTTTGCAACTGTGGCAGTTCAGATAGAAATTTTCCTTGAAGCCCTTTGGAGAGAGAGACCCTATAGTACCTCCAAGCAGGCTCTTTTGAGTGCTTCATTCTCCTTCCTATCTAATTCTTCCCTGTGTTTTTGACTTAGTCTCACTTCCTGTGGTACAAAGGAATGGCATCTTTCCCTCTTTTTCTCACATCTTTGTAGGTTACCATCACATTCATCTGCCAGCCCTGAAAGGCAGGGACATGACCTTACTGATACCTGTACAGCATGTAACCCAACTGATCCGGAATCAGAGCCTTTCCCTTTGTATCATATTTGTGAGACACAACCTGCACCAATGAATGCACTGACCCTGTAACGCAGGGAAGTGTCATTTTGGAGATGAGAAAATGAAGCAGAAAGACAGGCAGCATAGCAGCATGCCAAAGTTCACACAGAAAGTCCATGCCAGGCCTGGGAATCGCACCTTAGTCAAGCACCTTAATGTTCTCTCCTCTCCTTTTGGCACTGCTGAGATATAAAATAAAAATAATTGTGAAATGTGCCCAGACACTAGGAAGACCATCACCTTAATTCAAATAATAGGAATAGCCAGCATCCATGTAATGGAGAATAAAAATGTTGTATAATGGGGAGAACAAGATGTAGCTTAGAGTTTAAAAGTAATTAAAATTTCCTACCTAAGTTTCTTTTGCTTAATGTACTTCCAAAAAAAACATTTATCTGCTTGCAAATGCCTGACCCTAGGAGTGCAGGTTTCAATGCAATGGAAAGGCGTACATTGGCAGAATGACAGCAACTGAGCAGCATCTCATCTGGATCCAAAAATGTAAAGAAAAGGAAATACTCATTATTCTAGAGGCTCAAAGACAATTTCAATCCATTTTAACTCTAACAGGTCCCCCTGTGGCCTCTTAAAACCTACTGAATTGAAGCGAAGTAGTGTAAGCGGCAGAGTTTCATCTTCAAAGGTGCAGTGAAAATATCCAGGTTGACAAGAGGGCTCAGTTCAGGAGGTTTTGTGGGGTTTTGCTGTGGACTTTTAACAATGCTCTTCCACAGCACCTTTTATGTGTGGATCTCACTTCACTTTAAAGATATTGACTGATCTCTCACCACATTGCTCCTGAGAGTGGTGTATTATTATCTCAATTTAATTAACAGGGAAACTGAGGCATAGCAAAAGGAAGGTATTTGCTTGGGCCTTCGCATCACACTAACGGAAGAATTTGGGTTAGAGGCAAGCTCTCTGGATGGTTTAGGTGTCCCTACTAATTTTTTCCTGCCCTGCTTCTGCTTGCCTCTTCAGTGCAGTTCCCCCCAGTCCTAAGTTATCAGGAGCCCTAGGGATCTGAGAGGTGTGCTGAGCAAGGTAATGATCACAGCAAAACAAGCAGCAACCCTGCCTGTTCATTCAGGGCAGTTCTGAGCATGTATAGATAAATCTCACTGGCCCAGTCAAGACCTCATAGCTCAAACAACCCTATTCCTAGGCTACTGGCCATAATTTGCAAAGGTATAAAGAAAAACGAAAGCAAAACGAAAGCAAAACCTCCTCCTTCCTCCCCTGTTACTCTAGCACTGATGTGCAACTGCTGTTTCCAATATTTCCAACAACATTTCCAAGGCCCAAAAGACTATAAGCTGTAGTTGTACTGGAAGCTCTTGGCATTCACTGTGCACCTATACAGAACTACTTTCTCATCCCAGTCACACCTGTTTTTTTAAGCTGTATGTGCTATTTTTCCACATACATATATAGACATGCATAATGATGCAGAAATAAAGGTTTATTATGTTTATGTGACTCTCCAGAAAACAGTAAGGAGAAGCCCTGAGAGAATTACCGCTGTTACTGAAGCAAAGTCTTCTGCTCAGCACCCTTACATGGTTATTTAAATACCAGCATTGCAAACCGTAGTAAGATCAGTATATTGAAGTCCCCATATTTTCCTTGCTTTCTGAGGTAGCCCTGGCAGGAGTCAGCAGTACTTCGGGCATGATAAAACATATTTCCTCACGCTTGGTACCCCACTTGTACAGAAATGATGGTTGCTAGTTCGGATCCAAGCAGTTCAGAGAGTTCTTTCTGATTGCACTTGAATACATAGACGTGTGTGTTCATGGGAAAAAGGGAGTGGATGGAACGTCCCCTCAATTTACCTTTATTCCTTTCTTCCCCTCATAGCTTTCAAGAGTTATAACTATATTTGGGCTGACAAGAGCAGACAGCAGAGCCTACTCTGTGCTCGCAATATGGGGGTTGATACGATTTGACAGTGTCCTTTTGAAGACAATCCCCATGAAGAGACTGGGCAGCTCTAGCAGAAGAGCTCTGGAGAAACTGGATCTAAGCTGAGGGAAAGCAGAAGGTTTGGGGTAGGGAGAGTCTCTGACTGAAGTGGGTTGTCAACTAGAACATTAGGGAGATAGTCACACAGTCCTAAGAGAGTTGCTAACATAGATGTGATTCAGAGGACCAAAACCAGGATTTGCTTTATGTTGTTATAGGGGAGAAGCAGGTGCCCCCAGAAAGGAGTTCAGGACTCCTGAGTAATAGAATAAATGTTTTCTAACTCACTAATAGCAGGCACAACCCAAAAGGTCATGTTTGAAAGATACACAGGTATCTTTGCTTTTCTTCCTTAAGAGCAGACAAACTCAAAGAGGCCTTGACCCTATTCCAGGGAACAAGAAGTCTGTTCTCTCTCCCACACAGAGCTGCCTCCAAAGGTAATGAAAGTCCAGTTTCCTCACAGAGTTGCAAGGGAGATGATGTCAGTGGACACTGGAGGCTGCTAAGACACTCTGGCTTCAACTTCAAACTGTCACATCCTGCCTGTTGGTTAGGTTCAGTATTTGCTAAATGGAATGTATAGTCCCTATGCTGATCATAATTAATGGAGATGCTATGGGGTTTTTAAGTGGCAAGTGCCTGTTCTTTTGGCACAAGAGGACCTGAGTTATATCACTGGTTCTACAATGAAGATGGAAGTCAACATGATGTACAGTATAGAGACAACTAAAAATTATTCCTATGACCATGGATTCATTAAATTACTTAACGCCCTCACACAGAACTCTGGAGTTTAATAATGCTAATGGGGTACTTTGAGATCCATATACAGAAGAACTAAAAGAGGAAAATGATTATTATGTTCTCCCACTGTCATCTGCAGGTTTCAAAATATATTACAGTCCTTCACTAATTGTCACAATGCCCCCCTAAGTCAATATTATTATAATAATTTTGTAAGTGCTGAGAGACTGGTTCTGATCTCCCTCCCATGGATTCAGTCATATCTCAGACAGAAGGTTGTCTCTTGCATTTCAGATTTATGGGAACATTGTGCATTAGAAACTTCTACAGAAAATAAACTAGCTTTGACAACAAAAGACCAGATTAGAGAACTGTAATATTGCATCACATACACGGCAAGTCTGGTCCACCAGCTCCATTGCCTTTATGATACTTTACAGCATAGGTCCTGTCTTACAGGAGAACTTTGGCAATTCTAGGCATAGTTCTGGGGTTCTTTTAGAAGTGGACTTGGAATCTGACCAGGGTCTCACACCTTAAAATAGAACTTCCTATTTACATCACTGTGCATGACAACAAAACCCAAACAGCTTGTTCAAGATTGCACAGTGGTATCAGTAAATTGCTCAGAGTGAAAGCTAAGTCCTCACCTTTGACCAGAGATAACCCTTCCCTCTCTGTGCTGTTACACTGCTGACAGTGCATTAGACAACATGTACATAGCTGTAGGCAGCGATAGGGAGTTAAGAATTTGATTTCTGAGTTATGAGAGATCCCTTGTCAAAATTTTCACCTCAGTGGATGACCTAAGTATTCGTCTCCATAAAAATGGGAGAAGAAAACAATCTTGCTTTATATGTTGCTTTGAGATTCACAGATAAAACACATTTTCTAGAGCTCTGATGCTTTGTTAAAAAATACACGTCATTTTACCTCCTGCCCTCCATTCCACCAACCAAAATTCAGGGGTTTGTGGGTTGTTGGAGGGGAACCTGGAGCTAGAAAGAAGTCTTCCTTTTATGACAGCTTATTTATTTGCAAGGAATGCATGGATTCATATTTTCTTCATGCAGGAGAAATCAAACAAGCCAGAGTTCCTTTGCTTACAGCATCAAACTCTAAACTTTTCCTTAGGGTCAGTCTACCGGCTGCTTGAACAGGTTGTGCTTCAACTCCTTTCTTTCTCCATACTTGCACTGAAGTTTCATTATCTCTCTCTTTCACATGCATACACACCCTCTATATTTTTTCAGAGCCCATTGAAATTGTCTTTTCTGAGTGGCTAAAGCGCTTGTATGACCTCTGGCTTGGATAGAAGCCTGCTATCATTTCATGAGGGAGTTTAACCATTCCTCTAGAGTGAAAAACAAAATTTAACTCAAGCTACAATGTTGTTGGGGATTCTCAAGCCCCAAAGCAGTGGCGAAAGCCACCCAGTACTCTGCTTCTCAGAGTCTATACCCAACAACATGAATTCTGCGCTTAAATTACTGCAAGCCTTCTTAGGAGAATTTCTTCACAGCAGTTCAAATGTTTCTCTCTGTGACTCTGCCAGATACTCAGGGAATTTTACTGAGGTGCTCTGTACTGAGGTTTCTCTGCTAACTTGCAGGGCATGCTTTTCCATCTAACAACACAACTAGTAAGTCAGTCATGGGAGGAAAAAGGATGCAGAAAAGAGGATGAGTTTGGAGTTGTTTAGGTTTCTTTAATGCAAAGTGACAGAGTGCAGCAGAAGCAGAGAGAGGCAAGTTCTCAGAAATTCAGAAGCAAGAGGAAGAAAATTATACTGAGAGTCTCTTATGACTTACTGGGACTTGACTCTTCACCTAAGATTGTGAACTCTAGAGAGAGCACCAGAGGAGAAAAGGGGAGGAAGGACAAGCAGATAAAAGCTAATAAAAGCAGGGAGATACATTTAGGAGATGTGGGAGAGGCACTGGAAAAAAAGAATAGGTGAAAGCAACATGAAGGAAACAGAAACTAAAAGGTGAGGGGAAAAAAAAAAAAAGTAGGAAATGGAAGAAAGAGTTGGACCAAATAGGGAGAAAATAAACCAGTCAAGAGAACAGGGAATAGGAAAAGAAACAAGCAGGCTTTTACCCTAACAGGTAAAAATTTAGGATGCTACTGTCTATAATTAAAAAAAAAAAAAAAAAAAGGCAAGCAGCACCTTGTTTTGAGATGGGTTTGAACTTAGCTATGGATTTGAATTGAGTCCCAGAATTATCAAGCTCCTCAGAGCTAGTGGTCAATTTAGAAGAAACTGGCTGCACTGGCCCTTCTTGCAGCGCAATGAAGAATTGCTGTGTCCAAGAGCACCATCAAGTGGTGAAGGGAAAACGATATTAAAGCAGTCAAAAGGCTCTTCTTGGCGCAGTTAAGTTTGCATAACGGAAAACTACACAGAACAATTTCTGTGTAGCATCCTTCACAGAGAGCCTTACATCTCACTACAGAGGAGATTAAAAGAAGAGATAAAGGTCTACACAGCCAGCTGTGGTGTTGCACATACAGTATATTAATGGGGCTTCTGATTGCAGGTGGACAGGTGGGGGAAACAAGGTGGGAATGACCCAGAGGCGAAACAGAAGGATCAGTTGACAGAGCAGGGGAACAGTGGCAGTAACGAATGGAGAAGGAAGGGAGACTCAGAAGAAGGTTCCTGGGGTCAAGTGTGACAGCAAGGGGGAAGGAGCAGCAATCGCAGGGGTCACTGACTGAAACCAATGTGATCACACACGTCACAGGTCCTTGCAGAGGGCTCAGGAAAATCAGAAAAGCAATTCTGATCTGGGCACCTTACTGAGGAATTACCTCTCCACAGTACTAATCAGCCTCCCTTCATGACTGCAGGTGCTGTGCCCAGCATGGCTTTGGGAAGAATCACATAAGGGATAATTCTGAATAGGTCAGTGTGACAAGTCAATGATGATGGATTTTAACAAAAGAGTGGATGTGGCAAAAGCAGCTTGTGTGTGTGTCTGGGATGCTGGAGCACGAGCCTGACAAAGACATCAATAAGGAAATCGTGATTAATATAAATGTGAGATCTCAGTAAAAGTTGATTCTAGAAGAAGCACAATGACAATTGCCCCTCATCTGCCTGTTTTCACTCACAGGTCTCAAAACACTGGGGGGAAAAGAAAGGCAGATCAGCATCATCTTTATTTTACACCTTGAAAAACAGAGACATAGAGAAACAAGTTATTTGCCCGAGAAGCGTAACCAAGAGCATAATTTCAATGCCTTAGGTTCTGTGATGAGTACCCTGCAAAACAGTCCATGCTGCCTCCATACAACGAGGAAGCAGAGAATTTCACACAGGCACAAACAGTTCCCTGCAGGAAGCCTTCAGAGGAAGGAAGTTACAGTGGAGGTGAGATGTGGTAGAGTCCAGGCAGACAAACAAGAGAGATGAGAGGGTAAGCTGAAGGAGATGCGAGAGCTGAGTGTGGCCCACACAGGAGTGATGACACCAGCCTTACAGCTAGCACCGGCACAAGAAATGGGAGCAGGGCTAATGGCAGAACTTATTTGAAAGGCAGAGAGAAGAGGGAAGAGGGCTCAAACAGCATGGCTCAAACTTTCACTCAACAGTGAAAGAGCATGAGCTGATGAGGCACAATTCACACCAGGAGGTGAAAGAGAGATAAGGCCCAAGGAAGACTGCTTTGATCAATAGCACTGAGAAGCTTGGGGAGGTCACAGAAAATAAGGAAGAAAAAAGGAGGGTTTCCTCTTACAAGAAAGAAAAAAAGAAAAAAGGAAATGGACAGCTTGCTGCTGAAATACCAGTATGATCATTACAAGAGACGGATTTCCACTGAGCCAGACCTATCTTGTATCAACACCAAACACAGCCGTCTCAGTCAAGTCTGAACTTAAAGAAAGACTGACACTTTGTGTGCCCCTTAAACTCACTGTGGGTTTCTTTGTTACTGTTCGTTGGTTGGGGGTGGGGGGTTTGTGTGTGTGGAGTTGATTGGATTTTAACTCTTTTTTTTCAATTGGCTCCCATTTAGAATGTCTCTCCCTAGAGTCTGCATTTGGGCCTATCCTTTACTTTGGCAAGGAAAAATCAAAGCCCCAGGGAGCTTTGCTATCTCAGCCACAGAGGAATTCTGCTGTGGTGACCTACAGGACCATGCAGACTTCTCTGAAGCAGTGAGGGACACAGAGAGATCTTTTTGCTTGTCTCATTAACCAGAATGCCTTTGTAGCTTCCAGCTGCCTTGGAGCAGTGCTGAGGTCAGAAAGGTGAGCAAATAGAGATTTCCAGCATGTGGTTGCACATGGCAGGCAAAGGAGGGGGAGAAATACTTTCTCCAGTGGGCTTCAGAGTCTATTTAAAATGCAATAATTAATGAGTCAAAAATTTCCTCAAATAAGACTCCAGAGTCTTAGCTTCCTATCAGACAATTTTCTACTTCTTCCCATCATGTCTATTCCACACATCACCAGTAATTCTTCTTTTCTTTTTCTTCTGTTGGGGTGATTAATAATTAATTATTATTAAAAGAAAAAGGCTGAGAGGATAAATTTCCAGTTTTGCAACCAAAAGACCCAAACTGACACTAATTATAATCCTAGTCACTTCATCCAGCTAGGTAAAATCTGAATTTATGCCAGAAGACCGTGCATTTGCTTCTGAATGTATCTAAAGCTAATGGGATGGGGAGGGATGAGGAAATGCAGCAGATTCTCATGAGCATTAGAGGGAGCTCATATGAGGCAAGGCAGAAATGAAGAGGTCTCAGTTTTTGGAAAGCCCTTTTGAGAGCTTGTTGGAGGAACCATAGCAGAACTGACTGCTTCTGACTTCTGCTAATACCCCATGCTGAATATTAATGATAAACATAATAAAATATGTATACAGTGTAATAGGAATAAAAACGCATATGTAGCACCACAGATTTATAATACTGCTTTACATACTCATTCAGACAGCTGAGTAGCTGTGGTGAACATGGAGCCTGCTGTAAGGAATAAAAACGAGCTCCCTGCGAGAGATACTTATTCATGCTTATGCCAAATTTTTTTCCATGTCTGCTGCATAGCTTTCAAGTCCCTTTGCTTTCCAATTCCCAATGTGATAACACTGTCTGGACAAACTTAATAGCATCATCTGTATCGTTGGCCTAGCGCATGGAAGTATTTAAAGCTGAGGAAAAGTGGGTGGATAAGGAGTAGGTTTGCTAGTGTTCCATGACCCTACCCCATGAGATTTCACTATACACAAACCAGTGAATCAGAATGGCTTAGGTCCCTCCAGTGAATGACCTACCCCCACTCCTGCCCTACAGCTGGGTACGTTCTAGGCTTTTCACCACCTTGGATCTTCACAGAGCAGTTTCTGACGGCAAGAGACTCTCAACAGCACCTGATAGACATTTCCCTATGGCAAATGGGAATATGCCGTATTCTAAGCCCTTAACAGCCACCAACTGGAATCAACATTAGAGAAGCCTGAAAAGACTCTGAAGTTTGGAGAGTCAAGATGAGAGCAGATAGCTGGTCAGCAGGTCAAGGTAGCCACTTTCTCTGGTCTCCAGCCATCATGTTTTTGGATGCTGTACCGAAAAATCTACATTGTTTTTTTCCCATCTCTATCATTTGATCTAACAAAAGAATTTGCGTCTTCCTATAAACTACCTTTCTTACTTTACAAAGCATCCTTTCTTCTCTTTCAACCCAGTCCCATTCTGCCATTTTTTTTCTACATCTTTCGTGCTTCACCCATTCTATTTCGTCCTTTCACTAATTTGCATTGTCAAGACTGAAGACCCCTGTCTATTTGTGTGACCTAGAAGTAGTGATGTTTTGAGGAAGACCTATGTTTTCCTGGTATATGACTGTTTGCCCTTCAATGCAGCAATAAGGTGTACCACACAGAGTTCCTTCACAGTGTGGGCAGAACTGGACTTGGCCTCTCTCTATGATGGCACTTCCTCTGTGAGGGAAATATGGATTTTTAGTATTGCTGAAAGGGAACAAAAGAAGCAACAGAATGCTTTCAACAATACCCCTCTCACTCAGCTGCTTCCTAACTTTTCTTTCTTACCACACCAATTTCTTGGGTTTCTTGCAGTGCAAGCTCTTTGCACACTGCTTTTGTTATCCATACCATTACCTTTCCCACTGAAGGCAAAAGGAACAAGAAGGGTTCTGGAGGTAAATCAGACACTGTACATAAAACAAGAAAACACACAATCATACTTTACCTTACTGTAAGGAAAAGAGCCATGGTTCAAAATGCTGTGAGCTCAGCAATTTGTATCTCTTTAGGAGAAAGTCTCATTAGAAGAGGGGCACAGACCCAGGGAATAGGTTTGATGATTCTGGATGAGAGCAGCTGTGGGTACTGCCACAGGGCCTGCTGGGTGCACCAGAACAAGTCACTTCACTCTCCACTGTCTATCTCTGTTTTAATCTTATCTCATGATTTCTTGAAGCAGAAATGGCCTCAACATGTATAAATGAGAACTGTTAGGTAAAACCCGCAGAGTAGTAGTAAAAGTAATGATTATGGTAATAGCACAATGCAGGCAAAATATCTTAACATGTGTTTACAAATAACAACACTCTCCTTTAAGGTATTTGAGACATCCCCTGCCCTGCAGGGTGAACCTGTTCATCAGATAGGCTGTCTCCGGGGGTCTGACCTGAACCACTGAGCAGCTTCAGATGGGAATTGGACCCCCTCTGGGACTTAAAGACCTGGAAATTATTTAAAGTGCTTGCAAGCAAATCCATTGTGTCTATCAAACAGTTCCCCAGAGACAGTAGAAACAGGGGGAAAATTCTTCCTGTGGAGACTCTGACAGTGATGTTGAGAAGGCACCACAGGAAGCAAACAAGTCCTCACCTAAACACAGCTAGAGTTGTCTATTTCCATTTTCTACTCTGATATTCAGCACCTTTGCTTGCTACCTCTCAAAAGAGCCATCAGCAGAGGTAGCTCACAAGGGAGATGTGTTTTTTTTAACTAAGTTTGTTCACAGACATGGCCAACTCAGCACTTTTACAGAGTCATTTCATTCTGAACAACTCAAACGTTATTTAGGCCACAGGAATATGGTACCATCCTCCAAAGCATTTAAGTTACTGGAGCTTAGTGAATAACCAAACATTAACATGGCAGCTGCCCAAATACAAGATTAAGACTGCATGCAGGACCTTCTGCTATATCAAGTCAAGAAAAGAGGAGCCTGCTGTGAACTGCCCTCCACCAGAGGTTACTATCTAGTCCACTCCACCAGTTTAGAGACTTGCTACTTTTATTCTTTAAGACAAAGTCACACATTTAGACTGAAACAGAGAGGAGAAATGAAACAAGCAGTTCAGCTGGTAACTCTTTGAAGGATGGCATCACCAGCACCATGGGGCAGCTATCAGCAACTATCTTATCTTCCATTGACTCAGCTGTTGGCAGAACCATTCATTGCTCTGTGCCCTCAGCCTAGCCACCAAGTAAAATGCGTTCACTGAAACAAATGTCTCACAGCAATAACTTGATCACTTCACATTGAGTGCCTGTTAGCAAGACTAATTTAAATTATTTTTTAAAAATTGCTATAGCTATCTCTAAGTTGACTTGTGCAAATCCCTTCTCATCCTGTGTACACTACCTCATTTAGCCCTCTAATGAGAAGGTCACCCCAAGGGCACATGAAAAAGCAGTTTCCACAAAAGAGGGAAAAGAACCAGTTTATCCAACCAGCCTGTAAATCACTTGCACTCAATTGGTACAAGCTTCTTGTGTAAACCAAGTGTTAGAAAAACAACCCTTGCTTTTAATTAGCAAAGATGAATTCAAACTGCAGGAGCAGGTGAGTTTGGCACCTAAGCTGGTAAGATCAGACAAGCTCAATAGAAAAATCTATGCACACAACATACACCCGGCAGGATACACACAGAGAGCCCCCAGAACACAAGATGGAAGAATTTCCATCATCAAAGCAGAACATCACAGGCAGCTGCAGGCAGCCCGAGGGCAGGACACAGTTGCTAAGCAACTCTTCCTTGGGTTGGATGTCACACACACCCCCCAACCCCAACAATGCTGGGGATATAAAGGATATTTTGCACTGGGGTTTCAATGAGGCAGCAGCCAATAAGGGGATTGTTTTCCAATGCTCTCTTCAAGCAATGCCAAGGACCAATAGTCCCCTTTCAAAAACATGACTGGCCTTCTGTAGTTGGAAGTGGTCTTTTACTGGACCGCTTGCTCATGGCATGGATGTTGTCATCAGGATGAAGCAGATTGTCTGCTGCACCCACTGGTGCAGACAATGAGGTGTTTTAGCCTGGAAGTGTTTTACATGCGTGCCCAACAAAAAGAGGTTGAGAAATAATTAGATAGGCAAATAGAGGGCATGGTTAGAGATAGAAAAAAATAGTTCTCCTCCCTATTCACTCCCCGAAAGAACTGTAAGCTTTATTTTTTCCCCTCCTTAAGATGAAACAATAAAACTAGAAGATCAATATTTTGAAGAAAGCAGAAATATTTTAGGACATCTCACCTTCTCTCCCAAGTATTTGGCTTCTGGGGCTATCTATCTGCCCAGGAAGCTAAGAGAAGATGGGTAGCTTGCAGAGAACAGTTCTCGAACAGCTGAGAACTTTGAAGGGCTGGTGAACTCTCAAAGGTGAAATCTGAGAGAAAAATCTATCTACAAAAACATGAGAGTCTCAGTTCAACTGGGCTGGAAAACCAGAATCACCCAGCTCAGCAGATGAACATGTAATGCCTTGAACCAGACTGGAAAGGCAGCATATCTGTGCCTTTTTTATGCTGCAAGCTTCAGCAAAGCTCATACCCCACTGCAGAACATATCTGTTCCAGTGAGACAGTGGTGCCTGAATGGATGAGAATTTCCTCATGAAAAACTTTTCCAAACTGCTTTTGCCACAGGTGTAAGTTTTTAGTGACACCCCAGCCTAAGTCATGGAAGGTTTCCCCTGGCTACATCTTTGGGCTAATCCAATACATCCTGAGGTAGTTAAAAATACTTTCTCACTTTGGGGAGCAAATAAGATGCAAGTGACCAGATTTCTGACAGCACTGACAGCAGTAACTTGGCTCTTTAAGGGAGAGGGAAAAGAGGTGACTGCCCATGCAAGCTGCAAATATTAGCATTCATCCCCTCCACCCTGGCAGAACTGAGCTGTCTCGTCTGAAAGGTATTTATACTTCTATAGAGCAAGTTTTTATCTAGTGCTCTGTAACCACCATAAATTCTTTCACACCACCCCAAACTACTTTTACTAGAATATTTCTCTGTAATTATTCACCAGTGCTCACAGGTCCATTGTACCAGGCATGGGATAAGTGCACAGTGAGAAACAGGCCCAGGCCATCAAAATCAGAGATACAATTATTTGGTATTATTGATTTATTTCTATAGATGAGCAGCTGAGGTTCTGGGATCCTTAATCAGACACTTAAGGTCTTTTGGGATGCTCATGGAAGAACTGGACACATTCCCTACATTGCCTGAATGGCAGAGCAGCATTTTTTTCCTGTGCAAGTAAGATTACTCTTGCTAAACTGAGTTTCTGTGAAGCTCCAGATATGTTATTAATGAGGTTTTATTCATTAGAAAGTTATCTGGCTTTTGTTTAATATTCCAGTGGGCCACAGAGAAAGTCAGGAACTACTATAAGCACCAGAATCCAAGGGAAGGGCAAAATCCCTCCTGTCCTTTTTTTTCTTGTAGCTTGAGGCTTGAGGAAGAGAAACATATCTCAGCAAGCCTTTCCTTCAGCAGTGTTTTGCAGTTGCCCATCAGGGTGTTTATGTGAGCCTGGGCCTGTGAGAGACTTCTCCAGGAGACAGGGATTTTGTCAAGGTCCACCTTTATGACAAGGGACTTGTGGCACTGCCCAGCTCCAAAAGTTCTGGGCTTTCACCACAAAGATTTAATTTACCCCTTCGGGACAAAATAGTGATGTATGTGGACAGCAGGCAGACAGCTTGGAGATAAACAAAATAGCAGGTTTCAGCTGAGGTTTTTTTCCTCCTTTTCATTTTTACACAGGAGACTCTGGAGGGGAAAGAGAGAAAGTGAACAGAAATGTCCACAGGGAGAAGAACATGTGTGGGGGGAGGAGAGGTGAAAGGAAATAAATTAAAATGACAGATAGAAGTGTGTGTAATAGTGCATTATTTATAAAGACAAGTTCAACTGAAAAACATTCCTGTCCAGGCAGGAAGAAAGGGAATAACTCTTTTTGGTTCACCATGTTCGTTAGTGCTAACATCCCAATATGAATGCCAGAGGCATTGTCTGCAAACCAGCCAAGGACTGTGGCCACAGCCAACCATGCTTTGCATGGAACTTCTGTGGCTTGCAGGTCAAGATTATGAAAGAAGGCCAAAACTGTTTCCAAATCCCACATGCACATTCAAAATCCCCACACAGGAGCAACCTTCAGATCACAGTGCTTGTTAGGTGAGCCTGCTCTAGAGGAGCACAGCAAGAGCAAAATTGTCATATTAAGCAAGACAGATTTTGGGATCTCTTCAGTGATCTTCCAGTGCTACTTTTCCAGGAGTGGAAGAGAGGAGGAAAATTACCAGGTAACACTGGCAATCTTTCAAAGAGTAAAGCCCCAAGTTTTCATTTGTATCTTGGGCAAAGATAGGAGAATTCCTCAAAGAGAATTGCCCCCAAAGATATGGCTGGGCCTGGAAAAGGATACCTCCCTTGGAGCTGCATGAGCTGCCAGTTTAAAAAAACCTTGTTTTCAAACTCCCAAGGACAGTTTTCACTCTCCAATTTTCCTCTCAAAATTCACATAAGTTCATACAGAATTTAAAGCTATCCAATATTTTGCAACAATTCACATGCGTTATAACTGCCTTTTGTCTTCCAAATTTACATTCTTCCAATACAAAAAGCATTTGGCCATGGAGTTTCTCTGTATACTTGCTATTGCTTATGGTTTCATTATCTATGAACTTTTTGGTGATTTTCCAAATATCTATTATTTTGCTGAAAATAGAAATT
Organism: Chiroxiphia lanceolata; assembly: GCF_009829145.1. NCBI lineage: Eukaryota > Metazoa > Chordata > Aves > Passeriformes > Pipridae > Chiroxiphia > Chiroxiphia lanceolata. The sequence goes on along the minus strand of NC_045638.1, from coordinate 95,315,012 downwards.
AGACTGAAAAGATGATTACTTACAGGATCACTTATTTTCTGAAGGTCACTCACTTTTCTTAAAGCTTTCATTATCTCCTCAAACCTCACAGCTTTTTCAAAAATAATTACCACTATTGCAGTGAAGTTAACAACCAAGTGTCCTAGCACACACAGTGTGCAGCTGTTTGCCATGTCCGTAAGGCAGCTGGGTCAGTTCCTCCAGTCGTGAGAGGACCTGCCAATAAACTCCACCCTCTGTCACAGCACACTCATCTTTTTTCCATTTTAACCAAAACTATTCTATTATGTCTCATGCCTGCTGCCCTGCTCATTTCAAATCTTTTAGGGTCTGGGATTCCTGCAAAAATGGATCATCTCCTGTTGGCATCTGCCAGCTCTGTTCTGAGCCCTTTATAGAGACTGCACGATGATCGCAGCTGGATCTGACTGGGATTGGATGGGTCCTGTAGAGCCAAAGCATTGTGGTATAATATCTCACCCATAAGAGCTGACCTACAACATATCTTGTTACAAGAGTCCCACACCTACTCTTTATCAGCTATTTTACAGTTTGTCCTTTACATTTTCAAACTGTCCTTTTTATTTTTTAGTCTTGTTCATGATGCTTTGGGGGGAAGGAAAACCAAATTCACAATCTCAGTCATTTTTAAGCCATCATTAATTTCTTTCCCATCCTCATTTACCAATAGACCTACTTTCTCCCTACTGCTACTTTTTCCTCTGATCTGTTTGTAAAAGCCTTTCTTATTCTACTTTAACCCATTGATTTCATTCTGTTTCTCATCTGTCAAGCCCTCGGATGGCATGTTTTATCAGCTAGGAATTCATTTCATTTCTTTCTATTATGCAACATTATCTCAGTGCCTCACTGAAATCAAAGCGCAACAGGTCTCCTGCTCTCACTTTCATCATCTAAGGCTCTGATTCAGTAAGGTAATGCCACCAGGCTCGCCTGAGTTTTGTCACTGAGGTCAGGCACTGAAAATTAGAAGGATAGTCTTAAGGCCCTTATCCAGCAATGGTGAAAGCTCACTTGCTGATATTCTGTGAAAAAAGTAATATATACATTGAGGGGACATATATTGATATATAGTATGTATTTATATATATTGAGGATAGAGGAAAATGCTCCAAATGAGAGTTTCCTCTGTATTCCTAATCAAGAGATAGTGTGCCTGTCACCCACTCCATCTCCCTGCTTACAGAAGAAATAAGGATTCTGCCTAGAAGTCCTGCTGATCCTTTAAGGTCATCTGTCCCAGAGGAATGGAATAAACTACAGAGAACTGGCACAAGGGCTACTTGCAGCTTTCAGCTCCATCCTTCTGGCATTTCTCTTTGACTGCTGCTCCTGAAACTCAGCAAATACTCTGTGGGTCAGACAGGGCACCCTCTCGGGAGGTGCTTTCCACTGGTGCTAGAGAGAGAGGGGGTTGATGGGGTACATGTGTTTTAAGCAGACAATGATATTGAAAAATAGCCCTTCAGGAGGATTAATTATGCAATCTGAAGCAAAGAAAATTGAGCAAAAAAGTGTTTGAAAACCTCCGCCACTCTTCTGTCCTCCCTCCCACCTCACTTTCTCATTTGAAAACTCTCAGATGCCTCGCTCTCTCTGGATGTTTTGATAAGGCCTTTTCTTGTTTCTTTCCTGCCCCAAGCAAATGTGATTTGATTTGGCTTCTCTTTCCTCCCCTCCCTGGTTTGAGGTGTGCACTGGTGGCTATCTGTTCAATTCCATCTCCCTGCTTGTTCATTTTCTATACAATTCCTTTACACACCCTCCCTTCAGCCAAATGGATTTTTTTTAATCTACCTTGTATTTTAAGTTGTCTTGATATTGTTAGCCTTTGGGCTTACGAGACTGTGTTTTTAATACTTTCCCCTCCTCCCTATGCCCCGTCTCCAACTCATACTAGAGGACAGCTTTGCATTCCTTTCTATCAGCTCCATAATTGGTTTGCAGAAAGTTCTAGCATCCTTATTAGAGATATGTCAGAACCAATACCATGGGCCTGATTCCCCAGAAATAGAACTACCAAGGTGATGAGAACCATTTATCACCTACAAGGGCAGATTGAAGTCACTACATGCAAAAAAACCTTGAAATTATAGGGTTGGCCTCCCTCTCTAATGAGCTGAACTGAAAGTCCAGACAGCAGAAATGCTTCTACATCCATATTCCAGGTCTGGGCTACATTAAGTAGATTGGGATATTAATTTGGATATGGCAATACCTTCAGAAGCTCTCACACTTCTGTGAAGTGGACTTGAGTTATATGGACAGTGTTCATCTGATTAAGTAAATTTCAACCCTTACTTTCAGCCCACCACAGACACTGCCCTTGCCCAACCTTTCTTACATCCAGCTCAGAAGCCTATTGCTTACAGTATTATTTTCTTTTAATCTCTTGCAAAAGAAAATTGCTGGACACTCAATGTATAAGCATGTCTGACAAGACATTTCTTTGCCAGCAGTGGAGATTTTTCCTCAATAGATGTTGCAGTAATAATAATAAAACCACCTCATGCTTTGATTCTAAAATACCTGAAAGCTTTTCCATTATTTTCTAGTGGTTTGATCTGGCTTTTCTTACTTTTGAACATTTTATTTTTTTACAGTGTGTGACCACTATATAAAATATCTCCTTATTTATTTTTGCCACACTTCAGTACTGAAAGTTCATTGGTTTTTTTACAAGTGCAATTGTTATATTCATGCCACAGTGGCCTGTTTCTTTGCCTCATTTAACTCCAGCATACTCCAGCTGGGGTAAACCAGAGTATGTAATGTTATTATCCCAAAAATAACACTGTAGTTTCTCAATAAATCCAAACAAAACTTATTGTGGGGGTATGTCCAAAGAGATTTACTTTGACCATCAAGTGTGGAAATATATGTTGGGACCTGCCAGGGCAGCTCAGTTCTTCTTTCATTTTGATGATTTCACACAGAAGTAAGAAAAGTCCAGCTTCTGCCTCCATAGCTATTTTTGGCTCTCAGGATGCTAATGAAAATAGAAGGCTCTATGTGCCTTCCTCTAGGTGAGCCAGTCTCAGTGTGGTGATGCCCAAGGAGAAGTCAGTTAGATGGAGGAACACCTCATTTGTTTTATTCCTCCAAATTTTTTTTCTTTCCTTTTTCCAGAAAGACAACAACAACAGAAAAAGAAGATAAGACTGTCTTGTGATATGTTCATAAAGTCTTCTAACATTTTGACTCACTGTTTTGTTTCTGCTTAGTACAGAGACCATTCTGAATTAAAATCTGTATCAATGGTTGGATCTTTAATCCCACAATAATTCAGTGTCCTAGCTCTCTGGACATAGGAATTGACCCCATCACACACCTTATTAGAAGAGATCAAGTTAAAATTTAAAATGTCTATCTAACTATGATAATTGTGGAATGTCAAATAATTTTCAAAACATTCGCTAATGAATCGTCAAAGCCCACAGACAGTGAAGCTTGTCACCAGTATTTGAACTACCCAGTCATGAAAAAAGCAGCGGTGACTTGACCAGGCTCACACAGTCAGAGTGTAGAACCGGTAGAAGTATCTCAATTCCTACCCACTCCCAGGTCAGTCTGCACAGAAAGGGATAAGCTGTGTTGTTTACCCTGTTCTGCTTGTTTCAAGAGCTTAAAGGGAGCCTCAGCTCACTGTTTCAGAGGACAACACAAAGTTTTTGCCCTGTACCTGCTGGAATCACACTGACCCTCTGTTAATCATGCTGTAACTATGAGATCATGCTTACAGGATCACTTAAAAAGGAAACATGTTTCTAATGAGTATCTCATTTATTAAAAACCTTAAAGCCATCTTTTTATGGCCCAACTTTTGATCTTAAAATATAGTGGGCCTGATTCACATGGGAATGTCAGGTCAGAAGTTCTACACAAGAGAAAAAAATTGGCTTAGAAAAAAAGTTGAATTACCTTTTTGATCCATCATTATACAACCTCATTTCCTTCTGCCCTAGTTTTTTCTTTCCTCTGCTGTTGATCATATCTTCCTTTATTGGTATTCTAGTCACATGCATTATCCTACCCGGTTTCTATAATGCCAACTAAATCATCATTGTTTTCATGCATGAGATCTTCCTGCTTAGTCATTTCCCATATTTCTTGTGTTGAGACAATGACGAAAGAGTTTTGTCCATTTTCTTTCACACTCTGTAGCTTTACTTTCTTTTTTGGTTGAATTACCTTTTTCTTAGTCCTCGTCAAACCTAGAGACAGAGTCAGACCATACGTCATGCTCACCTTTGGGTGCTTCTTCAGTAGCAATTACTGTGCTTTATGCCTAACTGCAGCTTAGTCCAGTCCCTATGAACCATACAGTTCAGTCTTCCCTGCTGAGAAATCACCAGTGACCTCCCACTCAGTTCTCTTCCTAGATGGCTTTCCAATATCTCCTCTTCTGTCAGCTACCCCAGTGTTCTCAGTAGGGATGGCAAATAGGACTTTCACATCCCCTCCCTTTTTCTGGCAACATCACCCCTCAGAAACAGAAAGCAGCATGCAGCCCTACAAGTGTAATAGTAGAATAATTCAGGTTGGAAAAGACCTTTAAGATAATTGACTTCAATCATAAGTACCTTCATGCCCTCTTCTCTTGGCCACCCTCCTTACCAAATCCTTTCCCACCTGGCCCCACACCATGCCTCTGGTTTGCTCATTTGCTTTACTCTCCTGCATAACCTCTCCCCTCAAGGCTTGACTATAACAGGTTAGAGCAACCAAGACTTTAAATTCTCCATTCACCTGTTCCCTTTGGAGTCTGTAAAGGAACTCAGAGGAGACTGGAGGTGGCCCAAAAGGATAAATGCTTACACCAAACCCTCCAGAGATACCCCCCCAAGCTTCTTCTCCAACTACATTATAAGAGTGCTTCTGAACCAGGGATGCTTCATGCCTGGCACTTTGCCCTGTTTGGACTGCTGTCCTCCAAAAATTAGTTATTATTTTCACCACCATGAATATAACCTTCTGCTACTCAGCCACTACCATTTCTTGTGATTCCCTTGTGATAGTTTCAGGCCCTGCCTTGTAGTCACCTACCTTTCTCCACCTCCTCCATCCACACATCAGCTTCTACATCCACAGTAAAAGGAATTACATCTCCATGAAACTGGCAATTGGAATTTTTAATAGTACTAAAATAATTTAGTCCATACTACAGGTAATTTTATTAACAGTCAATACTTTCTACCCTAAATGACAGATTTATTACAGCACATTATTTTTATTATTGAGTGTAATCATATCCCCATGCTACTGAAGTCCCTTGGGCATCCACAATGCTCTAGCAGCAATAAATAACCAATGCACACAGAAAAACTTTGCTAAGGTGAATTTAAGGTTGCGGGCACATATCAGTGGTTTGAGTGCATATTGCCTCTCAAGAACATTGGAGTTAACAAGTTGTTTGCAGGTGACAGCAAGTAATTCTCATTTATGTTTCCAGTTCTACATCCCACATAAGCTGAAGTCATAGGGTTCTTCTCCAGCTATTCTCTTCTGTCTCCTATGGACATACTTCACTTGTACTGTCTCCCTGTGTTTCCTTGCAGCAGTTTGCACAAGTTAGGCCTAGTTGACAATAATGTTAGCATATGAACTTTAGTTAACCTTATGGGATAAGGGAATAACTTCAATATAAGAAGAGTAATTTAAGCAAGAACATGTCAAGACCTGATTGGCCAAATGAGCAGACTGATAGCACCAGCGGGTGGCAATAGACAGATGTAGTGCACTTAGGGAATTTATATGGATTAATCAAGCATTGGTTAATCTCTACCGAAACTTATATCTGGAGTCACTTGTGGACAGAGCCCAAGGGGCCCCACCACTCAGTGCTGGGACTACGCATGAAACAACTGGAGCTGCTGTGCTGACCCATCCCACTTTTCTCTTGGGCTGTGTCATCTCTCCCACTGAAAAGTTGTGTAATTCATAAAAATGCATATATCTGTGATTAAAATGTTCTGGTATCTAAGTCCATTTAGTCTCTGCAATATCATTTGGTCCTAAATGGCAGCAGCCCCCTCTCCCTGCACGTACATCTCTGCAGCATCCCCATGGTCACCTAACCGAAGCTTGGACAAGAGCTAGCACATGCTGTGTTTGCTCTAAGCTATGTACATGCTCATCAGCCATCTGACAGGACACACTGGGCAAGTTACACTTCACATCTCACCATCGTCTTGTTTCCCAGCGAGGGCACTCATTTAAGTCTCTTTCCCTAGCCTAGCCAACAACTTCCTTGATACTTATAAGAAGTTCATGGTTTTTCAATCACCTATCCTATTAGGAAATTTGGCTGAAATTAGTCAGCTGATACCAGAGGAGACCAGGACTGACAGGCTGATGTGCAGGCAGACAGGATGATTGCCTGTCTCTTACTTCTTTAAGAAGCCAGGATATAGAAAACCACTGGAAATGTAAAAATTCCCATTCAGATGAACCACTCAAACTCGAACTGCTTTCATACAGAATACCATTTCATCGTTTCCCCTTCATTGAAGAGTTTTAACGCAATGCACCAGAGGGCACAGAACTATTTGCTATCTACTCCAAATAACAACCATTCTGCTTTGTTACCACATTAACCTTTGGACTTTTTCAGGTAAAAACTTAAATCTCGCAATCAGGAGGATGAGGTTTATCTGTGGAGGTGGGTAAGTGCAGCATTCAGGAGCACTCAGACAGCAGGGCACAAGCTGGAGTTGCCAAACTTAGCCTTGTAGGCTGCTAAATACCTTCTAGAGCAGCTGTGTGACCTCAGCACCTGGCAAGGTCACAGTCCTATGCTGAACAGGGAAAGATTGCCTTCAGCATGTTCTTTGTGTAAATGAGGATTTGTGTGCTATGTGTGACTGCAAATAAAGCAGTAAAGCCCCTTGCTTACATTTGGAATATTCCAGTCCGTTATAGTCACACAACAGACTAAAACCTCTTGCAGTGATGTTTAGCTGTGTTTGCCTTGTGCTAGGGCCTCTCCATGGTGGAAAAAAAGACAAGGAACTGAAGTGATTTTGCTAAGACGCTCAATCTTATCTCTTCATTTTCCTATCAATAGTTGTATTTGTTTTTAAAACACTTGCATGTTACATGCTCAAATCACACAGTCTGCAAAAGGAGCTGAGATAGAGATGGTACGTCTACTACTGGGAAGAAAACTGTTTTTCCTGCCTTCAGCCAAATAAAAGTCAAAGCCCTAATGTTCTAGAAAGAAGAAATTCTTGGGGAAAGGGGAAAAGAGGTTGTTTAACAGAAAAGAAAAAAAACCCAAAACATTCCCTTTGAAGCCAAGCCTGGAGCAAACACAACAATTGAGTCAAGTGCTGCACACTTGGTGTTCAAGGCCACTGTTCTTCCCCTTGGTCATACTCCTTGACTGGCCTACCTCTGTCATGATGCATGGTAGCTTGTGAGAGCAGACCTACCACCTTGCTACCTCTGCAGGACACTTCATGCTCTTCCAACACGCAATGCATTATAAAGTAATATAGAAATAACACAAATCCAGCAGCTTTCCCTTTGCAATTCTGGACTAATACATTCTGGAACACAAATTCTCCATGTATTATTAGTCAACCACACTGGTATGAGGGGGAATAATGCAATTTTAAACTTATTTGTTGATAAAGATTGGCTAGAATTTTTCAAATATTTATTATTTTACAATATCTTCTATAAGTTAAGCACTCAGTTCAGTGGGATTTGAATTTCTAAGCAAATAGGGTCCTTTAAAGAGCTAAGGCATAAAGAGCTTTGAGATCCTTGAATGAAAGAAGCTATAAGTAGTACAAAGAATCATTGGCTACACAGAAATTGTCATTATCTTATTTTGTGATAGCAAAACCCTGTGTAACAGTTCAACACATTAGGCATTAACAGAGAGATAAAATACTCCCTTAAATAGGAATCTTCCTTTAGTACGACTGAAAACTGCTGAGCTGATGGAGAAATTCCTATCTTCTTAATGCTTTCTGTACTAAATCTTTGGCCCACTGGTGTATTATCCCTCAGAGTGGAATCTGAAAAAGGTTCTTCGATAATAAGTGTTCATCTGTGTAATGTTCATGGCCAAAAGTGCTGCACAATACACCAGAATGCACCCATATTGAAGAGGTTGGAGTTGTCTCTGGAGCTGTCTAGGGCAGACATCTGCCTCTCAGCCCTCTGGTGTCTCCTGCAAGCTTAGCACAGTCCACGAAGCCAATAAAGAGGTGGAAAGAAAAGAAAGAAGTGTTACAAGACAGAAAGCAAGAGGAAGACATTTGAATTTCATAAGACAGGTTAACCCCGCAGGGCTGAGAGAAGCAAAAACAACTTATTCTGAATAAACATGATATGGAAATTGCAGAGATAGAATTGAGCATGAATTTATCTAGGAAAATACAGCACAAGTTGGTGAGAGATGCCATCAGGAAAACCTTGCGAAAACTGAAGACAAGAGAAGCAATCTTACCAACCACATCCATCTGAACCCCAGACTCCCTGTTCCCATACTTTTAGTATGAGAGGTGATGGGATAGTGATACCTACTCTCCAGAGGCAGCTCCCACTATTGCCCCTTTGCTCAGCCTCCAGGCTGAAACAAGTCCTCAAAAAGCATATTACGTGTTTTGAGTTTGCCATCTCCTGGATCATGTCCAGGCATTGCCAGTGGAAATGCTACTTGACATACCCTAAAATGGTTGTGGGGAATACACTAAGAGTTAAGCAGCAGGGACTGCTGTGGGCCAGTGCTTGACTCTCCATCCCAGCCTGTTCTCACTAGTTAGCAGGGATGCAGCAAGGCTCCAAGCCTAGGTACTTCAGTCTCTCTCAAGAACAGGAAGGACGGTAAGGGATAACTCAGACATACAACATGGAAGCAGACCTACTCTATGATGAAGCTTCATGCCCTTATCCCAAGCTGTCCTCCTTAGTATGACTGATGGTCCCAGGCAAGATAGAGTCAATTTACATCCATTCTGAGTGTGTAAATATGTTTGACAGATGAGCTCCAAAGAGACTAGCTGATGTGATTTAAGATGTTACCTCTCCCCAGCTGTCCACCCTGTTCCTCTGCCAGAAGTTACTTCCCCAACAGCAGGTGAAGCAGAAGAAACACGTGTCTGCAGCTTGAATGCTCTAGCTAAGGCTGGTATATTAGCATAAACTGCCAATGAAGGGTGGGTTTGTGTTAATATATCAGATGAGAGCTGCAACCACTGGAGCACAGGCATATGTCTCATTCTGCCAACTCTCCAGTCATCTCCAATGAAAGAGCAGAAAGGAGAGCTGAGAGTATTGAAGTTATGTGTGCTGGGCACAGGTAGTCACATACATATATATATATATATATTTATATATATGCCCAGTACTCTGATGAAGACACTGTTTTCAAGTCCATTTTCCTAAAGCCTCATAATCCACAGACCCATTGATACACAGCCTGGGCAATGGCTATCAAGCAAAGTAAGACAAGCAATCAACACTATGGAGTGCACTTAAAATGGCACAGCTAAAAACCTGCATAGGGTGAGAAGGGAAGGATGACTTGAGTCCCCTCCTCCTCAGACCTGATACCCTGGCTCAGCATCAAGAAGCTTCTTTAGAATTATGGAACCACAAACTAACAAGTTGGAAAAATTCCAGGAGTATAAAAAGGCAGGAAAATTTGGTCAGCTTATTCTAATATCCATTTCTGCTATCAGTATCAGTGATGCACATCTATGCTAAACATTTCTTTATCTCATACAGCATAGGACTTGCTTTTTACATGAAAATCGTTTGTGCTTTGGAAAATCCTGTAATGCAATGATTTGCTTAGCTTTCTGTTGTACCCTCTCACTTTCTTGTTTGCTTTGTGCTTGTATCTCTTGCTTATGATCTCTCTGTATGCTGAAAATCCAGTACAAATATTTAGCAAACAATAAGAAGCTTATTGCTGTTTTCAGGCAGAAAATTTGTCTCTGCCTCACAGAACATCTATTTTGGCTTGTATTTAATTTTTTAAACAATGCATGAATGTATATCTATAGATCAGATCTTTCCTTGCTTAGATTCTACAGTGATGGGTACTTTAGAAAAGTCAATATAGATAGAATCAGCTGTAATCCATTTATGGTAAACTCATCTTTGATCAGAAGATATAACAATTGTTCTTTTTCATATATGACTGGCACAAATCTCCTTTTTCAGTATATTGTTTTGAAAGCTTAATTTTTCTTTTAAGCTAATGAACCCCTGGACAGTTTCTGTTTTGACCCTGCAAGAACAGTTGAAGAAGCCCTGATCTTGAGATCACAAAGAGAGCTGTGACATGGATAAGGCAACTAGCACATTCCCTCTAAACTGTTGTTCTAGCATGGACCTAATGGGTGATGGACAAAGTTCTAGAGCTCTCCCTCCTTAGGGTAGATATATCATCCCAGTCAGAGTCCATGTAGATAATTCACTCACATCCTTACTTTTCCTTGAAATTTCCAATAAAGCCAAGATGCTTTTAACTGCCCCATTGCCACATGTTTTTCCTTGTGAAATCTCAGGCTAGTCTTTTTTTGGTTTTATAGTAACCTGATTTTGAGTGCCCAGCTACATACCGGAGGTTCTAGTGCCTTCACTGATTATGGCATCTAAATTCAAAAGGCTGATGTGAATCTTAGACTGCCTAGCATACACAGCTGTCAGACCCAGGCTCCACCTACAGTCAAGGGAGAGAAAGTTCTCCTAGAAAAAAAATTTGGAGCACTGAGGTGTGTAATACTTCTCCAGACTTTGGTAGCCCTGGAAAAGACTTAGTCCATTTGTTGATTCACTGCCCACCATTATTTTTTAATTTAGTTCCCACAAAATCAGGCAAACATTTCTTCCTTTTAAGGATTTTACCAGCTGTCCTAAATGTAGCTATCATGTACCTCTTGCAGCCAGAAGCTGAAATATCTAAAAAAGCAGGAGCCTTGGCTGAAAGTGTTGGCACTGGTTGTAGTCTCTGAAGCAGGTATTACGACCCCTACAGATGAAATGAAGAATCCTCAACAGGCAGAGAATAGCTGCTTCCTGCCTCTCTGCAACTTTGAGGCTACTCACTGTAACCAATTCAATCCTTTTTTGCTTAGATGATCACTAAATGATGGGAGACCCTCCCTAATTGAGCATTTCCTGGGGAGAATCCCAATGTTTCTGTATTTAACCTGGGTATGTAAGAAATCTTCATTATACAAAGCAAAATGAGGGGGGGTTTTGAATGACAGAAGCACCATGGCATCACCAGTTCAGATTAGAAGCAGAGGACTTTGAGGCCACCCTGGGGGTTTTCAGGCAGAACAACTGTGAAGCTAGAGCTATAAATTTAATCACTGTATATTGATGTGGTGATGTTGGGTGTATTGATGTATTTTATTGCTAAGCAGTGCATTCTCCCCATGTTTTTTCCCCCTTGAGCAGATTAACTGTAGATTCCAAAATACCGTCCAGCAGAAACATGAGTGGCATACTGTTTTCACTTTGCTTGCCTCCCACATAAAAGAACATCTGTGAATGTCAGCTGAGGCTGATTTCTCCTGCACAATAGCCTATCATTTTTGTAAAAATAAATAAGTGGCAATCATTCATTTTTTTTCCATGGATATAAACACTTTGGGTCAAACTCAAAGTGACTGAAATGATATTGCATTTTACCTCTGGTTGATAAGTAGTTGTAATTTACAGGGCAATAGAACTGGGTAGATAGAAAAGCAACTACCAAGTAGAATTAAGATAAAGAACCTCCCACTCTCACTTTGTCTTACACCTTTCACTGAGCTGCCTTTGCTCCTGCATCATTTATTTCCTGACTGTACGCTCTTGTAAGTTACACTAAGTTGCTGCCAGGTAACATACAGCATCATTTATATCACCTATAGCACTGCCCAATTACAGAGCAAGATGCTGGAGTCATTGGTTCAGTCCCAAACACACAATCAAAGCAACTTCTGCAGTGAGAGCAGGCACAAGATTAAGTCTTTATATAAAGCTGCAGAAATTGAGAGCACAATTGCTGGGTAAAGTGCCACCCACATACAGCTCGCCCTTAGTGATAAAGGCTGATTGTCATATGACAGGCTCGAAACATCTAATGGTACCTCTTACCCTTATTCTCTGCACAGATATCTTAGGCTTCCCCAAGCTATCTACAGCTGATCTAATACTTCAACTTGGTACAGTGTCGTGCAGTTGTTACAACAAGACCCCAGAAAAATAAAGCCTGTGTCAATGAGATGCTTGACTGGGTACTGATCAAGTTATCCCTGGGCTGGAAAACAATGCATCTCTGCACTGCTCTTTTGCACATCACAGAGGAACCCTGAAAGATCAGTCTATATTAAGTGTGAACTGCAAGGATTTTCTACAATGCATAGTGCATTCCAGTTGCCATTGTTTGGATCTTGTCCCTCCTCTCAGTCTGCATTTAGGAGTGGCACTGTGCAAGTCACTTCCCATTTTTATCCCTCTGCTAGTCCCCATAGCATGGTAGTACTGTAGAACCTCATGAAGGCAAGCACTTTGGGGCCATGTCAGTACCAGGACTTGGAGCCATGCGTGTAATTGCCACATTGCAGTTGATATTCATTATATATTATCCTTCGGCATCAATACTGGGCTTTTATCACTGAAAATTAGCATTCTTCTGGATGTGACGAACAATCGAAAAAGCTCTCAAGCATGCAGAAAAATCTCCAAAAAAAACAGATGGGCGTTGGCAGCAATATGTTAGCATATGTAAGACCTGTTTCAACTCATGAGTTCTGGAAGGTTAAGATTAAACCCTCTTGCATTAATACCTGCTGCAATGGTTTCCCTTTCCCTCCTGCTGGAGACTGGGAAGATTGTAATTCGTGAGAAGCCCATTAAAAATACAGATGTCCCCATTCACACTGGTGTCGAGTATTAATAACTTTTTCACTGAAAGCCTGAAGACCACATATATTCTTACTCACTATATCCTTCACCTTAACAGACCTCAGTCTAGGGATACATCTTTAGGACGTAAAACACACAAATGACAGAAAAACATTAAGAGGTATATCCAGTATGTGTATAATACTTCCCATTTTCCAGATGAGTGGTTTTCAGACTGTGGTCTGCAAACCCCAAGGGCCTTGGTCTATTTCTGTATCTGATGTGCATTGCAAGGATCTGCACATGGGAATTTCCTAAAGGTGACTGGACATCTTTCAAAAGTATAAGGGATCAACAAATGAAGAGGTGGTAAAAATTTGTACATAAAAAGCATTGAGGCCAAATGCATCCATGATGAGAGTGGAGAGGAAAAGATGGGTGTCTGAACACTCTAGCTCTATGTGACACCAGGTACTCCCATACAAAAGGTATTGCTATCAGCAAGGGCTAAGACCCCATCAGCCTCCTCCTTTCCCTCTCCTCCTGTAAATCCACAGCTGATTAAAAACATTAATTAACTGTCAAACCCTCTCCTGTTCTCCCATCAATTAAATCTGGTTTATGTCCATTTTATCTATCCATCCAGATGCTTTAATTAGTCTCCATGATTGCAATTCATCAGCACTTCCACGGAGTAAAACACATCAGCAATCTTCTCCACCTCTCTCTGCAAAATTTACCCAACACCTCACCTAATGGGGCTCTGAGCCCAACTCATGTTTTGGGCTCAACTACAATGCAACTAACAGCAATGATTAGTACAAAGGGAACTGTCTTTCCATTCCCAGCTTAATAACTAACATTGTGTCTTCATAATCCACAATACAATGATTTAGCAGTGCCATTTGTGTTTCCTGATTCCCTTATGTAATGACTTAGTACCACAGGGATATGCACATTTTCTTCTGTTTGTAAATTTTTATCAGGTTTATAAATACAGCATGGCCTTACTGTGCAACCTTACAATCTCTCTGAACCCAGAAAAAGTTTAAAATTAATAATAAACGATAAAACTTGGGAGAAAAAAAAAAATGAATCAGGCTTCATTAAATGATAAAATCCATCAGGAGCCAGGGGCAAGGACAGGGGCAGGGACTCAGTTAATTTGTGAGAGTAACGTAATTTTGAATTGTTGAAAAGATATAACAGTGAAAATACGTAATACAGTTTAATCTTGGAGGTCACCCCAAGGAGAGAAGGCCAAGGAGCTATCTGACCTTCTCCAGAAGAAAGAGAATATATTCTGTTACCTTGGCAAAATTGAAAGACTTATGTGTTCTTAAGCTGTAATGATTAAGAAATCAAAGAGTTCAAACAGCCAAGCTGTGATCATTCCCACCCCAAGAGAAGACCTCCATGCACATCTTTAGCTGTAAAGAAATTTGAGCAGCCAGCCCAGGAAAACCCCTGCCATCCCCTACCTTATTTTGTACTCTGCACAGGAAACAGCCATATTATAACTTCAAGCTTAAGATTAATTCCACAGCAGTAAGACATTTTTACCATAAAAGCTCTCCCAGTAACCTCACCTCTACTCCATGATGATGCTTTAGAGCAGTTATAACCTGGTTATCACCATTTTGCTGTCAGAATTGGACACTGGGCCACTAAGCGTTAGTATGAGCTTCCTACATTACACAGACATTTGAATTTCAGACAGTAATATCGGTGGTGAGGGGACTTCACTTTCCTCTACCACCACATGCAAGCAAATACCATCAAGTTCAATGCATGAGGACACATTAGAAAATATCTCTTGGAAAAATACCTGACCTTAACAGAAGGACCTCAGAGGAAGATGAATTAATCTCCTCGGTAAACTTCTATGGCCAATGCACTGCCACTGTAAAAAGTTGCCTCTCGTTTCCTGTGTAATTTTTTTAAATTTCAATATGCAGCTTTTAGCATTTATTAGGACTCTGTCCCTTAAATTACAGGTTGTGACACTTTGAGACAGCAGAATGACATGAAAAAATAAGAATAGGTGTCAAATTAAAGAGAAAAAATTAAAATATCCTCATTTTGAGCTGGTAAGTATGACGTTGGAATGCTAAGTCCTCTCCTTTTGTAACCATGTTTAGTATTATTCTTCTCAGGGGATCAGGAGCTTTATATTCCTTAGCTGAAATCCTAAAAACAGTATAGTCTTCTATCAGAAAGGGTGATCTGATAGAACTGAGCTGTGCAGTGCCTACATGAACGTACTGACAGTATAAAAAGAGTCAGTGTTATCAAAATACCTTTGAGTGTAAATACATATTTCACGAAGTATTTCAGATATCTTTAAAATATTTATATTGCAATTAAACTAAAAATACGGAATGTGTGTTTCACAAATTAAGCCAGTAACCCAACTGGGGCTTTCATCCCAGTTTGACAACATAAAATTTTGAAATGTCAAAACTGCCTTCAGGACAAAATTTCCATTTCTGTCGCCATCTGTCATGATGTCCCTCAAAAGCTGCAGACCACACTGCTCTGATCTCTCCAGGTCAGGAGCTTTCGATTGCTACTTCCTACCTGCTATTTCCACTTTCACATGGGAATGAAGAACTCATTTGAGACCACTACGTGCCAAACACTTAATTAACAAGCAGAGAAAACGAAAAACAAAAGCAAGGAAACAAACAAACAAAAAAACCAACAAAACTGTGTTCAGTTGGGACTGTGCCCACATATCTTATGTGGGCTGCAGCCAGGGAGTAAAAAGTTACCAACAACTCATCCATTGCCACAATTGTCATCTCTGATGTCCTGACACAGACACGTGAATAACCACCCTCGAGTTTTGTCAAGAAGTGTAGCCATGCCTACAAAGAGGGATATTTTGTAGTGATGAGCAGCTGAGATCACTAACCTTCAACCAAGGCTGACTGCTGCTTTGATCTAACTCTTCTGTTGAATGTAAAGTCTAGGCTGACACTTGCTCTAGAGTATGTAAAGAAATGCAAGTACCTGCAGGTTGTACTCAATATGCATTGAGCTCTTTATACTAACCAAGGCTTTCCAACAGTGGAAAAGTTACATTTGAGAACCCACAAAATTGTAATTACATCAAAATATAGCTAAGTATAATTGCCTTACAAACTATCTATCACATCTGAATACAATCCAGATATCTTCCTGCCACAAAATCTTCTGATTCTGGTCCCTTAGAGATCCATGAGATATATTTACAGCTTCCATAAAAACAAACAAGAGAGATTGTTATGTTAATTCACCACAGAGGGGTCCTCAGGCTCAGGAAATTTTGTAGGGATTTTCAAATTAAAAGAGATTGAAAACCACTGTTGCCTATCAACTCCCCAAGAATCTGTATGGTGCTCATACTAAATACCTTCATATATTATTTGCATACTCTGCAGATGTTTGCATGCTGTGATTATGTAAAATAATAATGCCTTGAACTGTAAAACACTGGTCTTATTTATATACAATGCCATACTTGGTATTTTATGTTTATCTTTTCTCATAAGCCACCTTTATATATTGCATTGGTGGGAAACCATCAAAACAGCTCTGAAAACAACAAACACTCAATCACAGGTCAATTTTTCTGCCAATTCAGTTTCTTGTTTATCTGGGGAGGGAGTCTTGGCTTTGGTGGTGTCAGAGCAAATTTCCTCACTGACCTCAGTGGTCCTAGAATTTCAGTCAGTGTGTTATACTGTTTTTATTGCATCTCAGGCAAAGTAATGTCTAGCCTTTCCTTTTGGAAACTATTTAATAGCTCAATGAGCCTCACCATAAGGGTTTTCTCATTTGCATTTCTGCTAGCTCTGCCCAACACACATTAACTAATTCCTTCTCCACTTGGTGTTTACACACTTCAAATATTCATAGAGGGCTCAGTTACTCCACATTCCCATCACTGCCAGATGCATTAACTTTCATTTTTACCAAGTTGAATCTTCATTTGTTTTCATACCAAGTCTCTAATCTCTCTAGGTATCTTTGTATTATTACTATTTAATTTCTGTTAAGTACTGACGGTATGCCAGGTGCCTTCAGTTTGCCAGATGCTGTAGAGTGGAAAGGTACAGTTCTCTTCCTGTGGACCAGGCAGTCTAAAAGAGAAAGCAAAGATGGGACAAAGTATCCTCACAGCTCAGAGCATATGGTTACGCTCAGAATGCGGGTGCAGCTGTGAAACTAGGTTGAGGGACAAAAATACGCAGGTCCCTTCTACAGTCCTCGTAAAAAAAAAAAAATAAAAAAAAAGAAAAAAAAAAGAGTGGGTTTTCCCAACATCATCAGATGGAAAGATTGTGCTAATTTAGGGAGCAGGACAGGATCCAGAACAAAGACCACTGCAGGAGTCAAAACAGTGCCTGTCTTTGACAAACGTCATGCCAGCAAAGGGAATGGTGGCATCAATGAGAAAAGTACCCTAGATCCCTTCCTCAGAATTGAAGGCACTGAAATAAATGTTTGGAACCACCACCACAAAACCAAGAGACAGCAGAGAGATGATCAAGCAGACAGCCGGCCTGAAAACATAAAAGGAAAAAAGGCAAATATAAGAACAGCCTCAGAGAATCACAGGTGAGACTGGGGGAGAAAATGCAGTCCTCAAAGCTGCCAGCAACTGGGATAGCAGCTTTACTGTTCTGCCCTGCACCCTGGTTGCAGTTTTTCCTATCTTGCTAATATCCACACAAGAGACAAGAACGTGCTATTTAGTTTTTCTTCTAGCTACAGCTCACTTTGGAGGAGTGGATATACTTTTTCTCTGCAGTGCATAGATCTATAGTTTACCCTCCTCATTTCCCTCAAATCTCAGAAAAGCAAGACTCTTCTTCCAAGGCCAAAAACGTTAAGAGTTCTTGGTTCTTTAACAAGGCAAGAAAGCACTCTAAAAGGAACTGGAGGTTTCCCTACTGAGGACAGACTAAAGGCTCTCCTAGCCTGCTTTCCGCACTCTGAGAAGGAACAACTGAAAGGAAATCCAGGGACCAATCACAGTTATCCTCAATGAGGCCAAATTCTGGCAAAGACTCTTAAAAGCATCAAAGATTTTACCAGGAAGTGGCCTGCATTGTTTCCAACACAGAGATACATACAGAAGTAATATGCACTTATTGTTTGTTACAGCAGTTCTCGTGGCTGCTCCTTAGGCAAGTTGTCCCTGCCCCCTGCATCTCTGCCCCAAAACAATGTCAAATGTTTTCGCCATCTTTAGTGATGGGATCTAGCTGGCAGACAGCACCCTGTGTAAGTATCCCTCCCCACATGCACCTTGTCCAAACAAAGCTTCCCAATAATTCTTCAGGCTCTTCAATTCTGTGATTACCAACTAAATCTCACATCTCGCTCCACCATTCCCAGTTGGAAAGAGTACTGAGCACACACCATAATCTTCCAGCCTCCCTACTACATCTTTTCCCACTTCACCCTAGAAGGGATGAGACAAAGACAGTGCCAAGCAAGTTCCATCAGAGGAGGGAGACATGAAATACTGAAGTTTTATTTATTCACACCTTTAAGAAGTTCTTGAGCTCCTAAAAGCCAACTTCAGGCTTCTTCAGACAAACAGATACTTAAATACTAGATCACAAGGAAATGGAATAATACATACAGTACTGCACGGGTGGGTAAAAGACTTAGGACTCGAGTCCAGAGCAGAAGCATCCCTGACTGAATGAAGGCCAGAGAAATAGCCACCGCTATTCTATTTCTCATAGAAACAGCACTTTTTACAAAGAGTAACTCCCTTCTTTCAGATATCCCTATTCCTTCCCTCCCAGAAACCTACAGGCAAGGAGATAAACTGTTTGTAAATAGTGGTTTCACACCAATTAGCTCCATGTTCTGCAAACTGCATTGCAGACTCAGTGTGGAGTTTGCAAGGGCTTGTTATTTCAGAGTACTACATATATATTTCCATATAATTGATCTGTTCTGCTTTAAAGAGGCCATCAGGAAGATATGTGGGCAATTTATTGTAGAGGTAAGAGAAAGAGAGGCAAAGGGAGTTAACCTCAGATTAGCTGTGTTTACACAAGAGTGTTTTATACTGTGGGCTCCTGGAATGAGACCAGAGCCCACATTGTTTTTCCCTGCCTCCTGAGCACCCTGCTTTTCCCTGGAAGGGAAGGCAGCCACAGCAGTAAAAAGTCAGGAGGGTCAACCTCGCAGTCATGACAAGGCCAAGATAAACACAGAAAAATCTCTGCCCCATAGCACGGCTGCCACCGTTTGGGCACAGGTCTCTAGTGCTGGATGACACAGAGCTCAAGCACAGCTGGCTAAAGACAGGAACACCTGGATATGGCCTACATTAGGAACCATTTAGCTACTGGAACTTGTCACACCTGACCAGCAAGCAAGCTGGCAAATGCTGGTGGCAAATATACAGAGCATCTCAAAATGCCAAGGTTTATGGCCTCAGAAATCTCTGTGCTCTGAAGATCCCATACCATGCCAGGAACAGAAGAGGCAGGCCACAGAACTATGACTATCATCATTTCTTATCGAAATACAGACAATAGAAGCAACGGGGTTACTCTGTCCTACTTCAGAGCACAGGTCATGGCCTCCACCAGTAGTTCCTGTACAACAGTTATAATTTCTCCTCGCACCATGCAGCCCATGTCAAAGGCTGATAGGGTTGGACTGAAGACTTGAGTGCTGGTGAATTCCCCTGCTTTTGACAGATCTCTTCCAACTGTTCATTATTCTGCTGTGCCTTATTTGCACTCCTGATTCGTCTAGCTTCCATCTCCAGTTCTCAGATCTCTTCACATATCTGAGTACTAAAGAGCTGTCAGACAAATTCTTTCCCTGTTGGCTTTATTCCACAATCAAGACCCTTCACTTTAATAAGCTAAATAGATAGAAATGTCAATGCCTTCTCTGCAGATGAGAATATTCCCAACTATGAATATTTCTTGACTCTGCCATTTTCAGCTTTTGATTTGTGGACCACAAAACTGAAACAAGACCTGGGATAAGTACACAATATACATCTTCTTAATCTGTTTTGCTGAGGGCTCTGTAGCAAGGTGCAGTATACCACCTTCAGCTCTCCCAAGCCAACCAAGAAACATATGCAAGAGCCACACCTTGAAACAGAGTGAGAGACTGAAAACCAGATAGGATACAGTTTTCTCCAAAGAATGTGGGAACTATATTTGGGATGAGGTGGATGGGTAAGGGATGGGATGGGTGAGGACCATACAATTGGCTTGTAGTCATGGTCCAGACAGGATTTTCAGTTTGAAGGATTCTACAACAGTTCTCATGTAACCCTACTCCCTACAATCAGGAACACCACTTCACAAGGGGACTGCTGTACGGCCAGAGTACCAAGGCCAACTTTTTCAAACATGGCTGTCCATGCACTGAGATGAAACACCTCTCAAAATAAAAGGCACTGGGCAAATCTTTTACTTGTTTCCTACTCTAATGTGCCTGAACGATATCCCAAATTCTCGTATTCAACCCATTAACACCGGACCCCCAAAGCTGTTTACCAAAACAGGCCAGCACAAGAGGCAGTTCTCCCAGCCAATGCCTGCCCCACAGCATTATTTGTGTATTAACCCTGTGGAGTTGGGCATCACATCTTGCTTACACATTGCTCCCCAGAACTGGCCTCACTCTGCTGTTAGTTAACATGCAACCTGTTATGTGAAAGCTTTACAAGCAATGATTTTATCTCTTCCCCCTAGACACATCTATTTTGTTATTGTAACAAGTAAACTTTTCCATTTCTTTTTAGAGGATGGGGAGACAGCCTTCTAGTTTTAGCATAAAATAGCAGTTGATGAACAAACCTTACAGAAAGGTGCTGAAAGAACATGAGGGTGACAGGAAAGAAGACAAACCCGTCAGTGAGAGAAGTTGAAAGATGTGATCACTGAGGACAGATCAAGGGGAGGAGACCGTAAGAGTAAACCAAATTGGAAACATAAGCAGAAACCATGAGATATAGGGCCCTGAGAAACGGAGCTGATTTTGATGCACAGCACAATGAAGAGGCACTGAAGTTACTGAAGGAGGCAGCTGTATAATTAAGAGATCTCTAGGCAACTTCTCAAAGATGTCATGACTTGTAGTCAGAGTGAGATAGCAGAACAGCAAAGCAGTACTGTAGGGGCTACCAGCCTGCTTCCTTGCATTGGTCTCCAGGGCTTCTGTATTGTTCTGGAAAACTTCAAAAGCAAGAAAACATGGGCAAATGTGTGAATTTTTTTTCTATTCTTTTAAAGTTATTTTGCTGTAGCATCCTGGTGAAGTTCTGCAGAAAGCTAAATCAGGGATCCACACAGATAATGTAGAAGAAATACATCCATTGGATAGAGGCTATTTAAATATTTGATGGCTAATATATTAAATGTTAATTGAATACTACAATGATTTTCTCCCCTGGACAGCACACAATTAACATTTAATTTGTTATAAAATATTTAAAGTTATGAAATATCCGAGGGCAACTGAAATGTCTCTTTCACCAAATGGTCTTGGGACAATGTGTTAAGGGGACAAAAGGGCAGGTTAGCATTTCAAATTCCTCCAGTGATCTGTACAAGAGACATGGGAAAAGGTTTCAGAGCTGACACAGTTCAAGGACATCCTTAGAGGACATGAGGGGGGGGACAGAGAGATATCTGATCCTGTCCCATCCAAGTTAAGCAAGCTCGAGATTCCTCATGGCTACAAAGCACCCAGCTTGAAAAGTGCTGTGGTGACTATCCATTCATCAGAGAAAAGCAAATTCTGGGCACTTAGACAAAATATATATTTTATTGTCCTTGTTCCAGAGATATCAGTGAGGGTTGGACTCTCACACTCATTCGCTCCAAGGCATATTGACAAGAACAGAATTCAGACAATACAGAGCTATCGTTTTGGTTGTGCTCAATGCTTCACTGAGTATCAAGGATGGTAATCAGCTTGGGATGCTAAAATTAAGCCAGTTGTTTAGGACCTGAACACAAATCTATCTTGTTTGCTGTAGCAGAGTTGAACATCTTAGCGCTTCAGAAACTTACAATACTCTAGTGCCTTGTTTGGCAAGAGGGGTAGGAAACCTTTGCTAAGACTTCAATGGGGAAAGGGATCTTTTAGTCAGTTCAACAGCTTCCTTCAGCAAGTCTGTGAAAACTCAGCCTCAATAGCCCTGATATTTTTTGAAGTCAAAGAGAAATAAAAAAAAATTAGAGTTCTACTGTGTATCATTCATGAGACAAAAGGAATCTATATATAAGTAAACCAAACATCTTTTACAGGTACCCTTAATTAAAGAAGCAACTTCCATTGCTAAAAAATCCTGATAATGCCCGGTGGCACAAAAGGTTTACCTACTCAACTCCACATTGCTTAGCCTTAATTCACCTCAGCTTTACAGAGAATATACACTTTGTAAACTCATCTGTTGATACAGCTTATTTTAAATTCCTAACTTTCTTGGTCTCAGACCTTTCACTGACTTTTTCTAAAGATCTGCTAAAAAACTCTAAGCTTTAGGCTTGTAATGATGGTTTATTTCTACTTAGAAGACCTTCAGCTTCCAGAAGCTCCTCCCATTTACTACTTAGATGTTTGACTAATGTGGGGAAATAAACATGTTCAGTTCAAGGCTATGTAGAAAATAGTATCAGGGAAAAAAATCCTGGTCTTTATCAGATGGAGGTCAGCGGCCTTCATGTGACACATTGGCTCACTCCCTCCCTCATGTTCCTTTGATAAGAGCCTTTTTGTCAGTCAGCTGCCATGGTGAATCACCATCACTTCACCACTAGTATACGACATCACAGAAAAATTGCATCCAACAAACCGTAAGACTTGTCTGTGGGAACTGACTGACAGCTTGCACTAAGGATTTCCCTGGGCTTAAGATGGTAGCCCTAAGCCCTGGCTCTAAGACAGAGGAGGAGCCTTCTACCTGTTGAAGTCTTTCTGTGTCTGTGTGGCAGAGAAAAGAGGTTTATTAGAATACATGGAGAAGGTAGGGGTGCCTATACACTCCCAGTGGTAATTCTTGCATACTAATCGTGGAGGATATAATACTGTACAGCTGACGTCACAGTCATGGTAGACTGCTGCAAGAGCCGAGTCTGGCAGCTTGCTTAGTGCCACCAACACAGAAGCCCAATACAGAGGCTTGCATAGACAAGCAACTCCAGGAAGCTGAAGAGGTGCTCAAATGAACAGATTACTTCAAGTCAATGCTGAACCACCGATTTAAAGAGACTCTAGATTTCACACACTTGATGGCTCAGAATGTTGCAAATCAGCACTTTGGTCTGACTTCTTGGATAAAGTGGTACTTTTTTCAGTTTGTCCCTCCTAGTACTGTGGGAGGCCTTGGAGGAATTTTGCTTGATTTTTGGCGCTCCTAATATTTCCAACATGTCAAATTATGGTCAAACAGAAGAGGTCAGTGAGAGACAATAAAGGTTTTGGGAGGAAGGTTTCCATAAAAATCAGATTTTGCTTCTGCAGAATGATTCTGTCCCTTACTGTCACAAAACACCAAGTTTATTTAAACTTGCACACTCTGGTCACGGAAAGACAAGAAACAGGAGAATAGAGAAGTACTAAAGGACAGAACTGATATGTTCTTTCAGACCTAGGCAGAGCAACTTCAGAACAGTATTGTGAGAAAGAAGTGGCTTTAGCACATGAATGATGAACATGAGCAAACATGGGTGTGGAGAATATAGAACACAAGCTAGTGAGGCTCTTTTATTCACCCTGTTTGACAACCAGATCTTTGGTCACACCTTGGGCTTCTTCCTTCTACCATATTAGATTGCTCCCTCTTCTTTCACTTTGTACCCAGCCAGAAATGGAATTGCCCAAGCAGGACCTGTTCTGGTATGGTGGCTGCCACTCACCTGTCCAGTGGATTTGGCCTTGTGGCAGGTTCCTATAGTACCATAGTATATCAGTGTCATACCTAATTACCATTCTCTGAGGAGTGAGCCCATTAACAAGCTGCACTGAAACAAGATCTGCATACCAATTAGGGAGCTGCCTTGGAGGATATTAATTAGGGGTGACACTTTCAGGGCAAATTCTACTATTCTTCCTTGTAGCCCATTTGAGACATGGTTGGGAAATGTGAGTACAATACAAAAAGAGACAAGATGGGACATTATAGGGACAGCCTGCTACTGCAGCAGAAGACAAGAGTAGAAGAGTTATCACAATATTCCTTTTAGGACTTGCTACTGTCTCAAGGAAAAATCCAGAAAGCCCCTAACACTGTTTTAACCTAGAAAGGAAAGATGCAAGCAAGCTTGTTTCTTTGTCTCCACAAATCCTTCTGCTCCTTTCATTTACACTCCTCTAGTCTCTAGTACAAAGGTCTCATACAAGTCCAGTAGCCTTGACAAATGGCTGGAGCGCTTGCAAGGAGATCAAGAACTCAGTTTCTTGTCCTGGCTCTGACAAGTGACTGAATACTTGTTCCTTGAGTTCTCACTTCCATTTATCATCTTTAGTCTCATACAGCACCTTCCTCACACAGCTCTTAGCACTGTCTAGATTCATAGGCCCCCCATTCTCTTCTACAGCACCATCCTGCGCCCAGACCAACCCTGAAGAGCCAGCAGAAGAGCAGGTTTACAATTTATGCTGTAATCTGGAGACAGCTACAGACTGCCAAATTTCATTGTTAAGACTGAAGGTGGGAAAGAAGCAGCAGGAGTGAGAACTCCACAGCAAGGAAGATCCTGTTTAGAAGCACACATCACTTGTTATTTGCTGCACAACTTCATATATTGTGTTTGTGTACAATTCACACATCTGTCAACACATCATTGTACAAATAATTTCACCTCCTACTAAACTGCTGCCACCTCCCTTACTATGTTCTCAAAGCATGCCCACCGTTACTTTCTGGTGTTTCACAAAAGGAGGAAACAAGGAAAACAAGTGCTAGACTGGATCATGTAAGGCCATGGAGTGCAGGGGCTCAACTCCCACAGTGATCTGCATGAGAAGCTGCAGAAGTGCATGTGCCCTCCTGCAATTAACAACCCATCAACAGGGAAAATTTTTTCCTTGAAGCCATCAGTTATCAGCAAGCAGATACCCTCAAGCATGAAGGTTTGCATCCGTTCTGCATTTTTAACCTGTCTAATGTAAATATATATGCTCTCACTGGCTATTTTAACACCCCTTCCCCTCCTGAATTCCACTGAGCTTCCAACCCCGAAGTTCTCACATGGCAGTGAGTTCCACAGGATAGTGGCACTGTAAAAATGGACCTACTTCTCATTCTTAAGAATGAATGTAGATTAGGCAATGCAGATTTCCTGCACATTTTAATGTTCACATATATGCTTCATTTCAGCTTCTTCCTTTGAGAGGTCATATGCTGGCTCCTGATTTGTAAGGCAGACTTGTTTAAGCTACTGGCACTAAAAACAGTAGAAAGAAGTGAATAAAGAGGAAAGTCTGACACTTCTTTTCCACATGGGAAAAACTGGAAATCTGTCTCCTTTCATTTTAGTGATCACTTACTCCAAATCCCTTCATTTCCATAACAGAAGTAATAATGCATAGATAACTTTTTTGGGGGGAGAGGGGGAAGTCAGCAGCTGCTGAGGAAGTCAACAAAACACTCTACTTTTTTCACCATTTTCCTTCAGGCTGAGTTCACTCACCTGATATCAGAAGGCAACAAAATCACAACTATTCCACAAGGGAAGATCACTCAAAAGCTGAGGATATCCAGAATGTTGTCTCAAATCAGAGGCACAGCCCCATGGTATCCAAACGGGGCCAGGTCAAGTTCTGCTGCCAGTGCAGTGATGAATAGCAATTAAATGATGCAGGTCTTGGGCTCATGCAGAAAGTCCAGTCAGTGGAGGCAGTCGGAGATAAGACTACCTGCAACATAGCTCAAGCCAGGAGCAGGAGTCTGAGTTGGAGCCTAAAAGCAGTTCCTGACCAATAGTGGAGGGTGCATGAGTGGAGGGTCCAGGTGAGGCTGGTCAAGATTGTTAAGCCACACAGGTATACTCAGGGTTTTGATACACAGTTGATTAGCACAGAGTTCCATCTGCATGTAAGCCTCTGTGGCAGAAGGTAAGCCTTTTCCTCACTGTGCTGAGGATCTATAAGATATCCACAGGCCAAGGAAGCTTTTCCAGTTTTATAAATTGTTGTAAGGCTCAATAGATATAAGCAAGTTGGGGTGACTGTTAGACAATGGGCAGAGTTCATTGCCTTGACTCTTATACTCTTTTTTTTGGTTGCCCTAATTACCATCAGAGTTGACAGCTTTCCAAGGTGTATGTGAAGTACTGAGATTTGCTTCTGATTTATTCTTTTCTTCTCTACACCTCCTGTTTCAACAGGGTTTGGGCCCTGTATATTAAGGTCTAATACACTTCTTATTGTGATGAGGAACACCTGCACTTTGGGAAGAGGTCAGTGAGATGACAGACAAGCCTTAGTAGCTGTAGGAGTTCAGTTCATCTCAGACTAGCTCCTGTAAACTCTTTACTTCTTTCCAGTAGAAACTTAGGCCTTGGAGTTCTGTCCAGCAGTGCGCAATGTGGCACTGTCTGCACTTTCAACTTTAGAGGACAGCCTTGAGATTAGCCTTACCTAGTTTCCATGCTGCAAGCTGAGAGTGTAGCCTCAGGCATCATGCAGCCATGATTCCCATCACATGTAGGAGCACAGGAGCCCCAATGTACTCAACATCGGGGTTGTACCTGACCTTGCTGCCAGGTACAGCTCTCAAAGCAGTCCCTCCACTGGCTGTTAAGGAGCCACAGAGTCCAAAGCCAGGCAAGGTGCAAAGCACTTGTGCTTCCTTGCACAACCTGCTTTCACTGAAGAACAGGCATAGCCTATGTCAGTCCTAGCTGCTGCCTTTATCCCATGGGACATAGAAATTATGTGTTCAAAGCAACATTGCTGGGCTCTATTCCTGGATTCATCTGTATGCTAGGGATGATTTCCCCAGTGGTTTTCTTCTCCCATGCTGGTGAATCATTTCCCCAACAGAGATGATGTATCCCAATAGCTTCTAAATATGCTTTGAAAGAGCGTATTTTCTGTCTTTGGATTATACCAGATGGCATCAACTGATTAGTGGGTTTAATATAAGAAGCTTCCCAGGGGAAGAAACTCCTAGATCTCACTAAAGGTTCTTCACCACCCTTATGGTCCTTCCCTTCCCAAACTTCAAATTTCAGTAGCTGGGCCCCTGCTGCAGAACTGAGTCCTCTGCTATTCTTTGAACATTTTTCAGGAAGAAAGTGGAAAGCATTTCCAGCAAATGCTTTCAATGTCACTTTGTTTGCCAAGAGATGCTGATTCCTGCTTTGGTTATCATTACATGAAAGCATCTTTAGTTAAATAGGAAAACAAGTGATGATTTTTCCCCGAGTTGCTCATCTCTCTAGCTATGGAGTTTCTGCATTCCCTGGCAAAGGGACATGGTTTGTGATGAATAGAAGAAAATATTAGGAGCCCCCTTTTTAAAAAGCACCCCTTTGTAAGCATCACCTCATGACTTCAGATAAAACCTATTGTCAAACACCAGTCTCCCTTCTCTCATCTGAGATTTGATAGATTGTGTGACTGGTATTTTTTGGGCTGTAATCCATGCTAACACACTGTGCTCCTCACCCCTCTCTTGTGCCTAGATTCCATCTATGAACATATTATGGCCTTCTATTTCAAGTCAGTAATTTTGGATACATTTCAAGTGAGAGGTACTGAGAGAAAGCACAACTCCCTACATAAGTTTACAGTAGACAGCCAATAAGCCAAGTACCTTTCCAAAACAGGGATCTGTTGCCTCCTAGGAGCAGTTTGAAAAGGTGACGCACTTCAGTTTTCCTGTAGGCCAGTATCCTTGAGGGAACAGTATCTCCCATACTCTAGCGCATTCTCACCTATGATACAAGGCACTACAGCATGATGGGTTTCTTCAGATTTTCTATTCCTGGTGGTTTTCTGAGCAGCTTTTTACTTCAGAGTAGCCTCTCTGCTCAAGTAGTAGCTGCTCACACCTTTCAGTCTTTGTTACTCTTGTCTTGAGGAAACATTTAAGGAAGGGTAAATATCTTTCTTGTGAAGGAACAGAGTGAGGACCTGCATTAAGCAGCATCACCATTGTCACACCAATTGGCAGCTCCCAGAATGCTGACATTCAACAGCCATGTAGCTGTGGTACCTTTCCCTCACTGGGGATTTTAGAGTCTGTGACAACTGGAAATTGTGCCTTCTTCCGTTAGTCAGAATGATAGCACCATTCCTACCTCTCTCACAATTTGTTTTGAGTGGTCAACTGCAAACTGACTGTGTGGGCAGCCTGTTCCCCCATACAGTGCCCAGAACAGAGATTCTGAACATTGCCCTAATGTTCAGAAGCCAAGTGATCACAAATTCAGATTTATGGTACATCTGCAGACACTTTCTCTTTTACTGCCACACTAGCAGCTTTTTACAGGTTGAGCCAATATAATTTAAGAAGATAGCAGTTCCTGCTGTTTGTTACAGCCCTTCATAGGAGAGGACGATCCTAGCAGTTGAGACCTAAAAACACTCATCTAAGCATGCCTAAAGAGTTGTAGCCTTTTATGCTGTTCCAGCCAGGTCTGCCAAAGACACTCGCCTATACTCTCACTACCACTGCTGTCACGTGCAACTAGTGCCAATCAAGGATTTAATCATTGCAACACCTCACCTTCCCTTGCCAAGTTACAATCCAAAATGATCATGCAAGTGCCTAGATTTGCCCTTGGCAGCATAAATGGAGAATGTGGCTTCTAAAATGGGTTCTAAAATAGCCATCACACTGAGCAAAGAGAAAAAACGAACATTGTACGTAGTAACATTGAAGGACAGAAGACCATCCCTGAAACAAAATGATCCTGAAGACACAGCCCATAATCTATATACTAAAAGGCAGAACAAGGGTATATGGTCTACAGCTTCTTCTTTCACATATCACTGTGTCATTTAAGCACCTCCAGTAGTCCGGACATACCATGTCACTTTAAATCTAAACATCACCTGTCTGCTTAGTCAAGGAGCCATGAGGACACCACAGAGAAGAGTGTGAGCTCATGCAGTGGGAAGGGGGACAGCACATAATGGGGAAAGGGACACATGTGTCATATCCCTTTTTCAGAAGTTCAAGAGGGTAAAGACACAGAGGCGTGAACGTTGAGAGCAGTCCCTGGTGTACATGCCATTGAGGTCACCCCTCCTTGCCCTGTAGAAACACTATACCTGCCTCTTACTCTGCTTGTCCCTTGCCCCTTCTCTGCCTTCCAAACTGTAGTTTCTCTCAGCAGAGTTTGAATCTCTCAAAATCAAGGTGATCATACTTCCCAGACACTGAATCCTGTGTAACCACCACATTTTCTACAGCACACTATCCTTACAGCAACATCCCAGTGAGAATCATGTACTATCAGCTCTTGTGTAAAACATATTTGTTAATAATACTGCACATCAGTTTTAACTTAAAACTGAAGCTTGCCTGTGTTTATGCAGCCTCCCTTTACGTGGTCACCTGTCTCAGTGCAAGCTGTTGTTCCCATTGCCACCTTGTTCCTGATCTCTCTTTTCCCCTGCTGCTTCCCCAAATCAGTTTTGTGCCAAGTGCAGCCATAAACACATAAAACAGGGTGTGTTCTTCATCACCTGAAACTCTCTCAGAGGTTGTCCAGGGCTGGGAAGTAGCTGAAGAAACACTGAGCCTCTTCACTGCTCACTCAAGATGCCTCTTTTTTTATTTCATTTTTTACTGGCTCTGTTTCCTCCTTGCACCAACCTCCTTCATCTCTGTGTAGGGAAAAGTAATCCACTCTGAAATGCTACTTAATCACAATTCCAGCCAAAACGTGCATGAAGTTAAGGCCTGGTCCAAGGGAGGGTGCATGGCTGGGGCTGGGACTAGATCTTAAGGCATTTGCTTTTTTTTCTGTTTGGCTAAAAGTTGTAGCAGTACATGCTGAGTGTCATGGCCAAACTGCTCCCCAGTGACCTTCCTCATTCTCAGCTCTATTCCAAATTTTCCTTCTTCCCTGACTTATTTTCTTGATGTTACCCTTAACTAAATCTTCTCTCACACCTGGCTCGTAATCACCTATGTTTTCTGCTCACCCTCCTGTTCCCTGCTGCTTGCATGTCTCATGCAGGTGCACTGTGCAGCCGCTTCACCTCTCACCAACCTACTTCCAGCCTGCTGTGGAGAATAGCAGACATCAGATACAGGCCATGCTCTGTGAGCACCTATAGAGGGGAAGAAGTGAGGATGCCCCTCCTATTCAGGTGACACTGCTGTTCAGGCAGCAGGTGGTACTCTGCTCATTGCCTGAGCCACCAGACTGTGAGTATTTTCATGCATCCCAGGGTACTTACCGGCATCTGGGTAGCTTCAGAATAAATAAAATTTGAGTAATGTGTGGGTCTTAGCAGCTGCAAGAGCTGGACAGCAGCTGCTAAATACATGGGAAAGTGACTACATCCTAGATGTTTCACCTTAGTCCTATTCTGGGCATCAGACAATGTGGACCATAACACACCTCTGAACAGCTCGCTGAAGAAAGCTCCCTCCCCTGACTCTAAAAGAAACCAAACCCCTTCCTTACAATTCGTCTCCCTTGACACAGAAATATGCTTGTAGGATTCAGCCTTACACATTTTCCAGCCTCACATTCGTTGGCACGTATTTGCCCTGTCTCTGCCTCTGGCTGATGATGCCTCTCCAGCCAAGCAGACATATCAGCCTTGATAGGATGCCTGTAGTAAGTAGGCTTGGAGTCAGTTCCCTACAGCTGGGCAGCCAGCAGTGTTTGCTCAACATATCTGGCAAAGCAGAGTCACCCAGCTCTCAGCCTCTTTGTCTTTTCCTTCAGGTTCCATCCAGGAGATATCCATGCACTGGCACCAGGAATCACCTCATTGGCAGGAATCTGCTACCTTGTGCCCACTTCAGTGTGCCCTTGTATCGCACTTCAGTCCAAGTAACAGTGCCTGGAGAACAAGGCTTTTACCTTAGCGCTTTGCAGCTTGATTAAAGTGAAATCTGATCTGCTGTTCTGAAGCCAAGAAATGCCAGGATGGCAGGTGGCAGGGAAGAAAGTTGAGCAGAGTTCTTTGCTGGCATCCAATATCCTGGGAGAAACCAAACTGGTCCTGTAGGGGTCAACTACCAGGTTGAGTAAGGAGAAAAATCTGCCAAGAAGTGTCTTATTCTGTTAGAAAAGTCAGCAGTGAAATACTATAGAGAGATTAAAACACAATATAATTACTTGATTTATTGAGAGTTAATGTCCTGGTCCCTCATTGACAAGGAAGAACCAGAGGGATGTGAAATTGTTAAGCAACATAATTGCCCCCAGCCTGAGCTTAAGTTATCCTCTTTCATTTGAGACTTACACAGCTCAGAGAGACATGAGCCACACAGCAGAGGCAAATGCCAGTGAACACAAGTGCATCTCTGCTGGTGAATGGGTGTGTGAGGGTGGTTGGGCAGGGCTCTGCCTGAGAACCTGACCTTCTTTCCCAATGCCAGCCACTCCTCTAGGCAGCAATAACAGCTGCACAGTTTAGTGTTTCTATCATGTTTGCATGCATAGATCTCCAGGCACTTCACAGGAGAGGGAACTGTTGTTCCCTCAGTTCACCCAATGAGAAAGGCTGCAACGAGCAATTAATCTCCAAGACCACCCAGCAAAGAATCATAGTCGCAGAATGCCATTAGCTCGGTGTTACCTGCTTCACTAGATTGCCTCTCTTTTGGAAGAAAAAAGGGCAAAGATGAAACCTTACAGTTCATCAAAAACCCAGAGATGAATGGGAACCAATGCAAAATACCAGCACCTGTACAGATTCAGAGAAGAGCAGTAAACATGATTAAAGGGCTGGGGAAATTGATTCCTGGGGAGGGAAAGAGAACTAAATACGTATAGCTGCCTAGCTATACCCAGAGGAGCATACTTAACCTGCTACAAGTATTTGATGTAAGAATAATTGTCCTGGGAGGAATAAAGGTCTTACAGCTATGAAGAATAGGGTGAAATTAAAAGGGTGGAGATTTAGCCTCTGATGGGCACACTCGATAATGGAGATGCTGACCTGTCTCCCTGAGGAAAGCCTGTTGCTTCGCTCATGCAGAGTTGTCTGGGAGACGATCATTCTCTGGCACAGCAGTGGACTCTGGAGGTTTTCCCAGCCCTATTTTCCTGGTTTCTGTGGACCAACAGAGGCTTCCTGTCTCAATAGCCTGTCACTAGGGGTCAGGTGGGGTTTTGTTTTATAAATTCTGAAGACAGCTAAGGGATTCCTGGCAAATCTGTATCACTGGAGAGTCTAACCAAACAGCCACCTCCAAAAACACAAAGCTCCAGTAATAATATACAATGCCTCCAGCCCTCTGCTCTAGAGGAAGAGGCATTGTTATTCCTGTCAGAAAACTGAGGGGCTGAAATGTAACATTTCTTGTTGTTAA
The DNA here is from genome assembly GCF_009829145.1 of Chiroxiphia lanceolata. Taxonomy (NCBI): domain Eukaryota; kingdom Metazoa; phylum Chordata; class Aves; order Passeriformes; family Pipridae; genus Chiroxiphia; species Chiroxiphia lanceolata. The sequence goes on along the minus strand of NC_045638.1, from coordinate 95,282,629 downwards.
GGAAATGTTGCAGATGGGTCTTTGCTGTTAAATGTTGTGATGGCAGAGCTCAGAATAATGCTAACTGAAAGCAGGAAAAAATATGGCTGCTGTGAGAAGAGGGCGTTGGGGTGTATAGAGGAGGCTTCACTACCCAGAGCTGGTGTGCACAGGTGTTAGCCCACTGCAGCGACCCAAACCCAGTGTGCTTTCAGCAAACACTGGCAAGGGCTGTCTCCTTGGAAATGCTCACTGTCTCCTATTGGAGAAGTTACTTTCCCACCCATATCTAACCTTCATTCTCCTCCGTTTAGCACCAAGGCAAAGGGACACAATGGTTTAGGGAAAGAGCTGTCTGTTTTCTACGCCTACTTTCCTCTCCTTTTGGGCTTATTCTCATACTCAGAGGAAATCTACCCTAAGGCCATGTATGTTTTTCATTTGCTTTATGGGGAGTTTCTTATTTGCTTTATGTACAGTTTCCTCACCCAAAGGGCATGTGCTTGTTGAGGCTGACTTCACTCTATGTGTGGGGCTCCACATTCACTCTCAGTAATCTTCAAGCATTTTTAAGGAATAACAGTACAAGATTCTGCTTTGCTCTGCTCTGTACTCCTTGGCCCAATAAATACTGAGTTTCACATCAGATACACAAAAAATATGGAGCTGGAGCAGAGATTGAACTGACAAACTTCCAGTTTTCATCTCCTCTGACATCATTAATGTTTCCAGCACTATTTTCGAAATATTGTCTGAAAAAGGGAGGCCACACAGATGGGTGCTGTCATTAGAAGACAAAAAATAAGGCTATGATGGCATGCAAGTATGAGAAACCATGAAGTAAGAGGATTTGGATTTAGGTTCCCCTTAGGCTTTCAATACCACATCCGTATGAGTGAGAAGCAGGACTTACCATTTATTTACTTTGGCTAGACACTAACTGGGATAATATTTTCTTGGTAGAGCACTGCTCTCAGCTAAAATAATTGAGACTAAAGCAGTAAGATGGACTCTATAGGGTCTGGATGACCAGCCCTGTCTCTTCAGGAGGCCAGTGGAAATTTCCCTTCAGAGCTCACCGTGGAAAGAAGTGCAACATATCTCACCTAGGCTGTTGATAGCTTTGCACAGAAGATGTTTGCAGACTGTGTAGAGGCAGGCTAATGATTCTCTATCCTTATTTTCTGTCCCTCACATGTCAGGCAAAAACATTATTGGACTTATTTACAATAGCATAAAGACTCATAGCTCTTTTTGCCTGTGTTTGGTGACACAGTCACAAATATCAGGGCTGGATGGCATGTCCTCTTCCAGCTGCAGCCAAGAAGACATTACTGCTTGGTCAGATCTGCTGATCAAGATGCTCCTGAAAGCAATCCCTTCTCCATTTCAAGAAGGGCCTGGCTGAGCTTTAATAACAGGTCATTGCAAACTGTGTTCAGATAGCTAAAACAATTTGCTGACAACAAACACGCCTCAGGATGTAGGTATCAAAAGAAACTTACCTCAGGCAGGAGGGCCATGCCAGAGATCTGAAGTCAGTGAGCCCTTCACCTGGTACAGTGGCAGCCAGGAAAGCATGAGTGATTGTGCCTTAGTGTGAGAACATCTGGAAATCAAGGCTCATGATTTCAGGAACAGGGGCTAGTCTACTGTAACAAGCTTCTGCAAACTACTTGCTTTCTTCCTTCCTTCCCTCCTTTACAATTCTTTCTTGAAGTGCAGGAAAGCCAGCCCACCTGGTTTGCAGAGCCTGTCACCAGGCCTTTAGACTGGAGGAACAAGCATTTGCTTGTAGAATGTCAGCAGCACATGTTTCTGGGAGACTGAAGGGCAGGTGGTACTGCCTTATAAATCATCTAAACATGCCTGGTGTGATAAATGCCTGCTGTATTTTGCATAACATCTGGGACAGCACAGGAGAGACCTTGGGGGTTGGGAAGGAGCAGAAAGTGAATGTTTTCTGAATGTTATGAATTGACAAAGACAGAGATGGTGTCACCATATGGTCAAAGAAACAGTCAGAGATGCCCAGTCCTCCTCCTCTGAGGGGAAAGGCAACGATTGGGGCATGAATGCATAGCAACCAAAGAGTATTCATTCTGTTTGGTTTTGTCAGGATTTGACAGCATTAAGAATAGTGGGGTCTCCGTGGGGCAGGCTGAAAGGACAGAGGGAGGATGAAAGAGGAGGAGGACCTGTGTAGCATGTGGATGGACTGGTTGGTTAATTCCCCTGGGGTTAAAAGAAGAAAGATCAGGAACAGCATAAACCAGCATAGGAAAAAGGACTTCCAGGAATTGCTAAAACAGTAACAGAGAACAGGACAAAGAAGGTTTAAGGAACAAATATGAAAAAGAGTTTGAAGCCCAAGCATGATTTTAACACCTTAGTTTGACCAACTATCTTGAACCATCTCCATCTATTCCTGAAAAATAAATGTGATAGGACATCTCTTGTCACAGAGGACACCTCTTCAACTGCCTATGATTCCAGCCCTCCCCCTAACACCTAGTTCCTACTACAACTGGAAGAGAATGCATTTGATTGTATTTTCAATAGGCATTTGAGAATATCACTTAGCACAGCCCCAGGGAGCACAGAGTCAATCTTCTTATCACACTGTGTGAGTGGATCTTTCTTCTTGCATTTGATACCAGTGCTCCAACCCACATATGGAGCTGATTGAACCCCAGGCAAATCTGGAACCACAGAGAAAAAAGGTATGGAGGAACCTCAGGAAACCATCTGGTTTATCCCTTACCATGAGGTAAGATGAGAACTAGAACTAAACCACGTAGGCAAATAGCCACCTAAAGCTCTTTAAAAGTTTTCCCATGATGGAATCTTCACACTCTCACCATGCAACACGTTTCAGTTTTTCACTATCATGGCCAGTTTATTTCTAGCCTGAGTCTTCCTTGCTGCAATTTAAGCCCATTATTTCTTATCCTATCCACCATGAATGAGAAGAACTGTTTATTACCTTTTTCCTTTTAGCAACCTTTGATAGACTGTTACCTCCTTCCCTCTCCGGCCTTCTTTTCTGTCAGCTAATTTACCCAAATTCATTCAACATTTTTTCAGACATCATACTCGTCAGAACACTGATTACATTCACTACTGCCCTCTGGACTCTCTTTCCAGGCTCCTGCTTTATTTAAGGGGTAGTGTTGGAGAGGAAAAAAAAAAAAAGAAAACAAAAATTAAAAAAGACATGCCCACATATTTCCAAGAATGGACCTTTGGATTTTTTTCTACAGATCCTAAGTCAACACCATGTTTTCACTGGATTATTTTCTCTGTATTTCTCTTCTATTACTCTTTTGTCCCTTCCCAAAGAGGTTCATGGTAATTCCTGTCTTTTCACAATGCACTAGCCTCTACTGTGAGGGTCTGACAAGGCCCTGCTCCTTTAAGTAAAGGTGGACTTACTCATGACTTCACAGTGCCTCACATAGGGCAGTGGACAAAACAAGGGTTTGTCAGCCCAAGCTTAAATAAAAGCAAAGCAGCCCAAAAAGACTGCTGTGCTGTCTGAATGTGTATCCTGTTATTGAGAAATTTGCTTTATCACCAGGTAAGATTTAAGGATAAAAGAATACATTCACTTAAAAACATTAATTTTCAAAAATGAAAGCAAGTTGTAAAAAGATAGAACAATGTTATTAAGATCATCCCTAACTGAAGAATCCTGTTATGACTTCAGCATAGTTTACTTCAGACTCTATTCCTCTAGATGAGTCAGAAGTGAAAGTGTTTGCAAGATGGGCACTTCCAGGAAAGTTGCTTTGCTATGCATTGTTTATACCAAAATAGAGTGTTATCATTGCTGTAAATTCTCTTTTTTTGACATCTGAATCATGCCATGAAATTAATAGACTTCAACAGTAATTGTACCAGAGTCAAATGCCTTGTAATGCTTTAAAACCTTCATGCATTTGGAAATGTCTTCACAGTCAAATCAGGGCCATTTATTTCCTGAACCGTCAACATTACTAAAAGCAAAGAAGAACAAAAGGATGAGTCAATGTACATTTACTTGTACTGTGTCCGTTTCTATTTCTACTGCTACCATAAACAAGTCTGCAATGGAACATGCTGGATTAGTTAAGCCAGCATGAACCCAGTATCTGGAGCATGCCAGGGAGGAAACAGGGCAACTGAGCCACAGAAGGTAGATGAAGGGGTGGAAGAGGGAGCAGGGAGCAGTAACAGAACTGGGACACGGAGCAACTAGGGCCAGTGATTGTAAGGGAAGGAAGGTTGAGATCCACCTTTGATGATATTGTGAGAAACAGAGGAGCAGCACAAACTAGCATCCATACCATGCGGTTTATTCCCTGCAGACAGTTGTAATGAAATGCCACACTATATATCTTATTAGTGTCCAATGGAATCGCATTGTTGCCCCTATAACATTCCGTCTGTGTAACATGTATCCCCTTCAAGCTGGACTCAGTTTAGAAGCTTTCGGTGCATTTGGGGAAAAAGAGCAACAGCAGGATGGGCTTAGCAAAAAGCTGTTCACTGCACCACTTGAAAGTGCTTGCAGAATTGCTGTCCAGATTTCCAACACAAAATGGAAACATTTTCATTTTTATCCTTCGTCAACATTTTCTGAGTTACCTTGGACTCATCGTCAGACAATATTCAGAAGTCAGCTCCACCTCCAGCTTTGCCAAAGTGAATCCAGTTCCTGCTGCTGCAAAGAAGTGGTATGGAGCAGTTTCTGTTGCCTGTGTCATGCAGAAGCACTGAGCTGGTCCCAATCCATACTATTTGCCAGGGAAACAAGCACTCAAGGCTGCTAGTAAGCATTTGGATATGTGGATAGGAGCCAGCCAAAAGGGCCCTGCAGTAGGAGGGGCCATGCACAGTAGGATCAAGCTGGCCACAAAATGGGGCAAAACAGCATCTGGAGAACATCAAGGAGAGGACAGTTAGGAATTACCTCCACATGAACTTGAAACCATATTCATTCAAGGTGTAGTTAATGTTTTCCCAGTAGGACTTGTTAGTATTGGCACCATGTAAAATGCAGTGGAATAAAGGCATAAAGTCATGCTGTACCTGGCTGCAAGGAACTTCCAGGAAGATGAACATTTAGTACCTTGAATATATAAATACCTTTCTTATATAACAAGATTTGAGTTATGTTTCTTAAAGCCTTGGTGAAAAAAATCGATCACAGCTCAGTCTCTCAGTGAATATTGTTGCAGAAACAAAATTACTTTCTTATATGACTGCCGTGCATAAGCCCTTCACCCCTTTTGTTCTCAGTACAGCAATCAGCAAGAATGGCTGATTTCAAGCCTTAACTTCCGCTCTGAGGAGATCAGGGATACTGCTGAAATCCAACAGTCTTTTCCCAAGCACAAGCCCTTTACCAGGCTCCCTCTGCAGCAGGTGACACTAACACTTTTCCATATATTTGTTCTGAAAGAAATGTTTTTGTTTCACAGACTATTCACTGACATATAGCTCCCACAGCTAATCTTAAAGTGCTTTCTAATACCATAAACTATACATGTTACAAAGATTAGAGCTGAACAAATATTTCACTATAAATCATTTGTTCAATAAATTTCATATTTCTCTTTTATCTATTTGTGAACTGTCTGCAAACTGCAAGCCAAATTCCCAAATTCATTCATTAGTCAAAATTGCCCATGAATTTCTCCTGCAGATAGTTTTTACCCTGCAGGCCATTCATGGACAGTTTGTTATGAATAGCCTCAATTCAATGCTTGGTTAGTTTAGCTGCAGCAGTCATGTGGATGCGTCTCTGTTCTGAATGAAAATTCATTTTCAAATATGAACCAGTATTCACAGTGAATTTCTCCCCCTGTTCACTTAGCCCTGGGAGGAATCAGCCTAATCCATATAACAGGGAGGGTTAAGCTGTCCACATCAGCGCAATGGACCTGGAAAGGAGCAGAGCGATGTCCAGTTGAAACTGTTCTGCATAAAGGCAGGATGGGAATACTTCACTGTACAGTTGTGAAGTGTCAGAGCTGATGTCCTCACTCTTTCCTGAAGAGTGACCACCAGACATAATTAGGACGATGGCCACATCTACAGTGCAGCATCACTTTATGTAGCACAAGGATGTATGTTCTCCTGTTACTCAAGAAAGCTGGATGCTTTCTCCTTTGCATTCTCATAATGAAGTAACATGGGTGAGTTCTGAGTTACATCCAGACCTAGTTTCCTCTTGCCAATCTGCTTTCCAGTGGGTTAGTCCATAAAGCATGTTTCCAGGGTGTTTGTAAGCATCCTTCACCTCTCTGGAGAAGAAAGTAACGTGTTACAAACAGTAGCTTGAAGTTTGAGCTACCACTGAAGAAGTTTGCAGGCTTCTCCTGTCCTGTTATCTGTCTCCAGCAGATGTTCTTCTCATCAAATCACAGTGTTGCAGAGTGCTGATGGCAGTTCTGACAAATTCAGCTCCTACTCACACAGGAGCTCTAAACAGCCACCCAGCTGCACCTGCTGGTCCTGTTTCTTCATCATCAGCATGCCAAGGCAGCAACACCCTAAAAATCTCAGACAGTTAATGACAGGGATTATGTGTGTCTCTCAGTACCACTTGTTTGCCCTTCGGAAGAGATTTCGCAGGCTGATAAAACATTGTGAGACTTCTTTTCTTATTTCTGAGGTTTGAATTTCTCTATGTGGCTATTTTCATAATAGAGAAGCAAATCCAGAGGCCTTTTCAGCTGAGATTTCAGATAAATAGATCGACAGCTAGAAGAGAATAGCAAATGTCTGCAGCTGGAGAAAATGTTAACTTTAGGTTGAGAAACTCAAAGCCAGAAGAAATAAAACAAGGTAATATGGAGAAGGAGGGAAAAAATAGCCAAACCCAGAAAACAAATGCCAAACCTGAAAGCTTTTCATTTTGTGATAGAAAATGTTTGTGTTCTTTCCCATGAAAGGCACACCTTTGCTGTGAAAATATTGCATGAAAATTTCATATGATCTTTTTACCATCTTTCCTTTTTTTGCCAAACAGTTTCAAAGGTCTACTGCAGGCTGAATAAGTTATAAACATTTTCATCTTCCATTTGAAAGATATTTGCATTCATTGTGCAAGAAAAGCCCTAATGCAGACCCCCCAGAAAGCACACACAAAAAAACCCCATATCTAGACCTGCATTACCTTGAGCTTTGACCACGAAACACATTGAGCCTCAGTCTATCCAAGACGCTACTGCTATTACCCTCTCCAACACCTTTTGTTCAAAAGGCCTCCACACCTATCCTTCACCAGTTCTCTTTCCCCTTTGGAGTCCATTTGAAGCATTTTGCCCTTAACAACCTATCTTCCACCCACTTCCCTGCACCTGTGTCTTTGCTCAGCTTTCTAGTAGCACCTTTGCTGAAGCCTTTTGAGTAGACAGTCTCTCACCTCTTCCAAAGGGGTCCTGTGACCAAAGATGCATCTCTGATCCCTTCTGTGAAGCTGTTCTTGCCATTCTACAAGTCTCTCCCTCGACGAGATTTGACTTTCCAAGGTCTTCCCTCAGACACCTACAAGCATTCCTCTGCTCTTCTAAGTACACAGATGTTACTGAATAGGAAACTACAAAGGCACATGTGAAATGTGCCCTCTCACTCTTCTTACTGTCAGTCTTCTTGCATCCTTCAGAAGAGCAGACTCTAAACTCCTTGGAACAACTGCCATGGCCTTTTTCTATCTTTAAAAGTTCCTACCACTTTTATCATGATAAGAAACAAACAAAAAGTCCAACAAACAAACAAAAAAAATAAGCAGTACTTCACCTAGAATGAAAATTAGATGCCGCTTTGTATTGCAGCAGCAGCTGTTAAACAGTGAACAGCAAAGCTGCATCTCAGCAGGGAAGAACGAGAGGGAAAAGCCTGTAGCTGGTTAAAACTACTTTGGTAGGAATTTATGGAGGTAAATATTTTACCTTTATAACTGTAAAATTTCATCAGATTCATGGGGTTTACTTGCTGGGACACCGTGATACCCGCCCGGGTCATAACTGTGAGTCTTATCAAAAACAAACAAACCAAACTAATCTGCAAACAAAACACATGACATTTTTTAATAACTCGGAAGAAATTGTGCATTCCTTCAAAATCCTGCTGCTTCCCTCTCTGTGCACTGCCTGCTGCCACCCCAGCCTTGGAGCAGCTCAGCACAGCCCTATCTAGGCAAACACAGCCTTATCTAGGCAAGCCCTTCTCTCTATCAAAGCAAGAGAGTGGTGGATCCCAGCTGGAAGTGCACCTGCTACTCAGACTCCTTCACCCCTCCCCACATTTTTCCTCTCTGACATTGGCCTTGGAAGACAGGAAAGTTGCACCCAAGGGTGCCAGTCCTTCCTACGCAGCAAATGAATGATTACAAAGGTATTGTACTAGAAGGTGAAGGTAAAAAAGTGCATTGCTGGCACCTCTCTTATTTGATTTTATTTTTCCCCTCCAACCCTTTCCTTCAGAGCTATGTGAAACGATAAGAGTAGGGGAGAGATTTCGCTTAAATTAGGTTTACAAATAGCCCAGTGAATAGGGAAATGAGATGCATATGCTGCATGTTAAAGTGTCACCGCCACGCAGCCCGATGCGACCGGAGTTTGGAAGGCAGCCGGGGCCCCGGAGATCAGGTGCAGCGCTCTGTCAGTCAGGAGGACGCCAGAAGGTTTCTGGAGCGGGGCTGCGAAGCGCTGGGTGCTGCTGCCCCCCGACGGTCCGTCCCCGCAAGCGGCGCTTTGTCCCGGCTCCGGCGGCTCAGACCGGGCTGAGAGCGGCTCCTCTGCCCTCAGCGCCGGGGGCCGAGAGGCACAGCGGCCAGGCCAGGGAACCGCGGGGCAGCAGAGGTGAACCCGAGAGAAATCGTCGTTTTCAATCGGTTTGAATGCAGTCATGGTCTATTAAAAATGACAACGCGGTGCTCTCCATTTATTCCCTGTCACTGAGATTTATTTTCTGTCTAAAAATTTTATTTTTTTTTTTCTTAACTCCCAAACTTCACCTGGCAGCTGAACATCAAGATCTGGTTTTGATACCTTGCAGTAAGGATATGTGTTGATGGTTGAAGCTGCTACCTTGGCAGCCTCGGAGACCAAAGCTCTCTATCCACAAGGTATTCACACAGCACAGTCTGACTACATAGTATCATGGTTAGCTTCTTTCAAACACTGGCTCTTGCCCACTCAGCTCACACTCTCTGTGTAGCAAAAAAGACACTGTACAAGCTCACAAGGACAACTAGTCTCCTCATCCTGCCTGGCCTACTTGGTAAGCCTGCTGGCAGGGGGGGTCAGGCTGTTTTCATTACTCCTTTTATTTACTATCCTTGATGAACTACAGCTGACATGAAGGCCATTTATATCTCATGTGCATCCCTTTAGAAGGGGGAAAGTTTGGATGTAGTGTTCATCATTTGGGGCTTGCTATCAGCATTTGGTCAAGGGATGTGGTTCTGCCTCTGCTCTTCTGAGATCACACTTGGACTAGTGCATCCAGCTTTGGGACCCCCAACATAAGAAGGATGTGGACCTGTTGGAGCAAGCCCAGGGGAGGGCCACAAAGATGATCAGAGGACTGGAACACCTCTGCTATGAAGGCAGGCTGAAAGAATTAGGGTTGTTCAGCCTGGAGAAGAGAAAGCTCCAGGGAGATCTTACAGCAGCCTTCCAGTACTTAAAGGCATCTACAGGAAAGACGGAGAGGGTCTTTTTACAAGGGCATGATAAATCAAGGGGGAATGGCTTTAAACTAAAAGAGGGTAGAATCAAATTAGGAAGAAATTCTTCGCTATGAGGGTAGTGAGACACTAAAACAGATAGCCCAGAGAAGTTGTGGATAATCCATCCCTGACAGTGTTCAAGGCTAAGGTGGATGGGGCTTTGAGCAACCTAGTCTAGTGGAAGGCATTCTTGCCTGTGGCAGGGGAGTTGGAACTAGATGATCTTCAAGGTCCCTTCCAACCCAAACCATTAAATGATTCTTTGATTCATACAGAAGCTCTGCACCTTGGAGGCAGGTCAAACCCCAAGAGATAAGCCTATTACATAGGCACCACTTTCACTACAAGGTGTGCTACCATTGCCATTGAATTACAGACATATGGACAAGACTAAGCTGTCCTCTTCAGAGATGGTAGAACAAGATAATTGGGTTCTGGTGAAATCAGTGGACTCACCATCCTTATAATCTGACAGCCAGCCCCCTGAGTTCCCTCCAGAGACTCACACTGGACCTCAACATGAAACCGGGAACATGGGGAGAGATGGTAGTAATGGGTAGGAGACAGAAGATGGATGAACAGAGGAAGGATGGATGAGGTAAAGCCCACAGAGTTGAAAGCCAGAGTGAGGAAAAGGAAACTGGACAAGAGGCTTCAGCCACATGGACTAGAAGGGACAGGGCTAAAGATGGTAGGAAAAGGGCTAAAGATGGTGGGGGACAGGTTAAAAAATGGGGGAGGGTTTGGAAGAGGAGGAATAGACTCCACGGAAAGGGAACATAAATATCAGCAGTAGGAGAGGCAGAGCAAAGTAGAGCAGCAAAGGCGGGGGACAAGAGAAAACTTCCTCTCTAAAGCAAACACCAAGAGAGGAAATAGAGAGGATAAATAGATGGAAGGGGGGAAGAGATGGAGAAAAGCAGAGAGGTCTGAGAGCAGGAGGCTAAGGGAGTAGGACATCGTGCCTTTGGGACTTGGCTTGAAAAGACAGCTGTCTTGGGAATGAAGCATATGAGGAGGGACAGCATAGACGAAGATGCAGCTGCCCTTGTCTGTGCTGTGGCTGTCACTGTGCAAAGGCACTGTATTCACTGTGAGGGCTCCCAACAGCTGTTTTCACCAGCTCACCTCTGAACACACTCCACAACTGCAAATAACCAACATGCTGGAAAGCTGCAGCCACCCTGTCAAGAACAGCCCAGACAACAGAGCTGATGCTTCTACCTGGTACACTGAAAGAAAGCTGTACCACCAGTGCAGCATTGACAAAGTCTTCACACCAGTTTACAGAGAAGACTCTTTTTTGTGTCATTCCATAGAGCAGCAATGCTCCTTCAGTCAGTGGGCAAGTCTTAAAACCCACCTGTTGCTTTCCAAACCCATTGATTGGATGATGTGTATTTCGAGGTCATGGCAACCAAAGCTCTCTGTTTTCTATAGGGAGCACCAGAAACATGAAACCCGAAGCTTTTCTTTTTCTCCAATTAGCAAAAAAGGTTTATCTTTCTATTCAGGATTGAGGAGGGCTATGGGGTTAGCTGGGAGCCATACCTGGGAGCGATAAGACTGCTAGCCAGGTGTACACTAACCACATCTCTGCCTGTGGAGGTAATACACTCTCCTGTGCTTAGGGAAGCACTCCTCTGGGACTGAGCTTGCTTGATAAAACCAGCCCCCCTTTCCTGTCCCCTGGATGAAGCCACCAGGTTTGCGCGGGTTACTGAAACTGAATTAAATCTCTTCTTGCTTCCTGTAAGAGCAACTTTGAATGTGGCTGGTAACCTACTTTAAAGAGCTGCAATGCCAACAGAGAGGAGGTGAACAAATTAGTTCAGTTCCTTGAAAATATAGGCTAGGACTAAGGAAAAGCCTAGTCTCTGGATACAAGTTAATGAGAAGTACAGGATTCTGTATATTCCTATGTAAGGTCTCTGCAGCATCTGGCAAAGTTAACACTCAGGGCTGGCAATGTGCGTATGGAGAAATACATAGGTTATCCTTAAAATATAAAACTCTTACAAGGCAGTCAGTCAAAACCAATGCTGGAAGCATTCCCTTTTATACCTGTGCCTAGTGAGACTGTGGACTCTCTTAGCAGAGATCTTTAAGAGTAAGGTAACCATCTTTCAGCAAGGGATTAAATATAGTTGGACTTCTTAGGTCAGACCCGGTGGGGGTTGTGTGTGCACATACGCATGTGTATGGGTGTGTAGATTAGATAGGGTTTTTTAAAGTCATCCTCAAGCCTGTTCTTTATGATTATATCAATTTTCCAGGTGGGGAGCAAAAGTCTCAGTGAAACTAAAGCTAATATTTTCACTCTCAGGCTCCTACGTTCAGATTAACCATTAGGTCTGTCTCTGACATGCACTCCAAGCATCCAGCTGTGGCCCCCCAGGATAGGTGTCTACTTACCTCAGGTAATGCAGCAAGTCAATGACAAGATGAGAGTGAAACCCAGGTCTGACTACGACCCCAGCAGCACGTTTGCTGCATCACGAGCACCTGGTGTATTTGTCTTCATTTAATGTGCTATTTTTTCTATCCTCTTGAGTAATTTCCTTCTCTTAAAGGATATAAATCACATACCTACAAAGTAAAGAATTATTTAAAGAACATTTATATTTAAGCTCAAAAAGGAGTTTGAATTTAACTCCCTAGTGACTGAGATGTGACTGGTTGTTGAATATAACTTGGCTCCATTACATGAAGATGTTTTATGGCTTCAATACCAGCTGGCCTGTAAACCAGTGTTCCATACACTGGGGTGCTACTGTGGATGAATACCCTTGCTGCAAGTTAACTTAATACTGCCTTCATTCATTTCCCCTAAATCAAACTAAGCTGCTCTCAGCCCCAAATGCACACGTCAGGCTTTGCCCCAACTTAATCAGTTTAACAGCTCCATTTCATTGTGTGCCACTCTCAGGTGGAGACAAGGTAACAGAGGTTTCTTTTTACTTCTCTAAGTCACACCACAATTTCATTTTGTCCCTGATCTTATTGCTGACAAAGACTGGGGGAGGAAATGCAGGAGTGGAGCCATTCCCAATGGAATAGCATTGACTTCAATAGTATTGACAGTAGCAAGTGTTAAAGGTAATCTGTTAGTGGGAAAAGGAATACTCTTCCTGCTTATTAAGTACAGCTTAGCAGCAGAAATACCACCATAAGTTTTAAAGGAATAATGAAAAAGACATGAAACAAATTAATACATTGGGAAGAATCATAGTGACCATGTTCTTATTCTCTCACACTACTACCTTGTGCAGCAGTTGCATTTGTGCTTCACTCTAACAAGCAATGGATTTGCTCTGAATAACACAAGTCTAATGCTGAGATTTCTGTTTATGAGAATTGAAATATGATGCAAAGGTGCATGGCCATTACATGTACAAGACAGACAGTCACTGATAACTTCCAAAATCCTTTGGAAAAGAAAAGAAAACATAAATCTACAGTCCAAGAATCCTTTGTGGCCAACAAAAGTAATTTAAAACTTGCAGAGACTGATTTGATCAATTTTAATGCAGACCTCAAACTCCCTGCTCAGAAATATGACACAGCCGTCAGGCACGGCAGCTCCTTTCCAGCCAGAGGACAAGGAACTTCATGTCACTTGAAAGAAAGGTTGGACATACTATGTATCTGGTGTGTGCTGGGGAGAGATGGAGCCACAAAATTTATATCAAAACTCAGCTGAAAGGCTACCAGAAAAGCCCCATGGGCTGTATGTTCTTGATTTGACTGACAGGAATAGAAATGAGGGCATGACATGGAAATCCTGATTATGAGCTGCAACTCAAAAGTAAACAGTATTTGTTGAGTAGCTGAACTTTGAACTGTGATTTGGACCACTTCATACACCATCTTTAGTAAACACAAATCTGGAACCAAGCTCTGATTTGTGATATCCCAGGAGTCCACTTCCTGGGGCTGGAGATGGTTCTTTGAAAAGTGAAAATCTTTGGAATCTTAGTCACATCCAAAATCTATTAGGGTCATGTTTCCTATTTCCCATCAACATGTAGCTGAAAAGAAAATCAAACTTGGGAGGTTTGCATTTAATCACCTTGCTTTTTGAACCAAAGCCTTGCCAGACTTGCATGAGCAAGTACTTTGCTCTCGTATCTGACCCCAAATTCTGCATGACCTTGATGTTGCAACTAATCTGGGCCCATTAATGAGCATGGACATGGTTGCTGGTTTCACAAGGTCAGTGCAGCCTTGAATCCTCAGAGCTGGCTGGCAGGCACATGGTTAGTTTGCAGTGGCTTTTCCACTGGGTGCTCTTCTAAGCTATGAAGCACTGCCCTGACGTGGAGGAGCTAGAAAACTCAGCCAGGCAGCTCCTGTCAGCCTCATAGGGCAGTAGAACAAATTTAAGTCAGTTGTGAGCCCATAAGAAGTCAGTTGAACTGATGGATACAGTTAAATAAGGAGGCAGCAGCTCTTTACACAATTTTTGTCCTATCTGTTCCCTAGCATTGCCCATGTCCCAGCCTATTCCCCATTCCCCCTGCTTTTGAACCACAGACCACCACAACAAGAGGAGGAGCAGGGAAGCTAAAGGCAAGCTGTGGTTAAAACCATTTGCTTCTGGGACACAGACAAAGTACTCAAGCCTCTTCACCACGTCATAGCAGATACAACATTACTGAGGGCAGGTCCTAAGTAACAATCATAGGAGATAAAAAGGAAGAGGTGATTATACTCAAGAGGCAGAGAACTTTGTTCTTGCAGAACCACAAGGGAAAAAAAAACAACCTACGAGCTAGTAAGGAGGTGCAGCCTGGTGCAGATTAACTGAACAACTGAACGGGAGTCAATGTAGTTCTTCATCCCTCCAGAGGATGTCATCATAGAGCCACCAAAAAGGGCGATCTTTGTGACCCAAATCTGGCAGGAGAGTGAGTTAAATGACTAATGTGTAGCCGCTCTTCGGACAATAGCCCCAAACCTCTCTGCTTACTTTACCAGACGTAACCATTTTTCTCTAGCCAGTGTGGAACTGGTGGAAGGATAGGAGGAGCGGCGAAACCCACCGTAATTTGGGAGATATGCAACAGGCTAGCCTGGAAAACAAACGGAATGTGTGCTCTATGTGACTTCACTGAGCAAAGGTATGGGGCTTTCACGTGATTTACTACCCTGCTTTCAACCTGTTTCAGTGTCCCTGAGCATGGATGGGCATGTGATGCATGCATTCACACACAAGGAAGGTGAGGAAACAAAACTATGGGCATGGAGATTATGTTTCTGTCACAAAAAGGTAGTCTTTGATTTTGCACATATTTGTCCCTACAGCAAACCACAGCCAAAAGAAAGAAGGACTGATGACATTCATGGCACATTTCTGCAATAGTTTCTATCCCTAATGAGACAACTTTGAGAGTCTAAAGTCACACTGGCTTTTCTGCTAATTCTATCCACTGCCACCTTTGGTCCTTCATGCGGGTCACAGGTGCATACATGCCTTTGCCACAAGGCTCAGTCCAAGAAGAAAGGAGAGAATCCCAAATAGAAAGGCTGCACCAGTGATGCTGAGCACTAAAGAAGAGTCTCTTGGCTACCATGCAACCTTAGAAACTGCCACAACTTAAAGAAACTGCTACTGCAACCCAAATCACACACCTTTTCCCCATCTCAGGTGTCCACACGGACAACAACCTGGTGATTGCTTGCCAAAGGATCTTGAAATCTTTCAAGAAAAATAGCTACCTGAGAGAAACTCTGCAGATTATTGGTAGTATCCAGGAAGACAGACTGTGCAGATCAGCCCTTGTACCAAACACACTAGGTTTAGATACAAGCAAGGTAAACTACAGAGCCTCTGGGCTTTACTGTATTAGGTCAGTGTTTCTCTTTGTGCAGGCGCCACATCAGTTTTCCCATTAAAGTGTATCAATTAAGTCATCATTAAGTGCATCATTACAATTAAGTATATCACTAAAGTCATCATCCCTTCCCAAGTATGATTTAATAAGGCCAAATCCAGGACCTGACCCAGACTGCATCCGGTCCTAAAGAATCACTTGCCAGCCAGCCATGTAAGCTGCATCTTAATCTCTCTTCTTTGCTGCTATTTCTTTCGAGGGGGTGGGTTGGTTTTTTTTTTGCTTGTTTTTTACATGGATAGATTAAATTTTCTGCCAACCCTCTTTCTCATTCAAACATGTTACAGAGGAAGTGGGAGGAAGGAGGAAATCCGGAACAAACAACAAGCAGAAAATGGCATTAGAAGGCTTAGTGAAGAGTCTGATCCTTAGCCATGCACACGGCCCCATCCCTGCACATCAGCAGTGCTCTCTACCACAGGGAAAGGAAAAGTGCTTTTTTATCTGTCCTTGTCTATGGAAACACATCAAAGAAAATATGCCAGAGCCCCAGAGTTGGGAAGTCCCAGGGCTACCAAGTTTCTCCTCCTAAAAAAACTGCATTCACCAATCCATGCCTGAAGTTCTTGCCACATACTATCTCCCACTCCCCTCCATGGCTGCATAGGTGATCTAAGGAAACCTTTCTCTGCACTGCCCACCAGCTGACAAGAGCTCTGAGCTAGTACTAAACCTCAGGAAATGCCTTGCATGTGCACTCCCTTCCACAGGAGCTCATAGACCTGGTGATTCTCAGTAACTCCCTGCAGGCACTTGCATTGCACAGAGGCAGACACGGAAGAATGCAGTGTGGAAAAAAAGAGCCATGGCCTCTCATTTTCCTTGCTTTCAAGGCTTGCTTTGTCCCTGATGTTCACCTGCTCACCAGCCAAGGAGAGACAGCTCAGTGAGTTCAATGACATTGCATTCTTTATGTCAACACCCATATTCCTGATCCTCTTCAGCACATCTCGCCTTTCTTGTGGCAAGAGCAGAACTGTAACAAGGGCACAGTGAGGGAACCCCGGCTTTGCTGGCATCAGGAGAACAAGCTGCAGGCAACATGGCCAGCAGCACTTGGAAAAAGCACAGGGAGAAGATCGAGATACCTGACAACAGCTCTGCTCCAGGCCTCCCTTTAACAGGGGCCATATATTAGTTATGAGTTAATGTGAGGGCCTGCTGGGTTTGCTCAGAAGTGAACTTGTGAAAGGCATGTGCTTCCTCAGTTTTTCCTGTCGTGGAAATGTTCAAGACCCTCATAAGAAAGTCTGCTAAACCGTTTTGGGTTCACTTGGTGTTGGCAGACACACACACAGGCTCATCCACTTGCTCACAAAGCAGTGGTGCCATGGCTGGGAAGATCTTGGTTGGAGTGAAGACACAGAAAGGCACTTGCATGCCTTAAGTAGATGAGACTGGGATGCAAAATGTTGCTTCTAAGAAAAATCCAGTAACCTGCAAAAACTTACCAATGCACTTGATGAAACCCTGATTTATCCTGAACATTCCTCCAGTATAAAAAACATTTATTTGATTTCCTCTGCCCAGTTCCAAATTGTTCACCCAGTTACCTCGGACCTCGGTGTTGTCTGAGGTACCCTGATTTGAGGTACTCCTCATGAGTGCCTAAACCACAATGTAAGGAGGATTGATCCCCTGAGCATTCCCTGTCCTCATGGGGAAACCAGGCAGTCTTGGACAGGACACCATCTGTTAAACTGGCTTCTGCTGGAAACTCATCTGTGTTCCAGCAAGACTGTGTTGAAGTGCATGCATCTGACTAATTTTATTTTTTTTTAGTTCAGATGAATCAGCAGATTCAAGTCCAAAAGCTGTGTAAGTTAAAAAAAACTTCTAGCAGTTTACAGACTACATTTCCCAAATATTTTAAATTGATCTCTCCTCTACAACAACCTCTAAAAAGACGTCCACTTCTAAAGTGTGAAGCATCCTCTCATAATTATTTCTGTCTCAGCACTCAAATGCACAGTTAACCCTTGTGTTAAAACAAGTTCCCCTCTCATATTCTTTGGTGGAAGTTGGTATAACTGACAGGTACCAGCATTTGAAGTAACATCCATGGCACCCACTGATGTGGACAACTTCTACTACACAGATGGGGTTGAAGTCTGTCAACAAGCTCAAGCATTTCAGTAGTGACTTCCACTTACAGCTGTAATAGCTTGAACCTTTGTTTGATTTTTAATGATAAATTAAAACTCTGGAGCAATACTAAGTTATCTGACTGGTATTATTTTTTTGCTAGATATTTGTATTGCAGCAATGCCTCACTAGGTACAACTTACAGATTAAAACTCCAGCATATAAGGTGCTGCACAAACCTAGTAAACTATCCTGCATCTTAGGAAATTCTGCTATAGATCAACAGAGACATGCAGAAGAATGATATAAAGGGCAAACCAGTGGCAAGGTATAGCAGAATACTGACAGTGCTATCATGGGAATAAAATATAAAGATGCTATTAATGTCACATCAAGATTGCACAATCAAAAGATGAACAATGGTAACACTAAGATTCCTATGACAACTTTCTGAAAATGGCAATGCAGTCTTCTTATTTACAGTAAGGTCCATAGCTGAAAACACATTTACAAGAGTATTTTAAAGTAGATGTTGAAAAATGAGAACATGATGCATGTGCAGCAGGGCTGAATTACCATTGCTGTTGGATCTGTAAGTTTCTTGTTTTAATAATCACTCTCTGATTACCTGGGGGATTTTAGAGAAGAAGTAGGGAAAATGAGAAGAAAGAAAATGCTAAATATTTGGCAAAACATCAGGTTGCCCTAACTAATAATAACCTTCTGGTAGCAGCTGTTGATACAGACTAAGAAGCGTGTGCTTCCCAGTCCCCTTATGCCCTGGAAGTGTGAATGCTCAGACACTGAAATCTCCTGTGCTCTGTCTATGGGGATCAGCACTTCTGTTAAATTCCTGACGGTTCCCCCCATCAAACTTATCCAAAAGCCCAAGAAAGTCAGTGATTGCCTTAGATTTTGAATCTGGTATGGACATGCCATTTTTTAGATTGGAAAATCAATATATGAGCAAAAGTTAGCCATTTAAAAAAAAATTTCTGACATCACTCAAAGCAGCAAAGGGTCTCCTCTGCCAAATGACAGAAAATAAAACTTACCTTTGTCTAGAGAAGTAGAGATCTTCCATGCCTGGGAAATTGTACCTTCAAGGGCAATGTGTCAGACTATTATGAATGAGTAAAACAAGTCTGTAGTACCTGGGCTCACTACCAAACTGGCTGGCCCAATAGCATGCAGCTCTTAGTTGCATGGTCACTGCTTACTGCCAGTCAAATCAAGGATGAGTATTAACAGCCAAATTCGTTGTAGTTACAAAATTAGATAGGGGGAGGAAAAAAGCAGCAGCAGGCAGTCAGAAGTCCTTTTTTTATATGAATAAAGTTTTATTGAATTTTATACAATTAGAAAGAACAAAGAAAGAGGAGCAACCAGTCTTATGGAGGGTAGGAACCAGAAGAGCTTTCCCAGTAGAGGAGGGCGCCTGCTGAGGGCAGTGTTCCTGTAAATGTCACACAGGGGTTGTTACAAAAGCAGAGAGAATGTGTCTGAGCTTTTCTTTGTTGTTTTTTCTCCCCTCCCACATTAGGGTTTCTAAAGCCACTCTTCTTCCCCCGTCAATCTTACCACCCAGCAGCAAAGTGAGCAGATAGGCAGGAAAGAGGACTGCTCCAGTGAAATGTGTGTGCACACACAGAGCAACTACTGCCAGCCTGCACCACTGCAGGGGTTTGCACCCATTCCACCCATTCTGGATGGAGTTGTGTAGAGGGGGAAGGAAGGGAAGTTGGATTTCTCTCTCTTTCTTTTTTTTTTTTTTTTTTTTTTTTTTTTTTTTTTTTTTTTTTTTAAGCAAAGAAGGCACAAAATCTCAGCCAAGTTTCAAACCTAGTGCTGCTTGGGAGCTCCCAGCCTCCCAAAAAGCCAGTGTGTCCATATGGGAACCCAGCCCTCACCTCTTCCTCCTCTTCCTCAGAGTCTGTGCTTTCATTTGAAAGGTACTGCTCAGGTAGAAGGCCCTGCCCAAGGTTTGTGCACTGCTAGGGAAAGTAAAGCCGTGCCAGGACAAGGAAAGTGGGGATGAGGAAGAATCTGTTGGCTTAAACAGATCCTTTTTCCAATATGAGAACTATTGAAAGTCACCTGTGATTCCCCACATTGCTTTTCCAAGAACAGACCTGTGAGGGCTCTGGTGCTTTTGGAGGTGATCATTGCTTTTTCCTGTGCAAAGGTTGGTGTTATGTGGGAGGGCCAAGACATCCATACAAACATGGCCTCTTTGAGCCAGTGCTCTCTAGCAGGCAAAATCCCAGCCCTGAGTCCAGCCCTCCAAATGGCGTCAGATTCCTTCAGAGGTTTCAACTCTTGGCTTTGATTAAGGCTATTTAGTTGCAATAGAAAAAAGTAGAGATGCCAGCTACAACCACCTGCCTGACTGCAAGGAGATGGCAGAGCCACAGGCAGATGCCACCAGTACCAAGTTCCGGGACACTGAGGGAAGAAGGAGAGACAGAGATATAGCATGTGGGCCTCCATTAAGCCTCTGCTTTCTAAAGAAAGGTATTTGCATACAAATCCTGCCAGCCTGTCTGTGCACATGGGAGAGCAGAAATGAATTCTCTGATGCCTCTGAAGGCCTCAAGACTGCCACGTGCCCTCCCTGCTGGCCAGCCCTGGATACCCTGATGAGCAAAACCCACCAGGCAAACATCAAAACTGGGGTTTGAAGTCACTTGTCCTAAACCAGAGCAGCCCAGGGGAGTGGATGCCTCATGAACCTGCTTGGTGGTCTACCACACCACCTGGCTCCTCTCTGCCTCCTGAATAACCCCAGCAACACCCCAAGAAAAGAAAAAAAAAAGAGATGCAAGCCCTATAGCAGCAGCAGCAGTGACACACGGAGTGTCTCAAGGAAAGATGCTCACATGGCTTCATCCTCCACAGCTATAAATAGGGCTCTGGTGGCATCCCAACCTAATGCAGGAAAAACACCCAGCCTGAGAAGGACCTGCATGTATCTGTGTGTGTGTCTGTGTGTGTGTCTGTGTCTGTCTGCGTGTATATTGAGGTGGGAGAAGAACTGCAAAAAATAAAGACAAATTCTCCCCAGTCCACGCCCTCACCCAACCATCCTCTTGGCCAGGCTGGTGGCTGTGCCTTCATCTCGCTCCTCCAGCCTGTCTCCCATGCCCCCTCAAATCGGGCCCCAGTGCACTATTCTCCCTAATCTGACAGGCAGAGCCAGGGCCATGGAGTGGGAGCTGGGGCTGCTCAGCCTTCCCTGCCCTAACGCAGGCTGTCGTCCTCTTGGAAAAAAAATAGCAATAACAACAGAAAAAAATTAATATATATATATATATCTCCCCAAACCTCCCTAAAAGACCCAAATGGATGGAATCAGTCCCCAACAAAACCAAGAGGAAATAAAAGCAAAAGTTCCCTCCAAGGTCAGGTCCAGGTACATATCCCAGCTGGGGCCCAGCAGCCAGGGAACATGTCCTGACCTCTCTGCTCCTCTGGCCTTGGCACATCTGTGGTGTCCATCAGCAGGAGGAGCTCCAACAGCTGTGGGGAAAGCGGCTTGGACAGGGCTGTCCCACCAGCTGGCAGTGGCCTCAAGCAGGGAGGACAGGGTGGAGAGGTTAAGTGTGTGCCTCCCTTCTGCCTCACTGCCTTTCAGGAAGGAGTAGGGTCTCTTCACCCCACCAGGTATGAGAGGCTCCTTGCTCAGCTCTCAGCAGCTGACACGGTCCTACACAAGGGAGCCAGCCCGGCTCTGGGCGGGCACCATGACGGGAACAGCCCCGATCCGCTCCAGCGTGGCCTGACTGACTGCATAGGAACGGGTGTGTGGCAGCCGTGGCTTCCTGCTGACTGAACCATTGCTCCGGATCACCTCCTGAGGGGACGGCGCCGTGCTGGCCGTCACCACCAGTGTCTTAGGAGGAGCCGGGGATGGGTGGCCGCCATTGGCATAGACAGGGCGGGCACTCGTGCTCCCTGAGCGGGAGAAGGGGGGCTGGTGAGCATCGTTGCTGTTGCTGAAGCGCGTGAAGGAGTCTGTGGCGTGATTGGCTTTGGGGTCATTCCAGTAGCGGCTGTTGTAGGTGTTGGAGGAGGTGAGGGTGTCGTTCTCTGATGAGGACGCGTCAGCATGGAACGTCTTCGCGGCAGAGGAGCATTTGGGTGGCAGGTCATCCTCCCTGGGAAGGAGAAGGTGTGAGAGCACATAGGGGATGCTGCCTCACTTGCTCAACACTGCCCCCACCACCATAATGCTGGGGTGAAGGAAAGCACCAATGCGAATCAGTGTTGCTCCTTGACCTGTTTGCTCCCCCCTCTGTGCAGGACCCATCTGTGTGCACATTAATTGCTCCATGTGACTATCACTGAGGGAAATGACCCACAGTCACGTGTCTAGAGGGACAAAACCAGTGGTTGTCACAGGCACTGGTACTTCACAGGCAGTCAGTATGACTGTACAATCAATGAAGCTGATCCTCAAGGGAGCTGCAGGATGCTGCCAGAGGGAAACCCTGTGACTGTAACATGAGAGAATATCACAACTGTATCTCCAGAGATTTTCAGCTGTCACTGTCTGGTGTTGTGGGTGAGGATTCCAACCATGCCACTCTCCTATGGAGCTAACAACATCGAGTCCTCTCCCTGTTGCTGACAGAGGGGTTGAATTAGATGATTTTTAAGGTTCCTTCCAACCCATGTGATTCTATGAAGCCAAAGCTCTCATTAAAAGCAATACTGAAAAAAAGATGTGTTGTTACATTCTTCGTTTTCTCTCTCCACTTTCTGGACATATATGGGCATCTTCCCCTGACCCAGGGGAACATGCCCAGGATTAGCAAGAATGAGATTTCCAATTCCCTTCCTGCCAGCAACAGCTTTTGCTGTGTGATTAGAGGTCCCCTGCCACCAGCTTTCCCTCACCCTTACCTTATCTCATTTGGAATTTCCTCCTCTTCTTCTTCTTTGTGTTTATTTTTCCAGTAGAACAGTGCCACGGCCACCAACACGATGCAAACAACAAGCACGACGGCGCCCGTGGCCACCGCTCCTGCAATCAGGCCAATACTCCGTGGGTGGGCTGTGGAAATGATTGAACAGAGCATGGAGAAGAAATCAGGGATTGGCTGTGGCCATCCATGAGTATTTGAAGCTACTGTGGCTTGGGAGGGGGGAAAGGCAATGTTCCCATTCCAGGGCAAAATTATCTTCTGACAGAGAGGCACATGGTGTCTCACAGCAAACATGGTTACACACTTTACTGTCACAGGACAGAAGCTGGTGGCCAAGCCTCCCCTGGCAAAATACTTACGTGCAATGACTTGCAGATCCAGAAGGCAAGTGCTGGTTCCAATGGCATTTGAAGCCACACATTGGTAAAGACCTGAGGACACAGTGCTGATATTTCGGAGAGTGACAGTGCCCTGGACTTGGTCTAGTCAGAGAGAAAAGAAGGATTTAAATCCCTCCCCCCCTTGAGGAAAACCATGAAAAGGCAAAGCCAGCAAATACAGAATTTTGGTGTGAGACTCTTAAGAGAGAAATAAATTAGGAAATAACTTTGAGATGGAAGCATTGTGCGTGCACAGATACACACAGAGACAAGATTAGGTCTTAAGGAGCTTACGCTAGATGTTTCTTTTTCTTGTGATAGATGAATTTCTGCAAATGAAAGCTTGGCATTCTCAGTATTGTGTGATAACAGGGAAGAAAGAGATGTGAAAAAAAATATATATACATATATATATATGCATATATACATATATACTTGCTAAATTCAATCTTGCTCTGCAGAACCCCTGCTCTCCCATCCCTGGGCTTCCCATCCCCTGCTCTGCTAATTTTCCTCATTCCTGAATTACATAAAACTGAAAGCTTGCATATTCTTAAAATACAGCAAGATAAAGGGCAAAAGTACAGTTGTTACTTGATCAGGACACCTAGGCAGAAATTTTATGGGTGAGACCTGAGACTGGGAAATACCGGTTTGATCAGAGCCTTGCTTTTACACACATCTGAAAAGCAGCTCTGGCAGTAATTTATTGGAGAACGGTGGCCTCAGTGTAAGAAGCTGTCAGTATTTTCCTGGGATAATTCTGCCTCTCTTCTTCCAGTTTCCATTCTATGAGCCTTTCATTTGGTTTAAAATGCAGGTGAGTTGGTAGCTGAGATTTCCAGCCATATGCCAACACCTAGCAACCACTTTCTCTCTCTCCCATCCAACTCAATCCTTGTTTTTCAGTGGGAACATGTTTCTGTACAGAAAAACACCATGATCATTTAAGTGACCTCTGGAGGGTACCTAGTCCACCATGGGCTTTAGGAATCTTCGTTCCAATAAAATGACCATGCAAATGCTGGCAGATGCTCAATGAGCCATACCACCTCTGGCAGCAAAGACAAAGGAAAACCCAGCCTGTCACCTGGGAAATAAGAGGATAATCAACAGAATGAGCACCTTGTGTGGCAGTTGGGGGCAACTTGGGAACATTGTCCAGTTTCTCCCAGAGGTATGTTGGTCGGGGAATGCCTTCTTCTGAGCTGCAGGTCAGTGTGATATCGCTGCCCACGTCCAGGGACCCCTGGATTCTGCAAAGCGGGGCAGAAGGAGGAACTGCGAGAGAAGAGGGGAAGGTGATAGCATATCAGGAAATATAACCAAACAGCGGAGTGCAGGCTCACTCGGGACATGTGCTGCTGGGGAAAGCAAGGACACCGGCACAAACTGACAAGGGGACAAGACTGAGGCAGCAAACAAGAACCCATTAAGGTTTGGGGAGGGTGACAATTCACACAAAGATTCCTGACCCACCAGCCCGTCAAGGTTACAGACTTTCACAGGACCCAGCTCCCTTAGATCTTTCCCTTGAGAAAAAGGTGAACATTTCTGTCTTTGAGATAACAAGGATGGTGAGAGCTAACAGAGCTGCAGACAAAATTTACTTTGAGTGGGTTTTGCATTCATATCCCTAAAATGGCACTCACTCTAGAGTATTTAAAATCAAAGGGAGCATCTAGAACTAACTGCTTTCATGAAAAAGAAGCAAAGATCTAAAGTAATCATCTTTTCTTGTTGCTATGCACAAAACTCTTACAGTTCCTTCAGCTGTCCAGGATGCCCTTGTACTTTTTTCATGCTTCTTTGCAACTCCGTATCACAATCCCACCACAAAAACTCTCTCCATCTTATTTTAAACTTCATTATATGCTACCTACATATGGAGTCTATGTGCCCTACAAACTCACACAGTAGCCACAAGGCAGCCTATCCCTCACCACAGGTTGTAGGCTCCAATGCATACACTACCACATTGCTCTGTTATGATGCACTGCCATGCAAAGAGGATCCCCTTGTCCCTGTTCCTCCCCTCTCCCCCATAATACCAATAAACACACCCAAGACAGTAAGTCCAATGACTCCAATATTCCTGACGCCTCGGTCGGGAAGATTGTTGACCAAACACTGGTATGTGCCAGTATCCGATAGCTGAGTGTTGTTGATGAAGATGGAGGCACTGGTGGTTGGCATTGTCACAGCAAACCCCACTCTCCCATAGAACTGAGGTGCACCACCAAAGATCTGACCCCCTTGGTAGAGAATAACCTAGAAAAGAAAGGAAGGCTCAAACAACACTCTGCAGGAGCTGAGCAAGAAGGAAGCACAGCAAGCAAAACACGGGTTTCCAAAGCCAAAAGGACAAGATACTAAAGGATCTCTGAATAAACAGACTTCAATATATATCCTAGCAGAGGTGTTTTCTCCAAAAGAGGAACAGACTCTGTAGCACATTTTATGTCAATAAAAATGTTCACAAAGGTAACAGACAAGAAAGATACTCAAATCTTCTGACATAGCTGCATAGGTAATACCAGCCTACGTCATGTAATAGTCACTACCCATCTGGTCAGGATTGATGTACAGAAACAGAAACTCTCTGCAAGTCAGTGAGTACTTTGCTGAAAAGTATCTGCACAGTGGACAGTACCATTTTGAGTCTCAGTCACTAAGATCCTGCCATGATTTGACACTGCTCACTGAAGATCTTTGGGATGAGCTGAATGACAGGCATTGCAACCTTTGAACCCGCACAGCCTCTACCAGTCAGACTGTACTCAGACCAAATCCCTGAGGAGCAAGTACTCTCCAGTGTGGGTTCTCATACTGAATACAAAATGCGATGAGGGCAGTGTGAGCCAAGACAGATGTATTTCAGAGAAATGGCATTCTTCTGTTATCAGAGTATGTGGGCAAAAAACAGGCCAGCAGATCTCAGGTTGTGATTCTTGTGCCCACCATGACACACTCTCATTTGCTAATGTTCATAAGAATGGACTTTCATAAGCAACAGACAGTGAGAAAATAAGAAGGAAAGTTAAAGGGGTGATAAGTCTATGAGAAGTTATGTGTTACAGGACATTTTACACAGATTTCACAGGTTTAAGGCTGCAGCTACTCCCAGGTCCTCCAGAAACCTGGATTACATCCCCTGTGCTCTTTTGAACACACAAACCACTAGAGGTCCGGGGCAGCAATACAGTATCATACAGACCTGCCCCAGTTGCACATCCAGCCAAGGCAGCCAAGAACACAATGTGCATCTGCTAACTAAGCATTGAAAAAATCAGATTAATGTAAGATCCAGAGGGCATGTTCAGCAATGAAGGGATAATGAAATTCTGGGACAACCATTGTAAAGGGTATACATCCCAAAAAAGGTGAGGAACAGGAAAGCCTCAAAGAAATATGTACTCCAATAAGAAAGGACCTACCTGTTGAGGTTGGTTGGCGTTAGAAAGAGGAATGACCATCCAGATGACATTAAGGTTAGTGAGAGCAGCGTTAGTGGTGAAGGTGCAGGGCAATACTGCTGTCTGGCCTCGGGCAACCTGGATACTCCCTGAACTGACAGAAACCTCCAGAGGACACACCAGACCTGGAAAGAGAAGGACACACTGTTCAAAGCACTGCAGGTGGCTCCATACACTTACAGGTCATGACATCAGCATCCTATTCTTACACAACTGTACCTTACTGGCTACTTAAGGTTAAAAATAATTATATTCCTTCCTCACAGATCAGGCTGCTCTCATGCAGACCATTTTCACAGACAAATGCAGATAGGCGGTCCTTTAAAGTGAGAGCACTCTGGTTTTAGAGTCTATGAAAACAACTTGGTTGGCTTTGGTGGCAGGGAAAGAGGTAGAAGAGCAGCCAAGCTGTGTCTGAGAGACAATGAAATATGTTTTCAAACCCACCGATGTCCAACATCAGTGAAACAGAAAAGGAAACTGCAGTCTTCACCAAGGGGTAAGAAGAGAGAAACACAGTTCTCCCCTGACTTCTATGCCTCATAAAGTCCAGCATGACCTGAAGTATTTTAGCGACATTTTTAATTTAAAGGGTTAAAAGCCAAAATATTTCCCAGTCCAGGCATTTCTATTTAGCTGGTGAAAAATGACTACTGATAATGGAGGATCTCGTAAAGTTTCACTAATTTTCCAGCATTTCCACCATTCACTTCTTTGCTTTCCTCACAATCTAGACAGAGCTCAAAGCCTGATAGCCCCAGCTACCCAGTACAGCAGCTCAAGGCTGCAGTTTTAAGATTGCAAGTCACACAGGGAAATCTCTCCGTTCTTAACACCAAAATCTTATCGAATGAACCAAGGAGTTTCCACCACTATTTTGAGTAGCACTAAAATTCTTTAAAACATTTTTCTGCACAAAATCAAAATAGTGACTACAAAAACTATGTCTCTATATGAGAGCTCACCATCTTCTTGTTCAAACCATGTGAGAGGCTACTGGAGGAGAAGGCAAGGAGTTTTCAAGCTCCAAGATAATATCAGAATACTGTTAACACTCAGGTGCAGTCTGTGGGCTACCCTATTCTCTTGCTGACTCAAGGAAGGGCTGCCAGCAAAGTTTCTATTTTCTGCCAAGACACACTGGTTTGCTGAAGGTGCAGTGTTTCATGAGAATAGTTTTCTATCTGAATTACAAAGAAATTGAACAGGCTAATGTCTGAGACAAAGCTGAGTGGTCTCCCACATGTTTGTCTGCTGCGATCCTTCCCGCACTACCTTAAAGAGATGGTGTGCTCAGAGGCTGGAAGTGCTGACCTTCAGATGCTACAAATACAAATTTTCTAGCACTTGAACAGCCTATGATGTGTTCCAGGGTTTGCACTGACTGTTCTGGAGCTGCAATACCCCAGGACATTGTGAATACTCAAAGCCCCAGGTTGTTCAGGGAGGCTCAAAAATGCTTCAGAATATAGCTAGACAAAATTCCACTTCAATCTCTCCAAGTGAAATTCAAGTGAAAGTTTCTTACTCTGGGGAAAAACAAAAACAAGAAACAAAAAAACCCACAAACAAACAAACAAACAAAAGTCCAAATTTCCTCACAGTTTTGGGACATATTTAAAAATACGGAAAATTTTGGAAATTCGTAGGGAAACATTTCATCGCCACTGATAACATCGCAGAGAATTAGGTGGCTGGATGAGGAACAGCTGGTGAAACCTTAATCCATCAATCTCCTATGCAAGGCTCTCAGCAACAAGCAGAAGTAAATAATTTGAAGAGCCAGCAATAACCATCACCTTTATTACAAGGCACCTGCCTTCCAGTTGTGTCTGTGGGCAACATTCTGGGAACAGATTTGGACTCCTCACTTTCTTATAGCTGGCCAGGCAGTGGCAGTAGCCCAAAGCCCAGAATTGATCCATGTCAACTTTGGAGATGACTCTTACTGAATATGACCCTGACAAGGAATTGTTTTCTGCAGGCCTAAATTTGAAGGAGGTATTGCCATGACTACTCATCCAGCCTGGCATCACCCATGTGCTAAACAGTGTGCAGGGATTCACAATGTTTTGAATGTTTATTGGATTAACCTCTCTCATCAACATGGTGCAGAAAGCTCTTCTGCCATGTTTGGCATAGATTTAATGAGAAGCTCTCCACAAGAGGAAAACAAATTTCTCATCTTATTTGGAACAGCAATGTGTGTTCTTCAGTCCCATCCCTTATCCCTTCCTTTTTTACCCTCTAAGAAAACCTCACACATTCAAATTATTGTCACTCAGAGAAAGTAATACTTAAATGTGAGTATTCACTAGGAATAAATTTACTGGAAAAGTTACACTTCATAGTTGCCTTTGCAGGGTTAGTTACATCAATCACTCAATCATCAAGACGATGAGATCTTCATGCCTAATCATCCTCTTGCTACTCCTAATATTTATTATTAGTTGATTGTAAACATCCCACAGAATAACAAAAACACTAAAATAGAACATACATAATTTAATCACTGTAAAATAATTTTGAATACATTTGAGGATTTCTCAATCTACTTATGAAAAATTAAAAAAAAAAAAAGAAAAGAAGACACATATTCCTTTTGCTCCCAGTACCCCACTCATCATCCTGCAACACCCCGTAATCTCCTCCCCCTTTTAAGGCACCACAGCATCCCTTTTAATTTTAATGGCATGGAGCAAAGGAGCACTAAGGAAGAGCTGAGGTCTCCATTAATTTCTTTTGCCAAGGGGAGCTGCTTTGAACCTGGCTTGCAAGATGGACACCCACACACACACACCATACTGTCCTGTCTCTGTCTTGTTAAAGCACCAGGCAAGCCAGCTCCTCAGACTTACCTCTGCCTCATATATCCCAGAGTTGCTCTTTGGCCTGAGATGTATACAAGGCAGGCAGCACTCAAAGACAAGAACTCTTTTTGTTAAGCTAAATGGCATCTGCAGGGCTACGGTTGGGGAAAACACACACAACCTCTTCTGACAAGTAAGCTTAGACAAGGCAACAGGAGAGTCAGGAGACCAAATGTAGGCAAAGTCCTCTTCCACCAGCATAAACAGGAAGGTGGCTGGTGTGTTAACACAGCGCTGGGGGGGGCAGTACTGCAACACAACTCCTCTCCTAGGGAGACAGCTGAAAGAGCAAAGATCAAATCCTCTTCCAAAGCTACACCATCTCAAGACTACTAGGAAATGTAACACATTTACACACGCACTTGTCCATCTATGCAAGTATCTGTGTGATTGCATCCTTCTACACCAATACTCATGGCCCAAAACACAGATGGATGCACACGAAGTCACATACACTTATAAACCTGTATGCCTGGGGAGATACGTAGTAGAAAAACTCAGCCAAATTATACACATTTAAACATTTCAAAATTAGGAGTTGCAAAAATGTGGCTTTGCATTAATGCAACAGGAGGGAGGCAGGGGAGAGAGGGAGGAAGGCATTTCAAATTTAGCATATCTATTGGGATAAGGATTTTTCAATTCAGCCTAAGGAATGAGAAGTTGAATTCCCTTGAGTAGATATAAATGCAAATATAGATATATGCACACACATACAGCCCAGTCTACTGAGTCAAATTACACATAAGAGGTCAGAAAAGTCAAGCAAAGGATGGTGTAAAGGCTCTCCTTTTGCATAGTTACACAATCCAGATATTTTCTAAGCATTCAGAAGTTTAATGACTTTTGAGAGACAAGAAATCAATCACCACCAAACCGTCTCTCAGAATTGGATTACAATGGCCATTACACTCTCTCGTATATGCAGTCTCTTTCTTACTTAGTAATTAAGCATCCCTGTAAGCAGCATGCCTGGAGGAAGAGCAGGGTACACCACTGTCAGCAGAAAGAGGAATGGGCCTTTCCTGTACGTAGGACACTTTGATCTTAGCTTGATTCAGCAAACGATATTCTCCTTTGATCCCGAGGCAGCAAGCTCCCATCACTAATTACAACAGATGCTCCATTTTTCTGTCCCCTCTCAGGGAACCAGTCAGCAGAACAATGTTTTGGCTATAGAGGCACTTTCAGAATGTCTTTATATTTCCAAGATCAAGTATTATTCTGGCAACAGATCGCTGTGATTTCATTTTTGATGGCTCACTTCTGTTTTTTCAAGGGGCACACTCAGCTCCCTCCCCTGCATTCATGAAGGAGTCCATGTAGATACTTCATACAACATGACACAAGCATGTAGGACACAGTTCCAGAACGACCATTTGCCTCCCTGCTGGGTATAAGGAGTCAGATGCTGCTATATGTTTACTAGCTGCCTTACAAGGGTTGCAAGCCTCAGAACCTTAAGAATATACCAAATACAGTGAAGCTGAAAGACATGGGCATATCTTAGCACTTGACTCCTTCTAATTTGGATGAAAATGTTCCCAGCTCCCACGCACTGCCACATCTCTCTGCCAGAGATCACCAGCAAGACCAGCAGATTACCTTGGCTGACAGCCCTATGAGTGAAATAAGGACTTCCACCGTGATCACGTCACTAGGCCAGATTGTAACATGAACAGCCAGTGCACAATCACCAGTCCATATCACTATGACGGCAGATGGTCACAGACCACAAGGCCCACAAGGCTGAGACTGTGCCTTCAGGAATCACTGTGGGTATTTCACTCTGTTGAAGCTGTGCTAAGGGTAAGTCCTCCTCTACTGTTGGATCACACCCAGCACCTGGTTTTCAGAGGCAAACGTGCTCACTGCTGGCTGGGTTGCAGTATAGTGCAATAGAGAGGGTCTTCCCCCACTATATTTATCTTCAGAATGTTCATCTCCCAGGGCCTCAGAAAAATAGAGGGTTTTTGGAGGATCATTCATATCATGAAAGTCAAGTTCCTGCCTTGCCTCACCTTCTGACGAACACTCTCTACTTTGCAAGTACCCCCTAGAATTGTTGGTAAGTCAACAGCTTTTGGCACCTGATAGCAGCAAACTCCTGATACTCAAAGGCAGAGGCAGGGGTACAGGTTCACTCTGCAGTGCTGGCAAGCCAGGGAAGCAAATGGGCAAGGGAGGAAGGAGGGAAGAAGGTGTGAAAGGTATGGAAAAAACCTTCAGCTGTGTCCATTCTGCATCTCCAGACCTCAAAGGAAAACATGCAGAAATGTGTGTGGCTGGGGGGAAAATGAGAATAAAACTTCAAGCTGTATCAGTTTGCATCTGAACCCCAGGGAATGGCTGGAATGGCTCCCCCCCTCCCCATCCCATAGCAATTAGCAATCCTGTTGCCACATGCTGGGGAAGATACCTTTGGCAGTATGACATTTTAGGTCCCTCATTAGAGAGGCAAAGATGAGGTCACACAAAAGTTCCAAGAAAAGGGTAGAAACACAATGTTCCATCTGGCAACTGCGGGCTATTGAGGGAGAAACTGCAGAGCAGTCTCATTCCTGAGACGAAAAGAAAACAAGGAGCTGTGCCTTTGGCCTGCCTCACAACTTTGAGTCTGGGAGCAAAGATACCTCCTGTGCCAAAGAAGAGGAATATCTCCCGCCCCAAATGAGCTGAGGTACATTGCAGACTCAACACACTGAGCAGCAGCAAAATCTACAGTCCAGAAAGGAGAGACTCACAGCTGGAGAAGACAGTGACAGATGCCAGCAATACTTCTGTCACAGGACCTGCTTGTGCAGCAACTGGAAGGAGCCTGGCTTGCAGTTGCAAGCATGGATGACACTGAAGTTATCCAGACCGATATGACAGCATTCAAACTGGTTGCTCATCAAGCTGTTTGAATATTGGTCTTGCCCATTCTCACTGGGGACTGAGCATCCTGCTTCATTCCAGATGTGCTATAGTTGCTAGTTCAGAATCTATCTAACCAAATGCAGTGTTTATCCAGTCTAGCATCTGGAGGCAGCTTGCAGCAGACTCCACCCTGCTTGTAGAACCGGCATCACCAAACACTCCAATGGAGCACAGATCTTGAACTTGAGCCCTGCAGCGTTTCTTGTCAAGAACTAGACTGAGTGATCAGGGACACTGGCTACCCATAAAACTGTTAACACCGACCCTTCTTCCTTGGCATTTATAACCTCATTTGAAATAGACAGAAAACTAGCAGGGAAACATCCTGTTGACCACCCCACTGTGACCTCAGCTGTTGACCTGGTGAGCAGCGGTCACTACCACCCCCACCATCTTCCCTTTCAGAAATAGGTCCTTCTCTGCAGGTTGGTTGGGAGGATGATTTCAAACAACTGGCTGATTGAGGTGACATAAAGCATATCTCCCTGTGCTGACCTCCCCAACCTGCGGCCACAGGCAGAGTGAAAACTGGACTTTAAGACCAAAAAAAGGCAGGAAAGCTTTTAGCTGTACATACTTCAAGAATGGTGTCAGTTCTCTTCCACGTCCTTGTCAGAGGAGCTGGACTAGCTCTTGCAGGGGTAGAAAAGGGGCTCTCATGACACACTGAGGAATTTGATTCCTTTCCTATTTCTGGCACAGACTCCCTGGGTCCTGCTGACCAAGCCAGTCAACCTCAGGTATCCTCAGCGGGTCCCCATTAGTGTGAGATCCTCATGTGCTCAGGTTTAGACCTCAAGAGTTTGATTTGCTGTATTTGAATTGCTGAGCCCTCAAATCTGCTAGGGGAAATCAAGAGGGGTTGTGCTCTCCAGGTAGCAGAGATCACATGATGTTAAGCTCTCTGAACATCTGAACAGTGCTTTTCCAACAGAACTTAATGCTTTTGTTTAATTAGTCACAGTCTTGAACTGCAAAAGAGTTTTCTGAAGTGTGAGAACATAATGTTTGAGCAGCTTGCTAATATGTGCTGAGTGGGAACAAGAACCCAAATCTGGTTTACAGATGCAGTGTCAGGGGGCCAATGACCCAAATGGTCCTTTCCAATTCTAGGCTCCTGCTGTGCTCCCAGTACAGGCTTCTCTTATGTGTTTCTATCAAGCCTTGCTGAAGCTGCCAGGGGAGCTGCCTTCTTCACAGCTCCTGCTAGCTGGGATGGATGCCTTGCATCTTTGCTGCCCTGAATGCAGTGTGCACGCAAGTTAGAGGTAGAAAAACAACTGCATTGTATTATAGCAGGATTATAAAAATACAAAGGGACAATGATAGAAACAAAAATAGCATCTACAATGTCATTAGCTAGGATAAAACTAATCAATCGCTGTGCTCTGGGCATGCATTAATCCCCTTTCCATGGTTTAGTGTTGCACAATTAAGTACATTATGGAAAGTTTAACACTTCCTTCTGATGCATGCAGCACCAGCTGGAAACAGAAACTGCTGCGATCTGAGCTGGCAGTCCTTGAATTTACAGCATTCACAGAGGACTCAAGGAGCAGCTGCACTACTGAGGTCGGGGAATTTTTTGCTTTAGTAGATGAGTAAGGCCAGAGAGGACCCAAGGGGGAACAGAAACGCAAGTGCTCGCTCATAGTTTCCCTGAATTGAGAGTGGAGGGGTATGTAAGCCTGATTCAGCCCATTCTGTGGGACCATTTGGTGTCAATTTTGTCCATTCCTGGCTGTGCCCAGAATTGGAGTCGTCAGTGACTCACACCTCCAGGACTAAGGTGGGTAAATCAGGAGCATGCAATCTGTCTACAGAAGGTGGCTTAAGGCCACAAAGAGACAGCATACACAAGGTGCAAACAGAGTGGTGTGTCCTTGCAACAGGGTGCCAGTCATTTCCTTCCCTGGTCAGGTCCTCCAGAGATGCCTGAAGCATCATTTTCCAAATCGCAGGCACAGACAAGGGGGAAAGCAAAAGGTTAGCTGGGCACAGAAAAGTATCTTCCTATTCTTTGTCTTCTACAAAGTTGAGACTGGCAAACACAGTTCTTTCTCCTTCACTCCTAGTCCTGTCACAGATCAGCTCTGAGGAATCCTTTTGCAGGAACTTAAGATGCTGTCATCCTCTGCTATTTGCCTTGTTGCCCAGTACAAGGTTATTTTGCCCCAAAGCCAGCAAAGGCAGAAAGGAAGCTGTGCCTCCCTCTCACAGCCAGGCATGAAGCAGCATAACCTGCTGAGGAAGGTGTGGGGACAGCTTAACTTGCTTTGCTGTGAGAGGGGAAAGCTGCATTGCAGACACACAGTCCTGTTCTGCTCACTGCTGTAGTAGAGGCATTATCCAACAGCAATGAATGTCGAGGGATGGAAACATTTTGAAGGACCACAGCCAGTTACTTTAGCTGAACTGACTTGGAGATGAAAGCTTATCAAATGTTCATATAAGCACATTTAAGGTGAGAAGCTCAGCTTGAGTTTGCAAAAAGCTTGCAGCAACAGCTCAGAGCTGCAGACTTTCCCATTCATCTAGCTCAAATGCCAACTTAAACCTACCACATCCCTCCTCTTAATTATCTTACTGCTTGTCACAGCACACCAGAAAGGAAAATGTACCTTTTATACAAAGATTTTTACCTACATTTCCTAAAAGAGGAAAATGGCACAGAATTGACTGAGAGCAGCAAAGGCATACATTGGCTTCATTTTCCTGAAGCAGGTTGCAAAACCTCACAAGAGCCAGTTCTGAACATTTGGAAAGCATCACCAAGGCTGGTCATTGTCTCTGAAAGCATCCTCAAACATTCCCATGGGTATCTGTAACCACACCTGAGGCCAGATGAGCCCAAACATGAAAAGTGCAGGATGAGGATGCACGGGATAAATTGAGAGCTGCATGTAATTTGCTTACCCCAGAGCGTGAGTCTAATTAGAGCTCTTCCCAGGATCTAAAAGCAAAAATAGGCTCAAGTTCCCCCCTCCCTGATCCCATTTCTTTGCTAGCATTCTCCCAGCACAGCCCAGTCAGCAGAGATGTGTCACGCTGCGGATCAGTGCCAAGTGCTGGCAACAACACGTGACATTGCTGACACAGCAAAGTTGTCTCCTTCAGGAGAAGGTATCCACTGATGCCTCTGCAAGAGAAATGTATCTGCTCCCAAGACTGGAGAACAGGGAGCCAGGGTTAGGAAGCTGAAATTAAAACAGGTCGGCAAAGCTCTACTAAGACACTCACTTCTATTTTCTATTTGCCGAGACATAAAAAATACATTAACAGCCCAGCAGCTTTGTAAATGATTTATGGTCAAAAGAATAAATT
This sequence comes from Chiroxiphia lanceolata, assembly GCF_009829145.1. Taxonomy (NCBI): domain Eukaryota; kingdom Metazoa; phylum Chordata; class Aves; order Passeriformes; family Pipridae; genus Chiroxiphia; species Chiroxiphia lanceolata. Next base: position 95,247,047 of record NC_045638.1, on the reverse strand, counting down.
TCTTCCTTCTCTGCTGGCTAAAAAAAAAAAAAAAAAAAAAAAAAAAGTTGCAACAGTGATAAACTGCTTAATAAGGGAAAACAACTCAAGGTTTAAATATGTTCAGTGGTATATTGAATGGGAAGGACAGAGCCCATAAGGAATAAGATTAAAGTCCAATAAGGGGAGCTGGCACAGGGGAAGGCAGGATGAATGGGTGCGCAGGCTGGAATATACAACTTTTGTGTGGTGGGGAAAAGCAGGAGCATGGAGTGCAGTTGCCTGAGACAACCATCGTTAGGTCAAATTCCAGTGCAAATAGTCTCAACCTATGGTTCAACCAACTACTTTTACCCAAAGCACCAAGAGCTATGTTCATCCTCCTCCAAAAGGAGGAAGAGCAGAGGGTGATTGACAAAAAAGAGACAGAGCTTTCTCTATTAGCCACAGGCTGGGTTAAGATCCAGGGACGTGCTGTGTTGTGTTTCCCTCACTAACATCATCTGGGAGTCCTTCAGGAACCTTAGGTGGCCACATGAAACCCAGGGTTTACTGGTGCTGCTGCATCTTCCAGAAATAGCAAAGGCAGCAAGACAATGGGACGACAATGCATCCACCCACCCAGATGCTGATGGGCTCCACAACAAACAGGAGTGCACCCACACAGGCAGAGGTGCTGTATGACACAAAGCCACTGAGGCCACAGCAGGACTTGGATGAGGATTCCAAGAAGGGGGGGCTTCCTTTATAGGCAAGCTGCCCTGCAAGTGGGAGAGTGAAGGCTGGCCCAGACCTAGATCAGGTTGGAGAGGAGCTGGGGGCACCTCCTGGAAGGAAAAGCTCAGGGTGAGGACTGTGAAGCTACAGTAGCAGTATGAGAGCTGGGATTGTGGTTAAGGAAGTTTAGGGGATCATGGACAGTGGGGTTTGGGAATATGAAATAATTCCCAAGAAATGGCCTCACTTCTCCAAGACAAATGCAGGGGAGCTCCCCCAAATAATTCCTATGGTACCCACCTTACCTGTCTTGCCCTGTTACCAGGATGTTCCAGAATCATCATCACCACATGATTGCTTATGATGATGGCCTAAGGGGTATTATAATGGGCTGGTTCCTTAACAAAGGGCTGCCTAAGACATGACAAAATAAAATTAAATACCTGAAAATAAAAGCAATCCCCAAGGAGACAGAAAGCAGCCCTTTCTGAGAAGAAAAGTTTTCATTTATAGGCTGATGCTATTCTCCTTGAAGTCAGGAAAGACTGTCACCAGAATGAGTGTCAGATTCTTAAAGAATCTGGTCAAGCAATCCCCAAGTTTTGGCTGAGGCAATGCCAACATGTTGGCTATCTGTTTTGTGTCTTGTGCATGAAATACTCTCATCCTATGCAGTTGACAAGCTTTGCAAGTGCAAAGGTACTCGGCCAATGGTCTTTGTTTTTTACCATGCCTTTGAGCTCCCTAAAAATTTTCCTGCTCTGTGAGTTCACTGTGCATCCTGCTTCACCAAGGCTGCCACCTGCACGGCCAGCAGACTGCCCGCATGGAGCTGGGGCTGCTCGGCCAGACACTAATGCCCAAGAGGATTTGATATGTCCTAGAAATTCCACTAAAGGCAGTTAAGTTAGTGGAAATATATTTAATGTTTAAAAACTAAGCACATGTGTAAGTATCTTGCCAAATTGAGGCTTAAAGGTCTAATCACATTTGCATCCATTTTAATAAAAAAACTCCTGTGGCCCGCTGGTAGGAGAGAGAGCCTTTAAGTGACAGCATGCAAAATCACAGTGGAACTTCCCTGTCTTACCTGTGATGCTCCAAACAAGACTGACAAAAGCAGTCTAAGTGTCCAAAAGCAGTCAGATTGACACTAGTTTTCATGGGCATATTCAAAGACATTAGACTTCCATATCTTAAACTCCGTTAATCCCAAACTACTTTGAATTTAAAATTATTAAAATTATTAAAAACAAGCAAACAGAAAGGAAAAAAAAGGCAGGCTCTTTTTCATTTAAATTGGAAAGAAACGAAAACCCAAATTTGTCTTTTGCTCTGGCAAATGTCAGGTCAGTAATTGAATGTTTCAGATTATGAGTTAAGCTGTCTGAAAGAGGTTGTAAAAGGACAATTTTCCACTGGGAAAAGAAGAGTTTTCATTAAAATCAAAATAGGTTGTAAGAATATCAACTTTGATGACATTTTCAGTGAGTGAAGACAAAATGAATTACTTTGACTTCCCCATTTAATTATGGTAATATTGGCACACTTGAGTTCAATAAGGTAAAAACACTTTATTTCAGTCCATTTAAACTTTTGCCATATATTTAGATACTACATAAATTCTGACTTTGCATAATTTTATACAGTAACAGTACAGTGCATACATACGTGCATACTTAATGTGCTAGGGCCTTTCAACATTATATGAATAGCATCTTTTCCCAGTGGAAATCTCCCCTGATTTTTGGTCCTTCTATTGAAAGATCTGGACTCTCACTGTGATGGGAAATGAAACAGAGAGGGTACATTAGGAGTTGCCTGGAATAGACGTCCAGTTTGTTACCAGCTTTAGGTACAAACAACTCCCTCACAGTCTTCTCACAGAAACACACAGAGTTCCAGAGGTATAGATGTTTCCGTGTGAAGTTTGGTCCTCATGTTGCTCAAATGGCCAGTGTCAAGCACAGAGATTTCCACACATAAGGCACAGGAACACATCTATTTAAGCACTTTGCAGTGCCTCTGGAAGTGCCATCTTCCCCACCTCCCTACACCAAAACCCAAAGCTTTGGTGCAAAGTGCTGCTGACTGTCCAGCCACTTGGGTTATTCATTCTCACATTGTATGGTGGAAGCAGGACAGATAGATGAAATGTATACAGTCAGATTAATACAAATCTGCTGTCCACCTGCAGTGTGCCCTTTTGGCATGTGGGTAAGTACCAGCACAGGACGCAAAGGGAAACAAGTCCCAAAGCTGGGAGGCCCTCCCTGCTCATGGGGTACCCAGGCTTGAAGCATCTGCAGCTCTAAGCATCCAAGCTAAGATCACTGAGCCTGACTGTTACAAATGCTGTGCATTTTCACCTCCAGCCAGTGCCAGCCCTCAGGCACCCTAGTTGGGGCCCAGCATCATGCTGAAAAAACTCAAGTGCAGAAAGTTGCACTGGTAGCTCTAAAACATGACAGGAGATAAGGCTCCTGGGCAATGCAGTCTCCATTTTGCAGTGAGGAAAACCAAGATGGAGAGAAGGTATAACTCACCTAAACATTAAGCAGCAGGTCAATGGCGAGACAGGAACAGGACTTCAGCACCTGATTCATGGCCCATGCTCTGCCTATTAATCACTCTCTCCACCACTGTACCAAGTATTAGTATTGATTTCAAATTAACACACACACATCTTATAGAGGAGAAAAAAAATAACCAGGAAGTTTCGCTATGTTCAGCTCTACTGGAGGCCAACATGATTCCAAGAGCAAACATTTTCTGCTAGCGGCCCTGCCCCAAAGCTCTCCAGGCTGGGAGGCACAAAGCAGGCTCCCTCAAGGACATGTCAAATGCTCCAAACCTCTTAAGTAGCTGTTCAAACAACATAGAGTACCATCATAACCTGCTTGAAATGCAGAAAAGAGGCTTTGCAAATGCAGCTACTGCTGTTGCTGTACATGACAATGTGCCTCTCTCCTTAGCACCTTATTTTCTCATGCCAAAATCTGAGAGTTAACGACAGGTGACCAAGCCTCACAGTGCTTGCCCTCTCTTCTTCCCCTCCCATGATGTCCTAAATTCCCTTTTCCAACAGCTGCTAACTTTTGCAAACATGAAACTCCTACAAGCTTCCCTTGTCTTTTAGAGTTAAAGTCTCAGGAAAACACTTTGCAAATTTTCACTCTGTAACAGATGCAAGAAGTTGCTTATGCCCAAGTAGCAAAGTACACAACTGCTCTGAACTAACTTTTTTTTTTTTGACACAGCTGGCTCAGTTTCTCACACAGATGTTGTTTCTCCTGCCAAGTCTAAGAGCACACAGAGCAGCATTAATATGAAAGAGCCCACTTGGACACTGGTTTAACAACAAGTTGAAAATTCCCAAAGCACAGCCTGTATGCTGAGTTTTCCCTTTACATTGTTTGGGTTTTTTGGGGGGTGTATGTATGGGGTTTTTTTGTTGTTGTTGTTTTGTTTGTTTGTTTTATGCACCCAGGGGGAGATTAAGAGAAAAAAAAAGAAAATGTAAAACAGAACAAAACGTAAGAAGCTACTGAAGGAAGTTTTAACCTTTCGGGAGTAAATTCCCTTTCTGAAATTTGAAACACACATGTTAATCTTTAATGTTAAACCATGGATTAAAAATTAATTTGAAAATCTCACAGTTTGGAACAGTTACAAGTCCACTGCATTATTAAAAGCTCAGATCAGTGCTACTCTGCATAAAGAAGTCTCCCCAAACTCTTTCTTTTCTCTCGAAGCCAAGAGCAGGTACTCACTGCTCTCCCCATGTATTCTTAAAGCTCAGAGAAACCTTGTTGTGGTTCCCAACAGCTGGGAAAGGCTCATAATGAGAGTCTCTGGGTCCCATTTCAGAGTAGTGCCACTCTCTCTGTGGTCTTGGGAAGCAAACCCAGAGCAAGCGGGAACAAGTGGGAGACTTGCAAACAGCACTTCCCTGTTTAGCAGGGCTTAGCTAGTGGGGCAAGGTCACAGCTTGGCTCAACTTGCCCAGTTGTACCTTTTTGAAACCAAATCTTATTCACAGGCATCAGAAATATCACTGGCTTCAAACTTCAACCAAATGCCTTGGAAATGCTGGCAGGGACTCTCACCAAATCTGCAGGTGAGCCCCAGTGTCGAGCTTGTTTGTGCCTGCAAACACTCACAGTTTTAACAGTGATGTTAAAAGAACAGTCTGTGCGTGACATGGTCTGGGCTGCCACAGCTCACTGTGGCAGAGCAACTGTTTCAGAGGATTCACCAAAATGTTTTGCATCATGGAAGGAAGAACTGTTCCCAAACTGCCCTGTGCCACCCTGATACAAAGGTTCTCATTTCGGAACACAGAGCATGAGGCTGAGCCCTCAATTTTACTTAGTTTTCAGTGTTCCCTTTTTGTTTGCCTGGAGGGGGAACCGAGGGACCAGGTAGCATATGCAGAGGTGTTTTTACAAGTATTTTTAGAGCCATTTGCTCTCTTACCAGCTGCTGTCTTACAGCTCTGCAGTAGGCTGAGCAGGAGGTTTCCATCTCTGGAGTCTGTGGCACCACGTTGTTTACCTTAAGGGTTAAAACCTTCTTTTTGAGCATCATTGTTTTTAACAGCTGCCTCAGCACAGTTACGCTAGCAGTTACCATCACAAAGCAGCCTTTCTCCTACCCCCTTTTTTGCACTCTCAGGCTCATTTCCTTCCAAATCCTCCACCTGAGACCATCCTCAGGAGGTTGCCTTCACCTGCAGCCAGCTGGGTCCACGCCAGATGAACCACCGTGCCAGCCAAGGTGAGCACTGCTCATGTACCTACTGGATGAGGAAGATGCTTGGGCAGCCAATACAGCTCTTGGAGGGGGGTGTCCCCCTCAGGGAAGTGCTGATGCCTCTCTGACCCTCTAGATGCCGTCAGAGGAGAGGACATCTCATCTGCAGTCGAGACTGCTACCTGCTGTGTGGTAGGTGCTGTGTGGTAGATACTGTGTGAGAATGAATATGCTGTGTTGCCTCACACAGTGGGCAACCCTGGTATCACCAGACTCTGGGTGAAAAAAGAAGCAATCTGTCTCTAGTTTTAAATCAGTACTTGTATTCAGAAAGAAAAAGAAATAAAAGGAAAAAATGCACAGAAGAGTTTAAACACATACAAATCGCACTTATCTTTCCCTTGTTTATCATAACTTTTCCTGCTATATCTGCTAATGGAAATAATAATAGTCATTGTAGTAGAATCACACTTTGACTTCTTTCCCAGATTCTCTTCTTGTTCACCAGGCAGTGAAGTCATCGTATCATCAAAACTTCAGAGACCTGGTTTTGCAGGAGAAGCACCACCGAGAAAGGTTTTAACAGCTTCCCATGGAAGCTGGGAAAACAGAAGAGGAATGGAGGAGAGGCCTTCACTTGCAGAAGGGGAGGGACAGGCAGGAGGATAAAAAGGTGGCAAATGTCCACTATATTTTCAAGAATGGAAAGCAAAGAAATCAATTATGAATGAACATGAAATTCAGCACACAAAGAGTCCTGCTCAGGAGGCAGATGTGTTCTGCCAGCAGGATCTGAGCACCCCTGGGATCCAGGGGAGGTAAGGAGCAATAAACCCTAGTGACTTGCCGATGCTTGTGCAGAGCCAGACATGAACCCAGAGCCGAGCTTGATAGTTCATCTCCCAAATCATCTCTTCTTCCATAAATTCAGTCTTCTACTTTTAAACTCATGTGCCCATCAAGTCAGATTACAATTAAGACTCTGCAAGTATGGCAAAATATATTCATGAACATCTGTTTGAATAATAAGCCTGAATTTGCTTTAACAGTATTCATCCAACCTGGTTTCCTTGCCTTCTGCAAGTGCTCACACCAGCTCTCCCCAGTTCAAAAATGACAACATGAGGGAGAAGCTGCTGCACACGCTCAGATAAACATGAAGGTAATTTTACCTGGTGGAGGAGGGGTTTCCATCCCCTGATGCAATCTTTCAAGGGTTGCAGGCTGCTTCTTGGACTCCATAAAAACCGGCTAACATAAACCAACCTAAAGTCAGAAAGCTAAAACTTACTTCATCAAAGTCTGGCCTGCCGCCAAAAAATCCATGGGTTTGAATATTGGGCTCTGCAGTTTGAATCTGATGGGAGAAAAGGGGTAGTAGCTTATCCTGGGGTCATACATGCTTCTGCATCTGGCTACTCCCAAGGTAAAGGTGAGCATCCCTCCCACTCCTCATACCACTGTATCCCCCTCAGACCTGCCAACATAACTGCTAGTGTAATAGCTCTCCCACACAGCTCTGGCAAAAAGATCCTCGTTAGTGGGTAAGAGCGAATTTTTTTCTACCATAGGTCACAGTGAGAGAATCAGGTTCAAGAGCAAGAAGGCAGGCTGACGATGTGAACTGGTGGTAACCTCTGGCAGGGAAAGGGGAGCAGGGACAACCTCTGACCTCTCCATCCACCTCAGCAGCAGTCCAGGCAGTACATCTGACTGCCACCTCACTCCCTGCCTCCATTTGCCTGGCTGGAAACTGGGGCACAAGTTCACCCCACAAGTTTTTTGTGCTGCTTGGGCATGTGGTATCAAAGAAAAGCAGATGAACAAGCAGAGAGATCAATGGAAGGAATAGAAACCATACCCTGAGGCTTAGATGCCATTTGAAAGCAATAAATACTCAAAGCAATAGATGGCAAACTAGAATATGACCCCGGGGAAAACATTTCTTGAAAAGAGAGAGTAATAAATGCAACAGTGTACACTTGATGGCTACTCAGAGAGAGATTGTGGAGTTAAATCAGCATGGTTTAAAACACACACCCCACAGAGACAGGTGGAAAGGCTGCCCACTGTATGCCTCTGCAAAAGCCCCATATCTCCACAGCTAATTTGGTTATCTCTAAACACGATGAGGAATGGCTAAAGAACAATACATCAGGACAAGAGTAGTCTGTGAGCAGGAGGAACGAAGAGCTGGAGAAAGACTAGCACTACACTGGGTAATTCCTAGAACCACAGAAGCTCAGGAGTTGTCTTTTAATGCTGCCGCAGGGATGCTAGGTGTGTTCTCGGTAAACATAGTCCATAGGGAAGCAATTCAGCTCAAATGACAAGGTGGTATTGTGGGAGGCTGTGCTGTACTGAGACTGGCACAAGGCTGCTGCCCATCCAGGGATGACTTTCATCAAAGGAACAGCTTTTTAGAACGGCTTGCTGAGCTCTCATTATAGTAGGAGCTACGGATATGTATTTCTGTGCTCATGTCACAAAATGTTAAAGTCTCTTCCAGGCTCTAGGAAGCAATACAACAATGGACTAAAGCACTTCTGCTAGGCTGAAAGACAGCATTGCTTCAGATAGCACATGCAGCAAGAATACACAACCATAGAGGACAGATGAAGAAAACACATCTACCTTCGGGAAGTAGAAATTTATCAGATGAAACCAAGCTTGTGTTAGTCTTTTGGCAAGAACATCCCTGGTTCTACATAATTAAATGGGTTTGGTTCATAGTTTTTCTTTTAATCAATTAAGAGGAATGGTGGTGCTCTTTCCACATCCCCATTACATCTAAAATTAGACACCAAACATGGAGGTGTGGGATGACGGGTGGCAGCATGCAAGCTCCCGGCCATGAGAGTACCTTCCTACCCAGTGCAATGGAGTCAGGGTGCTCGCTGGAGCTGACAAGGCCATGCAGCACCAATTTTGGTGGTTTGCATCCTCTGAGAAGTGAAAAACAGGAGGTGACAGAGTGGTTTTTCACCTGCTTTCTGGATCCTTGGGTTTCTGACAGATTTCTCCGTGAAGGGCTACCCAAAAGCTCCGTGGAGCTGGAGTGTCAAACGTGAACACTCAGCACTTAATTTGTGGTGCAAATCCTGTCAAACCCGATCGCGTCTCTTTGCCCCTCTAAGGCATCTCAGGCTCTCTCCAGTTCTGCAGGGGGATGAGGCTTTAAGGAATGACCAACTGCTAAAGCGAGCCTGCAAACTGGCAGGATGCACAGCGTATGCTCCGGAGCCAGGCATGCCCTCTCCTCCCCTCTGCCAGCTCCACATACGTACACATAGTGGGCAGCAGGGAATACACCCCAGGAGGCCTAATTAATGAACATATTTGAAAGCTCCAGGCATCACCATGCTAGAAGAAATGAGTGATAACTCATGAGCATCTGAGCACAAACTTTTTGGGTTAAGAGAGTGAAGGAGATGGGGCCGCAGGCGCTGCCTGGGAGGCATCTCGAAAGCACAAGACCCTCTGCAGGGTTCTGCCATACTCATCTGTACCACATGCAAAAGTAGCAGAGGGAAAGGAGCCTTCTAACATGGGAGATCAGGCAGGATTAAGTAGGAACCCAGAAAGCACAGCAGAGCTTCTTTCTGCTCCCTGTGAAAGGAGAAAGTGATCATTGTGGAAGAAGGGATGCAGGAAATGAGATAGAGATAGGGAGATACATCAAAGGGACAGAAAAGAAACAGAAGAAAAATAGACAGAAAAAAGCTAAAAGATAAATGTAGTATACTTTTAATTTGCATGAGAAAAATAGTTCTCTTTTCCCCACCAATCATCTTTATTAGCAACAAAATTTGCAGCGAGGTCTCAGACTAGCTATCTAGCTGTGATAACAGAAAAGCTCTGAAACAAACTGTTCCATGGAGACTGTGAAAACTCCACCTCAAGCAGCTTTTAAATGCAGGGCATAGAGTTGACTGAGACTTAACCAGATACTTACCAGGTACCTGAGACTTAACTCAGGTACTCTGCTTGAGCAGCACACAGACCAGGTTGGCGGTGCCTGAACTTTTTGACCCACAATCTACTTTGATTTTTGGAGAGTAGCTGCATGAAATCACTGAGTTTCTCGAAGTTCCTATTTAATAATACAGTTTGCTTACACAGTGCTCACCTCAGTCTCCCAGTGACAGTCCACATGTCACTGGCCTAAAAGATGTCCCAAGATCTTAAGCTTCTGCAGCAATACATGCTTCAGCTGTGGGGACAGACTCCAGGAGATGTGAAGGAGGTCACAGAAATAAAAAAGATGTGTAGGAAGCCCATTTGCCCATAGGGACCTATAGCTTGCTCAGCTTTAGTGCATGTGTTGTATGTAGCCACACTGGAATGGACAATCTCCCCAGTGTTTCCAAACTCCCTTCTCAGTCCACCAACAAACTGTCCACCATCCACACCAACATACAACATTGAACCTGAGAGAGAGCACATCAGGCTGTGAACTGATGTTGTTTCAGGTCTTGGCTATGAGCAAGGAAGCCAATGGCAACACCCTGGGCAGGGGAAGAGGCTGATAGGGAGCAACTCTTCTTTCATACCTCCTTCATGACATTCCAGGGATAAAGTACATAGGAAAAGATGCCTCCTTGAAGGTCTTCTGTATCTGAATATCTGCTGCAATCCAGATGACAACCACTAGCCCAGTTATGGGGCCTGAGGCAAGAGCCAGCAAAGCCACTGCTATTAAGAGGATGGAAAAAGCAGTGGCTGATCTCAGACAGAGGAAAATCATGGCTAATAAAGCACCTGCCAAGTAAAAACATGGACCAACTCCACACAACATTTTGGAGATATAGGCTAGCCCCAAACCCACAAGTCTCTGTCCTCAGCAAAATCCAGACACAGCATGTGTCTATACTAGGTTTAATCCAGCTAGGAAGGTAAAAACAGCAGTAATACCATACTGGAAAGAACATTGTATACTTCCCTGATAGCAGGTCACAGCAAGATCTGTGCTACCACATCGTACCTCTGACTCTTACTCATGCTGAACAGAATGGATCCAGTAATGCTATCACACCCTCCTTTGCTCAGACAGACAAAATCCCTAAATGCACTGATTCAGTGCTATAATCTCATCCAGCAGGTATCAAAGCCTCAGCTTCCAACCAGGAGCAATAGAGCAGTTCATGTGTATGAGGCTGCTGTCAAAGACATGTCTCTGAGAGGTTTATTGGCTCCCTATCTCCCACTTGCTGGGAGAAAGCCAAGACATGGGAATTTGTGAGTGTGCTAACTCAGCATTTCTGCCTTACTGGCACAAGGTCTGGACACAACCTTCGGGAAAGTCTCATGACCACTTGTTGGTTGTAAGTCCTACACTCAAACCCACATCTTTTGAAGCTGTTGCTCCAGAGGATAAAAGGTTTGTTCACACTATAGTACCGGTCATGAGATCAACACTACAAATAATTCCTTAGGAAAAAGAGGCCTGTGAAGCACCCACAGGGCACAGCCAGCAGACACCACCACTCACCCTGACAGCCACACTTAGCAGGCAGCTGGATCACAGTGCACCTCAGTGGCTGGGGGAATACAGGAGGCAGGCCAAGAAGAGATGGGGTGCACCAACTTTGAGGGGGTCCACATGTCCTCAGATAGCTGCGTGCATCTGCTCATATGTATGCGCAGGGGAATGGCACTATTTCCTCTGGATCTTCCTCTAAAGCAGATTGAGGAGAACCAGAGGTTCTCCTTTTTTTTCAGTGCAGTGTTCTAGCATGAGGAAACCTGGCACAAGCAGGGAAACTGGCACAAGGACATATCTTCCTGTAGAAGGGATGATGGACAAAGCACTCTGCTGTTCCCTTTTTGGGAAAGTACTGCTGCCCCCTCAGGCAGCAGCCTTGTGTTCTCCTCATGCCTCCTGCTCTCTCAAAAAACCCCCTAATTCTCCTGTAAAAACATTTACCACCTCAATTTCCTTCTTAGACAGCCCTTACTTCACTCATGAAAGCACAAAAGCTGAGCTCTGATATACCACTGCATGTTTCCCTTTATTCTCATCCTTTCCCTCAGCACAATTTGAAGAGCAATGACCTGAACCAACCCCAGCTTAAGACAATAGGTGTCTGTGTACTGACTTCAATGGAATTTGGATTAACATGAGATTGCAAAATCTCCAAAATTAATGCAACTGTAATGCTGTTAAAACAATGGCTCAAAGGTCAGGAGATCCCTGAAATTAGGTAAGCCGCACTACACATCCTGCATTGCCTATGATTATACCTTCCAACAGAGAATGAAACAGTGCTCCACATCTGAGAACAAAACCCAGGAATATGAAAGACCGTGTGTGCAAAGCAAATATTAAGAGTAGATAGCAGTAACTATCTACGTCTTTCTTTATCCCCCAGTTGGTACTGATAGCTTGTTCACTGCAATGCTTTTTGTTCTTGTGCTTTTCTTGAAAAATTCATAAAACAAAAATGTTAGAAGGCAGTGCATGTAGAACAAAAGCTCCTCTGACAACAGTTATTCTACAACAAACTCAGACTAGAGAAGCAAACTCAAACTCAACCTTGGCTCCATGTAGCCATGGGATACCACTTTGAGCCTCCTTTCCAACTCACCAGAGGCCAGGCAGGAAAGCAACAAGATGTTGATGAATGTACCATTAACAGTGACACCTTCTTTCAGTTTCTCTCCCCACACAGGTAATATCCTTGTGTGTGTTATTATCCCAACTGCCTTAAAGAGAAACTGAACTGTCTGGCTCCATTTCTAATCACAGCACCCACTAAATTGTGACTGCTGACAATGATGGATGCCCATCTTTAGACAAGAGATGACAGCCAGAAGCTGAGTACTTGCTGTTCCTGCTGAAGGCAATGAGGGTTGGCAGTTTGAAGTAGTCCTTTCTCCAGTCACTGTCATAATGCCATGATAATGTCATGCCTCAGTGTGGCCCCACAGCTTCTCCTGCAGGCTCCAGTGGAAGTGGGGGTAGATGGATGGAGTCAGAGGGGAAAGCAGACACTATTTCCACTAGTTGTTCATCTTTTGGGACCTGACTATTCTCCCCAGAACTTTCCAGGGAAATCCTGGCTACATTTATTTTGGCTGGGCTACAAGGCTATTTTTAGAGAAACAAATAAACAGATGAAGATCCATTTTTAATTTTCATTTAGATCTAGGATTTATATTTTATTTGTTAATTTTGTTTTAATCTCCTTGTCCTTCATTACTCCCTGGCTTTCACAGCAGGGGAGAGAAGACACAGCGGGAGGAGGGTGCGGAGTAGTGGGAGCAGTGATGAGGAAGGTACTAAAAGGGGGAAGAGAGTGAGGGGAAAGAGTATTGTTGACAGCATCTGATCCTCCGATTAATGTATTTCTAAGCAGATTAACCAAATCCCAACTGCTCTGTGCCAGGTTTCTTCTGTAAGCTTCTCTCTCCCCCATGTAAACAAAAAGACATTTCCTCTGAACAAACAACCAACATAGTGACCAGAACCCCAGAAGACTCTCTGCCCTCATTTAGCCCAACACTATGGGGCACAGACAAAGGCAGAAGGTGTAGGTCTATGAAGGTAATCTCTATTTTTAAGCCTATTTTGTGCATTTTTTTTTTCACCTCCTGAGGACTCTGCTTGACTCCCGACTTGTTCATCTTCAGGAAGTGCGTGAAAGATGCCAAGAGTGATATGGGAAGATGAAAGGACAATGGCTTATGGTCCCAGAGTCACATGAGAACTCATGATCTCATTACATTTTGCTTATCCATAGCTGTGCTCCCTGGCACCCACATAGGGAGACAGGGAGGGAGAAAGGTGGGTAAGAGCACCCCCAAAAGAGGTGGTGAGAACCACTAAATACAACCCACTTCTTCCTGCCCCACCCCACCAAAACCTTCACTCTGACTCTCTACAAGAAAGAAACATTTACATTTTAACTCAGTTTCTTGGAGCATTTCACAGTCAGGAGTGGGCCAACCCCCTGCGATCCTGTGTCACTGTCCCGGTTTTATAGATGGGGAAACTGAGCACAGGAGAGGCTTCCCCAAGGTTAGAAGGCAAGTCAGTGGCACAGCCCCATTCACATGAGCTGAGTCACAGGCATTTTTCCAGGTCACATGATCAACCTTGGCTGAACGGGTTTTCTCCAATGAGTCTCTAAATTTAGCCTCCAGATTTATTTTTTTTTCCAGACCTTGTGAAGCAACTCCTCCACCAGATATTCTCCAGTCTTGCTCCTCAAGAATGGGATTACCATCTCTAGTAGCAACAGCCACAGTGGTCATGGGACATTTCTCCCTGCCTAACATGCTGATGGAGCTCAGAGACCATACCTGTCTTAAAGCATGGCACTGTTGCCAACCTGTGTTAAAGCAGACCTTGGAAGGATGGAAAGACCTCCTGCCTCTTCTCCCCTTTTACTCAGTGTTTCAGTCTAGGTTTCCTCTTGGCTGTCTGCCTTCTCCTGAGCAACAACGAGCTGAAACACTCACAGGTCCCCACCGCCCCGGTTGGGTTAGGAAAACTCCCCTTAAAAAAGGGAGCTTTTTTTATATCTCCTACTGGGAAAGGAGAGCAACCCTTAAATGAACAGTCAACACAGCACAGTGGATGAAACCACTCAAAAAGCAAAGGAATTCCCATTTCCTCAGCTTCCTGTCTTGCCCTGCTCAAGCCATGGTGAGAGCTTTAAAGAATTAAGCAAAAGATATTCTAAAACTAAACAACTGGTTTTACCATGCAGTGACTGTTCCTAACATAAACTGACTACGAGAAAGCTCCACAACACACAATTTTTAAATACAAGATTTCAGTTTATAGTATAGTGTGTAGTAATGTACAGCATGGTGTTTTCCTACTTATGCTTCTTCATTAAGAAAATCCACAAGAAAAGTCTTATGCTGCAAATGAAAGTAGAGGTTGTGACTAAACAAGAGTATAGAGTCAGTTAAGGATGTAGGGAAAAAATAAGGGCAAGGGAAAAAAAGCAAATGAATTTATGTTGCCTAAGGCACTGAAGAGAATAAGAAGGGATTTACAAATTCATCAGGGGGAGAAGCAGCACCAGAAAGAAGGTGGGTTCATTAATAAATGAGGATGAGGATGAAATGAATAGTTCAGAAATGGCTGAGCAGCTTTTTTAAATTTGTCTCTAGCCAGACCAATAACGAGAGGAAGTTTGGACTAGAAAGGACGAGGAAAAAAGCAAGTTTAAAAAAAGGAAAAGCAAAAAGAACTTGAAGAATTATATGTCCACAAATGAAATAAAGCAAGCAGCATCCTACAAGTTAATCCAGAAAAGACAGAGGCATTTTTTAAAAGTATTTTTCACTTCAACAGAACTAATACAGGGCTGAATGTTAAGCAATCTATACATATAAGCACCTGCATAAATGTATGCAGGATCAGGAGCCTAATTTGTTACAGCGAGGCATTGACAAACGTGTTATCCCAGTGACAAATAATCTGAAAATTTACATTGAGCTAGGGAGGCTCCACACAACCAACCAAAAAACAAACATAATAAAGATTTTCAATAAGGAATAGAGCTGGCAATATTTAATTCTAAGTCAATATCTATGCCTAGTGAAATAATGAAACAAATATGAAGGGTCACTAAGAATCTAAAGAATAAAATCACATGAAATACACAAGTGAAAGTCTTTTGCTTTTTAATACACATGCACAATTAACACACAGAGGAAAGGTAGTAAAGAGAATATGGAGCTTTAGGAATTGAAGGATTTGACACTGCCCCACTGCATCAGTTTCACTACAACCAACAGCCCGTGGATCAGAAACTGTCCAGAGGTACCAAAAGAAAATATGCTTTGCTGGACTGGGAAATGACAAATGACGTGCCAAAGGGTTTGCATCCATGTTGGCCTTAATGAACTGGTGTCACAGGAAAACAAACTAACTGTCCATGAAATTTGCAGCTGTCACCCTGCAGAGAAATTGCAACAATAATGGAAGACAGAGGCCCTTGACAAATACAGAGTTCCTTAAGAGTAAGCATGTGAGGGCAATGGTCTGAAAGTTAAAGCAGACAGTAGAAGGAGTAGCAGAGAGGATGATTAAATCTAGACTCATCAAAGACACAAGCTGAACTCAACAACATGAGAAAAAAACAGGTAATGTCCCTTGAGAGCAATAAGCCAAAAGATGGATACTCAGCAAGAGGGAGATAGCATGGAAACTGTTTTGTTCTTTGAGACTTGAGGTTGCAGAAAAGAAGCAAATAAAAAATCTTGATGTGCTATATTAGCAAAACAGGCTTTTGCAATTTTGGGTGGTAAACAGAGGGGCATCTCATCACGACAAAAGGAAGGAGAGAGGGAAGAGTTTCTGCACCATTTCAATGCAATCAGTCCAATGATTCAATTTAATTAGTTCCATCAGTATTTCCTCATACGCAATGGACGAGCAGCAAACTAGAAAAAAATCAGAGGTGGCTGATAAACAGACATAGAAGAATATATAAAGAAGACCAAGAAGGGTTAAATGTGTACAGTTTATTAAGGAACAAACCTAAGGAAGTAAACTGTAAAATATACTTGATGCATGTGAACACTGCAGACTGAAAGGAGGTAATAACTAGGAGTTATGAGATTAAACTAAAAGGAAAAGAAAAAAAATAGTCCTTATACCAGCAAATGAGGCAAAGTGGAGGGGAAAGTACCAGTCTCTTTACCCTAGTGACTAGTGACAGAACTGGAGGAAGTGGTATGAAGCTGAGTTCGGGGAGGTTTAGGTTGGATATCAGGAAAAAGTTCTTCACCCAGAGAGTGGTTGGGCACTGGAACAGGCTCCTCAAGGAAATGGTCTCAGCACCAAGCCTGTCTGAGTTCAAGAAGCATTTGGACAATGCTCTCAAGCACATGGTGTGAATCTTGGGGTGTCCTGCGCAGGGCCAGGAGTTGGACTCGACAATCCAGTTGAGTCCCTTCTAACTCAGCATATATGATTTTATGAAATAGGTTGGCCTGATTCTGCTTCTGCATCAGTGAAAATCAGAAGCAACTCAACAAACAGGAAAGGGGGGGCAGAGAAAACAGGTACTACAAGCACGTTCAAAAATTAACATTTTTATCTCTCATAGAAATTTAAGCCAGCTCAAACTGCAGGTACACCCACAGCACGCTAAATCCAGGGAGAAACAAACTTGGGTCATACATATTTTCAAAAAGACAAATCCAACCCCCATGTCACCAGATGTCCATGTCTGTTACTTAAGAGCCAATGAGGGTGAAAAATAGAGTAATAGTACTCAGCAGCTCCGAGAACCTTCATCTAAGCTGCTGTGAAAGGTCTGCGCTACTGCAGGCACAGGGAAGGACAGAGCACACTGGAGAGAAACATTCTGCTCAGTGGCATCTTGTGACAAATTTGGCTACCCATTACGCCCACTACTGCAGGATGGAGTGCTGTGATAGGGACTTTGGGAATCCGTCCACTTACTAGAATAAAAAGGCACTGCCTGCCTGAGAGCCATTTTCTGGAGGTTAATACACTCAACATCCTTATTAAATTTATTCCTCATTTTCTGATGGTTGAATCCTGGCTTGCCCTGCCTTCATATGCTGTAGTGTCAAGCAGACGAGATGCACATGTGCATTCGCCCTGTGTATTTTGGGTAGGGCCAGCATAACACCAAGTGTTTCCAGATCACCCAGTGGCAACAATATTCAGTTGTATCCCATGCTCCCAGAGAAACAAACTCAGCTGTTGGGGGGCTAACACTAGAGACCTGCTTTTCTCTTAAATGCCTGGCAGAAGCACTTGAACTGCAATGCTTTTATCCAGCAAGCAGAAAAACTTCAATACAGCTCACTTGCCCCACCCAGAGGCATTTTACTCAGCATCCTGCAAATACCAATGTTCTGCAGCCTCCAAGTTCCAGAGCAGAGGGGGCAGGTAACAGCCGTATCACTGAATTAAACCCAAGCAGCAGCAATGACGGTAGTGAGGGACTCCTACAGATCTTGACAATTATCAAGTTCAGGCCCTCTGGAGCATTCCTTCAGTCTCTCAGAGTTGTGGAATTGATCTGGAAACCACTTTATTAATGTTCTTTCTTTTCCTCCCCTTCTCCCCAAGCAGCATCATCATTTATTAATTTATGATTAAATGAATTATTGATTCTCACTGCACCTGCAGTATTCGGCATTGTCCTTCTTCCCCAGAGACATCTTTGACTGATGTGAGAACGGCAAGATGTCAGAGAGACAAAAAGAAGAAGAGAAGAAACTCAGTTTGTGGGGGACCTCAGAGAAGCGTGTTCCCCGCTGAAGTGTCGAGCTGCAGGATGGACACAATGCACCAGGGCCCAGCGATGCTGCCACCTTCTCTGACAGGAATGAAAAAATCCAGAAACTGCGAAGCCAAATCACTTCTGATAAGGAGGGAATGAGTAGCAGAGCTATTCATAGGCATTCAGCATGTGGGGAGGTATTAAAAAAAAGGAAAAAAAAAGGTCTGACCCAAAGCAGAAGCTTTTGTTTTTATTCAGAAAAGTCAAGCTGTAGTTCTTTGAATACATCATTGAAAAAACCTTCCAGGCTTTTGGCTTTTGCCTTGCAATTACGATCAACAGATGGTGATTATTTCACAGGCTGGGGCATCTGGTCAGCTCCCAGCCAAACATAAATAAAAGACCTTTGCATGATTGTATCGGGCATTCTAGTCCAGAAACAAAACCAAGGTTGGGAACAAAAGAAAAAAAGGTGAAAGAGAAGAGGTATTTAAAGTTCCCTGATTTTGGAGATAAAAGAGAAAAGATAGTGGGGAGAGGGTGGGAGAAAAACAAATACAGATTCTTTACAGAAATGTGCCCCTTGCATACATTATCAGAGTACATCACTCCTGAAACTGATGGAAATTTCTGAGCCAGAATCTCTCTGTCATGAATTAAACCTAAATTTTGACCATTTATCTGGGCTTTGCAGGCCACATAAAACTTCACCCTGTTTTGTAGCATCTTTTACCCAAACATTGCAATGTGCCTCCCCCTGAAAAGCCAGGCGAATTTTACTCCATCTGAGAACAGGAAGAATGCATCAATGTGCTGCTTCTGCTTTTCACTGGGAAAAAAGGACAACCAAGCTACCACAGGAAAACATCCTCTCCCCATGCATCTTTCCTGGATAAAAGAGCTGCAATATTCTCCTGAACTAACCACGCAGAAAACATGCCTCCCGATTTTTGTCCTTCCTGCAGCGCTCACCTCTGTGCAAATCGCTGCTGGCCCCAACACCAGGTGGTGCACACTGGCTCTGTGCACTTACCCGCTGCCCACTGAGGGATTGAACCCACAGCAGCACAGGAAGACCTAATTGCAGCAAATTACCCCCTTAGGTGCAAGGTGCAGGGCTGTGTTTTGGTGAAACAAATTCCAGGATGACAGAGGCTTTGGGCATGAATGTGTGCAAACACTCCCAGAAGAAATGCAATGACCACAACTGCTTTTCCCGCACCCCAATTTTGTTGCTCTCTGTCAGCTCATGACTTTGTTTCATCGCAAGCAGACATGAAAGATTGGCAGGTTTTATCCCTGAGCAGCAGGCACTACAAACTTCAGGGAGGTAAGAGAAGGTTATTACTGATTACCTGCATCTCACCCTGCACCATGACAGATTCTCTCACTGTTTTGCTGCATATGAAAGCAGCTTTTTACCACCTCCGTGCTATCCCCTTTGCTCTTGGTGGCACTGCAGGCCTGCCTTACCTGACCTGCAGAGAAACTTCAAAGCCCTCACTGCTATTTTGTACTGCAAATGATGGCTGAAAAACTGAAAGGCACAAGGCCAGAGCGCAATTTTGTTAGGAAAACAAGGCAAACACTTTCTGTTCCTGCCTTACACATGCCTCTGGGTTACTCAGCCGTTATCTGCTAAATTAAGGCCAGTATGGCTGGCATTAAGAGCCTGTCCTGTACCAAAGTCATGGCCAACCATGACTTCCTAGCCGTCACTGTGGGGCGCTCGTGGCTGTCTTGAACTCTCGGCCAGCCTGTGCAGAATCCTCGCCCATCACTCGTGAACACGCAAGCCCTGCTCTCACAGGCAGTGCAAGCAAAGAGATGAGGATCTCCTCCAGGTTCCTGGCCATCACAGCTTGCGTCAGGACATACCACTGAACTGTTTCTGACTCCCTCCCAGGGAGGATCCACGGAATATGGCCATTTCATTACATGCTTGGCAGGACTACAGGCAAGAGTAGAATTAGATATCTACTCTCCAGCTGAGTAGGAATGAGAGGGACATAGTCCAACCCAATTTATACAGCAGCATTAAAAGGCAATGGCAAAACAGGCCCAAGGTGGGGTAAGGAGCATGGATAGGTAATAAAGGAGTAAAATCTCTGCAGAGAACATACATACATCATAGAATGAAGGCAGAAAATTACATTATAGTTTATATGTGCAGGGAACAAGCTTGGCTCTGAAAGAAAAGAGCAACATGCTACCCCACCACTTCCTATTAAATTGATGGACTACATGGCTATGCCTAGGGCTTCTCAAGATAAAAATGCTCATTTCCTGAGAGAACAAGGTTTTGATCTTCACGACCTTACTGGGCCTGTGTGCGTTTACCCATTTTAATTTCAGATTAGCATCTCTCATTTTCAGTACCTAGGGGATTACTGTTTTCGCCTGTGCAGCGACTGCAGTTCATAAAAGTATCGGTTACCCTCCCCCTTGTTCAGAAAATCTAGGCAGATCTGACCAGATGGCACATGCTCCCGCGCTCTGTGTCAGGCTGCATTAATTCAGGGGAAATGAACTCTACTCCAAAACTATATTTATTTCAGACACTGCCATGCCCAGTTGCTGGGCTGTCCTCAGGAAAACCTAGAGCCAGCTATTTTCTACAAGCTTAGCAGGGGGAAAACACAGCAAAGGCCCTGCTAGAAGTCTCAGATGCCAGCAAGGAGGAATACCCATAGCTTTCCAGGTAGGTGGAAGTATTTCAGCGGCCCTTCCCCAGGGCTTTGAGCCAGTAGTTGCTTCCCTAATGCTCAAAGCATCATAAAGTAGAAAGTGCTCCCACATCACATTGGACCAGCCCAGTAACTTCTTAAGGGAGCACTACTGGAACAGCTCAGTCTTTTTGAGAAGGTTGCATTACACTTGCTTGGATCAGGAAGGAGATTCATCCAAGCAACAAAGACAGGTGAAAGCTGTTCTGGTGGAAGGTGTGCAACTTGGGTTACTATCTAGATCCACCTCTTTGAAAGGCCCACTCCTGCGGGGTGTAAACAAGGCATTTCACCTATTTATAGCTCTGCCCGTGCTGCCCATTGATGACCCATTTTCTTCACCTTCTGCCGGAATAATTGTGCCCATTGCTGAAGATAATATAGCGCGAGTGCTGGAAAGAGAGTCTGATGGGGTGAGAAACACCCTTTGGTCCTCTCTGTAAAATGCTATTTACCTTCTTATATAGCACATATAACAACACCTAAGTGCTATACTATAATTAGCAAAATCATGCAGCGAAACTGTTCATGTGGATAATGATACTTTTCGTCCTCCCATGTGGGTAGTTTTAGGTTGAATTAATTCATGTTTGCCCAGCTTAGCGAGATCTATGGAAGAAAGGCTATTGTTATGCAAATAATTATTAATAATGACTGCTCCTGTGTTGCTCCCCATTAAATGTGCTCAATTTATAAGTCAAAGGGTGTTTTTCTTCTTGGTGCAAGACTAACTGGGTTCCATAAATGGAAATACTGGTGTCAGTCTACCTAGCAATGGAGGATAACCCTGAAACAATGGTGTTTTTTGAGATTAAAGGTTGATCTTCTGGTTCCTACTTTCTGTGCTACAAGTAATATATTGTGACCCTGGGAGTCACTTGGAAGAGCAGTCACACCACCTACTCAAGGCCGCAAACTCAGGCACAGTTCAGAAGATCTCAAGACAGAGGCAAGCCCATGCAGAGTGAAATTCAGACAACCAAATACCATATAATTTGCCCTGAGGTGAATAATTATCTTCATTTCACAGACTGAAGCACAAACAGTTTGGACAATAAAGCAACTCTTAGGGGTGCAGTGAGTATAAATGCACCATAGATATAATGCTCAAATACTACACTAAATAAGAACAAAGGCAATTTTTAAGAACATTAGGGTCTCAGTACAATGCAGGCATGGGGAGTTTGATATCACAACTACAGTTGTTTGGAACAGATATGCAAAACAGTTCCACAGTAGCTGCTAAAGTCCGTAAGAGGTCTCCTACTGTGGAGTCAAAGGCAGGACCACACAAAGTCAGTAGATAAGGAATTGCATATTGGACAAGGCTTCTCTGAATTTGCAGAATATCTCATGAGCCACACATGGGTCACACCAACACAATACCCACAGGACTGCTGCATGACCAGGTGCCTCTCAAAAAAATTCTTTTTTTTTTTTTTAATCTAGATAAACTGGGAGAGCAAAAAGAGACAAATTTGGCTATTACCATAGTCTTTTTTAGAGCTTCATCAGCCCTGTGCAGGCACAGTCAGATGACTTACAAAAAAGAACAATATTGTCCAAAACCCATGCAAGGCTGCTTGCAGCTAGGACACATCAGTTTTACTGTGCTATTTCTATGTAGGAAACAACCATCAGTGCAGCCCATCTGATACACCCCACACCCTCATGCACTCCTCATGCACTTATACTTTGGTGAGGGATTTCTCAAACAGAAACAAGGAGAAGCAAGAATTAAGTTACACCTTTGGCTCCCAAGGCAGTAGCTTGTGTGTACAGGGCTCCTGGGCAGGATAGGCTCTGGCAGAGGTTAATGGGACTCCCTCAGCTGATCACACTTCACCACTGACAGACATTTTTGCAGGGCTCCCCCTGCACCAAAGTTAGCAGATGCCTTAGGCAAAACACGAGGTTTGAGATGAATGTCTTCCTGCATCTTCAGCAGCTGCGGACACTAGAGAATCAAGGAGCATTTGGGGACCACAAGAGACAAAAATGATGCCTGCTCATCTCCCTGTAATTTTGCAGATGCAGTCCAGCTAAGCATCAAGGAAAATTGATTTGTGCCACATGAATGAGCAAGTATGAGGTGAAAGCATTCCTGGAACTGATGTGGTAGAAAGAAGGGCCTTCTCCATTTTATTTATCTGCTACCCTGCTTTCACAGTAGCTGTGATAAATAGATATCAATTGTTTCCACAGATGGTCCAGCATTCAGATGTGTGCCCTTCCCTGAGGGTCCTGGAAGATTGCATGTTGTGTTGCAGTGTATGGATGCTGGTGTAGCTGTCATGAAGAAAAGTCTGTGCCCTAAGCCCCACAGAACAGTCTGTCAAGGACCTAATACTTCACGGATTCCCTGGTGATTTCTGCAAGCTCATAAGAACAATCTAGAACTTTTTTTTAACTGTACCGAATTTAACTTAAGAAATCTCTTCCTCACTGTCTTGTTTTCAGTTGAGGCCAAGTCAGATCTCAGGGTAAGGTTTCCAGCCACCACGAGTGACAGCTTCATGTCATGACACATGTGAATCCCTTCAATGTTGACACCACAAGCAGCCGTAAGCATTCAAGAAACAGAGCAGCAGGCTCTTTCTTGGACACAGTTAGCTCTCTGATTGCTGTCTTGTAAAACTGGCCCTGGGGGACAGTTGTGACATATGACTACAGTACAAACATTGCAGGTGTTCCCTAACCTGGGAGTTACTCAGGATCTAGTACAACTTTCATGTTACTGGTAATACATAAGCAGCATCAGGAGAAGAAACACTAATTAGATGACTTATGATCCCTGAAAAGACCAGGAAAAAGCAAAACAAAGGAATCCTTTCCAGCCATGAAGACTAGTCACTGACAAGTGAACTGGCATCTGCCTTGGCGGTTGTGTCTATCAGCTTTGCACAACACAGCTTAAGATTCACAATGAACCGCTTCATGTAACAGACACTTCCAGCACACATGAAGGCCAAAAATTGCCCATTACCAAGTCTGCCAGGCCATGAGAAATGCCAACACTTTGTGCTGTAACAGAGGCACAGCCAAGAGGAGAAATCAGTTTCCAAATTTTACAGTTCAGTGATCCCTTAGACCTGCTGAGGCAGAACATTTCTGCTCTCCGCAAGTTTTGTTGGAAAAGAGGAAAGACCTAAAACATCCCCTGCTAGTCCATCTGTGGAGGAGATCCCACCACAGCCTGGTTACAGCATACATCAGAAATGCAGGGCTTAAATGTATGGCAAGGTGCTTTTCCGAGGAAGGAATGTGCAGTTTGATTTATTTACAGCAATGCTCCACACACTTTTCCTATTCTCCCAGCAGCTCAAAAGATGCACAGCCAGCATGAGACAGCTGTTCTGGGATTGGCCTTTGTCACAGAAAAGATGCTGTGAATAAATCATAGTCTCATGTACATTACTCTGGCCAACAGTATACCCCAGTATAATTAACCCCCCCATTTTATAGACTGTTAAACTGAGGCACAATGCATTGGCTTGACCTGCCATGATCCCACATGCCATGAACAACCAAAACAGGGGCAGCAGCCCTCCCTAGCCTCCCAAGAAGGCACATGGACAAGCAGGAATGAAGAAGGTACATCTGCTTTCTTCTCTGCATCATCTTTTTGAAATCCCTCCTTCTGACTGCAGTCTTGCAATGCACTCTTGGCACTTGGGTCAGCCCTCCACATACAACACTGATCATGGACCAGGCTTCACAGGATGCTTCTTGCTCGTTTGTTTGCCAATGAATATAATTTTTAAAAACTAAGATGTTGGGGAAGGAAACATGAGGGAACCCAGAGTGAAAGCTGTCGCTGTGCTCAGTCTCTATGGAAATAATCCACAATGCTAATACGTCCTAAAATGGTAATAAAGCCTGTGTTCTCTTATGTAATCCCATAGTAAGAAAGAGCTCTGTCGGCTTGCCTGACAAATGATATCTCTGTAACCTTGGAGGGGATTATTACTAAAAAACACAGGATGGAAAAACAAAGCAACACACACAGGCGCACGCAAATCCATTGGATGCAGAAAAAGGACAAACAGCTCCATCCAGGTTTCTGTGCACTGGCCCTGCAATATTATTTGTCTGCCATCAAACGGGGAAAGGACCTCCTGGCAAAGCAGCAGCCCTGCCCTGGCTCCTCCTCTGCTACAGCCTCCACTCCCTCTCCAGTCACCTCAGCACCAGGAGCAGGCAGAGGGCAGGTTTTCCCTTCCTCTGTCCTCCTTCCCTCCCTCCCTCCCCCAAAATGAACATTCAAAGCCCCGGCAGCTGGCCAAATCCAGTTTGCCTGCGTCACCAATGCACGTGGATTCACATCTGTCCTGCCCAGCGGTGATGGAGCCAGGGCTACGTGCGTCCCCGAGAAGGATTCATGCCCCCAAATCCATTAAGTTCTGTGTCAGCAAGGGTGGGGACCGCACTTTTTTCTGGGCACAGCTGAATGGCACTGTAAGGCTTAGAGTTTGCTTTCAACCCATGTGGAGAGGGGAGGTTTGGAGGCAGGGGTATACTCATTTTGGCACTGTCTCTAAATTTGGCTGGTGAACCATAAACCAAAGCCAGGAAGCTCTTTGCTCTTGTGCCTCAGGTGCAGAACAGAAATAAGGCAGTGCCAGATTAAAGCCATGCTTCACAAGGTGAACTACAGTGTACAGGTAGCTCTCTCATTGCCTCCCTCTACTCCTCCCTTCCCCTGGAAGCTGTGCCCTCCTACGAATGCACAAAGGGGTCCAACAGGCCACTCTGAAAACTATCGGAGGTGCAGGTCTAACGCAGTAATTGCTTGAGCAAACATTCCAGTTCTCATGTGAACCAGCCAGCTCCGAGCTCTGTCCTCCAGGACATGGCAACCAGTCAGTCAGGAGGCTGACCCCAGAAGACAACTTACATGCAATAATATGAGCAGCAGAGCTCTCAGTGCCAGCAAAGAATGGTGACTACCCTAGTGTCTCTTTCCCACAGATCAAAGCATGGGAACACTTAGTGGAATGCCAGAAAACTTTCTTGGGAACAAGAGATGACATTAGGCGGGTTTCCATGCCTGGTTGAACATTTACCCTTTCATGATGGGCTGTGTTTAAGAGAACTTTTATGTTTTCTCAGATAGCAGGAGATGCATGAATAGAGTCTCAACCCACAAAAGATTCCTGAAGGCTGGAGAAAGACAATCCTGAAGAAAAAAGCATCAGTGCTAACACTTAAAATTATGTCATTATGACATTTAAAAGACATGTTTAATGGAGCACAGCCTTTATCAGTCAGTGCATGTAGAGAGCTCCAATTCATACTAGATATATGCAATGTGACTGTCTGGAAAATAAAGGGTTACAATCATTATTCACAGCAGTCACATTTTTTTAATTAATAACCTTGTAATTGGTATCGACTTAAACCAACTGATGACAGTCTTATGATGAGCCATTCCCAGCCAAGCTTCGTACCCAATTGCCCTTAGGTCAGGAAAACAGTGAACTCCATTATTGGCAGATGCTTTCCACCCCACACCAGTCTCCTTACTGGGCCACAAAGAGGTCACCCCACGCATGAGGCGCAGCAGCCACCCACCTCTGCAGCCTTTCTCCAGCCCTTCCTTACAAGTACCATGGCTTCACTGAGCCTCTTCTGTGCTGCAGCCTGGTTTCCACAGGCCAGCATCTAAAACACCAGCACTTTCTGCTGCATTGACTTCCTTATGGGGAACTGTGATTAAGAAAGGTGAACCCACTGTCAGGGCCACCAGAGCCCCGTCCCAGTGGCAACCTGGCAAAGAAAGTAAAGGCTAACACACCTCCAAGCATTCACTTCCAGGAAGCAGAAGGAGCAAATCTTGCTCCTCTATTAAGACACCAGCTCAAGAGATGGAAACTCCCCCTACAAGATCTGCAAGATATGGTAATTTTGGACATCTCTGATACAACTGCAATGTGCAGCTTGGACATGCCTCTCTGAAGCACAGGGAAAGGAAAAAGGGCAGCGCTGACAAAGGGCAGAGTTGTCTCGGCAGCAGCTCAAGCCACAGCCTCAACTAAGACAGGTCACTGCTAAAAATAAAGCCCTGGGGCCACATTTCTGACCTGAAGCTCATTTACAGCGAATTTTTGGAGAAGTTTACTCTCAAAAAGAAAAGCCCAAGCCAAGTGAGTACAGAAGGCACCACAGCAGCTCCTCTGTAAGGCTGGAGCACCTGTAAGGCTGCAGCACCAGGCACGCCAAGGGATGGAGAAGCAAAACTACGGGTTTTGCTACTTTTGCTACTACTTCTGTGCTGGGCTCGTGGCTTCCCCCCAAACCATGCCCTGCTTCTCACCCTCCTCAGGGGGACCGAAAAAAACCCTTTTCTCCCCTGAGCCTTGACAGGGCACCCACGGGGCTTCCTTCAGCTGGCACCCTCCGGAGGGATTTCCTCCTCCACTACCTGGGAGCAACATTAGAGGGCAGTGCGCTGCCTTGGAAGCGGGATGCTTGTGTGTCCCCCACTCCCGGGCCAGGACCACGGGCACCCCCTCGGGCAGGGCGTCTCCCCGGCTGTCCGTCAGCATCTTCGCCGAAGGAGGAGGCCATCCCTAATCCCCGGGACAGGTTCCCCCGAGCGTTGCCCGCCGCATCTCCCCCCGCAGGCGGCAAGCAGGAAATTCTGCAGTGGCTGGGTTTTAATTAGAAAATGCCTGGGTTTAATTAAATAAATGTGAAGCTGAATAATACAATCAAGAGAATTGCCTGTGCTCTTTTATTTTGCAATTCAATTTACTTTGTGCTGTCCCCACACTTTTAGTTTTCTTTTGCCAAAGTCTTTTGCATTGATCACTCGGAGCTGCATTGCAGAGTTTGCCAGGGACAAAGCTGGAAGCGCTGGCTGTTGAATAAAGGGCAGTTGGAACTTTTCACAGCTGGGGATGCATTGGAGGCAGCCTGTGCCTGCAGAAGAGGAATGGATTTTTTCAGATTTTTGAACAAAGTTCCTACTTACCGTTGAGTTCAACAATGCCCCCAAAAATCAGGTGCAAAAGAAGAGAACAAGCAAAAACACTGCCCCATCTATAACCAAGGAGAGCAAGCAAGTAAGCATGCACACACACAGGCGTGCAAGCAAGCACAGAAACCAACAGGGTGTCTTCATTCTGCAACCCTGCAAACACTTCATTGATTTCCTGAGCATGCAATTGTTAATGTTAAGGTTCCAGAAAGTAAAATTACAAAACAAAACAAAAGGTTTTTGCTTTCAAAAAGCCAGTTCTGGTTGCTAAGTGACTACAGTATACTTCTCTATCACATTATTTGAAAAACCCACGCACTAAGAGCAAGAAAATTGCTAGGTTAGGACATCAGAAATGTGCCCTAGCAAGATGATGAATTTTACATGTGCATTGGTACCACAGTAGCACTTAAGGACCCCATGGAACCATTGTCTTTGGCAGCATAAAGAGTAAAATATGATTCCAAGAAGGTTTTAAGCTAAAACAGGGCAAAACAAGTTAATGTAAGACACTGGAGCACAGACCTGGAAGAAAAAGGAGGGCAAGGAAGTAGCTCTATCAAGACTGAAAAGAAAACCTACTGCGAACAGAAGAAACCGTAAAGGGACATATCTGCAGGCAGAACTGGTGCCTGAGGGTGTAATAAAATATGTTTGGATGGAGAGCTGGTGAGGTACTTGGGGGAAAGAAGACAAAAATGTAAAAGCATGAATGAGGGGCTGAAGTAGGAAAGCTTTAAAACCAAGAACAGAAGTTTGAGAGAACAGAGGACAACAGAGTAGCATACTGCAGGAGGAAAAAAAGGGCTCATAGTGAGGGCACACATATAAAGTTACAGGTGAAAATCTGGAGGAAATCATATGAAACTTTGATAGACTGCAGGCAAAGATGCAGTAAGAGCTGAACCTATCAGTTGAAACAGCACAATAAGTAATAGCTGCAAGACAGCAGGCACTGTTTCTCGTTACTGTGGCAATATATAAAAAAAATGCTCAGACTGAAAGAATATGATTCCTCTGTGCTTTATCAAGCATCACATAATGAAAAGTATGAAGCAACTTTACTTCCCTTCCCTTCACTAATATCTCTGCAATTCTTAAAAAGGACTATTGATTTTATTTCCTAAATACTATTTTTCAAAATGCTTGTCCATAAAAATCATTGTTAGTGAATAAATTAATCAGCCGATTATGCCTGTGAATAGTCTTTCTGCTCGCTGATTCTTAGGAATGCTGGCATCACTGTCTGATATAAAGTCTGCATGTAGCCATAACAAACCCTGTTGTTTTGTAAATACCCTTTTATTCATGAAACAGTGCTATGCTTTCCCATAAGGGTCTACTACACCCCTCTCAAATAGGAATTTCACGTGCAGTGCCAAGCAGGGAACAACAACAAACAAGCACAGACATTTTACCATGAGCTTTTGAGCATCCACACACAGGGTATGTGCCTGGAAAATGGGTAGGGGGCTGGCCCATTAGGACTCTAGCTGTGAAAAGATACGATGTCTGGAGTCTTCAAGCCAGAGGATCACAGCAGCACTGAGACATGGACTCTGGTCCAGGCATAACTGTCCACTAAATACCTGCCACAGAAAAGCTCAGAAAAGACTGAGGGAGTTTGCACAGATAATTCAGAAGAAAAAATGACAAAAATTTGATTGGTAATGAAATTAGAGATGTGGACTTGGTTTTAGGCCAAAAAGCTATGATTACTGTCTATATATACAACACTTATGTCACTCCTTGAGATCACACTGTGAGTTTGTGTGGGTGTACTTCGGCATTTTGTCACCCACACAGTTTTCAAACCTGCTGGTCAGAAAATTTAACAAAGCAGTAGACATCTCCAAGATATAAGTTCCTGTAAGTTTTGTGACATTGAGGAGATGGGTAAATTTGTGTTGTGACAAACTCTTGTAACAACTCAACAGACAGATGCCTGGTTTCTCCTGACAGGCAGTCAATCACCACACATAGATCACAAAGCCAAGTACTTGCCAGACCAATACCTGGTCAAGTAAATAGGAAGGACAGGAGAAAGTAAAGGATATTCACAATGTCAAAAGAGATGTAGGAAGATGTCCAGTGTTACCGGTTTGGGCAGGGGCAGGGGGTGGCGGTGTGGAAAGCTTTGGCAGAGCATGAGGTGCCTGAAGATGTGTGGACTCTCTGCAAATGCTGTGGTGCTTGATCCTGGGGAAGTCAGCAGAAGATAGCATTGCAGCAGTGTGGGGATGTAGGACAGAACCTGCAGGCAGTCAAATTTCCCAAATGAGCTTTTCTTTCTGTGTCAGCAGTTGAAAATACTATTTCCTTTAAAGGTCTATAAAACAGGGGCAAGTACCAGGTACCAGGCAGGTACAGATGCAAATCAGTGTAAGCCAGCTCCTTCTAGGCATGCCTACACACTGCACAGTGACAGTAGCTACACATTTTTGTGCAGAACTGTCCTCATTCACCCATATGTTGCCAGCAAGCACAGAGAAATCAAAGCAAGTCAGGCTGAGTACACTTACTCATCACATCCTTGCCTCGTGCCCTGCTCCTAAGGTCATGAAGTCTTTTGTCTCTATTTCCAAACTGAGCTTTTGTACCTCAGGGGCTTAAATAATAGGTAGAACAGCACTTTACATGTGAATGATGCCTGATCACTATCTGTAGATATTCAGAAAAACTGTGTATCTACAAGTAATCTCTGCAACATGCATTACCATCTAGCAGATAAGCTACAGATCTACCAGGCCATCTGTGACCCAGGCTTTGGTCATCCCTGCACCACTACCTGTCCCCCACCTCAGACAAGTCATTTCACCATGGCTATTCATTCAAAAACCAGACCTGTATCTTCTCCCCCACTGCCGAGGAGGCACAGTAGTGGGGAGTTCAAGAGGAGGAATAATTTAGGGTTACTAGATTAACTTCTCTATGCTCTTTCAGTGCCACTATTTCCTGGTCTCCGACGCATTTTATCTCTCTAATTATCTGGGTTAAAAAAAAATTAGTCATGAAGTCTTGCAGGTCCTTGGCCATCCTCTCCTACTCCCATCTTGCAGCTACTGCCCCCCTGCCCCAGTACCACACGGCTCCTTGCTAGCAATATCCAAGTGTCTCTGGCATGCCAAGAGTTTGTAGTGGTAACCAAACACGGCTCCTCAGAATAGACACACTGACCCCATTGCTCCCACCCTCCTGCATCTTCAGTAACCCTACCCCAACAGGGCAGGGAACTGGGGGGGGGGAGGGGCAGCAAAATAGGAGATGCTCAAGACTCCAGAGATTAAATCCATCCACCAGACACAACTGCTGCCCAAGTCCTTATCCCCACCCTATCCCCAAATCTTTGTAACAGGTGGAGAAGGAGGGGGTGGCCACCACCCTCACAAGAATCCCCAGACGGATGCCTAAGGGCTGGATGTAACCAGGTACAGCCAGAGGCATCCTGGCAGAGGGACAGAGATGGCAAGCCAAATTAAGACACAGAATTCAGCACTGAAGTGGAGATAAAAATACATGGACTTCACCCCTGCTCTGAGCAGAAGAAAGGGCCAAGAAAGCTTGTTGCCAAACCCAACAGATTTCATTCTGCCCTTCCCAAAAGATTTCAAAAAACACAGCAAATACAGACTCAACTACTACATGCAAGGCAGGCCAAGCGTGCCAGGAGCCCTTTAGCAGCATTGGCAGGCACTGCTCACATGTGTTGCCTGTTGTGTGCTCCTGGGGTGGGCAGCCTGAGTCTGCCATAGGGGCTCCAGGCCAGCAAAGTCAGCATTACTGCTGGAATACAGCTCACAAAGATTAAGACTAGTGCCACATCACAGGTAAAGTGAAACTGAGTGTACAAGCTCTGCCATGTCTGCGCAGACTCAGTGGCTGGGTATGTGCATGGCACCCAAGGAGCCACTGCTGGGAGAGAAGAGCTGCTCAGAGCTCACAGAGGGTGAGGAGGCGAGGGCTGTCCAGGGCTGGCAGATGAACATGACAAAGCCTGGGAGATAGCCAGGCTTCTTGGACAGAAATGGCTGAAAAAGTAGCCACTGTCCTCAAGCATCCTGCCCCAGGCACTGGGTGAAGACACATGACCAAAAGAACAGGAGGAGCACGGAGGGAAGTGGTGGGAGGATGCAGGAACAAGTGTAAGAGTCTCTGTTTGTGCACAACTTGGAGTGGGAGGAATTAGGAGACAAGGGTGGACACAGAGAAAGAATGAGTCTCAGAGAAAACTAAAAACAAGCAACAGCCACTAGGCAGAAAACAGAGAGTCCATTTTTCTGCACCACTGGACTGAGTCACTTAGTATTTTATGAGACCGATGATGTACTAGGAAAAAAAAAAAAAAGAAACCCTCCCTCTGCCTGAGCAGATGAGGCATTTCTAGAGCAGAGCACAAGAGAACAGGTCAGAGGTCTACCCTACCTTAGCAGCTCTTGCAGCACGGCACAGCACCATGGTGAGCAAGGCACACAGCACAGGCAGGATGGTAGAACAGTATGCAAGGCAGTGGGACTACAGAGACCTATCAGACTCACCACACTGGGAAGGGCTGGTGAAAGGCCCAGTTTGGTGGTCTGGAGTCCTCAGTCAAGGACCTTAGGGCATTCAGCCTGGGGTCTGGGCTTTGATGCTTCACCTTTCATGGGGAATTCTGATTACGGCATGACACCCCATCACAGTTCAGACCAGAATCCTGTACTACATCTGCTGTGAGAGAGACAGAGCTCACCTGTGGTTGCAGCCCTTTTGATGCAGCTGCTCTGCATTACCTTGGGACAGACCACTGATGCATAAAAACCCAATGAGACCATCAACAGGAAAAAGCAAACAAACAAAACAGCTGTAAGACTCTAAGGAGGTGACTCTAGATATAATTTGTGCGTGATGTACCAGACTCAGCAGAGAAATGGATCTGCTCCGCTACCCAGTGGCTGGTGTAGGTCTAACATAACGGCATGCACTTTTACTTATATAACAGAGCAATCCAGAAATATGGGGGAGCAGGAGAAGGAGAAACCTGCCAATAACCTGGAAGAACACAATCAAGGTGTCACTTGTGCAATGCATCTCAGACACAGAAAATGAGACAGGCAACATTTGGTAGAAGGTGATATAGACTTAGGTAGAGCTATTCAGGATTAAAACAACCAACCTTTGCTAATGTGGCAATAAGAGCAATCAATACAGATTGCTAGAGCAATCAAGTTGTCCAGCAAAACTAGACCTGCGGACATCATGATCGATAATGCAGGATTTTTAGATACCTCAAGAACAAGAAATTTTAGTGCCTAGACTGAGCACCTTGGTTTGCTGGCACTCCCTTACCTTAGAGTAACACAGTCCTTTTCATATATAGGTTTACAGGAAGCAGGATTATGTCTAAATTTCACCAGACGCTCTACACAGGCAGCTTCCCTCTCCAGGCAGCTTCAAAGCTTCACCAGTCTCATGGCTTAGAGGTGCCAAACTGGATGGGGCAGACGCAGTGTACTCTGCAGCAACTGAGAGCCATGAGAGCATGCTGACATGGGCAGCAGCCGTGCCACCTAAATGCAAGTTTTAAGCAAATAGAATGCAGTGTGAATCGCACACTCAGGGATGCGGTATCTATGTTAACTTCTTTTATATAAAATGAGCTTTACTTTGGCTCCTTCCTGTATTCCTCCCTCACACACCATAACTATCAATGACTTTATGAGAAGGCTCTGAAGCAGAGGAGCTGTCAGGATGCTGTAGCAGCAGAGCATGAGACAAGAGGGCTCTTCACACTTCTGGAATACGTTAGAGGCTGTTAAGACTTGGGGTATTCACATATTTGCTGGATATTATTAAGGAGTGATTAAGGAGTTAACTCCACCAGCAGTTACATTTGGGGGTTTAGGTCACCCCTGTCTGGACTAACAAGTCGTCTTTCCCTTCTGGCATCGAGCATTGCAAACATCTTTTGCAACTCTTGCAGAAAATCTGCTGCAAACTTGGAGCCTCCCACCACATCCTCAAACATCCAGCTCTGTCTCTGAGGTGTGCTATTCCCTCCTCTGCCTATGCTGTGACATGCAGGTAAGTGAGTTGGAAGTGGGGCCTTCCTACAAAGTATGAGGCACTGGCCATTTTGCTCAAAGCAGGATGCCCAATGCCCTCACATAAAGGAGCACAAGCTCCTGTTTCTACCTAGTTCTGACTCTGAACTATCCCCGGACAGGAGACAATCATACCCCTTTCTTAGGAGTGAATACCAATAACCTTTGTGCAAAGCAAACAGCCTGAGGATACAAATTCAGGAGGCTGAAGTGCAAGAAAGAAACCCTATAAAAAGACAGCAGCACAGGGCAAAAGGCTCTTACAATCACCAACATGCAGGGCTGCATGTTGGACTGCTTCAGCTTTCGATTTCAGTGCCTCAGACTCAACAATCCAGCTGCTTAGGAGAGACCAGAGCTCCTTCCTCACTCCCTAGAAAAGTATCTTCACTGCAAGGTGAAGCTTTTCTGTGGCTGCTGCTCCAACTCACACACACATATTTTGGACCTAGTATGTGAGCCTGGTCCTTGCTAGAGGGACAGGTTAAAGCCCACGTGCTGGTTCCACTCCTGCAGATAACCCTACATATTCAGCAGTATGGGCGAGGGATCCTTCTGATTCTGCCCATAACTACTGACATGACAACTTCCTACCTTACCTATACACTCCCAACATATCCATTATCCCCTACAAGTCTGCCTTCCCCAGACCTGCCCTTAAAGACCACATTTTGCAATGCTGTTCCCTACATTAACACTTTACTTCCAGAGCAGCAGGCAAAGGAAGCTGATGGGAAATCATTCTCTTCCTCTTCCACCACCTTACCATGTGAAGGGGCCAGGGACCTGCTGGACACTCAGCCTATGGCCTGGAGGATCTTGAATTCAGAGATTTGCACTCAGATCTGCCACTGTATGATGGCCTTACACAAGGTTTCCATCAGGACTCCAGGACAGGAAAAATTCAAAGCTCTCAAACTATGTATCAAAAAGATGAAAGACCATATCCTTCAGCCTCAGCATTTACAAAAACTCATAGCACGCTCAGCAGCAACTTCCAGCTGAGAGACTGACTGACGACCTGCAATGACGACAAAGGCACCTGAGAAATCACCCAGAGCACAAGCCACAGCATGTAGCTATCTCTCCGCGGCTGCTGATCCAAGAAAACCATCATTTGGGGAATGTAAGCTTTACTTAAGTAAACTTCCCTGTACTATGGGAAATCTCCACAGCAGGGGCCCAGCAGGTAGTGATTTACGCAAGTTTTCACTGACATTTTTTGCAGTGAAATCCTGGTCTGCCATTCAGATCAACTGTCTACGAGGCTCTGCAGAGGTGTGTACGTTGCAGTGTGTGTACAGTGTGCACACGGTGTGCACTGTGTGTACACAGGATCTATAAATGTAATCTCTTTTGCTGTTCATACCTCTCCCAGAACAACGCACAGCTCCCTTGCTGCCCATGCTGCTGACAGACACTGGCAAAACCAGCTGGCCAGTGGTCCTCCAAGTCCCAAGTGCCTGACAGCTGCTCTACACCCTGCAGCACAGAGGCAGTGGTGCTATAGGAAGTGCCACACTGAAGGACAGGTTCTGAGGCCACAAAACATAGCTGGGAAAAGGCACACATCCCCTTGCAAAGAAGGGGCAGCAAGCTGCAAGGTATGTGCAGGGCAAGAATGGTGCTTCCGAGGCTTAGCCTCCACTGGAGCACCAGTCCTCACAGCACACAGCCACCGGGTTTGAGTTGTACAGGTGTTTTCCGCTGGCGATGGCTTTGAAGACTGTCCATTCATCTGATTTGTGAGTTATGTAATCACCAGCGGAAAATAGGGTTTGTTTGTTTGCTTTTTGCTTTAATAGAAGTCATGTAATCACTTTAGGTTTAAGCTCCTGTCCAAATCGGACTATTTTTACATTTCAGGCTTGATCTCTCTGGAAAGAGGATGAGTCCTTTTGCCTGGCTTACAAAGAATGAGTTGTGATAACACAGTGGCTGCTGGAGGACTACACGGAGAGCAATGCATCCCTTCTCATCCTGAGCCCTGGGGTGCCCTCACTGATTGCTCACCGCATAGCTCCCACGTAGAGATCCCTGGGAGATGGTATTAGAACCTGAATTGCATGGCCTGGACAAACTTTGAATAAATTAACAATTCTTGCTCTAACTTTCTTGCACCTATACATCCCACTGGCCCTGCTCCCCAGAAGTAATTAATTCTCTACTTCATACCAGGTTTTGAGCTCACCACATTGTTCAGCATTTCTATCTGAAATACAGCAGCCCTTGCTTTTATGATACTTCCCTTGACGTTAGCTGTCACTGTGCATGCTACCTACCAACTAAACCTTGAGATGAAGTTTCAACCAAAGGAACTGATGAAAGATTTGCACACTCTAACAAATCACACCTTCCATGTGGAGCTACTCTCCACATAGATCAAGTCTTAGTCACTAGGAATAAAGCAGAATTCCCCAGTATGCTATGCCTGTTCCTCACTACCACCCCGTTTCTCCCCATTTGCAGCAGACACTGCCTTCCGTTGAAGACAGTTCACACCTCAGAGGTATTTAGACCTCGGCCCAAGACATCATAGAAACAAGATCTGTGTATAGCCCTTCCTCAAACTGCAGAATGTTTACAAACTGATTTATTGCCCCAGGCCCCATCAGTAGTTGTTTTTACTCCTTGTCAAACGATTTGGATTTCACTCAGCACTTCTTCTCAGGCGGAAACGCCCATCATGTTGGCAGCAGGATTAAAATGGCATGTGAGCCAGCCGGGGTGAAAATGTCCCCATTAATTTTTCATCTTTCCTCAGGCAACTCTGCCTATAGATCTACACAGGTATTAAGACAGCCTTGTCAACGAAAACTGTTAGCTCATCTTCCTCCTGTGACCCCGGTGCACAGCCAGCAGAGCTGCTGCCATACCAGGAGAAGGTAGTGACCCTTTTGGAGTAGCTGTGCCCCTGCCATACCACGGGGTCTGGGGCACCTGCTGAGGCTGAGGGCAGGTCCCCATGGACCGAATGCATGGCTTCAACCCACCTCCATTCGCAACACCCCTGGGAACAGCTGAGCCAACAGTGGCCAGAGAGCACTTTTCATAGGGTGTCTGAGGCCAGGTAGTTTGTGTTAGCTTCCACTGGGCAACCATCATTTTGAATAAAAAGTGCTTACTAGAACATCCATCCCTCCACTGTACACCCTCAGCCTTCTTCAGCAGGGTCCACAGAGGTCAGACCATACTAGGGAATGGTTTGTCTGTGAGTGGGCATCTCGCTGAGATACACAGACATGCTGTGACTGAAACCAACCACTGCTCTGCCTCAAAGCTCTTAACACAGCAACAAGGGTTACACCATCTTCGAGTTCACAGAGCTGCTTTGCTCCAGCCCATGCTCAATCCCTCTTCTCTGATGTCATGTCTCCCTTCAGTCTTCCACAGAGATGCACCGAAAGAGATGTCCAAAATGAAATAAGAAACCTATAACCACCCTTCCTTAGTAGCCTTGTCAGAACCAGGCTCCCACTGGCTCTGCTCTCTTACTCATTGAGCCTGAACAGTCAAAAGCCTATAGCAAAGCAAGGACACCTTCATGGGGAAAAAAAAAATGCTGCCCAAGGTGAGTTGTCAGCAGGTTGTTCTCTGTGCCAAGCCCAGGCTGGGAGAGCAAACTCTTCTACAGAAAAGTCATGCTTTTGGAGACCTGGGCTTTCAGGCCAGGGATAAAGCTCAGGACCAGATCACTTCTAGCCATCAGAGATCTTGTGCTCCTATTTTCTTAATAATATTAAAAGTGATAAGCCGGTGTCAAGGCTAAATTCTAATCTCAGGTGATTACATGCTCCCTAGTTTAATCCTCCCTTTACCCCTCTGACTGGATGAAGTACCCCAGGTCTGACTGGAAGAAGTAGCAGTAAGCCAATACTTGATCAATAACTTACATTCATTTTACAGAGGAGGCACAGCAAAAGCATCAAGCCAAGCTCAGGGAAGACTATGCTCAGATGTATTGGAAGACAAAGAGACTTTGACAAATGCAGATAAGCAAAAAAAGTATTTAAGCTGTCTACCAGGCCGGATGCTCTCTTAAAAAGCTGATGAGAAATTTAGAGTTTTGTGTTCATTTGATTGCATGTTTGATCATATGTCCTATTGCTATAGATCCAGCCTTAAAATATTGCTAAGAATGCAGCCTTACAATACATACTTGATATGAGGACCATTAACAATGAGAACTACGT
The DNA here is from genome assembly GCF_009829145.1 of Chiroxiphia lanceolata. Classification (NCBI taxonomy): domain Eukaryota; kingdom Metazoa; phylum Chordata; class Aves; order Passeriformes; family Pipridae; genus Chiroxiphia; species Chiroxiphia lanceolata. The sequence goes on along the minus strand of NC_045638.1, from coordinate 95,209,391 downwards.
AAGTACTAGCCTTGACCAGATGGCAGAAAGATTTTTTTGCATTTTCTCATCATACAGTTACCAATGGCTCTGCACCATCATCATAATAGCTTTGTCCTCCAGCTGTATAGTCACAATTGCATTTTATTTTTGTATTTCTTTGCAATTTAATGCTAAGCATAGCTCTCAAAATGGCTGCTTTTGTTCCACATAGGACTCTTCCCTCTCTCTGCTGGCTGGCTTTAACTTCTGTTGTGACAATATGTTTATCTTCTCTAATATTTGTTTACCTTCTATTATTCCATCTATTTTCTTTGGCATACATTTTTAATTAGATGCACTCTTCTGCTTTCAGTGCCTGCTAACACATTCATTTAGAAAGTGCAGTGCTCACTACTGCTGCAAATCTCAATTGTATGCCTAAAAGGTCAAGTCTATTTCTTGAAATAACCTTTGCTTGGGCAAGTTATCAGTCATACATCACAGATTAGATGGCCCCTAAGGAGACAACTTGTGTTCAAAATGTATTGAAATCTTTTTCCTTTGGAAACAAGAATTTGTAAATATGAGGGGTAATTCACACCAGTCAGTCAGTCAATTCACACCAATATAGTAATAAATGATTTTGCTTTTAGAGATAAAATACCTTTCAAAAGTCATACTCTTCCTTCTACTCATGAAACTTGAAATCTCTGGAGATTTTGTTCAACGTGTTACCTATCTCACCCACTGCTGAGCCTCAGAGCCTCCAAGCCTCCTATGGTAGCAAGTTTGCTCACCCTCTGTACATTTCACCGAAATTTCTCAGAAAACTGGGAAGCACTGGAGCCACCTCATTCAATGCTCCACCACAGACACTAACCTATTAGTTTTCCCCAAGGTGGTGCCTGGGGAGAAGGGTAGGAGAGAAAGCAGCAGTGCTGAGAGATGAGTGCTTGAGTGCTCCTCCTCTTCCTCCAGCCCTGCAAGTGGGACAGGGGACCACATCATAGCTGGGGCACTCCAGAGACAGCTTCAGCTTTCCAAAACAAGGCAGGGACCAGATTTGTGCAGACAACTGGAAAGCATCTGGGGATACTGACTGCAGCGAGCAATACTGACCAGAGCTGCAGTTTGTCCCCCCTGCCACAGCATGGAGAGGTGACCTGTCTTCACTCAGGTCAGCGGCAGAGCTAGAACCAGGATTTGAGCTGGGAACAGGAATCAAAGCAGACTGAAATCACGCTTTGCTGATGTGCCAACTTTGCCCACACCTTGCCACTGCCTTCATATCAGCCTCAGCAACTGTGCAGCTATCTGAAGAGTCAGTTCTGGGGTGCAATTTAAAGTTCCAGTCCAGGGAGCTGGTGGGAAGTCACGGATGGGCAGGCAGAGGGTTGCAGCATGGTCTCAAAACAGCTTACACAAAACAGATCCACACCTTGTGCAGCCCCGACTCTCAGCTTCATGTATTTGTTACCTCCTCAGGTGTACAACAGTTGGACATCTATCTCAAGCCAAGTAACTGAACCACTTCCAACACAAGCCAGGCTCTGCTCAGTACTGCTTCAGTGCTGTAATTAATTCACAAGCCTTTCCCTTTCCCCTCCCTGTGCCAGGTCAGCAAATTCACTGTTATGCCAGTTACTAAAACTGTATCTGGCTCTCTCTGGCAATTTATCAGTTTTATTGGCGTAAATATGTCTTCCCCAGACAGCTTACTGAAGTAAATGTATGATAGAACAAACAACTGAAACATGTGCAGGACAGACAGAGAGAAAAGCTTGCATGATACATGAGGTAGGAGGCTGGGACTGTGATAGGGAGCCTATGTGTGAGGTGGAGAAGGAAGCACACCTGAGCAGGAGAGAGAAACCGGCCGAATCCAAAGCAGCGAAACTGCTCCTCTGGAATTAGGGGTGGGCAAGACTGGTGTTGCTTGTGCTGATAGCCACACAGTGGTGAGCCGTGCAACCCAGGGCTGGTTTCAGCTCTGCAATGCTTGTCACAGCACTTACTTTTGCAGCAAGATATTTCTGGTTTCTGGGATGCTGCAGGAAGCCTACTGCGAAACATGGTGAAATAAAATGCATCCGCGCTGCCTGTGAGATATCACGTACAAGTAGCACTCGTCTATGATGGAAAACAAGTTGCTAAAATAAAGATATCAGCTCTCCAGCTGTGTAACTAGGGGTCCTCACTGTGAAGGTACATGTATAGCAGCCTTCTCTGCTGTCAAAACGCTCTTCAGATTTCATCATCATCTCAAAGCTGATTATATTTATCCTCCAGGTATTGTCTCTTTTGTATTTTAATAATCTACCCACCTGCTATTATTTTCTGTCTCAAATCTGGAGCTCTTTAACAGTGTTGTAATTTAAATCCAGCTGAAGGTTTCTTGGGTCTGGATGACAATGTTTTCTCCATTAGTATCTGCCAGACACAAAGCTGAAGCTCATCAAATGATAAATGATCATAACCACCTTCTGCTCTATGAGATTAATTTAGATCATGATGCAGAGGGAAAAAAAAAACAAAACTGTTTGGCTGTCATAGCACCACTGTGGGCAAATGTCAGTCCCCAGTCATGATATGACCCACCAGCCAGAGATAGCCACTGGCCTCAAAGGTTTCCTAACAACAGTTGCGGCCCTATACATGTCCAGTGTGTTTTTTTCTCCCATCTCTTCCCTCTCAGGGGAAAGTGAAAATCAATACCAGATGCTGTTTTTCTGTCAGTATGGTAAAAAGGAAGAGAAAGATGGTCTACCAAATCTCCGTGGCATTCAGGCTGTATTAAAGGAGGGCAACATCCTACCTTGTTATAGGAAAGTCAGTCTGATCCTGGTGAAAGTACAACACACAAACTCCTCCAATATCAAATGTAAATTTACATGGGAGGAGAGGGTAGGGAAAACTTCTTCCTGGACTTTGTGGTTGAGCAGGCAAAGCCCCAGAGTACCTGGGCCCCTTTTGCAAAAATAAGAAAACTCTAAACCAAGCTGATTCCAAAAAGCCAAGGCTCTGCTATCCTGAAAACTGACATTGAAGCTAGCTCTTCTGTACAGGCCTTGTATTTTACTTGGCCAGTATCTCCTTCAACTGTGCAACATGACATCTTACATACTCAGCAATAGCATCTTCTCATTGAGAGAAAAGCAGAGGAAAAAAAAATAATGTATCATTGCATTAAAGTAATTCTGATCTGGCCTGGGGGTATATTGTGACGAGGCTTCACTCCCTGGTATGCTTCCAGACGTTTCCATTTCCCCGCTGTCACTTCCTTTTGCATAAGTGTGCCTGCATTTTTTGCCCAGCTGTCAAGCACTCTGGAGATGTCAGGAGACTGACAGCCACTTGTACAAGTGCACTATCCTGCAATACAACTCTCCCTCCTGGCCCCACATCCCTGCCAGCACTGCCACCTCCCTCCAGCGTGACACCAGCCACCAACCTACTCCCTGAGTCTGAAGTTGCCTGCAAGAAGGACCCAGTCAAGGAGTTGCCTCATCTCCTGGCAGCAGGTGAAAAGCAGAGTAGGACTGTCTCTGTCTGTTCCCTGGTGCAGAGTCAGTCCAGGGTTGCTCTCTGCTGGCACACTTGTCCTTTCCGCTGTGTTGCCACCCTGACCAGCCTCACCAAAGAAGGCAACAAATGGCTTCCTGAGCTGACAAGGGATTGGACAGAGAGGAAAGACTACTCTTGTTCTGTACCATCTGTCAGCCAACAAGCTGTTGTCTCACATTGTCCCACAAGATCTTGTGGGTTTGGGATGCCTCCAAGAAAGAGTCTCAACTTTTGCCTGGGCGAGAAGTTCAGACTCTTGCAGTGTTCCAGGATTCTTTGCTCTTTAAGCAGTCATCTGCCTTCTCTCATAGACACGAGATGACCATGACATGGTGACAAGCAAGCAGCTTTTCACTAGACCTTGTCTGACTAGGAGGGCAAGACCCAGTAACAAAACCCAGCCAAACTTTATCCAGGCTAGTTGATTGAGAGATTCATTGAGCATTGCTGAAGCCAGGACCAGCAGCTCAATCACGTCTTGAAGTAAGCTAAGACCAGACTGCACCAGAAGTGGGCCATAACATGGAGAGAAGGAGCCTCCCAGCCCAACAGGCTGCTGCAAGTCAACAAACATTATAGCATGTACCCAGTATGTATTGGCTATGAAATAGCTGATACAACTCTGCTTGAAAGAAAGATGCCTCTAGTTTATCAAGACACCAGATCTCAAAATTTGGATGTCTGTGCTAACATAACCAGGGTCTGTAGACCCTGATTTCCTGCATATTGTCACAGTCTGTAGCTATTCAGAATTGCCTGCCTGTATGGAGGAGGCAACGGATCAATCCTGCAGTTGCCATCAGTTGCATTATTTGTTTTTATGGTCAGTGTCTGCCAGTGGTAGGATTTTCCTCTCTAGAAGTGTCTTGAAATCTTCCGGGAGGAAAACTTCTCTTAGCTGGTGCTGTCACCTCCCTGGAAAGACAAGGGTGCACCTCTTTGTTGGCGGTTTCTGAGGTGACAGCTGCTGGCAGACCCTAACAGAGAAGGTGGACTTAACAGTCGAAAGAAACTTGCTGTTATTCTGTAAGGTAAAATGTCTGTGTGAATGCTGAAACAGCTTGACTGCTCTCCTATCAGTCTTGTTAGGAGCTCATTTTATTATGCTTTGTTATTGATGGGCTGAGTTCATTTTGGAGCCTCTTAATTACAACCCACTCTGCTTTGGAAATAAAGCTTGCAACGGTGTCTGCAAGCATAGAGTAGAGAATTATACCCTCATAGAGTAGAGAATTATACTGAGTAAGCTAAAAAAAAATTTTAGAGGCAAACCTTCAGCTGTAAAAGTCTCTAATTTATGGCCAGGCAGGTTACTGCAGGGGCATTCGAGCCGAGTCACTCTGTGTTAAGATGATAAAGATGGGGAACAGCCGCCCCAGGTAAGAACCGCGGCAGAGCATGGGCACTATGCCACAGTGTTTGCCATGCTAGTACCTGGTGTCACAGCCCTTGGGCAGCTGGTGTGCAAAACAGAAATGCATTTAGGGGGGTGTCTTGCAGGTTTGGAGAGATAGGCAGAAAGAAGCAGGAGAACAGATGAGGTACAAGGTGAAGAATTTTTGCGCATTACAGATAGGCCTCCACGGGCAGATGTAAAGCTTGGTAAACACATTGTTTTGGAGATTATTGAGGTGAGCTGCTTGCAATTGGAACCCATTCTAAGCAGTGTTTCCTGCCAGCAAAAACTCTGCAACTTCTATGGAAAACATGCAAACAGCTGCATAGGTGGGGTGGATGTGTAAGCATATGGATCAACTATATATGGGAAGCAATCCTAGCCAGTGCACAGGTAGGTTTAATACTGAGAGGGGTGGTGGGGTATAATTAACTAATAAGAAGTCTGCAGGACAGCCATCACTAGAATCACTCAAGTAGATGTTTCACCCATCTGTCACAAGACGGAACCTGCCTTTTCTGCATGGACACAATCACGGGACAACAAAGGACTAATACATTAGATGATTGTCACTGTGCCTTACTTACAGGTCCTCTGAATACCTCCAAGAGTACAGACTGGGTATGCAAACCCCTTCTAAGGAAACTCAGATCTTTCCTGCCCAAGAAAAGGGAGGACTCCCTACACTGTGACTGGGGCTCTGACGCACAAAAGGACAGGTCTGCAATTTTTGAGCCTTACAGAAACCACAGAGTGCAAGCCCAACAGCATGATGGGCACACTGATTTGGCAGTGCACACCAACACAGGCATAGTCTGAGGCTTTTCTATCTCCAAGCAACTCAGCACCACGGGGGCTCCCCCCATTTCACTGAGGACAGCTGCTCTCAGAAGAGTCTGGGGGTGTTCTGCTGCTGCTAATGACCACTAAATCCTTCCCAGACCTTATCAAAGAGACATGAGTACTGACACCCCAGTACAGTTTGACAGCAGACAGATTTAACAGTGACAATGTGGGGTAAAGTGTTACTGGAAAATGTAACATTTGCAACATGTCTCCACTGAAAATCACAAGTAGTGCTAGTGCTGTTTGTTTCCTCACATATCTATATGTAAAGAAAAAAAAAAGATGCAGAAAAGGGGACAAAACATATGTTGTCTCAGGCAGTCGAGCCCCAGTTGTACATAATAATTTACTCGTATGGGGGTCTCATCCAGCATTTTTCTGTCTGTATATATGCATCCCAAAAATTATGTTCTTACCATTATCATTCATAAGCCAGACCAAAAAAATGTCTATTCAGAGTTTTCTTGATATTCTACCTACATCTCTTTCCCTGAGATATATCACATCACTCCTACTTATATACCTCCTGCTACCCTTCAGAGCAGCTTCTCTACCTCAAGTTCACACCCTTCGAATTACAGGAAGACTGTTAGGTTTCCCCTCTTAATTACCAATTACCCATGATAAACACACTTAGTTGCTTTAATCTTTCCTCATACCTCGGCTCCTCTCCAGCACCCTAATCATTGTTGTTATTCTTTGAACTCCTTCTAACTTGCCTGGTCTGTGACAATGAGATGTCTGGAGCCGAGCACCGAGGTGTGGGTGGGATCTGACCAAAGCTGCATGCTAATTTCATCATTAGGAAGATTAGGTGTCTCTGGCAGGATGCGGGTGTTTATTCTTTCGCACATCTCATTGCTCCTGGCGCGGCTGTCCTCCAGCCGGCTGCAGTTTCCTACTCTCGTTATCATTTGTTGGTTTTATTTAACCAAGGGATTAAAAGCTTTCGGGATGGTAATTACAATGATCGTTTGAATGGCACGTCCTCTGGCACGGGAAGCGCCCGCAGGGATGGGTCAGACAGTGCTCCCACGCTCACAAACTCTGCAAGGGATGTCCACCCACGGCAAGCTGAGTACAAGTGCAAAGCCACGTGGCCTGAATGCTGTGACCACCGACAGAAGGGTCTCGGGGGGTATGGAGGAACTTCGTGCCCTCTGAAACTTAGGGGACTGCCTTGCCATCACTGGCCCTGCCAAGGAAGACTACCTGTGCACAAGTACAATCTAAGCACTATCCACAAACCTAGCCTGAATCTAGGGCAGGAAAGGCAGCTAGGGATGCTCTGAAGTGGCAACTACAGCCTTTTACTGTGAAAGAAAAGGCAGCATAAAAGCCACCTACACGTGGCTGCAGAGCCACATTAGCTCTAGCATACTAAGTCAGAACGAAAAGAGAATCTGATGCTACAGGACCACAGTAATGAGCAATAGCCTATCACTGAAGCACTGGTACCCAAAGCACAGGCTGGGAAATGTCTACAGGTAGACTACCATAGTCATCTGGACAGAAACACAGGGATGTCATCTTTTCAATTTGTTGACTTTCTACATGCATTCCAGTAACAAGTTTCCATAAAACAGAGCTAATGAGTCTTGCCTGGTTTGAGACGCAGACCTGAAAAGCCCTCCACATAAGGAACAAGTAGTATTAATAATATATCAGACTTCTCTGCAATACTCTTCTCACAGCTGAGAACGTACGTGGCCCTGCACAAGTTTCATCATCTCTCATCTCTGTGCCTTAGGGGCTTCAAGGTAGTTTCAAACTTTGAAAGTCTTCCCCTCCGCTTGCTCCAGTTTCTGTTGTTCCTCGAGAGCCGTCTGAATTTCGCAACATCACCTGAGCAGTAGATAAGTAAAAATTGCCTCAGCCGTAGAGGAGAAATCTAGGTTAATTACGTTGATAACTTAACCCCCAGGCTAATCTCTAGTCCATTAAGGTAAGCAGATGGTCAGCTCACTGCAGGGAAGAGGAAGGGAGGATGGAGTAGCATCTCTCATTCACAACATGCAGGACCAGACATGTCCCCGAGAGGACTGGCATTCCCAACCTGCTCCCTTCCCCCACAGACAAGTTTTGTTTGCACCATGGCTGGCAAGGCAACACAGAAAGGGGAGCACGAAGCCACCAGGAGATAAAAAAAAGCCCACACAAGGTGAGAGTTTTTGTGATTCAAGTAAGCAACGTACTGGCATAGATTGAAAGCAAGGAGGGATAGGGAATGGCAAGCAGATGAGTCTTATAGGCTGGCATACCTGCAATAGGGTGGTTAAACAAGATGGCCATAAATAATACAGGTCAGACACAACGTCATTGCAAGAATGGAGGAGACGCATTTGCAAAATAGTCTCCTGACCAAAGCAGATGCTCCTCCCAGGAGCGCTGCTGTGTGGGCTATGTCCCTCCCAAGGTGACAGGGAGGGAGGACCTTGTGGTCAGTGCTCTGAATAGGTGCCCAAATTTCTGTCCACAACTCCTTCCGTAATTCAAGAATGGATCAAGAAGGAGCAAGGCATTTAGTCTCAGTTTCTCCATCTCTAAAGAATTCCTCCTACATCTTGCAGCGGGATTTCGTAAAGCTTAAATGCCTGTAAAGTGCTTTTCATCCATTGGATGAAAAGGGCCAGTGACACCTCAAATTTCTGTTAGCAGTCACCCCATTTCTTCACTAGAGAGACAGGGAGGCCAGTAGCTGCTCTGCCTAGAAGCTCCCTGGTTTCCATTGAAATTGCAGAAGAGTCTTTATCTCTTCTCCTCCATAGAAACAGCAAATCCCAGGAGCAGAACATATGATAGGTTTGTATGCAAACAACCACAGAAGGGACTCTCCAAACCAGCAATTTTGAGAATCATTCCTCAGGGCAAAACCACTGCATCCCAACTTAATCCTCCAACCACTGAAGCAAGTGACTTCCCAAAGACTGGCACTCTAAAGGCCATCTGCCAGGACACCAAAGGTGTCCACAGCATGGGAATATTCAACCTTATAGAGAAACAGAAACTGGGAGCTTTAAACTAACTGTTATTTTTAAAGGTATAATTCAAGACTAATGGTGATGTTGCAGCGTTGCATTGTGATATTTGGAATCCTTGTGTGAACCACAACATGAATGTAGAGTTGCTGTACATTAAACAATTACATCTGAAGGAGATGGGACCAGCTGGTGCACATTAGAGCCATTTTACTTATTTAGGGGACAGACTGAGCAGCCTTCTCTTAAACATGCAGTTGGAGGCGGGCTGCACTTTGGGAGATGCAGGGTTTTTTAGAAGAAAATAGCATCTGCAAAGCCACGGATACATTTACCTGGTGTTTTGCAGGCAGAAGCAAGCCTTGATAAAGCTGCATAGCTGTAGTTAGCGTGCTGAGATGCAAGGTGCATTAGCTCATACCAAGTGCTGCACTGAAGCAATCTCACGGCTTTCAAACCAGCGCTGGCTTGCATCCACCAGCTCAGATAGAAGGTCAAGTGAGCTTACTTCTGACTGCAATATATCGTGTAGGCATTGCCCACATCACCCCCCTGCAAGGCTATAATCCCCTGCTCCTCATCTTTCCTTTTCCCCCTCTCTGTTCTTTTTCTGTAGTGCAGGTTCTTCTGGGAAGCAGGGACAGATGACACTGCGTGGCAACTCATCACCACTAACATGCACACACACAGAGGGCTGGTTCACAAAGGAAACTGCTGCTTCCCTGAGGGAACTGCACACAGCTTCACCTCCCAGGAGCACCCTCCAGGCAGTCATCCTTTCTTCACTGCACCTCATGGAACAGCAACAAAAGTGCAGCTTCTGTCAGAAAAATAGCTGTTACTGAAGGACCCCTTTCTCACTGCTGAGACCTGCTGCCTCTGTGTGCACCCACGCGCCCAGCTTTGCTCACCCAGATACATTTTAATGGCTCCTTATTCCTTCTGGTACTGCATAACCAACCGAGCTGTTCCTCTTCTGGTTCAAATTTCAACATTAATAAAACACGTCCTAAAACAACCTGCCTACAAACAGCAGCACCAGCCAGCCTTTATACAGTACTGCTGGATCATTCCCTGGCATGAGGAACCAGGCATCTCCAAAGGTCCTCCAAGCAAGATAGCTCACTGCCTCATTCCCCACCATCCCAGCCAGCACACTGACTGCTTCAGACTGAGGGACTCCGGGTACATACTGCGCCCCTTGGCATGGCAGCACTTCTGTGGGTAGGCAAGTGTCATAACCTCAGTGTCACTGACAGATGCTTAAGCCACAGGTCCCTAAATCCTCTTCAGATACAACTGGAAAGCATCAAAGAAAAGCTCACAGCACTCATTCTGCTAAAACTAACATTACCAACACTGAGGCAAGAGCAGGAAAGATGCCTTCTTGTGTCTCAGAGCCCTGCCTGCGTTGATGGCACAAAGGCACTGATTCTGCTCCAGTGGCTGGGTGACACTGGGAACGTCATGCACCAATCACTACATGCTGAGCCTTACCACCTCATTTTGTGTCCCCTGTGGAAATTATGCCATCAGTGCCAGAAGAAGGGGTGAAATGTTTTAAGTAGCAAGGAAACATCTGACAACTGTAGGCACGCAACAGTGATAACATGGATGTGAGAAACAGTGCATGGAAAGGAAGTGTTTTGTCTCCCTCCTCATAACATTTGGTCTTGCAAAAATGCACAGGCAAGATCAACTTCTCCTTTGTCTCCAGGGAGTCAGACTGATAAAGAGCAAGTCAGGACCCAGAATTTCTCCCACATACACACTGGCATTGAACATGTTGTTTAGCGAAGACAAGACTACAGGAGAAACAAGCAGTTGTGCTCCTCTCCCAACACTGGTCCTGCTAAATTGCGATTGCCATCCCCTAGACACCTCAACATGGCATGGGAAGAAGATGAAAAGATGCAAAGCAGAAATCCAGCCACTCCAGGATGCCCCAAGCTGGGCAGGTGGCAACCCTGTAGGGCGCTGAGAAGGAGGGGAAAGACATCACCTTTCAGTGAGGATTTCCTCTCCTGAGTCACTCAAAGGAAGAAACCTGCTTCAGAATCAGCCCAGCACTGCATAGTGATAATTTCTAATCCAGCAGCTGAAGGATTACAGAAAGTTCGAGGAGACAGATGGCGTTGCAAAGACAGAGAAATCTTATTGCTTGGCTGCAGCCTGTACTTTTCAAGGTTACGTCCAGGATTTCAGGAAGCTCCACCCTCCACATAAGCTGCCACTCGCTCAGGGCCGGTCAGCCACACCATGCCATTGAGATGCTGGCTCAGTGTGGGAGCAGCAGAGGCTGCTGGTAGGAAGATTTGCGGATGAGCTGCAAGGAAGAGGGATCCTTCCTCTGCACAGCCTCACAGGGCTTTTGATTTGGGACCAGATCAGGAATAAAGACATTCTACAACCCTCCAGCATTTCACAGAGGCACGAGCACAACCCTCATTAATTTGAAAACTACCTCCCCTCACTACAAGCAACTGTATCCCTTCCCAGTTTTCCTGTTGGAAAAGGAGACACTCAAATTTTGCAGCAAGTCAGTCAGAACCTGGGACAAAAAGCACCCCTCTTGCTCTGCCCCTGCCCTGAGCCTAGCTGGGGCACAGCAGTGGCGCAGAGAAAGCTCATGTGCCAGCCAACAACAGCCTCGTTCCCAGCGAGGCTGCAAGAGATGGATGCTTCGGTGTTCAAATTTTTGTTTTCATGGGTTTGCAGTAGACTAAGACTTAGGTGAAAATTTATGTATGGATGGGTTTTTTACATCTGCTCTTTCAGTTCTTTTTAAAACACATTAGAGATATTAGCTTCCTATTTTTTGCCAAAGACGTCTCCAGTGAGCAAATGAAATAGTCACATCTCAAGAAGCAGAACAGAAGCTTAAGTCAGGAAACTGAAAGAACCATCGAAAATTCACCCTCTGCTTTATGTTAACACTTAATTAAACCAGTTGCCTGACAAATGGTGTGAGAAAAAACTGTTTTCCTGAAAGCCAATGCAATTTTCAGAGAAGGATGAAGAAACTCCATGATACACCTTTCCAACCCTTCATAAACCCTTCAGGAAAACCTGAGAGACAGCTTCCTGATATTTCGTATGTGAATATCAAGCTGAGGAAAAAAAACATGCTCCAGGAGATTTCAGACACCCATGGATAATGGCACAGGTCTCAGCAGCACTGCAGTAACCTCTACAAACCAGCAATGGATCAGTGAAACATGCAGAAGTCTGACAAAAGAAACTTCTCTGCTTCTAATGGCAGCATATTTTTCTTTTTATGGGACACCTTTTAAACAAGGTAAAGTGGATAAATCATAGCCATGGCACCTAGTTCTGCTCTTGGCTTTCTCCAGGCTGCACAAACCCTGATAAAATCTCTCTCTTTCCTACCGTCTAGTCTTGCCTGTTGCCAGCCAAGGATCTTGGGGACATTTTTGAGGCCTAGAGATGAAAATTTATTTTGATAGGTCCAGGAGGAACAAGTGGCACCCCCTAATTTTGTACAGGACACAAGCCTCACTTTCCTTCCCACTCCGTGATGTTGCCAGTCACGTCCAGGACAAGGCTGACACAGGCTTCTTACACAGCTCCAACAGTTGCAAACTGAATATGCCTCAACACCCTTGATTTAATAAATGAAACACTAGAAAGCCCACACAGTGCTTCCTGCCCCCCATGCAAAAAAAACCCCAAACAAACAAACAAATAAAAACCCCAAAATTTAAAGCTCAGTGGACCAAAGTCCAAGTGGTGAATCTGAGCGTGCTCTGAGGGCAGACAGCACTTTATACCTCCGTCTTCTGCTTTAGTGGAATGTGCTGAGGGCGTTATTTACAGCACAGCCATTGTTGCACACCAGTTACCCTTTCTTTGGGAGCTGTGGAGGCTGCAAGAATAATGAGATAATTATCCCATTATTCCCAGCAATGGTGGGAATGAGATCGCCTTTGTCCCCTGCTCCAGACTGCACCAGCTCAGACGGTTTTGTTCCATCAGCAGAGCCACCTTCGAGGAGGCTCACAGGATGTTTTGGCTGAGGCAGCACCCTGTTGCTCATGCAGGGGTACAGAGACCACAACAGACTCTGGATACCCCCACACAGCAGAAATCGTCTGCCTGGGAAATTTCAGCCTACAGAGAGCCCAGCATGTCCCTGCTCCCCTCAAAACGCACGCTGTGTCCTACTTGGGTGACGATCGTCGAGAAATGCAGACAGCAGATGGGAGGGAATTAAATTCAGATTGAGGAGAGACTCAGGCCCCCCAGAATTGAGACTTATTCCTGGCAACACACAGCTGAAAAGCACTTAGATATCAGCAGTCCTTGTTAATTCACCAGAAGGTATTATCCAAGCTTGTTACAAGATTGATGTTCACTGCGGTACAATCATTAATAGTTACCCTCAGCACTTGGCCTGGATAGGGATGCAAAATCTAGTAGCCAGAAGTTGTTTCTCTTCCTCGCTTGATCATTTTGCTGATCCTTTGGCCTGAGCATAATGATCAGGTTAGAAGGCTTTCTTTTTCTTATTTTTTTTCTTTTGGCTTCTTAGTCTTCTTAAACTAGATTTACACTCGTGTGGGCCACTTGTCATCACTGGCAGGAGCATTAATCAGAGCCAATGAGAACCTGCATGAGCTGCTGTGACACAAAAATGCCATCATGGAGGAGCAGCTCGAATCAGGAGCTCGATAGAGCAACCATTATCCCCTGATGGCCCAACATATACAATGGCTCCACACACATTGAGGCAATCTAGAGATCACTGGAAAGCAAGAGGAAAGTAGTGCAGTCACCAACCCTGACAGCAAAAATGCAGCTGAAAGTCTTTAATGTAAAGTTACATGTTGCACTGCTCTGCCTGCAGGTGGACTAGATGGGCCCTTCCACCTTAATTCTTTTCACCATCCTGAATTTCAGGGAGGACACAGGACTGCAGGCATCACGGACTGCAAAGCTACCATTGTTAGGTAACACCTTGATGCAATATTCTTTTTATTTCAGGTAGCATTGCAAGCACTATGGCTCATTGCTCTCATATGGCTGAAAAGCTCAGCAGCAGCAGCAGCTACACCTCGCGCTCAGCAAACCTCTCAGCTGCTCGGTTATTTGCAAAGGGAGACGGATCACCCTTGTGGTGATTCTTTCCCACCACCACATCTTGTGGCTTTCACCAACCCCCAGCTCCAAGGAGCCCCTGTGGGCCTGACGTCTGCCTGGGGACCAGCACAACAGTGTCAGTTGTCCTGGGGCCACACACAACAGCGGCATTTACAGGGATGGTGCCCGTGACTTGTTGAAGCTATTTCAGCTGGAAAACAGAAAGCCTTTTTTTGTGTCCTCTCGTTTTTAAATGAGCGCCAGGCACGCAAGAATGATGCTGCCTTTGCACACAGCTGTAGCACCCGCGCCCTGTACCACTGGCAGCAGGAAAACCACTTGCTGAGGGACCCACTGTGGCAGGCACTCAGCTACTTAGGCACATGCCCCATTTACGTGCTCAGCTGCCCAGAAAAGGGCAACTGTGCTTGAGGGCTCCTGCCTGCTCGCTGGGAAAAGCTACCAGGCACACCAGGGTGCTGCACCTCCCATTTCTGGGGCAGGGAGATGAGGAGGGATTCTGCAAGGCAATGAAAGGCAAGCAGAAGCCAAGTATTTTTGGCAAATAGGGAACACAAGCAGAAAAAAATGGACAAAGCACAGAGATGATTTAAAAAGAAAAGGCAGGTCTACTAGCACTGATTTATTTCCTCCAGTACATCCAGGTTTCTCTGTTCCTCTCTTCCAAAATAACTGAGGAAGAAAATAAAATCAGTTCCTTATGATATTCATGTGGTAATTAGTTCATGAAGGAAAGAGGCATAGAGGTTATGGATGCCAGGGACAAAAGAGGACTTGAAACTCAGAGCATTGTTTCCATTTCACTTTTCACACCCTCTCTGTCAGCATCCAATGCCTAGGTAAAGTAACACACCTTCTCCTTGCTGTAAAGCAACAGCCCACACATCCCTTTCCGGGCCTGCCTTTTGTCTCTTTAAAACTAGGTGAGAGTCATCAGCCTTCCAGCTTGATGTTAGCAGGAAAATCCAGCCCCCGTACCAGGAGAGGATTGGCTGGGACACCTCTTCCCCACAAAACCCTCAGCTGCCCCAGCCCACGGCTCTGCTAGCCATGTGAAGCTGTGCTGCTGACCTTTTCCTGGCACAAGCCTCTCCATATATTTCATGAGGGGATTGCTGTTTTCTTGTGGGTTACACATTTAAGACCATTATATTTGGAGCACGGATAGAAAGGATCTATTTAACCAGATCTTTTATTCCCTCTCTCACCCACACGTACACACTTGCCGCTCCCCCACGGCCAGCTGTCTGTGCACATACACACCACACATGCCTTTTGGCTGCCTCCCATCACACTGGGTTTAATTAAACACCCCGGAGCCCTGTTTCTAAACGCAGATTATTGATAGATTTCTTTTTTTTGTAATACCTCGACTACTGCAATTCTGAGCTAAATGAACAACAAAATTCAAAGGGGAGAGAGGGAGGGAGGAGGAGCACAGCAGCCCTCAGATGAGGACACAGGCTGCACTTGGATTAGGATGCAGAAAAACTTTGTGGCAGTCGCTTAGGAAGCCTGATCCCCACCACAGACTGCAAGGGTCCCACCAATCCTTACATGAATCACACTCCAGAGTGATTCCAGAAAGGAAGGACTGGAAACATCGTGCAATTGCTGGCAGTCTGGCAATGGGCATTTTCACACGGAAAGTTCCCACAAAAAGTAACTTTACCCTCCTCCCAGTGCCCTGTGCCCCTGACAGTAGGAGACTCAGAGCTGCAACTGCAGTGCCCAGGGACAGGAAGGCAGATGAAGCATGACACTAACACCCTGCAAGGCTCTGCTGTGTGCCTTCACCATCGGGAAGAATTTATTGGGCAAAAGTGCCCACTAATTTGAAAAAGTGAAGTGTGCCCCAAAGTACAGAGAAGAGGAAAAAATCCAGCCAGATTACAGCAGATCTGCCATGCTGATCAGAGAGAGAAATGCCCTCCTGACCCTACAGATGCCTAACAGACAGTCTGAAACATGAGATTAAAGCATGTGCAAGAAAGGCTAAGCTTATGAGTATTGTCCAGGTAAACTGAGAAAGCCTAGAAGGAAATCCCTCCAGGGATGCCAGCAGGCTGGAAAGATCTTTTCAACTCCAGTTGGTGCAGGCTTTCCTGTCCAACTGAGGATCCTGTTTCCAAGACACCTAGTGCAAATGACATAGTGAGATGAATTGGGTGTATTATTTACTCAAAAATCCTGCCCAGGTTTTATGCTGGCTGCTCATCTTCATGCTGGATCCAAATCCAATGGCCCTGCAGTTGCCAACACTGAAACAAGAAAAAGGTTTTACTTTGAGAGAAGACAGGAAAAAGAAACCACAGTAAATCACGTGCCACTGCTGAATATCTCTGGGAGAGCTCATATCATCCCTGCAAAGACAGAGGAACTAGGATATTGAGATAGGGGGGAAAGGGAGAAAATGCAGACTAATTTTGCAGTGTTGGATTTGTGTAGCAGGAAAAACACTTTACTCCCATGCAGCAGCTGCTGCTGCTGCACAGACCAGAAGAGCAGGTGAAGGAGAAGCTGCAGGTTGGAGTGATCAAGCCAACATGCAATGAATGCTGATAGTTCAACTGCTGCAAAGAAAGGAGGACTGCCAGGAATCTGCCCCACTCTGCTCATCCTGTGACTCCACAAGTGTGACTCCATGTATTCCCCCAACTTGTAGCATACTAGACCCACCTCCCGTGTTTCTTACCAGGCTTAACTCAGCATCTGCAATGGTCCATGATGAAAAGCACTGTTTAAAGCAGTGCAAAGCACTGCATCATATGCTGCTTTCTAACACTTGCCAACTGTTTCACTGCATCACAGGGCAGACAAAGGCTCACCACACACAGCATTGGAAGCCAGGCTCAGCCCAGGCCAGCACCTATGGCCACTAAAGTCCCATGCCTGAGTTTCTACTGGGTTTAATGACACACCACAAACTCCAGTTTATGCTTTGGCTAGGAAAATGCACAATTCTCTCATAGCAGACTGCACCTCATCCTCAGACAGCCTGCTTATTCCTTCCACTCCTCCAGAGAACATACCTCTGCCATTCCAAGTTTCATCCCTTGAAATAAGTGGGATGGCTTCGTTGAACACAGGACACAAGCCAGAAGCAGCACTGACCCATGGTACGGTCCTGTGCCGGGGCCAGAGGGAGCATCTCATCTTACCCCTCAAGGGAGGGCAGAGGACCTCTCATTGCCATTGAGGCTGTCCAGGGGATTAGCCCACAGTTGTTCATTTTTGATGAGAGAGAAGGCAGGCATATGAGCCCAGCTCAGCGTGCACGATACCCTCTGTCAATCAAAGCACTGAAAGTTGAAGCAATCAAGGCCAGAAAGTGCCTCAGCTGAGCTGAGCTATAACTGGTAACTACAGAACTCAGCAACATTCCTGCTCTGCAGTTTTGTACAAGCTCAGAGACATTAACTGTACACACCCACCCCCATCCCAAATAGTTAAGGAATCCCTGAGTAGCAGGACTGAAGCCTAGATTCAGTGCCCTGCTGGCTTGAGTTTTCTTATGCCTAATAATCTACCTAAATTCACACTGTAGACCTCCTTTTCCTCAGTAGGGCTTCCTTTCTTAATCTGGCTGTATGTTTTGATGACTTCTGGCAAATGCAGCATTTTGGAGACTCTTGTGAAACAGGGCTAAAAGTGGGCAACAAGGTACAAAGCTATAAGGGTGAAGTAGACAGTACAACTTCACAATTCTTTCCTCATAGTAAAACTGAGCTAAAAAATGGATCCTACAAGTTCAGTATTTAGTTACTGCACCAATAAAAACCCTAGAGCCTCAAATCACATTTGGAAAGAAAAGTTTGGGCTAAACAGCCTTTTCCATTCTTGGCTTCATTTGAGCAATAGATTTTTCATGACTTTGAAATACTTTACACATTTGAAGTGAGCTGTATAAGAGAATATTGATTTTTTTTCTTCACCTGAATTGATTTCTGAACCCTTCCTGCCCATCCCAGGATACACCTGACTGTTAGGAGGTGGGAGTGCAGGCAAGAAAGAAAGTGCTGCAGTGGCAACCCAAAGCACTACTCCCCACCAAAACCCTAGGTACAAGCCAAGGTTTAGGCTGGTGCCTGGGCTGTAATCAGAAGATCAGAGCTAGACACATCTGTGCCTGACTCCAGAGGGGTAGAGAGCAACCTCACATCATGTCGTGAGGATACTGCTCTATGGGGCATCAGTGGGGAGAAAGGGGCAACCTCCTGGCAGGGTGCAGGAGCTTCAGCCCAACCCCTCACACTGCCCTTCTCCCCTCTGGAGGTCAGGCATTACAGCACAGGCACCACAAACCAGTTGCTGTGTAGACACAGGAGCTGAAGGTGAAGGCAAAGAGTAGAAACTATTTCAGGTTACGTGAACCCATCTCCACCAAATAGGATTACCAGACACAATCCAATTGGCCGAGGTGGGTCACAGTGCTGAAAATAGTTTTGTACTCCTGCCCTCTTAGCTGGTTAATAGCTTTCAGCCCCTAAAAGTGCTGAGTTGTGCTATGCATTGGTGGAAACAGCTTGCACAAAAGTGAGACGGCTTGAGGACGAAGAAGGGGAAACCTGGGCACTGGGTGAAATGCTGCTGCGGCGTATTCAGGTCAAAAGGACACCCTGAAAGGAGCCATAAAAACAAACAAACAAACAAACAAAACCAAACAAAAACCCCCACAAACCAACAGATGAGTCTGAAGTTGCAAAGCATTCTGTTTCATCTATGATTTTTATTTAGGTAAATCTCATGCACAAAGCCTGAATGGTTAATGTGGGACTAGAAACATAGGAAGCAGCGTAGGAATAGAATCCATTGGTACACAGAGCCTGGTCCTCTTAATACAATCCCCTTCACAGACAGATCGAGACTCATCTTAAAGCCTGTCTGGGAGTTTTGAACCCACTGCTCTGCTTGGAAGCTGCTTCCCAAACTCCCTTGCCTTAACAGTTTGAAAAAGTGTTTTAATTCCTAGGCTAGATTCCCTGTACTGATGCAAACATCTTCCCTTAACCTCAAAAAAGTCTTCCCCCTTCACACTGTTTACCTGCTGACATATTTACAGAGCATTCTCATACTCCCCCTACCATTTTCCTCAGGCTAAACCGTCCAAGCTCTTCTAATCTCCCCTTGTAGGACAAGCTTTCCGTTGCCTCATCATCCTGACAAGCACTTGCTTCAGTGCAAATGCAGCTTCTGCTTAGCAAGATGAGCTGAGCAACCTCCTCTGCCCAAACGAGAAGTCAAGGTTTTTGAGAGGTTGCTTCTTTGTTTTTGTTGATTGGGGTTTTTTTGGTCAGTTTGGTTGTTTTTTGTGTGTTGTAAACAAACTTCAACCCTTCATTTTGGTCACTAGATTTTTCTATGTCAATATTTTGGCCTTCGGTGATCCCAAAGAAGTTCCTCAAGCCCTTTAAAAGCTCCCCACACTCAGCTATTAGGACAGCTCCACGTACAGTCCAGCAGTTGACTGTCCCCACACCATGAGCATTGTAATGATCAGAAGCAGGAGCTGAGGCTGGAGCAACCTAATTTCTGCTTTCTGGCATGGGCAGTTCAAACAGGGATGCCACTGCTAGCTGTCAGCACAAGGCAGAAGAAAAACATGCTCACAGCAAAACTGAACAGGAGCCTCCATCCCACTAAAATCCCAAGGATGGAGAAGTGAGTGGGGCTCAGCAGGTCTGTCTTCTTCCTCCTGTACCTGCTCTGCCTAGAACTTACAGGATGCTCAGTCCCTCCTGCTCCATTTCCATTATCATGGGATGATGCAACCAGACTTTTACTGCAATTTGCTGAAGAACACTGCTGTCCAAACTGATGAAACAGCAATTCAGCAGAGAACGCAGGAGGTACTTTAGAGAAGTGGCAGGGACACCAGACAGGCTTTCACCACATTCATCAAAGTGCCTGCAGTTCCATTTCAAGGCGGCAGCGACACTTATAAATAATGAGAAAAGCTACTCTGCATCCAGAGCATTTTAATAAATAAAAATGTAAGAAAGAAGCCTAAACAGCACAGTTAGTTCTGCTTCTGCAACCTTTTAGGTCTTCCAGCAGTATATATCAATGATTTTCTCCTTTGCAGTCCCTGACAGCATGACCATCCCTGGGTGATGCACCTTTAGCACGGACATGATCTTTCACATGCAGAGGCCATGGTACTCAACTGCTACTGACATATGTAGAGCTCTATGTTTGTGTGTGTTTGTGTGCACACACCTATATGATTTCACTCACCAGCTGCTCAGGCTTCAGGCACAGACTAAACCAGCCCAGGTCCTTTCCTGTACACTCCTAAGTTTTGCATACTCCCCCTTCCAATCACTACTGATTTTGAGGATGACATTCTGGGGAGGATCTATTTCCTATTTTGTCATCCAATTTCAACTCTTTGTGAAGAATGACAAAGTAAAGAGCAGGAAAAGAGACACAGCTCAGCCAATGTCTCCCTTTCCCATCCAGCCATATCCCCGGTACCCTGCTCATGAGGCAATTTAAAGGACAAATGACACAATATTCAGCAATCTTCCAACACAGGCTCAGAGGGCAACGTGGAGCCCACTCACAGAATCAAAGCAACATTTCCAACACCACATTTCCTCACACACCTTTAAAATCCATCCCGGCCACAACACAAGTACACATAGCAACACGGACACGGGCACACTGCCCAAACCCCCTCCCAGTCTGCAAGGATTCTCTGCCAGAGCACTCACGTCTCTGGACGTCCTGCACAGTTCTGGTAGTGCTTCCTGCAACCAGGTTCAATTGAAATGCACTACTATCAATGTTGTGCTTTATTCAGGCTTTGCAAATCTCAGGGAGCAGAGTCAGGATGGCTCGGTCTCTGCTGCACACCCTGCAGTGCCTGCCCTTTCATGCCCAGCTTGAGTGATGTCCACCGTATGGCACCGTAAGTGTGCCCTCTCTGCTAATGTGATTCACAGCCTAATTAAACCCCTGTGGAAAGAATACATTTTCTGTGACTTGCTGTGTGTTATCTGCACAGACTTGTTGAGGTGCAGCAGTGACTGCTGCCACAGCATCCTCTCTGCAAAACAGACAGAAAGGTGCTGCTCCTTCCTATGGGGAAGGAAATAGCTTCTACTGGAATAATTGACTTCACTGGTGAATACTTGGAAGTGCCAGTCCACCAGAGCTTCCCAGTCCCCACTCCAGCATGGCAGGCAGAGTGAGCTGGGAAAAAGAAAGCCCTTCTTACTAGTCACAGGTGCATGAAATCTGAGAGTGCAATGAGATTCCCCGTGCTGATATGGGCAGCCAGGAGACTGATTGCAGGAGGAGGAATCATCCTGTGGTTATACCACCAAGCTGGGAAGGTGTCGGTACCTCTCCCAGGTACTGCCACCAATTTGCTCGAAGTCTCCACTTATTATGTCCAGGTGCCAAGAATATTTCTGTACCTAATTCCCAACAAAGTCAGTGGAGGCTAGGACAGCAGCTAAGAGCCTCCACACCTCTGCAGATCTGTGTCTTACTCTCCCTTCTGCACCTTTACCCGTGGGCACAGGCAGGAAGCCACAACAGCCTGTCCTTCACTCAGGGCACCTACAGCTGGGGAATAGGGAACGCTGGATTTCTGTTGACAGTAAAGAAGCAGTCCCTGATGTGCTCCGAGCCTCCACCACCAACCTGAATGAGCCCCACACTGCTTGCAGGATTCAGCGCCACCCTCACACCACCAGTCCTACCTTGCTGCCAGAGCTGAGATACAAGTGGAGGGGGTGAAGGCAAGACCCCCGGGGCCCTGTACATGCTCCGTTATCTGAGTGCTGCCGAGGGGTGTAGCTTGTTTGAACTGATGTATTCATCAAAAGACAGAAATCAGGACTGCAAGAGGTCAGCATCCAAGTGGCAAAAGAACAACACTCAGTGGAAAAACCAAGAAAAGTAAAAAGAGGCGCAGGTAAACTAAAATTTTAAGAAGTTACCAAAAGAAATTGTTACCTTTTCTTATGAGCAATTTACCCATACTGAGAGAAGAGAAAGGTTTCTCCTTGTCTGCTGTGAACTAGCGATTTAACACATTGTAACCGGTTTTAGTGGGCTCTGTTTGCTGCCAGCCCTGGCAGAGGTCTGCCTGGCCTCATCACTGTCCCCACGCTCCAGCTGGCTCTTCCTACAGCAGCAGAGAGGGAAGCCTGCTCTGCTGCTGCCCCTTCTGTGCCTGCTCCACTGAATTTAAATGTCATCAGTGTGACACTACTTGGGGAAAAACACAAACAAACCCGGAGTCCCATACCTCTGCCCACAGACAAAAAAAATTAAAAAAGGAAACTGGTTCAGAAAAGCAGCACCCACAGTCAGCCTGGCACATCACAACATTGGGAGCTCCTTTGTGGCTTGCCAGTTGGGGTTTCTCATGCCACCTAGAGCCCCTGCAAGCTGAAAGCAGTAGAAGTAGTTATTTCACACCTCACTGGAAAGAGGAGCTTCCCCATGGTGGAGACCAATCTGTCACAACACCTGCACCAGCATCATCTGGAGGGAAAACTCAGAAACAATTATCATGGAGGGCTGTCAGCCCTCATCCATGTCTGACTGTATTAATGAGACTCCAGTGCTTCAAACCCAACCAGTTCACTGCAGGGTCAGCCCTGGCAACATGCTCTGAGTAGTAGGATGGGGCAGGAGAGTTTGATTTGCTTGGGCTCAACAGTCCCAGGGCAGGAGGTTAGATGTTGCTCCTCTGTCCTGCGTTTACCCTGAAACGTTGGAGGTGGGAAGATGCACTTGCATGTCCGGAAACAAGTGCCAATACAGAAAGCTACCTGCATGGCAGGATATGCTTTTTAGAAGGATATTTCAGGCACAAGGTACAGGTCAGCTTTGATCTGAGGTGTCAGTATGAGCTAGTGAGACAGAAGCCCTGGCCACAACGCATGGTCACCCCCATGAAGGCACCCGCTCATCATTCAACCTTTGTCAGATCTCTTCACCATCCCTCGCTACCACTCCAGTTTGACTTATCCCTCCCTTTTTTATTACCCCAGTGCCGCACGAAAACCAGCTGTGACTCAAACAAGACTCTGACAGACATAAAGCCCAAAGTGGGAACAGGCTGGGGCTGCTTAAAATGAGTGGCATGTTGCCCGGGGCCGGGATCCTGTCCCCCACCAGCCCGGCGCCCCGGGCTCCAGTGGAGGGGCTGAAAAGCCGCATTGAGGACGGCGGGGACGTCAGGGCTGGCTGAACATCCCATCCGTGAACAGTGGGCTCCTTGTTCACTCGCCTGGGCAGTGGGGAAGCCTCAGCAGAAAGCCTGCTATTCAAATGGAAATCAGGGCCTTGCACCCAGCCAGGGTGGAGGAGGAGGATTGCTGTCTCCTCACAAACAACAAGAAGATTGCTAGGAGACTTTGGATAGGGAAAAAGATACAGTGGGAAGGGGATGGAGGAGGGGGAGACGCTCTCCAGCACACACAGGGCACAAGTGGATGCTGGAAGGGGGAGAACAAAACCCTTTGGTGGGGGAATAAAGGGAATCCAGCCTTCCCAGTGAAGGCGAGGGAGGTGACCGGTGTAACTTGCCCGGTGAAAAGCAAATTAGGTAAGGTTGGGCATCTAACATGCCCATGATCCCAAAAGCACATCTCAAATGCAAATGAGCCATGTAGGGAGAAATAACAGCCCCAAGGAATAAGGACTTATGCCCATGAACTTGTAGAAAGCCTGGTGCAGAGACATGCTGATAACTCCATGCAAAAATGGTTATCAAGTCCTAAGAAATTTCTTACTCTTCTTTAAACAGCAGAACCTGTGAATCCATCCCTTCCTTTACAATTTCTTTTCCTCCAATGGAGGGAGGGGTGGACAAGGCAAGAGGATGGGGGTAGTATCATCGAGAACTTGTGCTAGATCATTACATGATAATATGCCTTTCCAGTCTGCAAGAAAATGCAGCAGCTCTTCACAAAAGCTGTCTGAGAGAGCAATTCAGCAATGAAATAAAGCAAGGCAAACCCTAAATAAATTAAACCTGAATTAAATTAATTAAGAGGAGACATTATGACTTCAGTCACAGGAAATTCTACAAACCGACCTACGGTTTTATTTTCACAGCTGTGTTTGTGCTACCCTGTGGTGCTCAGTTGAAATTAATTCTAGGTAGAATCATAGAATGGTTTGGGTTGAAAGGGACCTAAAGGTCATCTATTTCCAGTCTCCCTGTCATGGGCAGGGATACCTCCCACCAGATGAGGTTGCTCAAAGCCCCACCCACCCTGGCCTTGAATACTTCAGGGATGGAACATCTACAACTTCTCTGGGCAACCTATTGCAGTTCCTCACCACCCTCACAGTAAAGAATTGCTTCCTAACATCTAATCTAAATCTACCCTCTTTCAGTTTGAAGCCATTGCCTCTTGTCCTGTCACTAAGTGCCCTTGGAAAACGGTCCTCCCCAGTTCTTTTGTAGCCCCCTTCAGGTATCAGAAGGTGCTATAAGGTCTCCCTGGAACCTTTTCTTCTCCAGGCTGAACAACTCCAATAAGAGCCTGGGAGACAGTAACTGCCCTACAGAGCCCAGCAACTGAGGTCCAGATCTCTCTCCTCATCCCAGTCTTCAACTTGGATCAGGTTTGATCAGGAAGGGAAACATCTCTTCCCTCAGTCTTAACAGCATCCTTTTCCCATGCATGATTTATCTAGGCAGGGCACTGGAAAAAGACAGAACCTAAAAACAACCTTTAGTTGGCATATTCCTTTCTCGAGTGGGAGCAAAAACAAAAAGTTGGGGATTGTTTTGGGGGTTTGCTGTTGTTAATGGGATAACAAAGATGCAGTTTCAGAGTAATTGATTGGGACTTACTCCAAAGTTCAATTATTACAAGACAAGATCACAGGTGACAAGAAAAAAGAAATTATACACTGGACTCTGGTTTTTAACTGGGCTTGCCAGGAACTCCCTGAGTTATCCACAGGAAAGATATCCAAAAAGGAAGTGTGAAATGCAATGAACAAAGGAAAAAATTAAACGTGTGTGTCCTGCCCACTTTCACCCTTCACTTTAGAAAGTAATTGCTCACAGTATTTCTCATTTGCTCTGTTTCTTAACTATCTAATAGACAACAGGAACATACTTGGAAACAAAACTATGGAGAAACACAGAGAAGGCTTCATTTGCCCAGAAACCTGACAGTATCCAAAATGCCTCAGTAGGTAAGAAAGCCTGTATCTAAACCATTAAGATAAAGCACAAAGTGCTGTGGACAGACAGAACAAAATACATCTTTTCAAGGCTCACCGAGGTGGGAGGGAGATTGCTTTAATTAAAAAGCTATGCTTCCACACTGGGAAAGACTAACATATTTTGCAGAGAAATGAACCCTCTCTCCAGTTGTGTATCACCCCTAGGAACTAAGAGCCATTACCTCTGGGTTTCGCACAACACCACCCATATATTCAATAGACACTTATGCACAGGTAAAACACCTGGAGATCAGAGGGCAGGGAAGGGGAGGAGGCTCTCTTGTTGCCGTTGATTTTTGTAGGAGAAAGCAGTTCAGTTACTCTCCAGGCAATGCCTCATGTCCATTTTAGCCCTCTTACTATCTGTGATTGCTTCACAACACGTGATTAAAAAAAATTATTTACTCTCAATTCATGATCCATTTGAAAATGGTTTACTCTCTATTAGCAATCACTTGGTGAATGATTTAAGGAAAGAAACACTTTCCATTTGAGAGAAAGAGAGTCTGCCTGCACCAGCTCTTCATGTGGCCAGTGACCTCGACCACAGAGTGTTGTGTATTGTCACAGTCTGAGAGCAAGAAACCAGAAAATCTACATAGAAAATTTTTCTACTTGCTCCCAGGAATGCCCATGCAGCAAACAGCCATCTCCCAAACACTTACACAACTGAACCTGCCTGTACAAAGATTTAGGAGCAAGCAGATGAAGACAGCCAAACCCTGCAGCTTCCCTGCAAATAAAGAGTATTTACAAACCCCTCTCTGCAGCACGACCCAGCTCACTGGAGCTGATAAGACATGGTGATCTTGGCACATGTTTCACGGGCGTTATTGCCTTTCATTACAATGGAGAAGTGTGAGAGGGAAGGGAGGGAGAATGCTACACCATCAACTGTTATTAGCACCATGTTTCATTAGCTTTCCCGTCTTTCCAGTCAACCTGCTGCAACGCCAGCTATCACAAGAGGCAGGAGGGAGGTGCTCTGGAAACTTCGGTCTCCATCCTGTTTGCTCCCTCATGCTCTACAGATATCTCTCTGCCCAAGCCCTGAAACTCACCACCATTTCTCTTGTTTCTGAATGATGGCTTCTGAGCAAAAACCTGCTAAATTAGTCTATGTCAGGGGCCCAAGTTCAGTTACTGCGAGCCACTTCCATGCAAAAGGCTGAGTTAGACAGCCTGTACAAAATATACATCCCATTCACACAAGAGACCATTTTGTCCTCAAATTCCGCTCTTTTGAATAACAATAAAACCAGGGAAGAGCGCTATTGCCCCCAAAGCATCTTTTGACTTCTGTGTTCCCATTTCACTCAGTGGCTCCTCTTCCCCTGATGGTTCCATGCTGGGGGAGAGACTAGATGTGCAGGTAACATGGCATATGTGAGTTCACCCATCACTCCTGGCAATCCTTGCTGCCATTTTAAATCATAAACTGAAGCCATTTACTTTACAGTAGAATCATCTCTCTCCTTTTCCTTCCCAATTTTATTCCCAGAGGAAGAAACAGATTATGCCCGTACTGCCAGCAATGATGATGAAATACTTATACTGCAGAAGTCCCACACCATGTTTTCCTGGATGTTTCCTGCACTAAAACTCTTCTCCTCATCAGTGGAACAGCAGGAAACATAAAACAGGCAGTGAATGACCATCACACCAATGAGTTCTCAACACAAAAGCGACAGTAGAAACTTCAGAAATATAACATACCTGCAAGGAAGGGAGAAAGGGGTAATCTACTTGGCAGAAAATTAAACGATCCAGATTTTAAAAATTAATTGCTGCTTATTGTTACTAATGTAGCAATTATTAATAGTTATAACCTTCTTATTATGTTAATTCATCTCCTTTTAAACCCCTGTTGTGCAAGTACCAGCCTTCATCAAGGTAGTTTATAAGCAAACTGTCTAATCACTCAAGTATGAACCCAGTTCAGGTATTCAGCCCAGATGCTGCCAGAAAAGCAACAGCAACAGATGTCATATCCACTGACACTGCTGATCATGTACTAAAACAAACAAACAAACAAATAAATAAATAAATCACTTTGTTCCTGTTTCTGTCAACCTCCAGGATAGACAGAAACTGAGCATATATTTAATTCTCTGGCTTACTGACTTTACACTAAATATGTGACTGCAGGTTATATTTGTGGCATACCTTCAAGTCCCAGCCAGAAGATAGAATTGCTGAATCCCTGGGGAAGATTTTAGAGTGCTCAGTTCTTCTAGTTTTTCAGTTTCCCTGGGATGGGACACTGGTCTTCTTGCCCAGCCAGTCTCATCATATCCCTATCCCCTGAGCATCATCAGGCCAAAGAGTCCCTCACAAAGAGCCCCACTCCCAGTCTTAATCCCTCTGTGTGACTGTTGTCTCCCATAGGAGAGGCTGAGAGAGATGGTGTAGCCTGAAGAAGAGAAGGCTTGGGGGCAGCCCATTAATATAACTCACTCCCAGTGAGTCCGTCTCCATCCAGTCCCATATGGCTCCGCTTCCTCTCTTCTCCCCACCCCCAATTCTTTGATGTGTTCCCACTCTCATCATGTTTCTTTGTCCCCAGGCACCCCTGCCTTGGTCATCTCCCTGACCAGCTCCATCTTTCCTTGAACATGAAAAAGGTGGCTTGCTTCTCCATCACCTCCCAGTATGACAAAGGAAAGCCCCTCAGCAAGTAAGGGAGACACAGACTCGTATCCTGCTCCTGCTGACAAAGATCAGCCCTAGCTCAGCTCATGGCATCTGCAGGGGAGTTCTGGCTTTGTCCTAGTACCTTTTCAGCATGGTCTGCGTGCCAGGGGGTAGCATGATGCACATCCCTAGCACACAACAAAGCTGCAACAGGTGAAAAGTCAAGGGCTTTTTCCTTGCTGAATTCTCTGTTGCCTCTGCTGAGCACATGGACAACCACAATTGATTTTTCAGAGGCTCTTTATCTAGCCTAATTCAGGTAGATTTTCTCAAAGGTGACAGAAGGCACACCTATGTCACACAGACCACTCTTCTGTTGCATTTTAAGGTCTGGCTTCACAACATGGCAGAAAGACAGCATTCGAAAAAAAATATTTTCATTTTCAAACATGCAGGAACCCATTTTTCCCCTCAATCTTATTCTCAAAAATAGGAGAGAGGAGGGTAAAAATTTCCATCCAAAGTCAGTCTGAGCTAGAATCCAGGGATAGGAAAATTCTAGGCCATGTCTTTCAAACCTGGTAAGATTATTAAGTGTCTCAAAGCAAAGACAGGGTAGCAATAATGACCACCACAGTTACTCAGGGGGGCAACAATTGCAGTCAGGGCAATTGTTAACCCTCATTTACCAAGAGGCAAGAAAAGGTGGAAAGTATTACTGAAAATACCAGGCATCCTTAAACACGAGCAGCACAACCAGTCTCTCCTTGAGGCATCATTATTCTTTTAAATCCTAAAAATACTGTTAGTGTCCCCAGAGAGGATCTGAGCAGGTTGTCGATTAGCCATGATGTTGGTGCAGAAATACAGTAGTGGCTCCCATCGGGGTTGTCCAGGTCTGGCTGGCCGACGAGCCCTGGCTCTGTGCAGCATGAATGAGGCGAAGCTGCTGCGAGAGACAGATCAGGCACGCAGTGGCTCAAAGCCTGAGTGAGGCAGCTCTGCCAAGCAGGTAGCGTGCAGAGGAGCCAGCACGGGTGTGCCTGCACCCCTGAGCTGCTGCTGGTCAGGAGTACTCAAGTGCACAGCACAGAGATGCTTGAGTGACCCTGCACTGTGCGAGCCAGGTTTGATACAGCCACTCGTGAATCAGAGTGAATAAACCATGCCAAAGCTCCTCTGCTGCAAAGCCAATTAGGTGCCTCTCCACTGTGATCCCTTATATGCAGTATCTGCAAGAGCTTATCCTGACTCCTAAGCAAAAGCATGGAAGGTAGCACAGGTCTGGCCCTGCACCCGGGCTGCAAAGCCCTCTCCTGACCCAGGCTCTGGGGAGCACAGCACAAATATTAGCGCGGCCCCAGGAGGGCTTATTATCGGTGGAATGACCCCTGCCATGTCAAACACAGACTATTTCCAGGGGAAGCTTCCAGATGTATTTGCTTTCGCCTCACTGCCCAGTATCTGTAGCATCTGTGTGCTTCACAGTCCAGACAACGTTACTCTGCGTGACCTCAGTGTAACAAGAGAAGCACTCGACGCTGGAAATACCAGGGGTAACAGTTCCCTGTGCAGCAGCCCTCAGGAAATCACCAGCTTCATCCCCCTGCCCCAAGGTAGGATTTCCTACAGTTCTGTCACCCTGCCAGCTCCTGGATGAACTTATTCCTAGAAGCCTTCTTCCATGGTGCAAACTCCACACCTTCCCCAGCCAGCCTCTTCCAAAAGTTAGTGACCTCTCCTGCATGTGAAAGGCCTCCAAGGAAGATGCAGATCCTATAGAAGCCAACAGTACATATGGCACTCTGGTACCTGTGTTTAAGGTTAAAACTGTTTGGGTTTCTGCAGGAGAGCATGAGCACACAAGCAAAATGAGCCCTGAGAGCTTTTAATAAACTACACACATCCTTACATGGAGAGCAGCCCATAAGATAAAGAACCTCTTCACAGAGTCTCTGAAGTCTTATACATGGTCTATTTGTATATCTGCACTGATGGTAGCGTAGATACATTCACAGAGCACAACACACCCTTGTACACAATGACAAGGGAAAAACATTGCAGTTCTGCCTGGCTGGGCCCCAAGTCAGTGCAGTTTTGCTCCTAACCTTTGTCCTCATTCTATGTCTTAGTTCACGGTTACAGAGGTAACAGTAATATAGCACCCACATGTTTTTCCCAGACAAACCCCTGTCATTCATTCCCTTCCTAGAGGTGGGGAAAGCAAGACCCAGGTGTCCACTGTGCAAGTATAAAAGAGGGCAGGGGGAAGACACACAGCCTTATAGTCCTCTGCCACGTTATGCAGGCAGCACGTCCTCCTGTCGCCTGCTTCCCAAGGCTGGTCAGGGAACAAAAGCCTAAAAACAGGTAGGAAATTCAGCCCTCAGGCAAGAAAGAGCGGAAGTTATCTGGAAGATGAATGGAAAATACAGCACTGGTGAAGTGCTGTATCTTCCCATTGGAGAGAAAACAAACCATTAGAGTTTTCCTATCCAAGTGCTCAGTACAGCAAAAGAAGTCCAAACAGATCACACAGAGAATTACCCTGCCGTTGTTTTGCTGGTGTCAACCACTGCAGAACAAAAAGGATGAGGTCGTTCAGGCACAACCAGCCTGCTACCAGAAGACATCCCTTCAATCTCTCTGCATGCTCCATAAAACCATGAATTGGGACGTGATAAAAAGCAGACCCTGCACCTTTCTACTCTATATCTATCAGTGTGCTTGTGGAATGATAACCGAAATAGCTGTGAACTCCTCCAGTGACTTGAGTACAGCTGCCCCATCTACTTACCAAACCATCTGCAGGAGGAGGTGAGGAGGATATGTAGTTCTTAACCATTTTCTTTGGTGCTCATTTACTCTGTGTATCTGCATAATCACAGACAGGATTGGAAATGAAAGCTGGTTCATGCACACATACAAATTTTCCTACCCCACAGAGATAATGGCTTCAGCCCCTACTCATCCCCACATTACCAGTGGGAAAAATGCGTGTGGGCAGGGTGAGGGGATAGTCATGAGCAGAAGCCGTGATCTGACTCTGTCAGCAGATGACTTCTATTTGCACTCGTTAGCACTGCCCTAGCGTGAGCTAACACCACCCCCTCGGGTAATTTAAATTTATAAAAAAAATGGAAGAGAAGAAGCAAAAAAAAAAGCCTGTATTTCTATATTTAGGAGGTTAGGATAATCGGGGTGGAAGAGCCCATCTGTTTGGCGTTCACTCCAGCTGCTGTGGATGCGGAAATTTGTCTATTTTCTTTCCTTTTGCCTGTTTCAACTTGTCCTGGCTGACTGTGAGAGACAGAGTGAGCCTGATGTATGGCCACAGCCATTTAGGTATGAAACTGTGCACCATCCCATTGGAATCACAGTAGAACCAGTTGGCATAACCAGGATCTTCCCCAAGGTAGTGTAACATAGCTAATAATAATGATTATGATTATTATTATATTATATTTTTATTGATATAATCAATAAGTCTACGTTTATAACACTGGACACAGGACAAGAAAGAAAGGCACAAGACAAGTTAAAACACATCTCAGACCTCTATAAAAGTCAGTTTTAGGAAGGCAGCCTCCCCTCTGCCACATCCTTCTTTTGGGACATTTCCCCAAATAAAGCTGGATTTCTGTGGGATGCTGACTCGTCATCAGTGGCACTAGCCACTGGATGGAGACATAGCCACACTTCTTTGCAAACTAACCTCCTCTGCCATTTTCATCTCAAGGCTCTATGAAAGTGAGCCCAAGCTAAATTCAGAAACGGTCTTTGATCTCCCACCTTCCTGAGCTGACCAGGCTGTGGTCTCAAAATAATGAGGATGTAATTACCTCAAGCAGTCTCTTGATGCTTTTCCTGTCATAGATACAAGTGCCCACAGCTCTTGCAGGATACAGCATCATTGCACCTTTAAACCTAATGCAGTGCTGCTTATTTTGCTGCTAAAGGCATCCCTGTAGTGTGACAGGACACATGGTAGACTGTTGGGACCATTTGTTGTTTATCTTGTTTGGTATAGGTGATTGCTTTCTAATTTCACAGTGTTCGGCACTGAGATCATAAAAGGTGCCAAAGATGAGCAATAAGTGTGGATAAATTTTCTGTGCTTAATGCTCAGGAAGCCTTAGAAAGAGGAAAGAAGACTATTGGTATAAAATTTGGAATTCCACTGCCAGCTTTTCCTCACAGGATCCTCTCCAGCCCTGGGGCTGGAATCACAGGACAGAACATGGAGGAAGACACTGGGTGAGGAGCATGGATCAATAAATAGCAATACAGATTGGGGAACACACAGTCCAGGGACTCCACAGTCCTCCCTGCAGCACATACTGCTAGTCCAGCTCCAGCACTCCTTTCTTCTGCCTGACAAAGGTTTCCTCACCTTCCCAACTACACAAAGCTGAAACTCCTATTGATTTCTGTGTGTGCAAGATTGGGATCTAGATCATCTCCTAAAGGGTAAGACATGTGCACAGAGGTACAAAAACCCTCCCTCTGGAAAAATCCCTCTTCTCATGTATATTATGCAAGTTGCTTGCATACAAGCATTGGCAGACATTGATGACCACATTTTGCAGGATTATCCCTGTGATATGTCTGGTCTGGGGCTTTGGTGCAGAGCATGGCTCAAGTGCATTTCTGATCACTGGCATAAGAAATAACACCTTATTCCTCTGACTCTCTGCTCCAAAGAGGTCATTTTAGCCCTTGCAAGTCAGCAGGAACAGTTGTTATTCTTCACCCAAAATTGACTGCCTATTTCTGCAGTTGCATCCCACACATCATTCATCACCTAGAGATGGCTTTTTCTCTTCCCAGATTCCAGACCACACTGGCCTGAGCCATTTGTGATCTTCTACTAGCTACTTCGACTCAATACGTCCATGGGCATTGTGGCCCAGAAACAACTGTTTCCTTGGAACACAAGGCACCTGCACCCTCCCTGCTCTGACAGTAAAGGCCTTAGATATTACTTCTCCATAGGGTTCATGAAATTAGATGGGCAGGTACAGGTGAGGTGCTCGCTGCCACACTCAACCCTCTGCTAGACATAAGAGAGCCCACAAAGTTCAGCCTGAAGGCACAAATGGGAAGAACATGAGGCCTCACTGGTTCACAAACCCACAAAATCGACTCTTCAGCTGTGCCTTCCAGGCAGGCCAGTGAAACACCATCTGCGTTACAAAGCTGAAGGATGCATCACAAAACTTTAGAAGCTGCTTTCCACAACCTGTAGCTTTCAAAAGTTGCACAGAAGAATGTAAACCTTTAACAGTTTACATTGTTATGACAGCTCTTTAAGATGCTAGAGTAACTCATACCTATTCCTTGCAGACCCAGAGAAACTTCCTTTCTCTGATGGTCACTTTTGTCAAACAGTATTTAATATTTCCAAATGAACTTTTTTTAGAGTCATGATAAGTGGATGGAAAATATTCTGAAATCTGAGAAATCTTTAAAAATGAAGATATAAGTAAAATAGCAACTGAAACTAATGGCTGAGGATTCTTGGTGAGGGTTTTTTATTTGGTGGGTTTGTTGGGGTTTTTTTCAACTATTCATGTTAATTCCTCCAATATTTAAGGGGGGAAAATACAGAGAATGACATGTGTGGGAAATTTCAGATTAACTGCCTTGTGTTTGATGAAACCAAAAATACTGCAAGCTAATGCAATATTTAAATCATTGCTTTCCCCTCTCCCCCTCCCTATTTGAAAGATGCATTGCCCCATAACTGCAGATGAGGAAACAAAATTCTCTTGCATGTTCATTTTCATGAAAGATAAATTTCCTTTTTTCTCTATTTTGGTCCCTAATTCAGAAAACCACTTAAACACATGCTGAAGTTCATAATTTGCCACTCTACCACTTACGCATCTACTCAAGAATATGCCTGAAGTCAGGCATATGCACAGCACACTGTGGACTCTACAGCATTCTGTTCATTTCTGCAACTATTCTAATTCAGTGACGTGAATGTACAAGGAAGTAACACATTTTGAGCAATTTTAGCACTCGCTGACAAAAGTGAATTTTGAACTTGCCTATCCACGCAAACAGTCTGAATAATCATTAAAAAGTAATAGCTAATTCTCGATACCTTTCAGAAACTGCTGAATTTTAACAATTACTTTTAGTTGTCAGAATAGTGAAATACTGTGGCAAGAACTTTTGCTCTGTATCACTGGTGAGCAACAAAACCTGGAGCTGAAATGCTCCAATAAAAAAAGAAACACCAAACCTGCTCATAAGCTTGTGGTATGTCAAATATTATTTGTAGAAGCTATTCAGTAAGTAATTTCAAATAAGTAAAATGCAAAGAAACCACAGGATGTTCACAAACAATTTGCAAATAGAAATGGAAGAGGAATTCATTAAATAAATTATTTGCTATAAATTATTCACCTACCTCTAATCTTACTACCACTTAGAATATAAAATTCATGCCATAAAAGATACAGGATTCATGCCATAAATGATAGAGGATACATAACAAGGCATCATTAACTTTTGCATTTCCCAGTGCTGCTTTATTTTGGCTGTCCAGTTATGTATGCATTATTATGTATTATATATATACACACACGCATTAAGGCAGCCTTTTGACTTTAATGGACTTGGAGTGTAATACGTTTCTCTTTTAAAACCTGAGCTAAGGAGACCTGGTCTGATTTTAGACTGTGATTTGATTTTGAGCTCCAAGGCTGAATAACTCTTCAAATCTGAGAGAACAATCCAAGCTGTTCTCTAAGCAAAGCCAAAACAAATGGAAGTCTTACACAGTTGGCTAATTTAATGAGATTTACACAACTTGGGCCCATTTCATATAAATTCACAGTGAAGGCCGGACATTTCTTTGTGTCCATCAAGCCACATATTGAACTCTTTCATAAAGGTGAGAGATGCAGGAGACACGCATCAGAGAGCCAAGGGAAGAGGAAGATCTAGAAGAAGATCACTGGCAGCGGAAAACAGTGGCTTCCTGGGACCTGCCGGCTCTGCGCTGGCTCACAGGGTTGGCAGCATCCTCACTCGAATCGCTTTTCCCCTTCTGAAGCTGCAAGAGAAGCTGCCAGCTGTGCCCTGGCTATATGGCCAGTGCAACAAATTCCAGGAAAAAAACCTAAAATACGCTATGAAATTCATTTTAGCCGTGAAAACAAAATCTATAAAGAGTTCTTACTCACAAGCAAGGATGAAGGCAGCTTTTTCATCTTGTTCGTGTCCTGCCTTATTCTAAGTGACAGCTATATTCCACTACTTGTTTGGTCTCCAGCAGTTGTTTATTTTTTTAATATCATAACTGTTTACTTTTAATTAAAAGTGTGATGATTGTCACTGAATTTCTCCATTTGTGGAAAACTGATGCAAGCTGTCATTCCTTGGTTATGGAGGAAGAGAATAAAAAAAGATTCTTGCAGCTGTAGAAAGAATCTCTCAATTTTCTGCAAAGCAAATTCTATTGCTGCTACTGGCTGTGAGTTGCAACTAAAGGCTACACCTCACCATCCATACACGTTTTTACTCCTTGGAAATGAAAAAAGGGTTGGTTTTGCAGAGTTTCACCATTCTGGACTGACTCTTAGCAGACTCAGTCCTTGGCCCAGTGGATGTCAGGTGCATTTGTCAAGCCTGAGCACAGCACAGGGGCCCTACACACAGTGTTATTACACACTAGTATTTCCACAGTACTTATGAGTGTTTTAAAAGACCCTCAGCTCAGGGTCAGAGCAAGCAAGGGTCCACTCACATCAGACACCTCTTGCAAACTCCAGTCCTAGGTCCTGACCTAGAGACCTTAAAAGCTAAATAAGCTTTACCGTGGCAGTTGCTACACCAAACACAGGAAGAACAGCTGTGGTTCTGCTGACAAGACTGCTTCCACTCCTTGCTTATTTTCAACATAAATTCACATCAGCTAGGCTGTTCAAAAGGAACCTGGGGGAATTGAGTGCTTAATTCCCACAGGTACCTCATAAAATCCCAATTGTAACAGACAGTGTTTTATTTTTTTTCCCATTTCCAGAGTGAAGCCACACCATGGGTAGAGAGTGGATAAGGAGGGAGGGCTGCATTAAACTAGATGGAAACTATGGTTTCCTTGAGAAATGAAGACAATAATTCAAAATGCATGAGGACCAGATCCACTCCTCTATAGCAGTGCTCTGGCTAGCACATCTCCACCATCCATTGCAAAGCTCACACTGAAACACAAATTGAAGGCAGGCGAGTAATGTAGCAAGGATACTAAGCCTCCCAAACCTTCTAAGCTATCCCTGGTTGATTTCACAGAAAAAGCAAGCAGGGAAAGATTTCCTCCAAAGGGTCCTCAAGGCACAGATGGTTTAAGATTGCCACCAGTGTCACAGACTGCAACCAGCATGTGAACAGGCAGCAAGCCAGAGTCAAGGAAGAGAGACATCATCCCCAGTGACCCCAGGGCCACCCTTCTGGGGGTGCCATGCATGATATTCATCATGAAGGTGGTTGAGACAAGGATGAGGGAAGAGAAGCTTTCAATTTAGTCACCACAGATTTTCTTTAAAGGCTCAAAGTTGATAACCATCCAGGAGCCACTGCCATAAAAACTCAGGGTGAAAAGTATCCAGCAGGCCACTAACTAAATCAGTGGACAGGCATCATGGTCCTGTGGGGAAGGCATGGGCTGGCACTCAGGAGATGCAGGCTTCAAGCCCAGGCTGCCCATGGGAATCCTGCATGACTGTGGGAAAGGCACTTCCCATCTCTGGGCCTCAGTTTTCCCCATCAGCTGCATGATGATCTAGATAACATGGCTGTTACCTGAGTCAGTGAAGAGAAAGATTATACAAAGATTAACATTAAAAACGTGGGTGGGTGGATGAAGCATAGATATGAAAGGTTCTGAAAAATACATGGGCCTCTGTCTTCACGCTTCTCTCTTTCTACAGAGTGGTTGCTAAAAGCAAAAATAATATGCTCTCCCTACAAAGGAGCACAGAGCAGACACATATATTTAGATCACTGTGCAAACATATACCAACTTTTGTCCAAGGTAGGAAAATGGTAGCCTGTGCTACCTGTCCCAGATCTCTGGGACAGATTCAGCTGTAGTATAAACACTGATGCTAGCCATACTCAAGAAGGTCAGGAATAAATGGCAGGGCTCTCACAAGCCTGACCTGGAGGTCCATCAGGTGCTAGATGTATATAGGACAAGCACTCATCTTCCTGCATGTCTAAAAAGTGATTTCAAACCCCTAAACAAATGGTAGGACACTGCAGCAGAAGTAACCCTCAGGAAGGACAGGACAAACCACCTTTTCAATCATTTTATTTTGCAGGTTTTTTGGCTTGCATAGCTATCCCCCTTGCTTGGCTGAGGGTGTCACATGCTGCTTTTCCTCTCTCAGGAGAGATCAATCTTTCACTAGGGCCACTCACTCGACTCTAACCCCAATATGTGTTTTCTACCCCTTCTACTTGTTTGAAGCATAGAAATGGCAGCACAGAGACCCAGTGGCAGCAGGTGGGAATGGAGCCCACATTTCCTAATCCCCAGCACTCACAGCCAAAAAAAAATCAAAAAGGAAAAAGCAAAAAATAAAGAGCTCCCCCGCTCCCCTGGTTTCTCCCTTGCATGCACAGCATCATCGCTGCTGAGTTGCAGCCTCAGAGAAAAGAAAGAAAGAGGCCCAAAAGGCAGCTAGGAAACCCACCGTCCATTGGCTTCCCTCCACGCGAGGCGAGCGGACTCCTTCTGCTGCAGTGACTTGGCAAGCACACCTCGCTCTGACTCAGCACCTCGCCGGCACCTCCTGTCAATTATTCCCACAAACTGCTGACTCCGGAAGGGCTATTTGCAATTAGGATGCAACACAAGCCGGTGGTGGTGGGATGCCTCATCTCCCCCCCTTCGCCCGCAGCAGTCCCCTCCAGCTGAGCCCTCTGGCTCAGGGCTGGAGCTCCCAGTGAAGGTGAAGCGGTGGGGGACGGGGGATGTAGTCCAGGAGGGCTGGAGGATGGGGACTAAGAGGGTGGGGGAAGCCTGCCTGCGTTGTACCTATTCTGTGGATAAACAGACAACTGCTGTCAATGTGGCAGCTGAAATGCAGTCTCACAAAAGGAAAAAAAAAAAAAGGCAAAGCAGCCACTGGGAATAGGGATGAGAGCAGCAGGAACA
Source organism: Chiroxiphia lanceolata (assembly GCF_009829145.1). Classification (NCBI taxonomy): domain Eukaryota; kingdom Metazoa; phylum Chordata; class Aves; order Passeriformes; family Pipridae; genus Chiroxiphia; species Chiroxiphia lanceolata. The sequence goes on along the minus strand of NC_045638.1, from coordinate 95,171,506 downwards.
GATGAAACTATGCAAAAAAGCTACTGTAGAGCTAACTAATATAACAGCATTCCTCAAAGAACAAGCAAAACGCAGCCTTGCTGCAACTCCATGCAGCTTAGAAACACAAGCCTACTCTCTGTATCCAAGGCATTTTCAGTGCAAAAGAGGGAGGCGCTGATTGCGGATGAGTCCCGTAATAAGGGCCCAGGGCACACCAGCTGTTTCAGAGGCAAAAGGAAGAGCTGCCCTTGACAAGCCAAGGACATGATAATTTTGCAGACAGATAGAGGCTATTCTGTCCCTCTGCCATGTAGCCAAGGTCCTCCTAACCTCTCCGAGCCACTAGCTCACAGCACACAGCCCAAAAGCCAAGCAGGTTTGCAGCCTAGCAGCTCCACAACCAATGGAGACATCTAGACATCAAACCCCATCAAACAGTGAAACACACTCAGCTATGGAAGCAGCCCAGAAGCCACACAAGCCAAGCAGTGCCCTGCAGAAGCCCTCTGGCACTTTTTCTCAAGCATCTTCACTAAAACAATAAGGTCTTTCCATGCACCCCTCTCTCCTTCCCCAAGGGTCATGGTGAGCTTCAGGCCCCACTCACTGGCACAAGCAGTGAGAGGTAGCAGAACTAGTGACGCACAAGAACTGGAGGGACTCAGAGCACTCCCTGCAGGAGCACCCAGGGACTTTTTAGCCAAGAAACAGGGCTGTACTTTCTGAGATATCATTTCTAAACCAAACATTTCGTAGAGTGCAGCTAATGCTGACAGACCACATGTGAACACAAGGCAGTTGTGAAGCTGGAGCAAAAGGCTCCAAGGAGCATTTCAGGTTTGATGCTGAAGCCTGCAGTGAGCCATACCCATCCACTTTATACAGCCATATCAACCAACAAAGTGTCCGGCATGTCTTGTAGTCTGTGTGCCCACAGCTGCAGAACTTATCACAGACTAATGACCCGCCTGGAAATCCAGAGTGGGTAAAAAGGCAGAGACATCAACCTGCAAGATGGGTGATACACAAATCCCATCTGGATAGCCAAGGCTGAAGAGGGGGAAAAGCTAACTAAAACCCAAATCTCACTAAAGCAACCTGGATTTACCAATGGCCTGCTGATCAGGTAAGGAATATCTACTGCACCATGTGAAGTGAGAGCAAAGGAACAAAGTCAAAATAAACAAAAAAATAGTGACTTCAGCAACATGTTCAGGAATTAGCTGAGTGTCACAGCAGGTTACAATTCTGCAGCGTCTTAAAGAGCGTAGGTAGGACTTGGAACAACTTGTCCCAGGGCACTCAGAATCTAAAACACTGCAATTGATGCAAAGATACTAAGTAACGGGAACTGCAATTGTGACAAAGACACAAAGGACCGGAGACTGCTACATAATCAAATTTAACATCCCTGTAAGAAAAACAGTACCAGAACTTTGCACTGTGCCTCTCGAATGTTAGAAAAAAAAACAATTACAAGTAGAAACAGTCAAAACAACCTAACTCCAAAAGCAGCAAAATTAAAGTTGTTACACTCTGTACAATGGTGTGTTGAAGCAATCTCAGCATCGACACTGACAAGGCAGTAGGTGCCCCTAAACAAAAAACTGCTGAGAAGCAAGGGAGCACATTGTGTGGCCAAACAAAAGGAACAAGAAGTGATTCAGTCTAAGCAGTTGCTTCATAAAATGGTAGCTAGGACTGAGTGCAAAATGAAAAAACAAACAATCATTTCAGTACATTCAAAGGACAGGTCCAGAAGTGCTGAACAGGAGGAGAATGAAATTTCTCAAGTGGCTGTACTGCTAGCAAAGACAAGCAAGCTCTTACTAAGTCAGGTGGTTCCTGAAGTTAGCAATGTTCTCCCTAAGAGAGGGTATAGGATAGCCTGGAAATTGCAGCAGGGCTTGGTTAAACCAGAACAATACCCTAAGCCCCAAAAAGTACATAACAGGAGACAAACCAGCTTGATCTCTGCTCAGGGGAACTTGTGGACATTCAATCCACTTGAATTTTGGAAGGAAAAGGACAGGACTAAGTGATTAATTTTCTGCCACTTCAAAGTGCACCTGCTAAATTGTTCTGGGCAGGATGCCAGTTCAGTGACAGACCTGTCCACTGCTTGCCTGGTGTGGGAACTCCCCCCCCTTGCTTCACACTCAGTGGGGTTCAGGCCACTCAGGGTCAGACTGAGTCCAGAGCTGCTGCCCCACCACTCAGGGCCCAGGCTCAGAAGCATGGGAGCCCCTCTCCCCCTGTCCTTGCTCTGGCCCTGATTACAAAGGATTACCCCCAGGTTTCATACCAGTTCTGGGGTGGTTTAATCTATTCCTTAATATCTGGAAGAGAGACAGGAAGCTGGCAAAGTGATTTGGGCTGGCTGAGACAAAAGAAGATTGAGATAGACTTCCAAGGGATCTGACAAAGCTCAGCAAGTGGGCAGCATAATGCAAGATGAAATTCAACATTACCAAACGGACAGTAATAAGAACTTGAGAGAATAATCTGAACTACTCACATACCATGGGGCTCTAATTCAAATGTAATCACTTGAGAAAAATATCTTGGTATCACTGTGAACAGCTAAATGAAAACATCTGTTCAACATGTAACAGTGGTCAAAGAAGCAAGCAAGCTGTTAGGATGTCTAAAGGCGGAGGTTGAAAAGGATGCTGGAAGTATTCAAATGCCACCATGAACACTAGCAGTGCACCCTCAGCTGGAACTGCTGTGGTTACTTCTGGATGGCAAATTTGAAAATGCAGAAGGCAGAGAAAGGTTTCATCATTCACTCCTCAAAAACACTTAGTGGTCAAGCACAGTTAAAACTCGGACAATTAAATTTGGAGACAAGTTACATAGAAAGAAATTATCAAATGGAAATGAAGAAGGGAAATGTGCTTCTCTATATTTTTGTTTGTTTGTTTGTTTTTTCAAGAGAAAAAACGAAAGGTTGTTCAACATAACTGAAGAGCAAGAAACATGACTGGACATAAGGAAAATATTATTATTTTCCTTTTCTGTTTTTACTTTTCCTCCTTATTCTAAACAGCAGAAGTCATAGAGGCCTACGCATTTATAAGGATACTGGGAATATCCACAGACATGTCAGGTAGAATGAAAATTTTTTTGAAAATGAAAAAATAGAAAGAAAAGAGCATAGCAGGACTATACCCTTATGCTTCCAGGCATCAGCCAACTTCTAATTAACGAGGATTAGGAAGTAGGCTCCCCAGTGGGCATGCAGAGAGGGTGTACTAACCCACTTGCTCTCGGCAGGTGCTGTTAATATGTCAGGCAGAGGAAGAGCCGAGTCTGGACAGCCTGCCTGCAGTCCACTCTATTTGGGAGGCTGAAGTGTTGGTGCCCAGTGGGATTGTACACTAACTCTTCCAAACACCAACTGAAGAGGCTGCAAGAAGGGGCTTGTTTAGCCCAGCTCAACCTGGCTCCTGGCAAGGCAGGAAGTTTTATATCTGTTGCTTTGCAAGTGGAAGGGGCTTCTCTGAGGAAAGGGGAGGGGATGGACATTTTATTCGCTTTGCATTGACAGAAGGAATACATATGACCTAATTCATTTTATGGCAAGGAAGTGGAGTGTGGACATGCCATGAAATTAAGAGAAAATTGGCTTGTGTAGGCATTGAAGTTCTGAGCAATACATACTATTCCAGCCTATTCCTGTGGCTCTGGCCCAACACCAGAGTCCTCTTTGCTAAATGTTTGGTACCGATTGCGCTCTCTGGAGGTTTTGGCACCTCCCATTGAAGCATCCAGCTTTGGCCATGCCACCACAGACCAGTGCTCTGACCTGACCCAGCACTCCTTAGACAGGCTGCTGCAGAAATGCACCATATATTGCAAACAGTGTGCTTTCACCTCCCCACAAACGACACTCCTGGCTTCAGCATTCCAAGTGAAACTGGACCCCAGACATAACTAAGTGAACTTCAAACACTGGCTTTTTCCCGCTGTTGCTTGTGAAACACAAGCTTGTGGTCTCATAGCTAGGTTGGCTCACGAGGGTATGAGAAAATAAATACACAAGTTTTTGTCCCTAAGGAAACAGTCTGATCAGTCTAATGCCAAGATTACATTTGAAATTAACTTCATGCAGAGATGCAATGTACAAGTATGCTATGCTGCCAGGAGGAGACCTGTGGCTCTGCACATGCACTATTAATAAGAGACTGAGCTTGAACTGCTAGTACTATTCTGACTTCTCCAGTAACTGTTCCAGAAGGGGAAGCAAAGATTAAGAAATGGGCTGTATTTTTTAAACAGAAACTTTCCTTACTTCATATGCCATAAAATGCCTCTTTTGGTACAGGCAATGTTCTACAGCACAACGAATACAGAAAGGACAGCAGCAATGCCACATACATGTACATGATGTTTGCATACATGTGTCAAGATGGCTAAAATAATGGGTAGAGCCTGTGTACTACTACCACCAAATGCTGCAAGTTGTTTTTTATCACTGCTCTTTGTAAATGCCCTATAGAAACAAAAAGTAGCAACCACTAAGGCTTTTACTGCAGTTACTTCCACAAAACCAAAACTTATCAAACATTGAATGTTTTGTAAAATCATAACTGTGTTTCAAAAGAAAGAACAGAGTGAAAAAAATAAAAAATACAGAAACATCCAACTTAAGCATCTTTGGGATGAAAAGTTTTGACTTTTCACATAAAAATACCATTTTGCTTAAGGTACTTTCCTGTATTGTAATAATACAATTCCACAAAGAGACACAATATCAGTATCATAAGATGGAATTTCTCTCAAAAATTTCCTTTTAAAACCATCAAGGCATTTGACTTCTATTTCCGTCTAGAATGAAGCCAAATTCCTCAATCCGGATGAAACAAGGCATTTGTTCTCAGCTCAGCTCAAGCAGAGAAAAAAAGGCAGAAGCCAGAAAAGACACAAGTGACCTCCAAAACCAAAAAGATGAAAACTTGTAAGAAAAAAAAAAAAATAATAATTCCCTGTGCACAGTTAAAAATGCTGTGCTTTCTCCCTGGTGCAAAAGACATGAAACACTTGCGAGAAAAAAGTAGGGAGGCATATGACTAGAAGCCCTGTAATTGTGACTGCTCTAAAGGAGAGGCTAGGCAGATGCCCTACCTGACAGCAAGAAAATCAGTTCATCCCTGCACACATCAGTTTTCCATGCTATTAATCAAACTGACTGCCCTCACAAAGTAAGTTTGGAGACTCTCTATTAGTTAATGTTCATAAATGACTGTGCAAACACAAGGTAGTATTAACCAGGGAACAGTCTTTGTTACACCACTATTTGTTAAACAACCAAGAGCTAAATTTCCCTCCGAACATTTACAAAAGGGAAGGCAGCATTAGTGCTCCACAAGGAGAAAACTACAAAGAACAGATTTTCAGTGCATGCACTTCTCCTTGAAATAACTGTGTTAAAAGCACTTTACTTAAAAAGCACGATGATAGTAGCATCCTACTAAATATAGATGACTCACCACAATTTAGTAGTGAACATCCCTAAAGTGGACCATTACATTATTGCTTAACCTGCTGCATAAATTTAAGCATTCTCCTGTGGTTATAGTTTGCACCAAGACACTCAAGACTACTACCAGCATCCGCTGACCTTCAGTGGGTCACGAGGTCTCTCTGGGTCCCACTTTCTCCATCTGTACTATTGACATAAGAATAAAAACACTACTCCACAATGAAGGCAGGAAAAAGGATTCCTAAGTTTCTTAAAGAGTTGTTTATACCATACTTTTTATATCCGTATTAGTACCGAGAAACTAAATATAGCTGCTCTTGAGGCACTTTGAGATCCCTCGAGAATAGAATCTTATAAAAGAAAATTGTGGTTTAGGCAATACTGAAGAAACAGAGATAAAGAATTGGTTTCCAGAATAAAGGAATGATGCCCACTTCAGAGATGCAAGAAGTAGTTAATGCATCTGTGTTTACCGCTGGGGACCAAGGTCAGGTCGTGAGCAAAATGATTTATCTACACGTCACAAAACCACACAGCTTGACACAAATGGCAATCTGTTCCAAAAAAACTGCATAAGCGTGGAAGGGCGAAGAACTGACACAGTATTCTCTTGCTAAGGGCTGAGGACCTGGTGCAGGGCTGGGAAGGATACGCGGGCTAGCACAAGGGTGCTGCAAGGCCAAAACACTTTCAGCTGTGAGAACCCCAAACCGACAGGAGAGTGACTTCAGGTGAAGACTAGAAAAGTCATGTGAAAAGTTGTGGACTTGCTGCTGCATTAATACACTGCTGCCAGGTACCCTCGCCCCTACACCCTACCCTGCTCTTGCAAGATCCAGCTGTGGTGGACTGTAAGACACTGAAATCTCCCCTGTTGCAATACTATGCCACAGGATCCAAACATATGCAGTTAAAAAAAAAAAAAGTCAGTTCTGCAGTCTAACTGTACCCAATGTGTGATTTCTACCACATTTGACAATTTGCAGTATGCTATTTCTGGCTACATAGCAGGATTAATTAGCACTCACAGGTTTGGTTTCAAAGGTCTAAACAGAATTCCCTCCTATCTTTCCCTGAACTTCCCCAAGGAGCTTGAAAAAATATTATTTCCACCAAAGTTATTAAGCTCATAATGCTTTAGAGAGAAAACATAGATGCTGCCCCTACCCCAGGACCATTAACCATGGATATAACAGGCCCAGAAAAAGCAGACATCTAGTGCCAGTTACAAAGAATCATTGCTATTTTACAAATTGCACAACCACATAAGAAAATGGGACTATAATACTTGATTGAAGTTTCGCTACGAAGTCTGACTGTATTTTATCACAGGTATAAAGTGTGGGAATTATGAAATGGCCTTCAAGGTCCTTTTTTCCCCTACACCTTTCATTTGTGTGGCGTTAAGTATTTTGTCCAATTATACACTCTCACAGTTTCTGATCCTTTAACTTTTAAGCCTTTCCTTTAGGTATTGCTTTGCATATGACCCCCTCGTTTTTCTTCTATATATTCTAAACCAACCTAAAACCTCAAAAAAGAAAAAAAAAAAAAAAAAAACCAAACAAAAAAAAACAAACCAGAAATCACTGTTCTTAACCAGACTTGGCAACCCAGAGCAGAAACACTTACTAATCTTCTGCAAATGTTGTTTAGAAAAAAACTCTCCCAATTTAATTTCACCTTTCATGAGTGTATGTCTGTTCCTTATCCCTTAGCAGGGTTTTCTATTCAAATTCAAGAACCACTGAAAATACGACCACACTGCGTAACACAGAAATAACTGTGCACTACAGCTATTTTCATCTACCACCAACTTCTAAAGACTTTTCCTAAGACAAAAACAAAAAAGCCGAGCTTGAGACACAGGTGTTTCATTCAGGTAGTCTTTAAGTCTTGAAGGAAAGTGCAAGAAAAAGCACTATGCTATTGCAGAGAAATATTTAATGGAAAAGTGTGTTTCTGTACCCAGTTGTCTCCAATGTCACTGCTCCCATGTGCCCTCAACCAAAAAAGAAAACTAGATATTGAGTCAATCTTCTATCTTAAAAAGATAATTAAATGCTCCTTTAATTTTAACCTTAAAATTATGTTGTATGTTTTTGCAGCAATACCACATCAATAGAAGCACTTCACCACCTACAAGCCTCTAAATCCAGTAAGCACAGAAACTTTCCAGACATTTACACATTTGCAATGTCTGCAGAAAAAAACTGTAGCACTGAGAACCTGGAAGTAATTGAATTCCCTTTACAAAATGGGAAAAGGACAGAAAGCAAACAAATAGTATGAAGTATGAATGCTGACATGATTTCTTTCAATTAAATGCTAATAATTTTTTCCCCCTATGATTTATATCTTTGAAGTCAGCAGGTGCAATTTCCAGTTAATACATCTGACTCAGATTCCCAAACATTTTCTGAGGACAGGATGTAGGGTGCTTTTGGAGCTGATGCATTTGTGAAAATTTGATCTTGTCCATCACAAGACTTGTTTCTCAGCAGGTCCTGGGTAGAGGGGAACAGCCTGTTGTGCCTCACAGGGCAGTAACAGCTAGGCACAGCTACCCAAGCAGCAGACTCCACCCAGATCCAGACTGTGAGGAGGTTTCATCCAGACCTTGCTGAGACATCTCTGGTCTTCTCATGAGAGTTTTCGTACTTTCTTACTGTCCTCTCAGTCTCAGGGATCCCTTGCAGAAAGTCTCACAGTGTCCCAGTAGTGAAGGTGGCCAGCAGCAGCGCTCAGTCATCTCAAAGCTGTGCGGAGACAGACTGCGGAGCAGACCTCTGCAAAACTACTTAGTGGAGCTCTGGATAAATCAGTAGAAAATTGCCCTGTAGACCTCAGTAAACCATAACCGAGCAGGCCTGCTCTAAAGTTTGGCATTACTTGAAATAAGTCATTGCCACCTGATCAACAGATGAGTCTGAACATCTTGCACTTTGTAATTTCTTCTGTTACCCTTATCACAGCACCTCCTGGTGCTCTTCGGCAATGCACTAAGTGATGTGAGTAGCATCTGCCACATGTAATTTGTTTCCTCTCCACACAGGGACCAGGGTACACACCTTATTTCGGAAGGGCTTTGGGGGCGGGAGGTGATGAAGTGATGTGTGTGTCTCCGCATTCCCAGGGGCAGGCACGTATCTTAGAGCTGAAGCAGTGTGCCGTGCGCCTGGAAGGAGGAGGCAGAGGGGAGGACCCTCGGGGGACACAGAGGGCTCCGGGCAGCCTGTCACCATCTCTGCAGAAAGTTCCCTGCTGCCTCAGGGCCTGAGGGATAGACCAGAGTTTTCCACCCAGGTGAGCTTACCAAGGGGCTAGGCCCAGACAACTGAGCCTAACGTGAAGCCCAGATTAAAGCAAGTTTTACAGCACTGTAAAAAAAAAAATAAAATACGTATACATATAATAATAGTAGGAAGGATGGTGCAGCGGAGGCAGCAAAAGGAGCCGAGTGGAGCAGCGCTCCTTCCCCACGTCTGCCTGCAAAAGCACTCGCCCGCCGCCGCATTCCCGAGCATCACCGGCGGGACCGCAATCAAAACTTACCCACGGACGGGGCATCGCCGCGGGACCGGCGCGGGCGACCCCAGGGCCGCCCGGCGATGCGCCGTCCGTGGGCACCGCGCCCCGCTCCACCCTAGCAGCACTCACCTCTCAGGGCCAGGAGCGCGGCCAGGGCTACCGGCACCCACCTCCCGCCGCCGCCGGGGCGCCGCCGCGTCATGCCGGGCCGGGCGAGGGGCGCGGACGGGCCGCCGAGCCCTGCCTGTCCCCGCCGCCGCAGGTGCCGCCGCCGGTGGTGCCGCCGCCGCCGCCGTCCCGGGACCGCCCGCTCGCGGCGAGGCTCCGCCGTGCCCCAAGCCCCGGTCGCCCGGGGAGGGCGGCAGGCGCGGCGGCCGGACCGAGAGCGCAGCCTGGCGGCCCCGAGCCGCCCCCGCAACCCGCCGGGCTGCGGCTGTCACCCCCCGCACGGCACCGTCCCGGCGCGCAGCGGCACGTCCCACCACCCTCCTCCTCTCTCCGCACAAACTGGGGGTTCCCCCCCCCTCTTTCCCTTCCTCGCCAACCCGGTGCCGCTGCATCCGTAGGGATGCTACACGGGCCAGGGTGAGGAGGTGCGGTCCAACACAGGGCTGGAGATTGCACCCCCACTGCTTCTCCGGATCATCGCGGCAGCGTGGGGGCTTCTTCTCTCCAGAGCCTGCCTACAGCTGCATTGAAGACGACAGCAGCAGCACACAGCAAAATATTTGGGATGGGCTGCATGGCACCGGTCACTGCTGCAGCGCACAGTATAAACACTGCAAAGGTATGAACCACCCTAACTGCCATTCAGGAGGCTGGGAAACACCAGTATTCAGCACTCCTAAGAATCCGATCAAGGTATCTCTGAAGGGAGCAAGGCAGCTCTTGGAGGTGGGGAACCACAATGCTGTGTAACGCAAGAGTCACCAACAAGTTATGTCACAAGCTTAAGTAATTGCAGTCCTCAAGGCAACATGGAGAAATTAATCAGCTGAAAATCAGCACACATCAAGTATGTATGGTGGGGGGGGAGCAAAGGGGTCCTTTATGAATTTAGGGTGGTCATCTTTGGAAAGGATCAAAGCAGAAAACTCGCACAGACTGACTCCTCACACATGTCCATCTCCCTGTCCAAGTCTGACCATGGTAGTTTTGCTTTGTGAAAATAAGCAATTTCACTAGGAAAATCTTCTAACAATTCTGCCAAATGTCCAATTGCTTCATTTCCCTGCCCAAAGTTTCCTACCCACCAAAGCACTGCCATGCAGCCTTTGCATCCTGCTGGCAGAAGCTTCTCGCTACCTTCCTTCCCAGTCACAGTCTCTGGGAGCGTCCCCATGCCCAGTGTACCCTATTGCTCAGCACTGCTCAGATTTCTGCCTCCTCAGTTGCATCAAAAGATGCACTGACCCTTTACATCGCTGCACTACCACTGTGAAGGGGGTGGGAGGAAACTGTACCTGGGAGTCAGGATGAAAATGAAAAGCATCAGAGGTAGCAGAACAGAAATCACTATAAGCAACATGAAAAAAGTAAGCTGGTGCCCAAGAAAACAGTATGTGGCACACTAGCTACCATCCCACCAGCCTAGGTTTAGCTCTGCCATCAAGCTTTGGCACAATTCTACTAGAGGACTAGGTGAAAGTATCACGCCAGCAGTCCAGGTTTACCAATTATCTTTGTTCTAAAAAAACCCAAACAAACTACTAATTCTATTTATAAGGAGCAGTGGTTGACCTGTCCTTATCAGGAAGCAAAATTGCTGACTACCACATGGGCTGGGGTTTCATTGAGCAAGTGGTGGCACAGAGGGATGAGAAGGCACCAGATGGTGATTCAGGGGCTGTACCCCCCATTTCCTACAAGGTTTGTCAGGTGCCTGCTGCATGTCTTCAAACATAAAACCTGACAATGTGGATATCTGACAGTTCCAGCACTCTTGCAAAACACCCTCCACTCCAGCCCTGCCATGGGCAGGCAGACTAAGAGTTTTGCTCCATTAAGGAGCCAGCTCTTGGCAAAAGCTCAAGCAGCTGAAGCATAACACTTCAGAAAAGCATCAAAGGGAGAGTCAAAGCCCAGCTGTTTCCCTCATTCTCTGGCAACATGGGAATTGAAGTTTTCTCAGACTCTCTCAGACCACTTCTCTTTCCTCCAGTTGACTTGCTGTATTTTTCTTATAGCAAAAGGACAGAGGAACATGATGATATTACTGAATAGAAGCAGTTCCAGGAAACTCCAGTCCTCGTCGGTACATACAGTGACCACCTGCAGGAATACAATGGGTATGTCCACACATATGGGTATGTCTACCTACAAGGAAAGCCCACAGATCTTTCTTAGCAAATATAGTCTCCCTCACCAAAGTCAAGGGCAGAGAGCACAGAGCACATCGGGCACAGTGGCCTGGCAGTGGCTTTACTCCTTAAGATAATTTCCAAGACCGAAAAGATGCAAAGACAAATCAAGTGAAAATAAGAAAAATTGTGTATTCTCCTTAGGACTGCTGCAGTGGCTTCCTGATCTGCCAAGACTTAGAAGCTGTCTTGACTTAATGGAAATGAGTGTGTTTTTTAGTATAAGGACACACTGCATTTAGCAAATGCCATCCCAGCTCGCTTTGGACTGTTCCCTGCATCCTGCTGTGCATCAGCTGGCAGGTAAACAGCAAAGATCAGTTCACCCTGTATAGTGGCTGAATTAATGTGCTTCCTAAAAAGTGCAGTGAGCACAATGTGAATCTAGATCCTGGTGATCAGAGAAAGCATTTCTGCCCAAAATGGACCCAATCGCTCCCTTCTGATGCAAGCTGCTAAGAGCAGGGAGTATTTTAATCAGCTTTTGGATCTGGTCACCACAGCAGATACTGTATCATACCTACAAACCACAGTGACACAGCAAGTGACTTTAGCTGCTTCTTGCAGCAATTGAAAGAACAATCTGTGGCCACACTCCAGAAGGATGGAGCAGCCACAGGGAATAATAATCTTCAGATGTACCAGTCAGTCCTCTCACTCCGGCTCCCTCTTCACCTTATCACCACTTCCAAAAATAGCTTGCAGATTGTACAGAAAGGGTGTGGACAAGGAGATACTGTTCCTGGAACTCTGAATTTCTACTTCACTTGCCCTTGAGCCTTCCCCAAAAAATTAGGCTTATGCCAACCATTTATTCAGTGAGTGCAGCACACTCCAGCTGGTTGAATGCTAGAGCTATGAACAGAGATATTTGCTGCTCTGGCAGTCTATTTTCCTCCCAGTGAGTGTCTATACCTCTTCCTAGGCCCCAGTGGAACCTATCATGGATAGAGAAGATGTGCTTTGCAATATCCCAAGCATCAGATGCTGGCAGGTGACCACTGCCAGACTCAGTTGTGTTACATTGCTCAGAAGAACAGACACAGGATCCTTAAACTGAATGGCCAAGATACTTCCAAGACTGTGCATGTTAGGCTGGGCAAGGACAGGAAAAAGAAAAGTGAAACCACTCCCACCGTTTTCTTTTTAAAGAATTATGATAAGTAATGCAATTCTCATGTCTCAAGGAAAAACATCTCTGTGAACCAAATTTGAAAAGAAAGCTTTTCTCCAGGATGATGCTACTTTTTTTGCCCCTTTTCCCTTGATGTGACTCTAAAAAGTCCAGTGGGGATGCAGTTGGGGTCAAGAACTACAAGAGATGCCAAGTCTTACATCACCTTTGCTGTCTCCCAGCTTACTACAGGGTTATCTACTGTCAGATGGGAATTTATTGAAGGTGACATTGCTTACAAATTGATCAAAATCAGCTTCAGTGAGGTGTCCTTCCAAGATATAAAGAGATGGATAAAATTCACTCAGTTGATCATTAATAACCTCAGTCTATGGAATTGGTTATCTCCTTTCGACAGAGAAAATAGAGTTTGCAGATTGAACTGGTTTAATCCTATCTGAGAAGAAATATGACAGACATTCAAAGATACACCCAATTAACTATATCTGTACCTCTTCAATAAAACAAATTAAACCAAACCCCTAGATTTATTTTGCTGACTACCTGTGTATACAAAACAGAGGTCACTAGCCAGAAGAAGAGACAGTGCTACCCCGTCAACTCATCTGTCACAGACTTTTTTCTCCTGGTCAAAGGGCTGGTTATGTGGGAATAGTCCCAGGGGCAAAGGTTTGTGTTTTTCAAAGCCTGCACACTGGAACAAGCAGGAGCATCAGCACTAGGAGAGGTGGGTATTTATTACTTTACTCTCATTTGCCTCACTGCCCAGTCTCAGGTGCAGTCCAACGCAGGTTCTATGAATCCAAAGTGTGGCAAACTTAGGCTTTCAGGCAAGCACTGTCCATGTGTGGGTCAGCATAATCTGATCCCTGTCACAGCAATGACCTATGCTTGCATGTCACCCATATAGTGATACCTCGGGAATATCTGAGGGAAACCAGCCCTGAAACAACAAGCAAATTTCCGCACTCCTTCGATGCCAGATGGCAGAAGCGGATGTGTCCATGGAAACCCGGGTGGATTAGGCGTACTTTCAAACTTCTCAGCACTGAAATAGGCCACCACGTTGTTTCTTTTTCCAAGGCCACTTCTGCCCATACCTCCAGAGTCATCTCTCTCTGCTGTCCCCACTTCATGGGAAGGGAGCCATACAGCCAAGCTCCACAAGCACCCAGGAGCTAGGCTGAGAGACTGCTTCCCGCAGACACTTCCACCCTCACGGGCATACTGGTTTGTCTGGTTTCTTCATCACAGTGCCTGTAGTACCTGCGACATGCTGATTTTGCTTAGGGCACTGCAAGGTGCTCCTTTCCTCAGAAGTATGGGGAATAAATACATTTCTATGCACCCCACCTCTGCAATTTCTGACTATCCTGGAGCATCTCAATGCACTTTGAGCTAATCCACAGTCTTGTCATGTCTCAGCCTATTTCTACATCATCTGAGTTTTCCTTGGCTGCTCCCACAGCACAGCAAACCTACAAAATCTTCTCCTCTCCCTCTTCCTCCTGCCCAGAGTACCCCTGTGTTCTAATGTATGTCTATAAAACCAAAGCTTGTTATTCAACATTTTGAAATCCTTCATCTCTCCCACTCACTCCCCCAAATCCAGTCCATGCAGACATGTTTGGAACAAATTGCTCCCCAAGGCTTCTACTAAATCTTTTCTTTGGACATGGTGCTCTTTCTGTGGTTAACAACTGTCCATTGTACCTTGTCAGAGACACGCTGTTAGCAAACAGTGGATGCTGCATCCACATAAAAGCATTTTATAATGCTGCCATTTACATAATAACTTCCTAAATTGTACATCGACAGATTTCCCCAAATCATTACAGTAGATGAATTAAATCTTTCACTAAACAGCAACAAATAGTGGTAAAGACAACACTTCTAAGTAGCACACCCCATAAAGCTCAGAAAATGGAAATCAATCTTCCTTTTTTTTTCCCCAGAAGTGCTGAAAAAATTTATTGCACACAGCTTTGACAGAAAATAAATAGATGACAAAATTGAGAAGAAATACAGTAAAGTTAGGACTCATGTGGACATATTCCCCCATTTGTGATACAAAATGGGTTTTGAGAATCTTGTTTAGCAGCAGCGCTGCTGTGGCTGTTATGGTCTAAAGATATGTGGGGTGCAATAACTTCTACAGAGAAACAATAACTTTTACTAGACCAGCTGATGTAGCTGAAAATACCAACGCACTTTTGGGCACATTGACCTGAAGAAGAGCTTACATGCTTGAAAACTAATCTAAGTTTTCTAATTTAAAAAAAAACTAAGGTTTTTTTCCTTATTACATCTTCTGGTCTAATAAAAGATATTGCAGTTTCCCGCATTTCTTAACTCTTTGATATTCATTGGCAACTAATAACCACATTTAATGTTTTTCAGCTACTTATTTGCTTTTTCTAATGAGGACTAAAAATGAATAAGGAATCCAAAGAAAATAAGAGGCTGAAATCCTCGTGCCAGTGGATATAGAGCGACTTTGCTTAATCTTAGTATCAATAATGGTTCCTGTATCAATAACTTTCAAAAACAACTTTTAATCCAATAAATTACCTACAAAGGTCAGAGATATTCCAGGTAATGGTGAAAACTCCGGGGATATACATGACAGGCAGGAGAGAAAGGACAGAAACTTCCACATTCAGCAAACACCAACTTTGTCAAGCCCATAGAGCAATGTAGGTACTAACACATTCATGGTTGCTCCCAATTCAGGATGGTTCTTTGGCTCAAGGACCACAGTATTGTCTGTGTATCTCTGAAGCTCAGCAAAGTGTCTCTGTTGGACTGATGCAGGGAAATCTTTGGTTTCTATAGTGCAATGTATCCATGGATGAGACAAGTGCCCCAGGTAATAATCAGGGGGATACATATTATTGCCCTATAGATCAGCCTGAGTAAGGTTTCCCACCTGTAAAGCATGATGCTACTTATTACCACCTCACTGAAGCAGCTGTTAAATTTTGGAGAGGATGATCCTCACTCTGTCTGTCAGTGCTTTCATGGGACAAGTGTTCAGCATTTTCTAACTTGATCCTTCAACACAGGGAGCCAACTGCATCCCAAGGTGAATTCTCCAAAATCTCAACAGCCATGTGGATTTTGAAGTCTTCTGTTTAGAAGCAACATAAGAATGAAGTAACACAAGAAGAAAACTACGCTTGTACTTTAACATGACCTGCTGGCTAACATTTCTAATTGTCCACATTCCATTTAAGATTCAAGCCTCTCCTTGTTGCAGCATTTACTATGCTGCTGGGAATCTGCCCAGAGCTCACACCAACTGATCTTCCTTTCATCTGTTCCATAAGGAGTCTAAACCATTCTCTAAATCACTGCTGACAGGAATGCAAGTTTCCAAACTATTGTTGGCAGTATTGCCTGGTGTTGCTTAGTGCTAGCCATGGGCCACACAGTATTTATCAGAGTACATGGCACCTGAAGAGTTAATAGTATCTTGGATATGCACAAATTTAGCTCTGCTGAACATATGGCTTTGGTACAATATGCCATGGCTGCCTATGGAAAGCAGGGTGTCCATAATTCACATTAGCCTGGGCTGGAAAGGACTTGTTTCACAGCAAAAAGACAGATGAGAAGAACTGTCTTCTCCTTGAGACCCTACCATGCTCTCTATAAAATGAAACAATCATCAGGTGAGTCCACCAGAGATAGGAGTTAAGGAAGAAGAGGAAGAAGTCATCGGAGCTGACTTAAGGACAACAGGAAGGATTAAATTCTGCCCTCAGCAGACTCATAAGCCAGAAGGTCCTAAGAGCCTGAATCAGCAGTCACTGTTGGAGAGGAGAATAGCTCCATGTATAATATAAGGCAGATTTGCATCTCCCAGCACTGTCAGACAATGACAAAAAGTGTATTTTCAAGATGTGTTCATCAATGTTTTTTCTTGTGCTCATTTAGAGATTATATTTCCCAAACCAACACCAAGTATATAAAATGGGGAGAAGTACAGCCCCTCTTTCCATTCTGTACTAGAGCTTTTAAATAATTTGGCAAGTAGGACTTTTAAGCACCCTTTTGATGCTCAGATAGGTAGTCCAGACACTATAGTCCCAAGTAAAGACAAGTGCCAGAAAGTCTTGTTGCTGAATCTACTCCCAACCAATTTCTGTTTCCCTTTAGGTACATAGCAAAACATTTTCTTCTCCCTCCATGGTAATTATATGGTCATAGCTCGCAAATACAGCACCAAGACTTAAAACTCAACAAGGTCATAGAAAGTACTGTCCTCTCAGTCCAAATCTTTTTTCTCCAGGACAACACAGGAATGCAGCTGTAGTCCAACTACTTGTCCTTAATTGTGAATGCAGGGCCTCAATCTCCAGAGCAGAGTTGTCAGCCCTGCACCTTCCCTCATGCCTGCCTTCATTTAAGCAGTGCTTAAAAAATGTATGCTTAAAAAGCAAAGTTGAGTTGTCTAAGTGCAAAGGAAAGCCTCTTAATTAGCATTCAAATCAAAAGAAGGGGGAAAATGAAGGAAAAGCTTAAAGTGATTTAACACTTCCAAGTTAATTTCATGGACCTTTCCCCCGCTTCCCTCACTTCTTTTCTTTTATTTTTCACCCCTCCTAAATCTACCAAGACAACAGCCCCTTTGGGCCAGGTGGACTGAAGAGTGCTGTCTGTAAAGCACTACATTGGTACTGCCAGTTCATTTCACCCTGATGGCACTGATTTATACCAGTGTCTGGTCCAGGATTAAGCCCTCTGTCAAATTTTAACAGCTCTTGTCCCTTTAACAGTCCGATTTCAAGCAGGAACCCTTCTTAGACCCTGGATGTCTCTATGGTAACACAACAAGATCGTTTTGTTCTAGCTCACAGCATTGTGTGCATATTGAAAAGCAGAGTTAAGATATTTTGAAGTGGAGAGTCCAGATCAGCCAATTCTGAAGCCTTGCAAGAAAAATGATTATGCAAATTAAACTCCTAAAGGTGAATGGCAATGAATGCTTTAAACAACAATACAGCTACAGTATGAGAAATGAGAGCGGCAGTCTCAGCAAGGTGCCTCTCTCAGCAGTACAAAACCTGCTACACCAGTTGCCTTTCTTTTTGCTTATTTTAGCAAAATGCTCTGGGACAGAACAGGTCACACCGACAAAAGCATTTCTGGGTTTTGTAGCTCTTGCTGCAGTACAGCCAAGGCTGGGCATAGCCACTGCATACAGAAATCAGGTCTCCAGGAATCGTGACAGGGTCCCTTTCACATTAAGAGAAAGGAAATAAAGATGCAGCAAGTAAAGCCCTGAGTTCAGGACTGGATTAGCAGAGAAAAATTTCCCCTAGCGTCAATTGACTTGTGTCTGTGATATGTCTCACTTGCTGGTTTGTCCAGAAAACATCACAACAGGAGCTTTGTGTCATGGAGTACAGAAAGTTTTAAGTGCAGGAGAATGTCCCGTGCTGTGACTCACCTCCTCACAAGGCCAAGTGCCAGGTCCTGCCCTTGGGTCACAACAACCCTGTGCAGCACTACAGGCTGGGGGATAAGTGGCTGGAAAGCTGCCCAGCAGAAAAGGACTTCAGGGTGCAGGTCAACAGTAGCTGAGTATGAGCCAGAAGTGTGTCCAGGTGGCCAAGAAAGCCAATGGGTTGTATGAAAAACAGTTGGCCAGCAGGACCAGGGAAGTGATTGTCCCTCTGTACTCAGCACTGGTGAGGCCACACCTGGAGTTCTGTGTTCAGTTTTGGGCCCCTCATGACAAGAAAGACATTGAGGTGCTGGAACGTGTCCAGAGAAGGGCAATGGAGCTGGTAGAGAGTAAATCACATGAGGAGCGACTAAGGGAGCAGGGGGTGTTCAGCCTGGAGAAAAGGAGGCTCGGGGGGACCTTATCGCGCTCTACAACTACCTGAAAGGAGGCTGTAGCCAGGTGGGGGTCAGACTTTTCTCCCAGGCAACCAGGAACAGGATGAAAGGGCATAGCCTCAAGCTGTGCCAGGGAAGGTTGAACATTAGGAAGAATTTCTTTACAGAAAGGGGTGTCAAGAGTTGGAATGGGCTGCCCAGGGAAGTGATGGAGTCACCATCCCCGGAGGTGTTCTAGAAAAGACTGGACATCGCATTTTGTGCCGTGGTTTAGTCCACAAGGTGGTGTTCAGTCAAAGGTTGGACTTGATGATCCTGGAGGTCTTTTCCAACCTAAATGATTCTGTGATTCTGCCGAGTGCCAGAGTTGCACTCAAATTGTTGCTTACACACAATACAGAATCAGGCCTTATATGCAAACCCAGGACTTTACTATTAGTGCAATTGAAATCCTAACAGTTGAATAAGGAAATATTATTTGCCTAGACTTAATTATTAGCAGTAAAAAAATAAAGACTATTATCTGGGAAAAGTCTGAGTAATAATACTGTTGAAATTGGTTTCCACGCTTCTTGGCAAACATTCCATCTTTCTCTTTGCAGGGAGGAACATATTACTGATATATTCTTCCTACGCCATCTAAGATCTGTATGCAGTTGAATTTATACTTTTTTTTAGCAACATTTTTTATTTCACTCCTCTTTCCTTGGTCTGCAAGTCTGAACTGTATTCAGGTTTACTACGTATGGAGAATTCTTACATATACTTTTTTTTAAAATATCTGTTTTGTCCAGCTCTCATGTCCACATTTCTTCATCTGATCACTAGTGATCTGTTTATACAGCTGGAGTCTACACTGGTATCCTGCACCTCTTTTCTCATCACCCCATGCCTCTTCTCTGCACTGCATCCTCTGTTCCTCCTTTCAAAGCCTCTATTATCACATCATGCCTGCATTTCCCTATCCTGTGTCATTATGAGGAGCAGGGACTAGGTGACCTCCTCTGAGTTTGTCTTTTTGAAAACAGGATCTCCCAAAACGATAGAAAGTAGTAGCAGTTGAGTGTTGGTCAGCCAGTCAGCTGGAGGACTACAGAGGATCAGACTTTTAGGAAAGCATTCAGAGTTTTCAGTGTGGTAGCACAGATTCAACTCAATTTAGCTAATTTAAGCCCTTAATAAAAAATTCACTTTTTTCTTCATCTGCATGTTCTTCAAAGGCATGTGGACCAACCTATGGGGGGCTTCATTACCAATGGGCCCTTGGGTGCAACTGGAATATGAATATGAAATAATTCTAGTTCTAGTTACTGTCCCCAGTGTTAATCACTTTGCCTAGACACATTTGAAAGTGAGCATAGACCAAGTTTTTCAACTGAATTTTTACCAAGAGAGTTTTTTCTTCACATTGCATCTTTTGTCAAGAGATTCCAGCTGAGCTTCTATATTTGAGCTTCTCAAATATAGAAAAAGTTTGAAAGGGTTTTTTCTTAAGGTTTTGAATTAAAAATGTTGTCTATGAGGCAACTAAGTTTAGCAAAAGAA
Source organism: Chiroxiphia lanceolata (assembly GCF_009829145.1). Taxonomy (NCBI): domain Eukaryota; kingdom Metazoa; phylum Chordata; class Aves; order Passeriformes; family Pipridae; genus Chiroxiphia; species Chiroxiphia lanceolata. The sequence continues at coordinate 95,151,615 of NC_045638.1, read as the reverse complement.
GTAATTAAAAAAACCCAAAACCAAACAAACCAAAAAAACCACCCTTCACTTCAAAAAATAATTAGCAAATTATCAATTTCAGGAGAGCCAACATTCAATTTGGACTAGGTTTCTTGGAGCTTTGACCAGTCAATTCTTCAAAACCTACAAGAACACAAACTTCAAAACTTCTCTGAGCTTCTACACTGGTTAATTATCCTCAGTAAAAAGAGTCTACCTCCTCTGATGACTTTCACGAATACATATTGGAAAACAGGTGTTTGTTCCCCTATCCCTTCTCTTCTCCAGGCTGAAGAAGCTCAGCTTCCTCAGCTTCTCCTTGTTTTCATATGAGGTAGTGAACCAAAGCCTCTACATCATTGCAACACTATTGGACCTCGATCCAGTTTAATCAGTAGAGGATGACAGCAAGCTCATTCTGATAACAGGGCATGCAAGAAGCAAGTTTTCTCAGTGTAGTATCTGCACGAAAACAGTTAAACAACTTAAAGAGTATGTAGGGCAGAAAAGGTCCAAAGAATTTCTCTGGGCACATCACCATTTGAATGACGCAGGTACTACTGAATTTGGGACTGGGTTTACACTTGTGTGTTGGGCACCTCACATGGACTCCTGATCCTCTCCCTAGTCATTCAAAGCAGCTTTTTTTCTGAAGTTATCCTCCCCCATCCAATCAACTTCCAGTTTAGGACAGCACAGATTTCTTCTGAGTATAGAAATATCAGCTCCAGTTACCACGGATACTATTTTCTATAATGATTTCCAGGAGGTGTCATCTCCAAGGATGAATCCTTCTCACTAAAGAGTAAAAAGCAGCTGGCTTTCTCTAGGAAATCAAATAGCTCCAAACCATTCTTTTCTGAGGCATCTCATAAAATGGATCTTGGTGTTATGAAAGAGACAAGAACACAGTCCTTATCTCACCCATACCTGGAGCCCAGAGCCTACTCAGACAAACTACTGAGCAGCAATAAAATCAACTATTGCTAATTCTTATTCATTGGCCCCATTCTCATTACTAACATATTGCTAGTAACAAAATCAGAGGACTGTGCAATAATGCATTCATGTTGTTGGATTGAAAGTTTAAAAGCTTCCCCATTTGATTAAGCAAATGCAGTAAATAACGTGCAATCAAGGGCCAAAATATGCCTTGGCCTGCAGCCCAATAAATGAATTCTTAAGGAGCTGGCATCTCACTTCTGCACAAATATAGCTCTCTGCTCATTACCAATCCAGTCTGAAATACTGGGGAAGGCTACAGGAAAACAGACACCTGGCAGAGATGCTAAGTTAGTTTCCTGCATATTGATTTATGCAGCGATACTTCCTAAATCACTAACAAGGTGAGCATAGGCTGTGCAGTGAACAGCAGCCCCAAGGTGTGACACAGAGGTGCACAGTAGAGCTCCTACAACAGCCTTGCAAATCCTACAGGTAGACATATGACAGCACCGTCTTCAGTGCCATGACAGCAGCATGGAGTTTTGACTGACATCCACTTCTCAGTCATTTGGCAGGGGGTCCTTCCCCACAGTGTAAAGGGGCAGCAGTCCAGTTTAAGCCTGCTTTCCCTAGGCTATTTGATGTTGAGAGTTTGGCCCACCACAAGGGCAGCTTACAGGAACCATAAGCTCCAACCCAGATAGATTTCCTCATCACCTTGGTCATGCCTATGACAAGGCACAGTAACCTGTTGCTGCCTGGGAAAGACCTCTTCCTTTACAGGCAAATGTCCTTTCTCTTCTATAGCCCTGTGTTATAGTTTCAGCTCACCAGAAGGCAGGAACCCACACATTCCTCATGAGCAAAACTCCAGTGACCCTGGTACCCAAAACCTATCATCTATAGCGTCACTGGGCACCCACCTTTGCAATGCTTCTCTTGCCTTCTCAACTTACTTCTCCTTTGAATCAAACTTGGCCTCCATGAAGGAATGGCTGTAAAGACAGAAACTGGGACATTTATGGAAATAGCAAGGAAGTCACTAAGCATGAAAGCTTAATCATCCAGTATTTCACTAGTGAGCAGCACTGCCCTCCAAAATAGTCTCAACAATATTCAGGTGTGCTCTTCCTCTTTCACATTGTACCTTTATTTCTGTTTGTACAGCACAAAGCACGCTATGGCTGACATTCAGTTATGGTATTCCTAGGCTCTACAGTTGTAGAAATAAAGAATGTGATATGCCTAATTGAAGGTGTGATCTGGGCTATAAATTAAACAGTCCTGTCAAAATTGAATTAATCATGTACCTTTCACCAGCTGAGCTGTACTCTACCCATTAATTCTTCTTCACCGTGATGTATTCCAGTGTTACAAATAACTCATCGGTTTCAAAGGTATTTCTCCCCAAACTATCCCCACTCAGGACAGACAAGATTCAGATTCAGCCTTGGGTGAGTGATGCTTTTCTAGGCATTAAATCCCTGTACAAAAAAACCCCTCTCATCTTTAATGCCTGATGGTCATGAAGGGATAGAAATAGGAGCTTCATGCTATTAGGGAAGGGTAATTCCCAGCTGCACAAAGGGGACACATGTCCTGAAAAGACTTGAGATTTTAATGCTATGACTTTTTCTGCATAGAAATGCATTTGAGTAATTTTTAAATGGTTGCACAGTTAATTCCCTTTGAATTCTATGCAGTTGGATTCACTGAAATGGAGGCAACTTTGCTCACAGTAGTAGTATTGTTGTAGTTGTGAATGCTTTAGGCTGTAGCTTAGACAAAGTTTACAGGGAAAGGAATTAAATTTTATTAGATAAGCTAAGAGATGAAAAAAATATATCAGACAATCTTTTAGGCACTCAAAGCCTTCAAGATTTAAAAAACAAAAAAAAAAGTCTCTGGATCTGAACACTAGGGAGTCAAGGAGGAGAGAATTCTTCCAAAAAACGTTTTAAGCTCACTACATTATTTCAGTGGTGGTTTTTTTCCCCAGCAGTTGGCATGTAATAGGCTAAAAAGTTATCATGGCTTCTTCAGGATGAGCCACATAAACAAGTTGTACTTCAGGACACATTAGGAACAACTCCCTTGTCAACTCATTCCAAAAAAAGCTTACCTGGTATGCAACTTGCTCTCATCCACACATCACACCACAGCAAAGGCTTTCCAGCTGACAGCAGGCACCTTCAGGTCACTCTTAGCTGAGAGACAAATGGTTATATCCAAAGAAAACCTTTGCTGACGGAGTTTTGTTGTGTTCTTTAGTTGTTTTGGGGGTTTTTTCCTAGCCATTTAAAAAAAAAAATTAATGTAACAAGTGATGATATGAAGAGAAGTATTATGTACTGAAGAAGCTGAGAGAGAAGCTAAAGTAGCAGAATGTCACAGCTTCAGCTTGGAGCAAGCCAGGATTGCTGGCCAGCCCTAACTTCCACTGCGGTTGGAAAGTACATAACATATACAATTTAATGTTTCTCCAAAAGAGAACAAGCTCAGCAGCCCTTAACCTTTGGAAGAAGAAAAATATGTTGCTTCTTAAGGTCACTAATGGCAGAAAGAACAACACCTGTTACAGAAATAACATGCCTTTAGGAGGAGAAGGCAAGAGGAGTTAACTTGGGAAGATCATGCAATACGTTTACCCACAGGCAACCTGAGCCGAAAGTTCTTTGGTCTCTTCCAAATGTAAGATATTAGCAGTCCCTGCTAACTTTGCATCCCTTGGGCTGTATAGGCATCTTAACACCACAAAGGCGGGGGGGAAACCTCTCATTCAAGATCACCTTTGAGCAGAATTAAACTCAAAGAGGCCACTGGGGACAGACAAAAGTAATGGCAAAAAGTCACATCCCTCAGTGTTTTAGATACTACAGAACTTTTCAGGCTGACTGAGAAAGCACTGCCCCAATCTGGGGCCTAGACAGGTCTGCAACAGGCTGATTTAGACTGGTCATCAGTGAGTGTCAGGCACAGTGAAACAAGGCAGAGCAGAGTCCTCACCAACATATCAAGGCAGAAAGCACTTACCCACCCTTTCCAGAAGCAGATAGTGTAGTAAAACTTATCTAGGATGGAAGCACATCAAAACCCCACCACAAGAGTCAAGCCTTTCTTTTCCATTTTTTTTCCCCCTGCTGTTTAAGCAGACCCACTGACACCAGTGTGTGACCCAACCCAATGTCACAGCTGGCCCTGTTTAAATAACGACCATCAGCAGGACTGCAAGGGAAGACTTTTGAGGCCCTGTCGCTTGTCTCTATTAACAGCATTTCCTCATTTAGCTCTCACAAGTTTCCTAGCAACATCCTTGCATGCACATTAGCACATATATTAGATTTTGCACAAGCACCTGAGGAATAGTCAGAGTTGAAAAACTTTGCTTTTATGTTGACTTGGAGGGGAAATCAATTTACTTCAAGAAGCAAACCCATTCACAGCAGCAAAGGCTACCAACATGCTTATGACATGCTTGTGAAACCATGGAGCTCTTAGTGAAGGAAGAACCCACTGTATCCAATTTCATTATTGGCATTTTCCATGTAAGAAAGCAGCGGGTTATCCTCTCCCTGCAGCTTTCAAAGAAAGCAAATGTCAATACACAACATAATGCTCTGAATAACACATAAAGAAGACCAAGTAGCCAGACAGGCAGACACTGGGCAAAGGGTCAACACATGCAATAATTCTCTTCTACACAACCTGTGTCAAACTATCTATGTGTCTAATGTCTGCCTATTTGGGCAGATGGATGTTACCCTTTTTTTTCTTCACTGCCCAAGACAGTGGTTTTCTTGCCAACACCAACTAGTCCATTGGTTCACCTTCCCCAGCACCATCTCAGTGAATCTATCAAGGAGGAATGACTTGTCCCAGGTCAGTTGAAACTTCACACTTCATGCACAAACAGTGTCTGCACACCATGCAGATGAGGATTCACCAAGCGCCCAGAGCAAAATCTCACTAACTATCAGGAACTCATCTTTGATAAATCTCACTTGCAGCAGCGACACATGGAAAAATAACACCCTGGGCTCAGGTAGGGCAGAAATTGTGCCAATTGCCTCATACCAATAACGTATACCAGCATCTCCCAGGAGGAGCAGCAGCATTTACCTACCACATCTGTGAATAACACAGAGCTGCATAATTGTCTTGGACTGAAATCACTCGGAGGTTCTTAGACAAACAAGGAGCATTCGGAACACCTCTAAAGGTGATCTGGAGGGCTTGGAGGTTACAACACTCCCAGTCCTCCTCATCCTGCGCTCCCATTTCCCTTCTCTACAGGAGTAAGTTGAACTGCAATTTTCACTTGTCTGGACAGTGATTCAGAGCACGCTTTGAAGCCCAAGTGTACCCTGCATCTTGCTCTGATAAAGCTTCACGGAGTGGAGATGTGTATGGTGTGAGAAAATTGCCTTGAGCTGAAATGCACACTTTAGGGAGAGTGCTTCGCTTTTGAGGCAAAGAAAGCCTTGTCCTGCCTGCTACCCAAAAAGGGGTCATAAGAAACATCCTGATTTGCTGCTGTCTTTCAAATGGGGTATCGAGCCCTACTAAAAAATAATGCCAGTGTGCAGAGCTCCTCCACACTTGGAGTGAAGCTGGTGCCTCACAGGGCCGTACGCAGCAGCAGGGAAGCGGAGGGGAGCTGGAGTGAAGCCACTGTTGGGGAGCGTGCTTCTCTCTGATTAATGCTCTCAGGCTGCCTGTTGACAAAAGCAGCAAGAGGATTTGTAATGCCTAAGCTTATCATCATCACGCTTTGAGAAAATCCGTCTCCAAGAAACAGTGTAAATAAGTAAAGTTTTACAAGTTAGTGGACTCGTCTAATTGAGTAGCCCTTGTAAATTAATAACATTGAAGCAAATATGCAGGGACTTTGCTGACTTTCTGGAAGATGTCTAATAAGGTCCAGGTTTACTAAAGTGCCCAAAGGAGCTGGTCCCCAAACATTTTTGTTATTTGTTGAGACACTAATGATAGCTAACTTCCAGTGGTTTATTTAAGTGCATAAGTAAAAGGACAGGAGAACCAACAGCAGGTCTTCCCTCCAGACCCAGCCAGATGCCGATCCTTCCATTCCTATACTACCTTTCAGACGTACAGTGAAGGGTGAGGGGCTCTCTCCTTCCTTCGAGGAGGTCCAGTGAAAAGCCATCCTTAGAGCACCTTTCAGAGTCAAAGTGAAAAGTCTCAGGGGTATATCTGTGTGCCACTGTTCCTTCCTAAGGGTTCCACATCTCACAGACATCATATCCTTCCACCCTGAGCAAATGCATTTAATAGTCTAGCCCCAAAACGTAAAATACAAAAAAATGCTTGGTTTCTATTTCTTTTCCACTTTTTGCTTTGTTTTCCCCTGTTCCAGCCATTAACAGTTTGGTTTCCCTGAGGAGAAGCTGTGGTTGGTGAATAATGCAGAGTGACTATACTTTTTTATTTCTTTGAATGAACTTTGTCTTTCCTTTTTCATGGACACTGACAGCAGTTCCTGCTACTATGTTCACTGTTTGAAACTATTAGGACACCCACTGTATTCATTTTGACTTTAATGGCTGTGAACATTCACGTGCCTTAGTCACATTGCTCAGAGCTTGCCCACCCATAAAATTGTGCTGGTATAACATGCATTTAGTTGAAGGTGTCCCCCCCCCCCAGCTTCTCTCGCACTCTATAGGATTGAGAAAAGCTTATGATGATCCAAGTTAAGTCTGTAAGGAAATTATGAATTAAAAAGCAGATGTAAAACACTTTTATACTGACATGAGAGAGCTCAAGGAGAGGATTGTGCTGCTTTAACTAACCCAGGGTAAGGCCGTGAGTGAGAAAGGCCTCAGGCGATCGAGAGATGCCTTCCCTCAGGTTCAGCCATGCCAGTGGAAGAGCAGATGTACCTCAGCTTCCTCTCCCTCCCTCTGCAAGGATAGAACCTACACAGCACTGCTGGGAGACCAGTTCCCAGGAATCTTCCAGATCTGAGCCATGGAACAAAAAAACAGATTGGTTGAAGTCATCAAAATGGTTGATGTGATCTAAGCTTGAGGATTCTGTACAATTCAGATGGAGGGAAACTTGCACAGCTTCCCAGGAAGATTGTGCAGGGCTGGCAACTCCCAACAGGCCAGCAGTGCCAGTGAGCTGGGACAGCCATTCTTTCCATCAGTACAGATGCCTTTCCTTACCTGTCATCACACTCTAACTAAAACCTGTTTAAATGCCATGACAGCCCACACCACTTGCAGCCCTGTCACCTGCTGTGCCCAACCTAACAGCAGGGGCAGGAAGGAGGAGGGCTTCCATCAGGTGCAGTGCCTGGCTCCTGAGCCAAATAAGCTGGACTAGGGGGTGCAAAGTACAGGACAGTGACCCCACTGCCTGCTTCACCTAAGCCAAGTCACTGACCCAGGCTGGCTACTGCTGTGCTTAAGTCCACATCCTTAAGGATATGGACTTGTCCACATGCAAGGCAAGAGAAGATGAATGCTTCCAACAATACAGCAATGGCAGATCTTCCTGAAAGTCCTGGTCTAGTCTCAGTCCTTCAACCCTGAAGCAATCTTGCTGACATGACTGAGAAGCCCTGAGACAGCTCTGAATTCCATGATTTCTGCATCTCACCTGCCTGCGTGAGATGCAGAAATACTCTGACACACAAGATGGAGCTCACTATGGGAGCACCAAGGGGCCCTGTGTGCACTTGTGTGCAATTGCTGCAGATTAGAAGGGCTGCTACTGGCCAACAACAGCCCAGCTTTCTTTTGCACAAATAGGTATAGTGGGCAAGAGACCATGATTGTCTTGCTGCCTCCTATAACCTCTGGTAGCCCTGTGCTTAGACCAACCCTGATCCTGGAGCTTGCTGGTGCAGCGCAAAGAGCCTGGCAGTGCAGAGCAACTACTTTCATCACAGCTATGAAAACCTCTGCTGCAGATGGGCCTTTGTCCCTTGTGGAGTGGCATGGCCCTCACAAAACCATCCTTCTTTTTCCTCCTCTCCATTCTCCTCTCTGAATCCCTGGTCTCTTTGCTTCTTGGTTCAGTGTAGCTCATGATCTGCTCCCTGGAGGAGTCCCAGAGAAGCACTCCTACACTGAAATCAGCGTAGAAATCCAGCTCAGAAATTAGGATTGAGAGCTCCAACACCTGCAACAGGATACGCAATCTGTGGGACCAAAACAGGAGAAATATATTCCTTTTACACTATTAGAAGCCAAACTTACTTCTGAGCTTCTCAAGCTAGAGACACCGTGCCATGGCAAGGTCTTTTTCTTAATATTTAAAGATGAGTAACATCTCTTCGGCAAGAAAGTGCCAGTCTGGCACTCTGGTAGAACAAAGAGATTCTTTTGCCAATCATCAAGCAAAAGTGAAATTGTAGTTGCTTGCATCCCAAGACAACACAAAAAATGCTCCTGAACTTTGGGTGATATTTAAGTGTCAAAGTCAGTTCTCTGCAAGTGCAATTCTATTCCAGGCCTGTGGCATCTGGAGATTTACAAGCTGATGTGCCACAGGAGAGCATAGAGAAGATGTTCATATAGGGGGAAATACACATTTACAATGCATCCACATTGTGCAGCTGCACTGTGTATTATTAGACTAGCTTCTCTTTTTATTAAATCAGATCACTGCAGAAAGGAAAGAGCTCAGATGTGATAGTCTAATGGAACATCAAAATATGAAGGTTGCTTGCTTGAAGGAAAAAAAAGGCATGACAGCTGCTGATAAATCCCACAAAACTGATCAGTATATGAAAACATTCAAGTCAATAGATATAAAGGTGAAGGAAATGGTGAGAAACAGCTGCTAAAGGTGCTCATAGATAGAATAAAAGAAGATAAAGAAGCAGTGGTGCTTCTCTGCTCCCTGAAGAGCTCAACAAAGCCCCGGAGCTCCCCACAGCCAAATCCCAGGGCTGTCCCAGCTCTCATGAAAGCCCAGCCATGCCAGTTGCTGCTGGTTTGAGCTCCTGCTTGGCTTGTTTGGGGAATAGTTCCTTGCTGTCCCCTTGGTGGATCTCAGTGCAAGAGAATTGTGGAAAAGGTGGGTGACGCAGCTCAGCCTCTTCTGCTCAGCCATCCAGTCCCCCACAGCCCCTGCCAGGAAAGCAAATCAAATTTGTCCAGGAAAGCGAGGCACCACACTTCCCCAGTTTTCATGCTACCAGCTGGTCTAATTTCTCTTGACGTTTCTTCTGTAACAGCAACTGCAATGTGTCAGGATTAATTAAGCCAAGCAGTGGGCAAGTCTCAAAGGAGAACACACATCTGCCGTGACCTGCCCCCACCTAAAAGCCAAGGACTCTTTTCTGCCATGGGGGTGGAAGGGAAAAGGGAAAAGGAAGCAGGAATGCTGAGGCATCTTCCAGCAGAAGGAGCACAGTGAGGAGCCTTGAACTGTCAGAGGAACACCAGCACAGCTACAGCACTCCAGCCTCAGAGCAAGCACTTTGCACCTTGTTATTTAGCCCTTCAGACAGACCCCAGTAGATTTTGCAAGGTGTACATTGGAGGTCTGGCAGGCAATTAAGGCTACTTCTCCCCAGATCTGAACATGGGACAGAGTTTATTGGAAGACTGCTTATGAGAGGGTCAGAGATCAATGTGTGTCTGTGGTCTGGAGGCAAGGCTGACCCTCCATTCACAGCCCAAATGGTGGCCTACCAGTGAGGAGCACAGCTATGCTTCCCACCTTCAGGCTGGGAAGGAAAGAGGATCCCCAATATAATTAACAACCAACACACCTGGTAATGACGACACAAGGGCACAGTAGCTGCTTCCTGTGAAGTCAGCTCTCCATTCCTGACTGTGGCCAGGAGAGGGGTTTGCACCAGTGTGTGCAGTGGTAAAGGATGCTCACACCTCCAGATGGCTGCAATAGCCAAGCAGTGGCACAGTATCCAGCCATTTCCCAGGGGTCCCTTTTCCAGCTGGAAAGCAAGACATGGATCAGCCCCTCAGCTTAGTGGATCTGAGTGGCAGTCATCATGGTCACTAACACCAGAAGATGACAGTTGGAAATGCTGGAATGTTCTCACCTCCCTTTCTTCTTTTTAGTTTCCTCTTTAAATTCCATCCCTGCTGCCATGCCTTCCACACTTCCAGCAGTTGGATGAGGAGCAGTAGATAGTCTGTGTTTTCAGTTCAGCATTAATTCACACAAGCTGAGTTCTGTCACTTTCATCAAGCAGCAGGTGGCTCAGTAATAAGAGAAATTCCCACAATTATCATAATTTTTTAAGCCAGGAAAGGTATATTTTAGTATAAAAAGAAACTGTCTCGGTAAGTAGCACTACATGTAAGACAGAGATGTCATAACAACATGTACAGACATAATTACCTAAATACTAGTGTTGGTTGATTACCAAAAATCTGGATCCATGAATCAGCTTTCTGCTCAACTCACTCGGTGTGATGTTGTTGTATGTCAGGGTCTGGATAGTCGCAGAAATGCTTGGCTGAATGTCTTCTAATTTTAACAGAGATTTACATTTGTCCAAAAGACTTCAACGATAGTGTATTTATTATTATGCTCTCAAAATTAATCCTCTCATCACAGACCACCAAGAGAGATTGCTGCATAACAAAGGAGGCCAACTACAGACAGAATGACAAAGAATGCACAGCAAAACCTGTAATTTATTAGTTAAAATTGTTTATTAATAATTTTTGAGAAAATCTACTGGGATAAAAACAGGATTGAGACACAATTCAGAAAAAAAAAAAGAGGGTATTATATAAGCACTATGCCATTGAGCCCACATCACTAGGTAGTAATACCAGAACAACAATCTCTAAGCTGTGTTGTACAGATGTTACAATACAGGGTGTTAAAGGGTTTGACCTTGTTTGATACAATCTGCATTCTTCAAGTGCTAAGACAAACTCTCAGATGAGATATTCAGCCATATTTCTGCTCCCTTTTTATCAAAATAAGCATAGCCATTTGGCAGAAAATATTCCAGTCAAGCCAGGCTGGGTATAGAAGAGGATGGAGAAAGCTTGGTGGTCAGTGGTTTTTTTCTATACATGATGTTCTTGCAACACATCCATTGCTGCGAATTTTCTCTCTGACACACTCCTGATGCATAGTGGCCTATGTATTATGAATACAATTATTATAACAGTGTATACAACCAATTCCAGTAAATCTCTTGTGTTCAGACATCTCTACATATACCTGGATTGAGAAATTCAAGCCTGACGTCAAATCTAAGTCCTTCCTTGCCCCACAGCTGATGAAGAGCTCCATCTCTGTCAGGGTTCATAACAAAGAGGCACTATATCTCCAGAGACACGGCACACAGTTCTCAAGGTCACTGTTTGTCCTTAGGCATACTCCATCTGCACCACACCCCACAGCTTATTGCACTTTAAGCCTGTCCACATGGTAAGTGGTTTTCTAATACCAGCCATAATTTTGCACCCAGTTGGCATGTGGAAGGCTATATTAAGCCCAGACGATTAATGCTGTCTTTGCTGAGAAGCAAGAAAATAGTCTCTGTGCTATTATACTCTGCCAGCTTTCCCAAACACTTCAGGCAACTAATTCTGAGGACTTTTTGACTGAATTGACATAAAATACATCCTTCCCCTCTTGTTGCTTTTTAAATGCTTTAGGTTAATTTTATCCTGCAGTCTCAGAGGTCATTGGCAAGAGTATGTTCTGCCTCCCACCAGGTACTTAAGGAAATTTATGAAGACAGTCAGGTCCCATTTGTTCTGGCCATCCTCAATGGGTTTACATGTCAGCATAATGTGTATGAACATCAAATTGCTGTTTGTCATCAGAAGTCCCCTGGGTCTGTCCATGGGGAGTTGTTTTGGAACAGATATAGTGGTTACTGCCTTAATAGATATAGGAAGAAAATGTGGACATCAGTAGATGTGAAAGTGGAGAGAGGCCACCTGGAAAGAACAAAGAAAGCTCTAGGAAATCCATCAGAGCAAAGTCATGAGAAGAAGTCATTTATGAGATAGACACAATGGGTGAAAGGTTTAAGAGAAAGACATTTATATATATACATACGTAATACATTTATGAATATATATATATACATATACATATATACACATTTATATATTCTTGACTTCTGAGACTGAATGTGTTGTGAACAAACCCTTCAGAAGACATTCCCATTCAAGACTTAGTTTCCAAAAACTTTCTACATCCCTACAGCGTGAAATTAAGTGGAAGGACCAGTCTTAAATACTAGGCTGATATTCCCAGGGAGTTGAAGATTATGTTTTGGCAACCATCTTGATATTGTTATTGACTGACATGGTGCACACCAAGGCGAGATTTGCAGCTCAGGACTGAGACAAACTGTATGTACTTACTGCCAGTGTGAGATGTGGCTGTCTGCAGTGTGGGTACCTACACGTGAACTTGGGTCCAAACATCTACTCACAGTCAACAGAAAACAAGTCAGTGCAGGCTGCAGGCTCTGGAGAGCCATTCAGCTGATCAGCTGTGTCTGCTTCAGCAAGAGCAGCACAATTCTCCAAACTACACTGCATGCATTGACTGGATCTCTGCTGACTGCAATATCATACCTTTCCACATACCCACATATAAGCAATGCAGTTGGATGTAAATCTTCCTGTCAGTAATAAATTTTGGAAATTCACTCACTGACAGATTCTAAGGTGAAACATGCTACAGTCACTGCATGCCCAATTGGCCTTGCCTTATCATTGTGTTCTGTTTTTCTTGTAGATTGCTCTGACTAACATTAAGTATCTGCCTTCAAAGTGTCAACTGCAAACACAACATGCCCTGATGTCAAAATGTAGGTTATTCTTTTGCAGACTCAGGTTGCTTTATAACATCATAATCAGTGAGACTTTAATTTCTCTGACTCATGTCATCCAGGTAATGGGGCTTCAGCAGTTTTGAGCAAAAATCAGTCTGAGGGCAATCAATCAGACCATTGATTTCTATGTACAAAATGAGATGTTGCTCATCTGCAACATTTTGACATCCACAAAACAGGAGATGCAGTGGTACAGAAGTGAGAACTGAGTATTTAAACCCCTCACTGTAGATAAATTGCCTCAGCAGCATTCCTCTTGTCTACAAAGGTGCCATCTCTTAGCCAATAAGCACTTTCCGTATGGACACTGTATTTTGCTGCCTGTCCTCCTGTGAGATTTGTGAATAGGCAGTTCCAGCGGTGCAAGCTTCTCACTTGGAACAGTGAGTGTGTTGATGAAAGCTGCTTTCAAATCAGTTCAATCCCTCTTGGATCAAATGATATTTGGGAGACAGAAGACCTTCTGTTAGATCAGTCAGAACAAAGTTATCTGTTTTACTGTGGTTTTCGATGTCAGCACAGTCATGTGCAGAACACAAGCAACAAAACCACTGCTGTTGTGCACCACCATCTCAACAAGAATACTAGAATCTGTGTTAGTTCCTTGGCACGTGACCTTCAAAAAGGCCAATGTATAAGGCGTTTAAATCTCATCTCTCTGCATCTGCTTCTAAGTTTTTTTTTTAATGATGGAGAGAGCTAGCAGCATACTTTCTACAGCATCCAAATGACTAAATTTTCCAGTACCGAACAATGTAATCTCTGATAAGGCTAAATTGCCCATACAGAAAATAAGAAAAGAGCAGTAAAGATATCATTCTCTTGCTACCCAAGATGTCCTAATATCAGAGATGTCCTAACATCAGAAGTAACCGTGTACTCAGTCTTTCTCATTCCTGACATATTCTGAACTGGCAAAGAAGTTCAGGGCCTCATCCTCCAGTCTTGCTGGATTGCAGGGACAACTTCTCAGCTCAAGAGCTTACTGGTTGGAGCTCATAGGAGATCACGTATTTCACGTCTGAAGACTATTGCCTTCATGAATCTCATAAATAACACAATAGAAACTTCTGTATGATAGATTGTATCCTTTTTTCAGACAGAAAATCGCACAAAATTTATATGAATGCAGAGTAGTCATTTGGCTTGTAAGACAGCTGAACATTATGGAGATCTTTTCTTGCATGTTGTTGGAAAACTGAAAGGTAGTCTACTACAAAATCCACACTACGGCTTTGGCAAAGAGGGAGGAAATAATCTGTCCTCCATATCCTGATTGAATAGGGCAATATACTGACAAGGGGGATTACAACAATGAAACATTGGAATAGTTGCTCAGTTTGGGGGGTGCAAAGTCTCTACTACTCAGATGCTTTGGGAAGAGGTTATACAGCTAGCAGGAAGGATATTGAGAAGCTCTTCCTGCCTTTTGGAGGGGGATTGATTAGGATAACTTCTCAAAATCTGTTAAGGCCTACAGTTCAGGAAAAACTACAGTATCTCATCAGGATCAAAGCCCCACAGGCAGGCATCATTAGGCCAGGCCAGACAAGATGGTGGATGCATTAGTATGAGACCCTTGGCCCACGCTGCACCAACTTCTGCATTCTAAAACATCTGCTGGAGACAACAGGAGTCCAGATATGCAGAAAAGCAGGACTGGTCCTTGATATTCAAAGAGTGAGATGCTCTAAGGTTTGCGCAGAAAAGAGCTCTCTGCCTCAAGCAAAGACATTGCAAAACCCTTCACTTGAGTTACTTGATGCAAAATATCTCTGCTCATTCGTGCTGGAGCTGCTAAATTAAGTGTGTTACTTTCTATAAATCCTTCCTGTTGTCAGTGGGTTGCCTCTTACTTACGGCCATTGTCCCTTTTGTTGCTACGAAGGAAAGAAACATAGCAGAGAGCTTTTGTTTAATGAGCCATCACATTTAAACATCATTTGTCTCAGTTGTTTTCCTTTTCTCATCTACCTTTGCTCATTAAACTCCACCCTGCATGGCTGTTAACAGTATAATCATGGGGAGCAATAGCATCACGAGATTCCTCATACCAGTGTGATGTTGATACCCCCGCTGCTTTTCCCCTGTTCACCAGCTCTGATGGGGCTGTGCTTGCCTAGCATTACAGCCAGGGTAGCAGCAGCTTCAGAGCCAGCTTACTCTGGCTGAAGGCTGAACAGCTGGAACTGTGCTTCTCCATATGGAGCAGGGTTTCGGATGGATTTTCTTGGTGCTGCCTGTGACGTTCACCTTGTCCTTTTGCACGTCTGTCACAGCCAGTTGCCAGCCCCTTGCCTCTGTGGTAGAGCAAGGGAAAGGGCCGTCAGTCTGTTCTGTACAGATGGCACATAGCTGTGGCAACACCCAGTGGGGACAGAGGGGGAAAAGTGAAGTAGAGGAGTAGTGTTTGTGCCCCTCTGCAGAGGAGCTGCGGGAGATCCTCCAGTTCCTGGTCTTCCTTCCCTGTTTAGAATCTGCAGCAGTCCCAAGCCTATCAACCTAAGCCAAGCAACTGCGGGAAGCAGCAGCCTCGCTAACAGGACAAGGATTTAGGATAAGATAGCTGCTCACTCCAGTCACTCTATGGCTGCAGGTCCTAGCCAGAGCTACAGGTAGCAAAAACAGATGTGTTTTCCACAGTTCTCATCTTCATGGGCACACTCGAATATGAGCCAAAAATTACCCTTGCATCCTCAAACCTCTTTCTGAGTCAGTTTTGGGGAGGGAGGGTACACCCGTTGACTCTTACCATGACTCATTTTTAGTATGAAGAACTATAATGAAAACTTGGAGTCAGCATCTTTTATTTACATCTGTGGCTTATGCTGCTCATCTCTTCTCATCTGTCCAGCACAGGGATACTCAGATCCTGATGGATGGCACTTTGCACCTGTGAGGGCAGTGTTAGGATCAGGAAACTGCAGCAGCACCCCACAGTACCTGCTGCTTGTCATGTTACCTGAGTGAAGGAACACATGTGATGAGTTCAGCCTGCAGTTCAGAACTGCTAAGTCCAGGTGCCAGTGGTGGGACATGACAACTGTGGAGCTGTCTGTGGAGTCTGGAATAGCCATGAGTGGGACAGTGACTCTATGGTGCTAACAGAGGCCTTGTTAACCCTGTTGGGAAGGCAGGTCCTCAAAGGAACTGGCCATGTCCTTCCATTAGCTGGCTCTGTTACGTTTATCGTCTATATCAGCCAGATTGAGGGTTTGTGTGGAATCTCATCAGATAAGAAACCAAAGACCCTAAGTTCAGTAAAGCAGGGAAGACTGGACATGAGGAAGACATTTCTGAGGAAATACTGTAGGGTCAAATCCCTGTAGAGATGGTCAAGTTTGAAGATTCTTCCCAGACCATCAGGAATACTCAGTAGACACTGTGACCTCCCACCAGTGGGAATGTTAATGTCAACCTGAAATAAAGTCCATCTGCCAGTTCTCCAGCATTTCATCCTTCCTGATCTGAAGGCAGTCAGATCAAAAGATATGCACACATCTGGATGTGCATATACTCACTCTTTGCTAAGCCACTGTATGACAACTCTGCCTGGACCTGTGGGTAACCCTGAGCGCCTTTCCTTAGGCTTAATTGGCCATTACAACTACCAAGCTCACAAGGAAAAGCATTCCTCTGGCAGAATGAGGAACCAGAGGCAGCACTTTTTTAATGGGTGGCAAGTGTGCTTCTTTGTCACCACTCAAACCACCCCACGTATACATGCACACATGGTGCTGAGCCCATATTTCTCATGCTGTGGCTAATTTCAGCAGACAGTTCAGCCTCAGAAAGTCGGAGCTGAGCATCGACTTCTGCAAGGCTTAACCCAGTGAGCACTATGAGTAGGGCTCAACCTCTTTCATAGTGCAACACTACTTCAAGTCTTACAGAGGGGCAGAAGAGTTGCAACTCCTCCATACTCACTAGATGCTCCTGATCTTCATCTCTTCTTTTTTCACCCAAGTTGGAAAACACTCTTCCAGCCTTGTTATTCATTCTGTGTACCTTTTCTTCACATGGAAAAATGGCACTTCCATAACATCATGTCAGACACTGTCACAGCAGAGCTAATTCCTCTTTTATGAAGGGCTTGATCCAGAGCCAGGGAAGTCTCTCCTTCTTCTCTTTGATTCTTGTTGTCCAGATCCAACTTATTCTTTTAAAGCTAAGCTCTTTATTCAGTAATACCCCATAGATTTTGTCATTGCAGGGAAATTTTACCAGTGTAAACTAGGTTATGAGATTGAAAACTTGGTAGTTTTACTGGTGAATATATGGATACAAATTCCTTGCCTCCTTTGTTTTAGTGATGTTTTGGAAGAGGCTTAAATTAAACCAAAAAGTCATTTATTCTAAAAGAATGCCTGCAGGGGACATAAACCAATAGTGCCTTAATTATGCCTGTATGCTCATTTTGATTGCTTTAATGTTTCTAATTACAGTGTTAACACTTCTCCCATTTGACAAGCTGGGAAGACAATTTGGCTCAACCAAGGAAGCTGGAGCATGGGTTATGGGAGATGTACATCACCTTCCAAAATGGCTTGCTCCTGCCAGCTTGGAAAGAAAGGATGCTGTCTTTGGCATTGTGTTATTTCAGCCTGTTCTTCCATTGGGGCACTGATGGGGTAGCATTTTCAATGACAATGCAGTGGCAATGAAAATGCTGCTATTGCCTCTTTTGACAAGAAAACTTTGAGGACATATGCAGAATCACAGAAAACAAAGTTGAAAGGAACTGCAAAGAATGATTTCTGCTTTCCTTGTGGGAGAAGACAAGATCCAAACTTCTCTACAGGCAGAAGGCCCCTAGCCATTTATTCCTGTGCTTAATTACTGTACCATTAGTAAAGGCTTCTTAATGTCTAACGAGATCTTCCTTCTGTTTAAGCCAATTACATATTGTCCTATCCCTCAGGAGACACAGCACTGATTATTACTTCAAAGTATGTTAAGGCAGATTCAAATTTAACAGCAAATGCTGGATTGTGAGTGAGGTATCTAAAGCCTGATACTTGCAAATATTTGGAGGGGAGCCATAGCCTGGATAATATTTAAGGGGTCTCCATAGACAGTGTAAGTGCTAAAAAACGTCAACACAGAAAATTTTAATCCAATTTGCTTAGATGGAAGAGAAGGATGGGAGCTTTTAACTAATGCCTGCAAAGATGAGTTTCTCTTATATCCAGAAGAGTGTTAATTCAGATCCCTTAGTAATGTAATCTGAACTATAATTTAATTGATAAGCAATAGATGATATTTATATCTTAGTAAATTTAATCAAAGTATTGGATGTGAGAGGGGCTTTTTCTAGTTTCTCAGCTCCAAGACTTCAGCGCCCAAGGTTTAGACACATCCCGGACAGGGGTTTTGTCATCATGCTATTCACTGCTGAGCTAAGACAGCCCATCTAAAACAGCAACAAGGGCAAGGGAAAGGAAAAAACCACAGAACTCAACAGAGTTAATCTTCAG
Source organism: Chiroxiphia lanceolata (assembly GCF_009829145.1). Classification (NCBI taxonomy): domain Eukaryota; kingdom Metazoa; phylum Chordata; class Aves; order Passeriformes; family Pipridae; genus Chiroxiphia; species Chiroxiphia lanceolata. The sequence continues at coordinate 95,133,369 of NC_045638.1, read as the reverse complement.
ACAAGTGTATCACTCTCTTTGTAATCAGTTCCAACCCATTTTTAGTCTCAGATTCGGAGACACACATATCCTGCGTGTGCATAGGTCCAAAAATAGAAACCTTTATATTTCCTTCCAAAAACACTGAACCCATATCTTTAAAGGTAAGTGGGCCAACTTCTCTGGAGTCAGTGCTCTCTTTTCCTGGTTAGTTCTCTAATGCCCTCTTTGACCACATCCCAAGAAGGTTACCAGTATCCATACTGCTCCCTCCTACACACCATCTTAGAAGACCACACCTTTGTAGCATCTGGCTTCCTCTGCCCTCAGGAGAGCACATCAGATCTGACTTCTGTAGGCATCAAGACTGCTCCTGGTTTTGCAGAGAGCAGTAGTTATTCAGAGTCAGGTGGAGTGCACATTTGTCCAAGCCCTGCAGATTATGACATTATGAAAGTTAAGGGTAATTACCAAAGATATGAAATGAGCACACATGAATTACAGTGTGTTAAGCCCTGCGTGGATATTTTGGGATAAAGTGACCTTGCTTTGCTTTTGTCTAATTGTCACCATAGTGAACCAAGGCCATTTTCCTTCTATATCAGAGCCCTCACACAGAGGTTTAATGCACTTAGACTTCTGCACTTTAATTCACACCTCACATTAATTTGTCTTAACTCTCCATGTAAAAAAGCCCTCAGAGGACTGATTTTTTCCTCTCTTATGTGATGGTTCACTTTGTCACTAAGTGAAATGTGTTGCAAAAAACTATTTGCAGTGAATTTTCCCTCAGTTGTGCCCACAGTGACATCTTTGTAGTGAATTGTTGCAGAACTTCTCTCTCTGCCTAAGCTTCTCTGTTCTTTTCCTCTTTCAAACACCTATACTGGATCAGCTTATAATTAGTAAAGCAGCATTTCTCTACCAGGCAGATAGGGAACTGCTGGCCTGGTCTACAGGTGAGGTACAGAGGCGACCCAGGGAGATTAACTGCTGGGCTAAGGATTACACAGGCTGTCTACATCTGAGCATAGAAATCATCTAAACCCAGGCCTCCTCGGCCCCTGGAAACATCTTTTCTCCTGCTCTCAGTGGATTTTTCCTCATTAGAAATAGTCAAAGAGCTTCTTCAAACCTCAGGATCATGCCAGTTGTGTGGGAAACAAAAAAAATAAAAATTACTGCCATATGCATGACTCCTATCCAGGGACAAATCTTTCACTCTCCCTCTCTCCTTTTCTGCCATCCTCCCTTTTTACTTAAGAGCAGTAGGAGACCTTCACATTAAAATACTGAACCCATCACAGTTGGAACAGACAAAGCCAAAGTGAAAAGGGAGGTGATGGAGGCTGAGACAATGTATTTTTAGTCATTTCGATGAATTATGGAGACATGAAGTTGATAATTTATTGAAGAAGGGAAACGGGGGACTCTATGTAAATGTTTTCAGATGAATAATTAATGTGCCTTTCTAGCATCAGGGGGTCTTTAATTAAAGCCTCTGTTAAACAAGGGAAGGCAGACGGGCCCAGCTCCTTGCAGCAGCTAATTGCACCTTTCCCATGTACAGCTATGATTCAGAAGACAAAGCATCATTTGCATCAACAAAGAAGGACAGATCCTACCAAGGGAGAATGGCAGGAGACTGTGGAGGCCAGCTGAGTGACCCCAGGGCTTCGGTGGTCTGCATCACATTTTAAATCAGCTTGGCATATGGGCCAAACGAGAAGGTGTGGGTGAGGATGGAGGGGATACTCTGGCCACAAAAGGCTTTGAGGAATGCAGAAAGCCACCCACAGCCATCTGCAGATAACAGCTTCTTCAAGAGGGACCTACTGACAGGGTTATCCAGGGTCTTCCTGTCACTGCATGACACATTTGCCTTCCAGAATCCTGTTCCGTACCATGCCTGTCTCCCTGTTCCAATGGAAGAGATGGGTTCACAGCAGAGGGGAGCACAGTAATAAGGTAGCATTCACAAGGTAGAGCAAAATGGCAAACTTGAGTCTTCCCACTACTCAGCTATTGTCCTTATCCCCAGCATCCTTCACAGGCACCACTTGCTCAGGTGAACATCACACCTGGACTCTTCCTTCTTTTAGGGGTTTCAAAGCTGATGGGGAGAGGATTGGATGAAGGATGAACATTCACTGTGGCCTTCAGTCAGAACACAGCATCCTCTCCCTCTGGTGCCATGTGAAGGTGGGATCTAACTGAAACGTTCTCCCTTACAAGGACTGGGCCTCCCAGAAGGTCTATGATTATTTCCCAAGACAAAGTATAAAATCATAATAGTTTCAGGAATAAGAATGGGAAAATTAAGGAAAGACAGAATTCCTGACCCGATTAATACTGCTGAGGAGCTTCCAGTATAATCCCAAATTTGGCTTATTTAAATGCCATGGGAACAGCAGGTAAATTTCCAAACTGGGAATGAAGTCTTGTTTTTCTTGAGAATGTTGTCTAAATTAGACACAGATTAATTAGTTTTGACACCTTGGCAAAGAAACAGTATCTCACTTTTTTTTCATTCATCCTTATCACCACTAACATTCATGTTAACACCATAAAGTGAGGGAACAAGAAAGAGTCAGCTGAAAATTTATGTTTAACAGAAAGGGTTAAAACTAAGGTAGGCTTAGCAGGTTCACAAAGCAAATATTTACAAACACAGAAGCTAGTAACATGTTTCTTTCCTGCGCTGCCTAAGATTGATCTGAAGAAGACTTCAAGCGGTTACCTAATCCGTGCCAGTCATCTGTGAAAGAGGTTTGCTTAATCTGCTACAGGTATCTCCCCACCTTCTGAAGCCATACTTGAGGCACTCCCTTCTGGCACTGAGCACAAAGACAATCCGGAGAACATCTCCCCCAGAAAGGTCTCTCTGATTTCACGAACACCTTGGTTTTCAGGAAAGCACTGAATCTTTGGGATTGAGAGCACGTGTTTTCTGTTTGCCCACACCAATTCTCTTGACAAGTTTGACATGTGCCTGCGAGCTCAGCGAAGGTTTACTGCTGTGCTTTGTGGAGGCAAGCGCTGCCAGAAGGTCTTTGGAGGATGAGGCACCCGGAGCCCCTGCGAGCAGCTACGAGGCTCTGCTGCTCTCTGCTGGGAAATGCGGGCAGAGCCCGAGTAGGAGGCTGTAATGAGGGAAGAGCTGGATTTGCCAGTATGCTCTGGCACGGTGCCTGCACGCAAACACTCAGAGCCACCTGTACAAATGTAAACACCTGAGTGCAGTCTCCTCCTCAACGTCGCTGTCCAAAACGGACCCACATCAAAGGCTGCTCGTGCAGGAGCAGTCCGGGTGTAAGCCAGCAGCCTCAGCCACCTCTCTTCCCCTTGCATCCCAGCTCTCTCTACTTTATGCGGGAGCTGGCTTTCTCCACTCTGTTGCACTTACACCTGCTTTCCTCCCAGGTTGTAATGTGGTTACTTTCCCAAAAACCCTCTGGACAGAGGGCAGAGCAACTACCTCACCACACAGGTAAGGAACCAATGTGCAGGGCAACCACATGACCCATGCAGAGTCACCAGTCAGCTGGTGACCGGATGGATACACAGAGATGTCTCACCAAGGACCCCAGGCCTCTTCCTCACAGCCTGTTTTGTTTGGTTTTTTTATCATTGCTCCATGCCACAAAGCTACTCTTTGCTTACCAGACCTCAGGAAGGCTTTAACTACATCTGTCTGCAACGGTGCAAAACCACAGGTCAGAGAGTCTCAGGATCACAGCGTGCCGGGAACCTCGAGGCCATGGCCACAGGTATTGACTGGGCTGCCGCAGCCTCGTGGATTGTGCAGCAGGTGAGCTCACTGCTCCAGCCAGCACCCTCAGCCTGGGCCCCGACAGCAGCTCCTGCACAACAGAGGAGAACAAATTCCCCAGCCTGGTGCTGACTGAGGCCCGCTGCTCCCTTAAGCAATGGTGTTTAATTTTCTAATATGTTTCATCTCATGCATCTCGTTATGATTTTAAAGTAGCAGATGAAGCTACAGGACTTTTAGATAGGCATTTTCAGGATTTGGCTATCATATATGTATATTTATAGCTCAATAAAATAAGAAGAAATATTCAAAGTAAACAGACTGTGGAAAGTGATTTCTTCCAACTCTCCACTGCAGACTTGAAAGAAACCAATCAAAGAGGCTCAGGAGTGGTTTGAGCGTAATTTATTAACCCAAAAGGGGCCGCATTGTTAACCAACATTATTTATAGTGAATGTCTCAAACATCTCTACTGAACAATTGTGTGCTACTGCAGGGACAAATGCAATGAGTTACTACAGAGATAGGGCAAAACCAGCAGCAGGTCTTTGTTACAGCTGTTAGAAGAAGCATCCTCAGGAGACAGACACTGAATCCCTAATGGCTATCTTATTTCTCTGACAATTTATTTAAGTTTTAACTTAACAGCAGGAATGATAGCCACAGTTACACAGTGACTCCCAATAAAGGAGCATATTGCTGATCTGCAGCTGGTGTTTTCTTATTTATTTCAAGGTCTTTAAGTTCCAGACTTAGCATATGGTGCCATATAAATAATGATATAATAATACGTTTTTGCTTTCCATGTGCCTGGGTAGAAAAAAGCCATGTGATTTATCTTACATGAGCATTGTATTTAAGGCATTATTTTGCTCAGAATTTTTAATGCATTTAAAATGCAGCTTCTGCTTTTTGTAATCTGTTCTTTTGAAAGAATAAACAGAGCGGTGATGTTTATTTAATAGAGTCATTCATCTTAGTTCCTTGTGCAAAATCCTAGCTTTCCAGTCCCAGCAGCCAGATCCCTGTAGTAGGCAGTGGGGTTGGAAATGGAGAGATCTGCTGTTTACCAGTGAGGCACAGATGAAAGGAACACACGGGGCTCTAGATTTACCCACAGCACAACATTATTTGAAGCCAGCAGGCAGCTGAGAACTGCTTAGTCCCATCCAGTAAAGGACAGAGAGGAGAAACCCATGGGAAAACTTCTGTAGGGAGTCATGCTGTGGAGAACACAGCACTCGGATGGCTCAGCACACAACATACACAAGTTTAATATCAAGATGAGTCCTTCAGATAAAACTGTAACTGCAGTTACCAGAGCAAACACCACCACCATAGAGTATGATGGTGTAACAGATGTAACTGTTCAGAGCTTTCCTTTTAAACCCTTGATAAACGAGCTCTGTGAGCATTACAACTGCAGAAACACCCAGCTAGAGGGCAAGGAAGATCTCAATTCACACCTCAAGTCCTTCTGGATGTTGCTGTCTTAAGTTTCTAGACTGACTGGCTGCAAAATCTCATCAAGCAAAAACTTCTTGACAGTTACAAGAGTCTTCAAAGCTGTAAGTGTTGCAAATGCGGGTTTATAACCGCACAGGTCCTTGCAGAACAATCAGAGTATTTTTAAGGGGCATAGAAGACTAACCAGTGAATATTCTACCTGCAAACACAGGCCTGATCCGTTGGTCCACAACTCCTAGAGGAAATATGGCAGGGTCCACTAATCAAAGACTGACAACCCCGAACACCAGACAGCATGCTGTACCCTCTCCCATCATGTGAGGATTGGATAATCAGTGGAGATTGAAGGAGTTAAATCCTGAAATCTCCCTGAAAGTCCACCCACCCAACAGCCTAAGACCCTTCAATGATTTTACCAATTTTACCCAGAATCTTTCAAGATCTTCCCAAGTGAACACAGACCAAAAAAACCTTCACACTCAAAGAGCCAGAAGTCCCATGCTGTCCGGAACCATCACAATCACATGGCAAAGTGGGAGAGGCCAGATGTGCTCAGGGGACTCAAGTAATGACCTGGCATCCCATGAGTGCAAACAGCTGTGCTCCAGTGCAAGATGAACTGAGTGGTCAGCATGGTTGAGGAGATGGACAGCACTGTCATAAACCTGTACTGGAGCAGTGGGGCAACTGTTCATCTTAAAAGCTCAACAGCATACCCTGAAAAACACACACAAACTGAGCTGCTCTGAATGGAAGTGACATCTGTATGTTTAGAACAGCTTTTGAAGTCCTATATTTCCCTCCCTCTCACCCCACAAAAGCCCCCATGGCAGTTTCAGCCATTGGTTTCAATCCCAGCTCTTGCAAGAACCAGAATATGTCAAAAGCTGGTTACTGTAGTAACCTAGCACAGCTTTTATCTCTATTCCTTTCATCTCCTCTTTGGGGGAAACTGGCAATCTGTTTATTTGCTTTTTCTGACGAAGTTCGTCACGCAGCACACCAACTGTCTGTGTCCGTGTAAAACTGAGAGGAAAGTACCTCTCACATGAATGCACATGTAAATATTTCTCTTGGCACTCTACTACCCCACCTCTTCCTTCCCTGCTTCCCTTTATGAGCTATTTGACATGTCCTTTTCCATCTGTCCCTCCATGCACAGCTCTTCTCTGCCCTTCTCCTCCATGGCAATTATTAACAGGGCCAACAGCAGCAAATGGCTTCCCTGGGCTTTCCTGAATCCCTCATAGGAGCGTGGGAATGTCAAAAGGACACTGGAACTCACAGCGAAGTATCTCAGCTCCTTGCAAAACAGAAGGCCAGTGGCAGGCTGGGCTATGGGCAACCTCCCTGCCCTTCCCTGTACCAAGGGAGGCCCCACAGATGGTTCTCTGGCTCTGGCACAGACCGAGAAACGTCTCCGGCTGCTTCGAGGGGAATAGTAACACAGGCAAGGAGGCGGCCGCCAGGATCAGAAGCAGAACCAAGACCAGGACCAGAGTTAGTGCCAGGACCAGGGCCAGGGCTAGGTACCGCCAACGGCATCCTGGCCTGGATCAGCAACAGTGTGGCCAGCAGGGCTAGGGCACTGATTGTCCCCCTGTATTGGGCACTGGTGAGGCCACACCTCGAGTCCTGTGTCTAGTTCTGGGCCCCTCACTACAGGAAGGACATTTTGGTGCTGGAGCAAATCCAGAGAGGAGCAACAAAGCTGAAAGAGTCTGGAGCACAAGTCCTATGAGGAGTGTCTGAGGGAACTGGGGTTCTTTAGCCTGGAGAAAAGGATGCTCAGGGGGGAACCTCATCACTCTCTACAACTGACTGAAAGGAGGTTGTAGCCACGTGGGCATCAGTCTCTTCTTCCAGGAAGCTAGTGACAGGATGAGAGGATGCCAGCTGCACCAGGGGAGGTTCAGTTTGGATATTAGATCTAAGTTCTTCACATAAAGGGTGATTAGACATTGCAATGGGCTTACCCAGGGAGGTGGTGGGGTCACCATCCCTGGAGCTGCTTAAGGAAACACTAGACGGGCACTTAGTGCCATGGTGTAGTTGACATGGTGGTGTTCCGTCACAGGTTGGACTCGATGCTCTCAGAGGTCTCTTCCAACCTGACTGATTCTGGGATTCTGGAATTTCCTCACCCACCACCCGCCCTCCCCTCTCCCCCCCTCCCCTCTCCACCCCCAGGCGCTTCCGCCCTGACCCAACATGGCCGCGCGGCACCCGCCGCCCACGTGACCCAGCGGCACCGCCCGCCCACACACGTGACGTCGGTTTCCCCGGCAACCGCCCCGGCGTCTCGCACAGCCCCCCACCCCCACCCCCAAAGCCAGCGACGAGCAGCAAAAGGGCGGGCGGCGGCGAGCCGCCCCTTACCTTGCCCTGCCCTGCGGACACGGGGGCAGCTGAGGGAGGGCCCCGGCCCCGGGAGTCGCCTTCTCTCAGGCAGCTATCAGTAAGACAAAAGGGCACGGCAGTTTTGGGTTGGATATTAGGAAGAAATTCTTTGCAGGGAGGGTAATCAGGCATTGGAATGGGCTGCCCAGGGAAGTGGTGGATTCTCCGTCCCTGCAGGTTTTTAAGATGAGGCTGGATGTGGCACTTAGCGCCATGGTCTAGTAACCACGGCGGTAGTGGATCAAGAGTTGGACTTGATGATCTCAGAGGTCCTTTCCAACCCGGCTGATTCTATGATTCTGTGATTCCCGGGCTACACCGAGCAGCTTCCTCGCCGAGCGCCCGGTATCTTTTGTCCCCAGGCTCAACACCCCCTTCTCAATTACAGGGATGGCTTCAGGCAACGCTGCTTCACCCAGACCCCCAAAACCTTGGAGCAGCCGTGGCTGCTGCCTCCTGCCCCGAGCGGGTTTGGAACGGGAGGGAGAAACCGGGCAGGACTCTGCCTGCGCTCAGTCACAGATCTGGGAATGGGAGAGCAGGGCATGGATACAGCACAGCCCACAGCCGGCTGCTCAAGGAGAGAATGGGTGAAGCCTACACAAATTTCGGTGGCTTCCTGCCAGGGAGCAAGACAGGGGATGTGCCAGGCAGGGAGAGGAGCCGGGAGCTGAGGGCAACCCCAGCACAGGCAGGTTGCTGGTGAGAGGGATCACCGACGGCCCCAGGCAAGGCAAGGTCATGAATCGGGTCTGGGATACACCCAAGAGACTTCCATAGGGACAGAACTACCTAGATGTATACTTATAGAGTCCCCCTAGGACAACTAGTCAGTAAGTGAGGATCAGGCACAGACCAATTCTGAACCTGAGCTTAAATGGAGTTCGTGGAATCAGGCAGAAAGTGCAGGTGGGGCCACTCACAGAAATTAAAGCCTATTAGTGCATGTTTTAGGAGGGGTTGCAGCATATTGGCAGAAGGTTACAGTAATGTGATGTATCTGATCTGTGGAGATGCATGTTTAAAATATTCTTTGTTCTTTATTTGTTAAATATTTTAGCAAGAGCACAACAATCATTCAGAATCCAAAGTGGAAGAATCTAGCATACCGTCAGCTGCTGGATCATCTGAGGACCAGACACCTGTAGTTGAATCCCCACCATCACTGGATGACTTACCTGGGTTTAAAACACCAGCTATCTGTAGTGGAATTGCCAGTGTCTGCAGATGAGCTGATTATTGAGAAACTACCAGGTTCTGAGGATCAGTTACTGCTCATTGAATAGTCCACATCCAGGGAAAGCTCACCTGAGATCGGATCATCTGTGGGTGAACTGCCAAGTTTTGAAGTCAAGATGTACATGTCTCACTCCACACAGGATGGTAACACATCTGAGGCTGCTGCATCATCGGCAGCAGAGACTGCGTATGAAACACCAGAGCCAACGATATTTGAAAATGCCTATCAAATGTCCATCGATTACGTGGAGAAACATAACATTATGCAGATATTTCAGGTGAAATATATATTTCCTTCTCCTTCCAGAAGCTTAGATGAGAAGCTTGGCCTAAAGTTAGCTTGAGCCAAATTATCCCTTCCCCAGATCCCTCCTTGTCCTGTGCTTTCCTAAGTGTAAACTTAGAAAAAGCAGTAGAAAAGGACCCTTGATCATCTTTGGGGTTTGAAAGAGATGCTTGCTTTTTAAAATGCGGATAGTGTTGGAGCAGAAAGTGCAGCCACCCACCTACCCAAGGATCAATAATTCTTTCCTTCTGTCTGTCTCTGTCTCAGGAGATCACAGAAAAATTGGTGTACTCTAAACCTGATGACCCCTTGCAGTTCATACTGATGGAGGTATGGTCTTGCTGAGGCTCAGTGGGGACTGCCTGTTAGGGCCACAAGAGAAAGCCAGCTTTGCTGAGCACACCAAAGTCGGGGTCAACCCAGGACTGTTTCTCTCACTGTGTATCTTCTTGGGAGGAGGAAAAGCACAGGGCAGGAGCAGAGTACTTGGGATGCAAAGGGCCGCGTGTGCTCCAAAAGGAGAGGGAGAGAAGGTACGAGAGTGTGGGTGAAGAGTTCGGTTTGGGGGAAGGATGGGATAAATGTGCCCTGGAGTTACCTGAGAAATGAGGGAAGCTTAAGGACAGATATAGGGCCCCTCTGTGACCCTTCCCCAGCTACCTCTATCCTAGACTGGGAGGAAACACTTTTTTGCCCACACACCTCTATTCAGGAGAGCTGTCTCTGCTGATCCTGCAGGGTATTAAAACACAGCTAATTCAAAGTCAGTCAAATTAGACAATAGTTTAGGAGTGAGTAGAAGTATGGGTTGCTTCTTGGGAAAAGGAGGAGGTTAGAGAAAAGAAAGTAGGCAGAGAAAGAGAGTGAATCTTTTCCTTCATTGCCCTCTAGTCAGTCAGGAAAAGCACCATCTTTGTGGTTTGCTGCTGGGTTCATGGTGTACTGAATGCAAAACCTGCAGAGGAATGGCAAGGCAGTTCTGGGCACCAGTGTGTGAGGAAATAAGCTCCCAAATGACCCTTTTCCTTTTCCTTTGTCCAGGTGCAGTCAATGATAGAAGCCAGGCAGGCAGAAATGGAGAGAATATCAGAGGAGAACAAAGATGTGTAGGTGTTTCTAGAAGAGGCCTGCACACTCCTTTGGGCCCCTACTGACCTTGCTATTGTGATATTGCATCATGCTTTTGTAGTCCTTGGCAATAACCTGAAAAAGGTCTGCATGTGTCCGTCTTTCATGTTTTCCCTGTTCTGTATGCTTCTGCTTCCCCTTGGGTTTAAATCCTGCAACCAAATATTGGTATGGAATCACAAACTCAGATCTAAGTGTGCATGGACCTGCATGCACATATGGCACACCTGGAAGAGGCAGGTCTGCTGAACTCCTATGTGGTCTGTGCATACAAATGCATTAAGTCCCATATTTAGGCCACTCCTAGACTCTGCTTTTCCATGCAGAGAAATCCCACAGCTCAGACAACACAAGCACAAAAGCAAGTAGAATATAAGAGCAGCCCTGGAAAACCCACAACCCTTTCTTTTTTTCCTGCTGCATTGGTGGCACACAGCTGTGCAGCTATGCAGCAGCGCCAGTGCCCATCTAATACTTTGATGGGCTGGGTCTGGGCTTTCCCGCTGGCCCCAGAGCTCCTCTGATGCAAGAAGCTTTCTACCTCTTCCACACACTGGGTGCAGGTGTCACACCCTTAATCATCCCTGTTGGGTACCAATCACTCTGCTTCTTGGTGTTGCCCTACTCCTATCATTGCAAGTACAGTGTATATCTTGATAACAAAAACAGTAAAGCAACAGTTGCACACACCCTTAATGGCTTCAGAAAACATTGTCCCTCAGGAATGTGGGAGGTGAATAAAACTAAACAAACCAAAACCAAGCACTGGTAGCTCAGGAAGTTCATCAGAGTCGAGGTACATTTCGCAAACACGTCATTTGAGCTGCTTTTGATTCTTAAAACACAATTCTCATTTTTATACTGTCCAAGTGTCTGTTTCCACCCTGATAAGAAACTTTGTCTTTCTTTTTTTTTGTATCTTGCCTGAAGATTATTGAAAATGTGCAACAGAGCATACTATTGTTTTGGCTTCATGTGTTGTGTATGTGCAGTAGATGCCAGATAGCGGTTTTTTTGTCACTAGACTTTTCTCTTTTTTAGGCAAGTGCTCTAATTTCCTGATGGATGGCAGTGTATTCCCAAATGACTGTCTCTATGACTATGAAGAGAACGCCATAGAAACTTCATCTATCTATTTTTAGCTAAAAGTCTGATGATTAGATTGTGTGATTCTCTGCAGCACAGCTTGGGCCCAAAAAGTCTGGGAATAACAGAGGCAAGTATTTAACATACAAATTCCATGTCTGAGAAGAGTTTCCTTTTTATCTAATGTTCTCAAAAAAAAAAAAAAAAATCAGTGACTCGTGTTTCCAGGTTAAAGGTAGGTAACCACCCCTGTCATTCTTAGAGCAGGGAGGTTTTTAAGGTTTTTTTGAGCCTAGGGGTGGCTCAAGATTCAGATTCAATCTTCGTTGGTTTTATAAGAAGCTAGGTGTAGACTTAGGCATCTAGGTCCCACTGAAGTGGTGAGATGCTTTTGAAATCCCTACTTATCCTTGGCAACTTGAAGAATCAGACACTGAGATTGTTTTTCAGCCTGATATATTTTTGATCAAGAGTTTGTAAGCAGCCCTGTGTATATATGCCCTGTCCTAACGTATCTCTGTGAAACAGGAAACGTGGAAGATGAAGATAGTGGCTGAAGCCTCATCTCTATGGTCATTTGTTGTCCTAGAAGATGGAGAAGTTGGCATGTCTTTGAATTATGTTGTAGAACAGGATTAGGGTTCTTTTGGGTACAGCCTTAACTGTGCGTTTCCTGCTTCTGTCATTTGTGTATTGTATTTTGTTGTTCTGTTTTACTAATGAAAAGCTTTTGACTTGTAATATGTTCTCAGACTATAAGTGTATGCCTTCAACTTCATGTCATGATTAAGGGAGTTATGCAAGGAAAGATCCTTAATCCCTCTGTCATGTAGGTTGAAGTGAACTGGAAAGCAGTCTTCTTACAGGTGACAGAAATTTTGAAAGAGAGGTCCTACCCAGTGTTCCTCAGCAAACTCAGGGCCAAAATTTTCCTTTGGTGGCCTGGCTACCTTATCTCATGCCAGCAAAGTTGCTGTGTGGTAGCAAGAAGTCTTCCCATTGCACATAAGATAGAGCATGTGTCTTTTCTGCTTCTCAGAAAAGTGAAACAGAAACAATGTTTTCTGTTCATTTCTCTCCTCAGAGAAGAGGTCACTCTCCTTTGGGGAGCAGCAGTTGTATAGAAATGAATGAGGCTGTACTCAGGACAGCTCTTTGGGCCTAGATTTGTCATGTGTAAATGGCAAGAGACTGAGGAAGACAGTAGGCTGAGGACAATCCTTCAGCTTTCACTGACTTAGAGGGAGTTGATCAGCTCTGAGCAAGGGCTTTGACCAGAAATCTTGGGGAACAGACCATGAGCTGAGGAGAAATGTCACTTCCTTTCCTTGAGCCTCTCAGATGATTGAATTGTGTTTTGAATTGCAGTTTTTCAAGCAAAAAGAAGCTCAGGAACTTAATTTTATGAAAACAAAAAAGCATTCTCCAGAATGTTGGCAGATTATTGTGTTTAAGCTAGTGTCACCCAGCTGTGCTTTTTTATTTGCTTCAGAGTTCTTCTGAAAAATATACTTTGGTTTTAGAAAAATCCTACTTTATAGTAAAACACTGCTGTTTGTGTATAAGAAGGCTTTCCTGTGGCAAGGAGGCGAGTTAGATTTCAAATGGAAACTTTTACTGTAATCTTAATTCCAGAGTGACTGCCCCTTTTCCATAATTTCTTTCTCAAACCATTGGATCCTTATTTCTTCTTCATAAGTGGACATTTATCAACATGACACTAAACTGTCATTAAATTTCTTGCCTTGAGTGCTCTGAAGGAATTAGCAGTTCATTGTGTGTAACTGAAACTATTCCATATAAGTCCTTATAGCACACTAGTCACAGTATATTTGAATACTCTCCAGAGTGTGCTAAGCAACGTGACTAACATCTGTTGTTTGCTCTTTTTCCTCTCCACAAGGGAGATGTCTGTGCACTGAAGTACATTCTTTCGAAAAGGGTGGTTTGTGGTTTTTTTTACCCACACCTGTGTGTTGCTGTGTGCTTCTAATGGATAAGGATAGGTCATAGAGTGAAAAGCATAGAAGTTGGAGGTAATTTGTAGTTCCCAAGGATGATTACTCCTCAATATGAGCTGGACACCGAGAAAGTACATTATTTTGAAGGAACAGATTTTTGTTTTGGTGATCCATGGACAGGCACAGAAGCGTGACATCCAGTTCATCTGCCAAATGGCGTGACCTTATGGCCCATAGAATGTTTCTGTTGTGAACCTTGTACTCCAGAAGCAGGATGCAGAGGAGCAATCAGAAGGAAAGTGTAGTCACTGTGAAATAGGTCTCTTGGATGAAAACATCAGTTTCTTTTTCTACCATCTCTGTATGGAAGTTAAAATTACTCAGATGCACCAAGCAATACTAAAGTATCCTACGTATTGCTTCTAACCAATGCAAAAAAACCCCAATGTTGCAACAGCTGATTAAAGATCCTTTTGAAAAGTTCACACAGACTCTGCTCTGCTTCTTAGTTAGGTGGAGAGCACATTTTTCAATGGCCAGCTGCTTATAGCATGAGACATTTCATTGTGACTCATTGGATATGAATCATTGCTACATAACACCAACTTCAAGCTAGTTTAATGCCACTGATTTCAAAGTTTCACAATCATGTGAAACTTTTAGGCAGCAACAACTATTGAGGGCTTTCATGTCTAAAATGGAAGAAATTAACCTCTGGGTAAAGTCCGACAAAGAGCTCAAGAGAAAGCTCCAGCTGAAGACTGGAGAACGTGGAAGAGCTTGGAAAGGAATACACCAGGGCAAATTGATCAAACCCTATCTGACATGCCTTTGTGTTGTATTCAAGGGAAATCTGCTCTTGACCATTCTTTCAGCCAGAGGAAATGGAGAAGAAAATGAAGAAACATTCCCTGAAGGTCAGGCATTAATATCCATGGCTGCATTCCTTTTTTTGGGACTGTCCTCATGGACAGAACTTATGTAGTAGCAGCACCACCAAAAGTTCATGGCCATAGCTCAACATACAGAAATGAAAAGGAGAACTTTGAGTTGTTGGGGTGACATGGATTGGATGAACACTCATCTTCTCCTGGGGAAAGGTGGCAGGTTGGAGTGTCACTGCAGAACAGATGAATTTAGGCGAAGCAGATGCAAGAGATTTCTGTATACATAATTCAACACTGGAAACTAACTGCAGACACTGCAGTAGTTGGTCTGTTTTGGAAACAGCTGGTATGAATTAGGAGAATGGCTCTTCCTTTCCCCCTTAAGGGTATCATCTCAATTCCCCATGCAACTCCTCTCACAAGTGGGAAGAGCTCACCCTCCTTTGTCAGACCTTGCTGCTTTCAGGCACTAGGAAGGACATCTCATTGGCTTATTCATCCAGGAGTCTGGGGTAAACTTTCTATCTTCCAGTGCAGAAAATAGGAGAAATCGCTGGTGTACTTCCATAAACTGCAGTGAAATAATACCATGAAAGAAATGAATTATGAGATGGACTCATTTGCTTTTTTACATTGTTACTTTGAGACCAAAAATAAGCATCTTTTTTGTTGTCACTCATTAAAGCAGCAAGAGATGGAGGAACTTGGAACTACATAAAGCTGAACTTACAAAGGTGCATGGCTATCAAAAAAGGAAGGCACTGTAGCTAAGGGAGTGCAACTCTCCGTTTACACTGGCCATAAAAACTTCACTATAAACTTGCAAGCCTTTGAGGCAAATGCCTTATTTGGAATCACCTGATCGAACCTTAAAAATCCTTATTATTGACTAGGAGGAAGGATCTATATTAGGGTTAGGGAGTTTGTAGGAAAAAGAGATGACCTCTGTCCTTCCTTCTTCCTGTCCCCCAGCTTTCCTTCTAGCATAAAACAGGAAACAGAGGTGTATACAGGCATGTGTAAGAGCACAATAGTTTGTTAATGAGAAAAATGCATGTCATACCAGCCCTTGAAGAAAAACAGTTTCCACCCTGAGGAGCTTTTGGTGTTCGGACAGTTGAGTTGATGTTAGGGAGAAGGGTATGTTACATTCAGACAAATGGTCAGAGACCCAAAGATTTTTAACAGTGGCTCAAAGTTACATAAACACCATGAATATACATCACAGCCCCTTTGAGGAGCAGAACGATGCTGGCCCTATCCCGCTATTGTTTAAGTATCCCCTTGGGTCTAGCATAATATCCTGCCTCCTTGCAAGGAGATTCAGGGGAGGGCAGCATTGCCAGTTTGCTGAAACCCCACAGTATTGAAAGCAAGTATTGCCCACTGGATAACCCAGCTTTTGGCCCTGTGGTTTGAATCCTTGGTAGGATAAGAGAGATATCTTGAGAGACTCCTTGACTGTAGTATGGTGCCATGATGCCGATATGTGTTTGGCATGGCAGATAGGAGTGCATATAGTAGAAACTCAGCCTATTGGTGGGAGCAACAGCTCCCTACATTTTGCATCGTTAGGTGTCTAAATGTTTCCAAAGGAAGAGAAAAGCACTTTAGAAATGTAAGAGCTAAGCAGGGTCCAGCATAACTCTAATAGAATCACGTTTTGTAGCTACATTTCATACACCTCTTAGAAGTTGTTCTAAGCCTTAGTGGCTTTTCAGAAGTCACATGTGAAAAACTGGCTCTTGAGTAGCAGGTTAAAAAGCATCTTGAAACAAAAAAGAGTGAAACGTAACCTTTCCTATGTGTGCCCATGAGAGGGCAGCACAGACCGACTGAGCCTTCTCTAAAGGCTATTAAGAGGCAGGGGGACTAACTCGAAGAGTTTATGTCCAGCCATGGAGCAGATACAAGTAGAGAAGAAACGGTCCGTGTAAAAGGTCTGAATTGCCCAAAGCACAACCGCATCCATTCCCCACCTGAAACTAAAACTCAGATACAGCTGTGTACTGGTTTGACTCAGTCAAACCCCAGGTGCATGGAAGGGTCTCAGGAAAGTTTCCAGTTAGTTACTGAAACCTTAAGAGAGTTTCAGAGGAAGAATATGGGACAGTGACTACAGTCCTGTCAAAGCAATGAGTTGGTGTTAGACATCAACCACATCCTTGCCAAGGCAGAGGCTGTCACCCCAGGAGCACTATAAACTCTCCCAAGGCGTGCATACTATTTATTTCCATCCCAGTGTTGCACCAGCCAACACTCGTCTGCTATTCTCCTTTCCTCATGCTGCCAAGACTCTTGTGATGCAGCTTTCAGTTGACTGTCCTCCCTCTTTCCCTTGGGTGCTCCAGCCCTTTGACAAGGTGGATGGTGGAGATGCTGAGATAAATGAGACATAGGCTTGTAGCAAGTGTGTTGGAAACTGGATAGTGACAGCCAACCATATGTAGATGGCAGTGCTCTACAGCCAGCCCCTGACAGCTTCCCACATGAGAGGCAGCTAATGCAGAGGAGGCATTAGCTCCATTAGGATGGATTTGGGAGGAATGAGATATCCCAAAACACCCTTCAATAATAGGATGGAATCAATTAGTGTGAATGGATTTCTTTGGCCCCTTGCAAACAAGCAGTAAAAACCGTTTCTTTCGAGCATGTTGTGGCTCATGACTGACACACAGAATTTTGGAGAAGAGGTTTTTAACCATAAGCAAGAACAATGCAGTCACTAGGTCCAGACAGAACAGCTTGTTCTCAGTCTGTTAGATGAAACTCGACTGAACCAGCAGTAGCAAAGGACCATCACAGTGCCAAGGCCATTTGGTAGCTGGGACCACATCCTAATGGATATATTGACACTGACATATGCAGTCTTTTAGAGGCCAGGAAGCCCTCAAATTCCTAACCAAGAGCAATACAGAGACACTGTCTAGCAGACCTTCCCCGGACATTGTCAGCTTTTTAAAACACAATCAGAAAATTTCTGTCTTCTCAAAAGTCCTTTCTTCTGTTAGAGATTTCTTTGCAAATCCCAGACAATCCTTTGCCAAGACACAATGAGATTTCTCTCCTCCTGTGAGCCTTCCCTGTGAGCACTTCACCTATGAAGACAGGCTGAGAGAGCTGAGATTGGTCAAACTGGAGAAGGGAAGGCTTAGGGGAGACCTCATTGTGGCCTTCCAGTACCTAAAGGGTGCTTATAAAAAGAAGGGAGAGGGATTTTTTATACAGACAGATAGCGATAGGACAAGGGGCAACAGTATTAAACTGAAAGAGGACAGGTTTCTGTTAGATGTCAGGAAAAAATTCTTTACTCAGAGGGTGGTGAAGCACTGGCACAGATTGCCCAGAAAAGTTGTGGATGCCCCATCCCTGAAAGTGTTCAAGGCCAGGCTGGATGGGGTCCTGAACAACCTGATCTGGTGAGTGGCATCCCTGCCCAATGGCAGAGGGGTCAGAACTACATGATCTTTAAGGTTCCTTCCAATCCAAACCATTCTATGATTCCCTCTGGTCAGGCTCCTGTTGAGAGTGAGCTGCCTGCCCTCATCAATCTCATCAGAAGATGAGATTGGAAAGAGAGCCACATCTCCTTTACTGGCACTTTTATGCCATCAAGGGTGTTGGCTAAGGAGCGTCACTCTTGAAGGGCTTGGCTCCCTTTCCCTGCCAGGAGAAACTCCTGCCAGTGGGAGGGGAGTCAGGGCAGGGCTTGACATCAGACTCCTCCATGCGTGTTTTATCATCTGCTCTCTGCGTGTACAAAAATGTGACCTATAGGTTGCTGAAAAACATAGGTGAGATCAGCTACTCTAAGATGCAGATATTTTGGTCTGCGTTTTCCTTTGCAGAAATTAGCCTCAGGCCTGTGTTGAGGCTCTCCTCTGAGTTTCTTTCATAGTCAGCAGAGTAAAAGAGGCATCCTTACGGTGAGATTTAGAGCCTAAATCTCTCTCAGTATGTGCAAGAAGGCACCCTAAGGGTCTTCTTTATTAACAGTAGTAGCAGCCAATAAAGATTAACCTTTATATACATCCACTACTTCTCTAAGCTTTTGGGTTGAGACCACTGAGGTAGGGAACCTAAGCAGCTGGTCTAATTGTTAGCAGTGGGGTACCAAGATTTAATTTGTTACTGGCTTTATCCACGCATGCAAATATCACTATATGCACTAGCCCAAAAGTCCCTGGGGAAGCAGTTCCCTGCCTGAACTCAGTTCTTTACCACACAGAGTAGCTTCCTCCAAATTGTTCTTTCTGCTTGCTCATGTGTCAGGAGAAACAGTCTCTTCTGAAAGGCTGAAAGTACAGATTTCCATGCAATCTCATGACTCCAGTAGCTCAGGCTTTATGCAACCACACAAAATTGCGAGTCTTAATGACACCAAAATACAGGCATTGTTATAAGCTCATTAATAAAGCTACCCTACAAAATTAGAAAAATATGGTGTGTCCCTTTCCTTCCCCAAAATATTTAAAAAAACCAATTCTTGAGAGTGTGCCTTATAGCTCTCTCTTTAGGAATGAAGAGTGCAATGCCATATTCATTGCTAAATGCAAAACACCAGGATTACCAGCGTCACAAGGATGCTTGTTCTCTGTAACACTCTTCACCAAGGTATCTAAGTTTTAGAGAGAAGTCACTTACCGCATTCCACATTATACTAAATATATACATACAGTTGGGCTTTTCAGCCTATATGTTTGCAGGTTTAGCTGGGGTGGCCAGCCCAGTGACCCAGTGGTTTATCCTAACCCACTATAATTAGCCCATGGTTGTTGCTAACCGTATGCCATTTGTCTCCCCACACTCAGCACTGTTTGGTAAACAATTTCAGAGACAGAGTTGCTCTCCCCTGATCTCACTAGGTGGTGTTCACTTATTTATTCTCTGCACCCCACAGTTATTCCTCTCTCTTGAGACTGAGAGTTATAAAAGTGGCAAAAAAGGGCAAAAATTTGCCAGAAGAGGGAAGTAGCTGTAGCAAAAGACACAACTCAACTGGGGAGGCAGGAGGCAAGCCTGGCAGGAGGCCAGGCCAGCTGCAAACCCGAGGGGCACAACGGACATCTGTCCCCCACAGCCCACATCCTCGACCCCCGTGCGGATACACTGAGATGGGAGAGGAGGCAGCCATGAGGAATTCCCTTCTTCTCCGGGGAGGAGCTGGCTCCTGGCCATGGCACGTGGAGGGCTTGGGTGGTAGGCACGAGCCTCAAATCCAAATCTGGCCCAGGGAAGGAAGGTCAAACTGCGGGCTGGGAAGCAGCTGTTTGCAGCCTTCGCAGGAATGCAGGAGCAGAGCTGGGTGGCAGGAACTGGGGCTGCAGCCACGGGGAGCAGTGCCCTCAGGAGGAGGTTGCCGGTGAGGTTGGGACTCTGCCAGGAAAGGCAGCAGCCCCTCCACTCATGGGCAGCACCTTTGCAGCTTGCTGCAGCAGAGATGCTCGGCTTCACTCCCAGCAGGGCTGCCATGCACTGCCACCGTGTGCTGGAGGGGCGATCATCAAAAAAGCCCCTCTCCCTGGGACAAACAGACAGTGCCGGTCAAACTGAACCTGCATATCGGTGCATGGGCTTGGCCAATGCTGAAGCTGCACTGCTGGGGGGGTGCAGGATTTCTTAAGTCCTCTCCCTCAGCCATGAGATCTGATCTTCCCATGCAACATCGCAAATCCGGTCAGGAGCCTCCTGTTCATGGATGGGAGTGGCTCCACCATGATGCTGATGAGACAGTCACAGAAATGACTCCTGGTAATCTACTACCTTAACCATAAGCTCCTTTTCCTCTCTGTGTGCTCTCTCCCTTCCTAAATCCACACTCTCATATTCTCTCAGTCTTAAACCATTATTTCCACGGTATGAAGAAAAGAAATTCAAAGGATTCAGGAAGGTGAAAAAGTATTCTGAGGTGAGGAATGGGGCCAACCCACTGGAATTACCCACAACATCTAATCAGCCCTTTTCAGCAACTTCGGGCATCCTCCAGCATGCCTTCCATGCCAATTTTGAATAAACACAGCATACTTCATGACAGGCATGTTCTCACATTGCCCTGTCACCCACAGAGCACGTTGCAGTAGCCAAGTGATAGATCTGAAAAATTTCATTTTCCACCTCCATCTGAAAATAGACCAGGCTGTGGCCTCAGCATCTGACTGTCCCTCCAGATGAAATCCCAAATGACTGTGTGTCTTCACTCTCAATCCTGCACTTTGCCTTTAACTCACACGCAACAGAGGTGTGTGCATATGTGGACCTATGTCTGGACACGCAAGGAAAGCACGTGCATGTATGGATTTCTACATGTGCAGACACACGTGTGTGTTCATGTGGCTCTGTGAGAGGGTGTGCACACTGGTCAGTCTGTAGCTTTCACAAACGCAAGAGCTTTCACAAATGTATGGGTCTGGCAATATAGAAGTGTTGGTCCACCTGCAGTATGCCAGCACAGATACAGACAAAAACACAGACACAGGCAGGCTAAAAGAGCTGCAGGCACCCCAGTGGAGGTACCCATGGGGGCACTTCCCACTGCATGGCTTTTCAGCCCCACTGCGCTCCCTTGCTCGGACAAGGTCTCTGACCCTCCTCTGCATGGGCATTCAGGCAAACTTACAGACTAACCTTGTCAGCGCACACCAAGAGAAGTGCAAAGAAACAAACAAAACTTCTCACCCGCTCTCTCCTTCTCCATATCAAATTTCGCTCCAGAGATCACCAAAAATATTCTTACCCAGATTCGAAGCCAGATTAACAAATTGTGAGCAGACAAATGGTGATGGCAGCTGAGGAGTGACCACCACCCACCCCAGCCTTACCCTCTCTTCCAGCCCAAAGAAGGATTCACTCTAACAGCCTTTTGCAGTGTCCTGGACAGGGCTACAGAGCTGCAAGAGCTCTGCTGCACCAGTGCTGGTGATTGGCAGAACTATGAACTTCACTGCCAGCTTCCGCTTCCCTCTCTCCTCTTTCCTCATCTGCTTTTCCCAAAACAGTATTTCCAGATGAGAGGTGAGGAGTGTCTTACCACAGCAGGCTTGTGTCTAATCACTGCCCAAGATCAGCCAGACTGAGATGCTCAGGAGGTGCACTGCCTTTTCCCCCACCAGCTACTCCAGTGTCCAACAACAACAATGGGAGCCTACCCTCCTGGAGCTGAGCACACCAGCTGGTGTGAAACACCTGGTCCTGCCAACACTGCCAAAATATGGGGTGGCGGCTGCACCAAAATAGACTTCACATGTAAGGAGCACAAATAGTGGGCAAGGAGATCTGAGTTATTTAAGTCTAGACAAATAAGCATCTGTATGCTTGAGGAGCCAAATGACCACTTTCTTGTGCCTGTCTGCTAGATCAGACTACAATGGCTGGGTCTTCTTTGTTTATAGCTGTGATACCTCATGGCGCTGGAAATGCCGAAAGCACTGTCCTTTCCTCGGGGAGAAATCTCACAGGTATCTCATGCAAGAGCTGAATCTCTCTTCAGTTTTCTCCAGGTACCAAAGGATCCATACAATGTTAGAACTATTTCAGTTCTCACTAATTTCACACAAAATATTTTCCAGGATGGCTACCAATGGGATATATGCATGTTATTTTCATGCTTGTTTTTGACTTGTGAAGGCTCTAACAACATGGAACTCCCCTCACCCTTCCCAAGCCCATTATTTATTTGGCTGGGTTTTGCAGCAGTAGATGAGGAACACTGAGCACAACCACCTGTGCTTTTGCCAGAGATGTGTTCAAGGCTCCAGAAACATGAATCATGGCTTTTGGAAGATTTGGACTGGAATGAGTGAGGGAGAGGAAGGTGAGAGACATTCGTTTTTTTGCCGTGTTCCTCAGCCTTAGTCCTTCTCAGTTCATCACAGGTCAACTAATATATATGTCTGTGCTTGACTTTGCTCAGTCTTAATAAGACTAAATATGTTAAAAATCCAGAGGGCCCAAGGAAATGGGATGGTCTTCCCACTTTTTGTGTTATCCACAGTGTCTTGCAGAGTAGCCAGTGCTTACACTTCTGTTTCCAAAAAAATTCCCAAACTAAATAAGATGAAAATGGACCCAACCCAAAGCACTGGATTTTTTCCCATGCAACATAATTAAATGGAAAATTAAAATTAATTTAATCTGTTTCTATTCAGTGTATTCTTCTTATACTCACGTTCAAATAGCAGTCCAGTAATCTTTTAGTCTAGCAATACTTACGTCCTTCCAATTTACCCATCATGTTTAAAGTTCAAGTACCTCATATGAGTGACTCATTCATCCACCCTTTCAAGAGTATAATAATAGAAATTCTTTAAAGCTTTGTGTTTTCAGCACAACAGCATTCCAATACGATCTAAGAATCACAGAGACACCCTCTGGTCCCAGGAGGACTGGGGAACAGGTTTGGCTAGAAAAAAAGTTTTACTCATGTGATGGGCACCCTACCAATCACACAGCACGTTCCTCAAGCGACCTGGGCTCCTTAAAGCCCAGCGGAGGTGGGAGAAAGGGGCTTTGTTGGCTTTGCAGGTGCGTTGGGATTTCTGCTGGGAAGCATCACAAGAAGAGAGAGGTGAGTGCCTTGCTTTGGTCATCATCTTCCTCTTAATAAGGCATGTGAGCCATAAGTGTCTGTTAGGAGAAAAGACAGCTCTTATGTTTAATGTCTTTTATTTTAGTTCCTGGACTGTGTTTAGTATATGAGAATCTGGTACCTGGATAAGATTAAGTGCAGTAAATTATCAAGTATTTCATTTTTCTTCCTCTGGCTTCTCTAGCTCTTTTAATTTGTTTCATATTTTTTCTCCTAAAGACTGGGTAGGAAGGAATGGAAAAATTAAACCTGTTGTAAATCTGAGTGTAAAAGAAAAAAAGAAAAAATGTTGCAGAGGAAGATGAATCTTGTAATTCCCTCTCACTTGTGAATATAGGAAAGGAAAAAAAACTCTCTTGTTTTGGCTCTGCTGAACTAATAAGGGAGAGAGGAAAAACCTACCTCCCAGCACTATTTCCGAGGTAATTATGCTTGATGATGATTTACCATCCACTCCACTGTTCACATAGGCTTCATTTCATAGCAATCTCTCTCCAAAGGAAACTTAATTAGTCTCTGACCCCTTCTTGATGCCAAGCTTTGGTTTTGCTTTATTTTTCTCCCTGGTAGCACAAAATAACTGTCTGACTCTTCCTTTTCGGAGTGTGGTTGACTCCTAAAATACAAGCAGTTCTCTGTCAGAGCTGGCTGCACTTTGGGGTAGGTGGAACATTGGGAAAAGTCCGGAGGGGCAGGAGGAGTGCACGAGTTTGTGTGCACAGGAGGTGTTTGCTTTAAAATAAGTAAACATATGATGAATTGATATTTGCAAAGCATTTGATTTCTTACAGCGCATCAAGTACAAGCTCATCATTAACATATTAAATTACATCCTCTTAAAACCTGCGTAACTCTGATGATGACCCAAGCACTTGGAAAATACCTCCTTTTTAAGTCCCTTAGGGGCTAAATTTTCCACTGTAACTAATTAAAAAAAAAAGAAGTAGGTTTATCGCTTAATGCATCAGACTCCACAGCAGGTCCGGGTGTGGGCAGGTCTGTGGCTCACAGAGGCTTCCCACAGCACTGGTGCTGGCACTGGCACAGCACCTCCAGCAGCGGTTCCACCTCGGTGACTTCTGTCCATCAGCACCATAGGACTAGCCCAGGCATCTCCCTTCTGCCTGTGGAGACATGCTCTCCCCCAGGGCGGGGTGAGCACAAGGGATGGGAGGTGTGGTGCCCGGGCCTCTGTGCTGGAGGGGTGTACAGGCAAGGACCAGGTTTCTGCCGTTGAACAGCTGGGTTTGCTTAGTTGCGCTCGAGTGGTACAGAGCCCTTCAGCCGAGGCGTGCGGAGCACATGAGTAATAAGGCAAACGCGTCCTTTGTCTCTGCCTCCTTGCACCTGGGGATGGGAATGCAACGCCCTGCACGGGGACGCTGAGGCAGCAAGGGGTGATGTGAGGCCCCTGTAAGCCCCACCACCATGCTGAGAAACCTCCATGAGCAGGGTTTAGAAGCAAATAATACTCACAGAGGTGGTTTTGGACATGCCTTTGTCACAATGCTTGACAAGCACCTCAAAACACAAGACAATCAAAATGCCACTGGCTTCTGCATGTGACAATGCCAAATCAGTTCTTAACCTGTGGCTTTTTTGTCAAGAGGTGGAATAGAGCTAGGCTAAAAAGGGGAACTCATCTGTAAAGCCGCTGAAATCCTGTCCTGATCTATAGAAATAGGGTATGGAGGCTTCAAAAGATGAACCAGCCCAATGTGTGTGAAGGGCGCACTACAGAGCCCAAATTCCACTTGAATCCAGGAACTACTGGCAGAAGGGCTTCCTTTCAAACCCTGTATGAGATTATCACCTCAAACGCAAGGGCAGAAGCCATCCTCTGCAGAAAGAAGCTTCCTTTTCATCTCCCACAGTTGTGCTGCAGGTCTAACAGAGCCCTTGTGAGAAGAAGAAGTGAGGAGAGGTCAAGAAAGCTCAAAGGGCATGGAAGAAGCAGATCTGTCTGCAACTTTTGGAGGAGCAGGGGGAGGGGGAGGCAGGGCTACCACTGCTCCTGAACTCGAACAGGCTCAGCTGGACCCAGGGAGTGTCAGGAGTATTTGAGGAGTCTGAGTGGAGAGGAGTGGGGAAAAGTTGCAGTCTGGGTTGAGACCAGTACGTCAGAAAGAGGAAGAGATATGTGCTTCAGAAGGGATATAGGGTTTTTCCATACAATGAGAAAAACAGACACCTTTCCAAAGCTGCTTGGAGTATGAAGCAAAGTGTCTGAAGTCTTGAATACCTCAGCTAAATTGCAAGGTTTTTGGGATGTGCTGAGAAACACTGGGTCAAGGCTGAAATCTCAGGACCTGGCTGCTTTCTTATGTGGAGCTTTTGGATAGTGGTTGCAGTTGAAGCTCCAATTTCCTCTGGGAGTTCACAGAAGCCCCAGGAAACTGTATTTGGGTCATAAAACTAATCTTAACCAGCCCAGGAAGAAAGCTCCTCTACCTCTAAATGCATTTGTGTCCACAGGCAGAGGCTGATGCACCTGTGTCTCTGGGGGTTGGGAGGAGGGCTGCCTACCAGTGTCACACCCAAGTTGTTGTCAGGTCACATCACAGTTGTTGTGAGTCACATCTCTGTGCAGCTTGCCTTGGGTGAGTTGGCCAAGGTTTGCCTCATGCCTATGTACTCATGTACCAGCACCTAGTGCTGTACTATCTGCTCTTGCTTAATGCAGCTTCCCTCTGAGGCACGAGGAGCAGATAGTAGGTGGAAAGCTCCAGATCTTCCACAGCTTCTCCTCTGGGGCCTGTTGAAGGATTGGCTCTCCAGCTGCCCAGCTATTGTCATGGTCTTGGAGTACCTGCATGGTCTCTGATTGGTGATGATGATACTGGACCACCTGAAATGCAGGAGTCAGACAAAGGGTTGCCATATGTGGCACAGGGGAATAAAGTGAATACCAAGTAATGGACTCTTTCAATGCCAATGACTTGAGGTAGAGGGAGAATTCACAGAAATACGGCAACATCATTACAGTGTTTATTTTTAGATCTACAGTAAAGGCTTTTCCTTCCCTTTTCCTCCTCCTGGTCTCTCTGCTTCCCTCCATGCTGCAATCCTACTGGACTTAGTTAAGGAGAAATAGAAACTTGCCACTCTCCAGCTGATACCTGTGTGGTGGTGACTGTGTCCAGTTTTCTTCACAACTACAGTAGCCTAAGAGATGGGCTAACCCCAGGAGAAGAGGATTGCTTTCTCCAACTCGTGTGACTGCAGTAATAGCTGCCCAAGGGGAGGCAGGAGTAAGCTGGGCTCTGCCTGCCAAGGAGGAGAAGAAAGCCAGCTTCTGGGGAGGCAAGAGCATGGGCCAGATGGACGACCCACATACAAGGTGTGAGCACTGTTGCTACACTGAAGAGGCATCTCACGCTCAACCATGGTATTTACATGGCAGCTGGAGCAGACCTGCTTTTCAATGTGGTAGTCAGAGTTCAAGTGCCTGCATTTGAGCAGGAAAGATTTTCTTGCTTTTTGGACTGCTCCCTGGCTTGTCATGTTTCTTATATTGCAATAACTAAAGGCTTTTCTAAAATCTCTGGAGTTTGCAGCACACAGGTCCATGAGCCAGACAGCAATCTCTCCAGCTTTCAGATGAGTAGAGGACCAGGATCCATCTCAGGTTTGCGAGAATGTGCAGTGCTGTATTGCTGAACATGTGGCCAAACATTGCTCAGATCCAGATTTGATCTGCAAAACAGTTTTTGTGACCCCCTGGACATACTCACTGGTCAGGAAGTTTGGCAGTGACAGAGCTTCAGGTTGACCTCATGAGCTTGCCATTTTCAAATACAGAGCCATACAGCTTCATATATATTGGTCTGGCCTCCAAACACCTGTTTGCGACTAAAAATGGCTTCTCACCCTAGAAATAATGGTCATGCCTACACATGCTATCACAGGAAAAGAGAAAATATTTATGTGCTCTGCTGGTATAATGGTGAGAGCACTGGAGATGCCTCTATGCCTAACCCTCAAACCACTGCAGAAAGAGTAGTAGGAAATACCTGTTTTCCATCTGTCACTGTTGGAAGTCTTGCATACCCCAAATAGGGCAGCTGCTTAGGCGGCATTGTTAGAGAGGTCTCACAATTCTCTGTTCCTCGGGAAAGTCCCCTTCATTGACACCTGTGTCTGCTTATATATTCCCACAGCTTCTTTGAAGAATCATAGAGTCAGTGATCCCAGCAAGAGACACACAAGTGCAGGTACTCTGGCAGAAGTAGGATGTTAAAGCTGCTTTTCCTGTTGTCTGCTTAAGTTGGGCCGACTTCAGCCTTTCTTTCTGGGTTTATATTTTCTTAACCACCTGGCAAATGCAGCTGTCTCTGGGTTTGGGTTTTTTCCCTCCCCCTCTCCATGCAGACACATGTTCCATCCCTTTGAAAGAAGGACTTCATAGGAGCTGGCATTTGAGCTTCTTTCTCCAAGAGGTCTCACAGCACTGACTAGTGCCTTTATGCTCCTCTCTCTGGAAGGGGATGAATTTGACACGGGGCACCTGACTCCAGACTGCAGGATATAGCATTCTCAGGAATTTGGTGGGAACGCTACTTGGCCTGGCTCCCATGAACCAGCTGCAGCCTGAGCTACTCCCTCCCTCCCTCCCTCCCTCACACCTGACATGCGGGGCTCAGCCCCAGTTTCCAACATGGGTGGGATATGGGCTACCCTTAGCAAAGTGCAGCCAAGCCCTGCACCAAAGGTATGTGTATGGGATACAGCTAAGGCACGGTGCTTACCAGTTCAGTCCCATGGTAGTGAAACAGCCAGCTGGGTGGACAGCATGTTCTGGAATAACACTGGCTCCTTTGGAAGAGGAGTGAGGTGAGGGCACTGAACTTGTCCACTGTCCATCTCGATGTAGCTGGTGTTTCTGGCTAGGTGGAAATGCAACACCATGAGCTGAGGTTGGCATGGGTGCTGTTGTGATGATGAAAACCCTACCCAAAACAAAGATGAAGACATGATGCCCTCAAAGTGGTCCCAGTCTTATGTAGCTCAAGTATCGAGGAGAGTTTGAGTTATCGGATTAATACCTGGGGAAGTTTCTCCTCTGAAACTACTATGAAGCAAAGGGTGAGAGGTGTACAGACAGGCTGGCAAGTTCTATCTATCCTTCTCCTCAAGGATAATTTCTATTTCTTTGTGAACCATATTGTACTGGTGGTCTAACTGAAGACTGTATTTGGCTTTTCCTAGGTTGCATGAAGAACTAAAGATGGCAAAAAGTGAGGACTGCATACAGATTTTGCAGGGTCTATTAGTCTTTGGAAATGTGATCATTGGGGTAAGTGAAGTGGAACAAGTACGGTGGAGGCTTCCTTCCAGTATGACACTTCTTAAAAACAGCAGTTTTCAGATGTGAAATCCTTCTTCAAGTGTGAAGTCCACACATAAATAGTCCAATAAAGTGTGAGAGAAGAGGAAAAGGAGAGCTGTTCTAGATGATCAGTTTGGTGGGAAAGGGACAGCAGGGGCTGATCCAGAAGACCAAGGTAAGTTCTAGGGGAAGAGTCCTAGAACTGTCATCAGGAGATGGCTAACATCTTTCCAGCCACCTCTCTCCATATAATGATGGAATGGTTCTGTTCATTCTTTCATAACAACATCCTCAGGTCCTAGGCCAGACCTCTCAGGTCTAGGCAGGGTGAGATTTGCCTGCAGTTCTTCTGTGAAGACACAACACAAGAAATTGTAGAGCTGGGTAGAGGAGGAGTTGAGTAGCTCCCATTTGTCAGGCAATCAAATGAAAGGAAAACAGTCTATGCCTGCTTCTGTCTCTCCTATTTCTTTAGGGAAGCTTGATCTAATGCATTTCCTACACTTGTGCTTCTCAGATGTGTGGCATTGCCCTGACAGCAGAATGTATCTACTTTGTGTCTGATCCACATGGTCTCTACCCTCTGCTGGAAGCCACGGAAAATGATGGCATCTATGCTGCTGCCTGGATTGGCATCTTTGTTGGCTTTGCACTGTTTGCTCTATCTATCCTTGGTATCATTGGAATCATTAAGTCAGACAGGACCTTGCTGCTGGTGGTAAGTATAAGAAAGTTTGCCTACCTATTGCTATCAAACTGAACAAATGCTGCTTAGTTTCCCTGATCACTTCAGTAATCAACCAATGAGCAAAGACAGCTTTTATAGCAATGAGGAGCCAAAGGTTCTTCTTGGTCATGGCTGTGGTGTCCCAGAAAATTACCCCTGTGAAGATGCATGCATAAGAAGATCCCAGACCAGGCTGAGGGAATGGATGGAGGTGGCCACAGTGGAGGTTTAAGCTGACTGGCTTGACCCTGACCTTGCCCTTAAGCAATGCAGAAGCACTTGTGCAATCACATATATCTGGGATGTGGTTTAGATCCTTGTTTCTCCCCACCCCTTACTGCTTTTCAGCTGCCATGCACCATTCAGTTTAGGAGCTGATAAGTAATTATTTCTGTACAAGGCATTAGTAAGTGTCAGTATACTAAATATGGATGCAGTTGAGAACATTAGACATCAGCAGGCAGGCAGAAATTACAGGGGTGGGGACAGAGATTTGGATAAGCCGAGGACAATGTTAAGATGTGAACAAATCTTTGTACAGTGTCTTACTTAGTCCTTTGGTCTGGCCAAACATTAGTGGCAAAACTTAGCTGATGCTTGTATGAACAAACGGTGGAGCTGAAAACTCTTGAATTGGCTCTCTCTTGGATTATTGTGGGGTGGCAGGGTGTCTGTTTTAGACAAGAGGCACTCAGAGATCTGAACTCTTGTGCCAGGGAATTTGCCAGCAAACAACTGAGGAAATAGAATTCCCTTAACTCTGAATTTTGGTGTCTTGGCTAAATCCCAAAGCTCTGATTTGAGACATATGAGAGGGTACAAGGGACAGAAGCTTGGATAAGAAGGAAACTTGAACAGAGATGAACATTATAAAATGTGAGAGTAGAAACAGACATGAGAACTCCAAAGGGAATATGGAAAATGTTAAAGGGATTGTGCAGAAAAGGGAAAAGAAGGAGTGAAATAGACAATGAGAGGTGACCCTTGGAATCTGTTTTCGTGAAGGATCTTTGCTCACAGTGTAGGAGTGTTAAGGAAATCTGATGATGAAAAATCAGGAGGATCTGAATGATACCCTAAACTGCACCTTCTGTTTCCCCAAAGTACAAGTTCTCCTGCTAGGAGTGAACAGTTTCTTGCTGAAAAGCCTATAGCTGTCAAATGGAAGGAGAAGACATGACACAAACATGGGTTGCCAGTGAGTTGCAACAAAGAAAAGGGCAAATGTTATTCTAGGACATATCAGGCAAAATATTTTCCATAAAGGCAGTGTAGTCTTAATGCCATGAGGTCCTGATGAAATCTTATCTGTGAGATGGGGAACAATTCCAGCCATTTACCTTCAAGAAAGCAGATTGCAAATTGAAACAAGCACAGGGAAAGGCTATATGAACATTCAGGGGCACAGAGAGGACTGAAGAAACTATGACAGCCTGGCCACCTTTACCTTGAGTAGGGTTTCAGGTTTAATCTTGAAAAAAATGCGTAACTGTTTCTCTAAGAACTAACTCTGCTCTCTGTCTCACACAGTACATCATTCTGATGCTGATTACTTTTGCATTTGAAATGGCTTCTTGTATCACGGCAGCAACTCACCGAGACTTCGTGAGTATTTCTTTCCTGCTGTATTCTTTTAACTGCACTGGGAAATGCAGTTCTAGGGCACACAGTTGTCCTGTTCCATGTAGTAAATGGCCTATGTGATAGTACAGTGTAAACTCATAGGACTACTGCTAAGCAGAAGACAGCCCTACAGGGAAAGACTCCAACATCATTATTCTAATCAAGGAAATAACTTTGTTTTTTCTAACATAGTTTTGTTATTTTTAACATTTTAAAATGTTTACAACCTTGCAGTTAAGGAAATAATAGCGTGGGTTAGCTGAATCATCAATACAGTGTTTAGTCTTTCAGCTACAGACTGATTAATCTATTATACACGTCAAAGACAAATCTTCAGTATTGCCTCAGGCAATGTTACTAGTGAGAGAAAGATTACATGGGTTATTGAAGATATTGGTGGAGAGCAAAATGATTTGTGGTTCCAAGCAACATATCAAATGCAACCCATAGCTTCTGCACATCTCCTGTGGTCTGACATCTGGTAGTGCCTGCTTAAGATCTATATCTTTCTTGCTCCTGGTCCTCAGATCCTGCTCTTTATTCTCTTTTGTGTCAAACCAGGGTAGAGGCAGCATTCCTGTTCTTCATCAAGACACTGAAACAAGCAAACAAACCCTCCCCAAATAACCCTATATTTGCTTTACATGGCTACTTATTTACATTGGTTTTGCATCAACCAACTGTTGGTTTTTTTCGGTAGTTCACTCCAAACCTCTTCCTGAAGCAAATGCTGGAGAGGTATCAGAAGGCAGAGCCAGCTAATAACAATGACAAATGGATGACTGAAGGGGTCACAAAGACATGGGATAAACTCATGCTTCAGGTAATAATAACAATAATAAAAGTCACTAATTACTAAATGCTCTGCAGGTCTGGAATTTCAAGTCCTTCTTGGGGCCGCTCAGTAATAAAGAGGATGGCATCTGCCTTGAACCTTAAAGAAAGTTCTGACATACTCCCCCTTTTGCTTCTTTATCAGATAGACTGTCATAGGCAGGCACTTCAAAAATCTCTCCCATAAATCTGTAGTTAATGCCTAACCAGCCATGTGCAGTGTCCAGACATGTGTGGGGCTGTGGCCTGGGCCCATAAAGACTATTCTCTTCTCTCACCCTGCAGAACCATTGCTGTGGTGTGCTGGGCCCCTCCGACTGGCAGGAGTACACGTCTGCCTTCCGCTCCACACACAACGATGCTGACTTCCCCTGGCCACGAAAATGCTGTGCCATGGATGCCCAAGGGCTTCCCGTCAACCTTGATGGCTGCAAACTTGGAGTCCCTGGCTATTATAACAGCAATGTAAGATACTCCCTGCTTTTTCCAGTTAATGTATGTCAGTCAACAATGCCTTTCTGGAAGGGAAAGAAACTGTGAATAGCCTTTCTCCTCTGCTGTAATCTCTGGGTTTCTCCTTTCTTCTGGAGCAGAAGAGCCTGGAGTGGAGTCCTGGCCACGTTGCTGAACACAGGATAAGGGGTTTTTTTTAGGATAAAGACTTTCCTGATGAATAGAGAACTATTAAGAAAACTCTCCCAATGCCACCAGAAAGAAGTGACATCTGTAACATGTAGATGGACAGCAGCTAAATCAAACTTAGCCCAAAGATGAGAGCATATAATATGAGCAAATCAGCAGTTCTTCTCCTCAAGGTAGAACTTTTCAGTAGACTAGCTACTAATCTATTCAAATAGGTTGCTGGGTCATGAGCATCAGCTTCTGCATTAGCATGCATTTCTAGAAGGCATTCAAGCTTCCAATTTTGCCTGTAGCTTCTTAATTCTAGAGGTCAATTCTGTGTCAACTGTGTTTGGTTATCTAAGTGTACTTGGCAAGTGGATGGCACAGGAAGTTGTCCTTGAAGTGTCTGAGATAGATTTCTGCATTTGGAGCTAGAAACAGGTAGGTTATCTAGAAGTTGTCAATAAGCAGTGTAGCTCTGGCATGGTTTTTTCAGACCCTACGAGATGCCCAAATTGCAGTAGGAGAGGAAGATGTCACCTCAGTCTCTCTCAGAAGTGGATGAACTTCTTGCCTTGCAGTAAAAGCTCAAAGCTGGTATTGAGTCATCCCTGGTTGTCTTACAGGGTTGTTATGACGCTATTTCTGGGCCAGTGAAGACACATGCCTGGGGTGTTGCCTGGTTTGGTTTTGCCATCCTCTGCTGGACTGTAAGTACTTTATATTTGCCTTTACTTCCTCTTCTCTTTTCTTGGTATTCCACGCCCAGCTGGGTGGAGGTGGATGACAGGACTGACGCATTTAAAATGTCCATAGATTATCGTATTCTTTCCTCACCTATCTGCCTGTAGCCTGCTCCACTAACTGCTACGTTTACAAGTTCTCCTCCATTCTGGCTTCCAGAGGTGAGGAACTAGATGGCTTTCTAGTCTGATGAGTCCTGCCGCCATCTCAACAACACAACTCAGCAAATACAGCTTGCAGATACTTGTTTGTGAAGGGTATTGGATCATCTAAACAGCAATCACGATAGATAATTCAGTTTGTAGTTTGAAGACTTTGTATGAATGTTTTAAGTACTCTTAAAAGTAAACTCTCAGGGTTCAGCAGCTTCGAGAGATAATCCCTAGTAAGATGAGTGATACAGTCAGATAGTTATGGCTGCGCATATCTTCTTTCTTCACTGTGTAGTTTCTGTGCAGATAAAAAAATTTAAGCTTCCTCTGCCTGAACAAACTTTGCTTTTCAAGAATTTCTTTTGTCCCTCCTAGCAATGAGACTAAATGAGGATGGGGGAAAGGTGGAGAGAAGGAAATGGGAGCAGAGAAACTTTAGTAGTCTTGTCTTTTCAGTTCTGTGTCCTCCTTGGTACCATGTTCTACTGGAGTGGAATTGAATACTGAAGGCCCGGTGTACTCAGTGCTGTCCTGAAATGCCGTGTGGAACTGCGTTTGTCTTCTGCTCCATTCTCCTTGTGCCATGGAGGATTTGAAGTTTTCCCACTACCTCTCCCATATATACTTTTGCCCCTCCAAAACCTGACACACAGAACTGACTGCAGGAAAGAATCTTCTTGTCCCTCCTTGCCCCTTGTTCTGCAGCCTTTATGTCTCCTGGCTGAGGCACAATCCTTCTTTCACGGTGCAAGAAATCCTTGGAGCATAAGATAAGAAGTTATCTGATTTGTTCTCTGATGATATCGGTAAAGAAAATCTCCATATACACTTGCTGCAAAACATGGCTCTCTAAAGTAAGGTTGAATTTAAATTGTAATGCTAAAGGCTCCAGCAAGGGCTATGTGAGCAAAGCTGTAACCTCTTGTGACCAAAACTGTAACCTCCCATGACCAATAAAGATGGATGCTGCAAGGGAGAGGACTACAGACCTCTCTAATATATTTTATTGTTCAGCTTCTCTTCCTGGTCTCTGTCACCCCTTGCCTTAGAACAAGGCATATTTCCTGAGAGTTTTAGTGTGTCAGCAGTAGAGACATGTCACAGAGAAAAAGTGTTGCTAGTCAAGCCCAATAAAAGGCTAGCTCACTCCTCAGCAATATGCTGCCTATAAGCAAGCCTACCTCCTGTTGCTGATGAAACTACTGCAGGTACTCCTACCTTCAGAAGTGCCAGTCCAGGAAAATCTTCACTTCCTGACAAGCAACTCCTTCAAAAAGCTCTTCTGTACTTCACACAAGATTTCACACATCTACAGGCTAGAATTCATGCAGAATACAAAGGGTCTTGTGCTGTTGTTGGCTTTGCAAAAGTGGCTGTCCCATGCCCCTAGTTTACTGTGCTTCTTGCTTTGGCTACCTGTATGTATATGGTTACATCTCCTATGTAATTCCCCTTCCATATCCCTGGATCAGGTAGGCCATAAGGCAAATAATGGCAATGAGTATCTCTTGTGAAAAATGCAAGCAAGGTGCTAACTGAACCAAATCTAGTCCTTGCATCAGCACTTACAGTTCTCTGTCAGTTCAATAGGGGCTGCTTATTTTGGCCCGGACTTATCTGCTGTCTTTCCTAGTGAACACTTCAGCAGTTAAATGTATCATGAGAAATATGCTCCTGTAGAGGATTTTAAGATGAATCCTTTGGAAGTTCTACTGGTTCATGTCCTGACACTTGCCACCTGCTTTGATTCTTTGTTTTTGTATATTCACCAAAATACTAATTAAAAAGAAGTGGAGGTGAATTTTTTCTCTTGTTCAAGATGGTGTGTTTGGGAAGGGGAAATAATAAAGGTCTGTATCTGGGACGTCTGGGGCAGGACAAAGGCAGGCTTTAATGTCCTGTAATGCCATTCTGATGCATGGTGCTACAGAAACTCTGAATAATCCTTTGCTAGAGTGCTGGGGAAGAGAAAGAGGCACATATGAGGATGAACAGCTTGAGGAAGAAATGTGGAACTGCAACATAGAAGTTTTCTGTATGAGTGTGCCTTCAGAACTGAAAGTCCTCATGGTTCAGCCACTCCCCTGGCTCAGTGGAGTGGTGACTGTCTTGGAGACCCTGGACCCTCAGAAATTCCATAAGGAAATTAGTCTTCGCTTTTTTTGTGAGACGTGAGTCATGAACAGACCATGTAAGCCATGTATGTCAGTGGTTAGAGTTTGGTTTTGAAGGTGAGGAGGGGTGGTAGGATTGGGGTTTTTTTGTGTCTATGCTGCTGAGAGCTACAGTAACACCTAAATGTAAAGAAATCTTAAGAGAATCAGTATCTGCCCAAATTAAGGAGCAATAGCAAAGACTGAGTTCTCTGCTACTTGACATGAACTGCAAATGCCTGTCAACTGCAGCCAGCAGAGAGGAGAGAAATGGGGGAGGAAGGACAATGCAGGCACACAGCCTCTGTCCTTGCTTGGCCAAACCCCTCCAATAACTCCTCAGCCACGGCAGCCATCGTGGATAGAAGCACTCCTGTGTGAGGGCCTCTTGCTTGAGTTATTTCTGAAACTCAAGTAGCTCTGCAAATGAGTGAAATAACTGGCTATAGGACTTTCTAGAGACTAGTAGTGCCTTCTGCACATGGATGTCTCTGTCTCAGATACAGCCGGGAAAAAACTTTTAGGACTGCAGAAGCAGGTAAGTTCAAATATTATTTTCCTTCTCTGGTCTTTGGCTTCAGACCGAGGGGTTTCTTCCTTTCTAATGCATCTAAATGTGGCATGATTATAGCACTGCACTCAGTATAGGGGAAAATGCTGCAAGATTTTGCAGGAGAAAAGAGACTGAAACTACTTTAAATAGACTATTTCAGTATTAACTGCTCCAACCAGTTGCAAATGATACCACTGACCTATTACATAAATGGCAGCTCAAGTCAATTAAGTTTGGGTTCTGCACATTTGTTTTCTGCTTCCTAAGCCTTTCCCTCTCGTTGCACTTCATGATTCATGTTCTCAAAAAATAAAAGCAGTAAATAAGTGATCCAGGCAATGGTGGATCTATGCAGACATGCCAAACATGGCTCAATGCAACCAGAAAATGCCAGCTTTATCCATCCTGAACTAAGGAGGAAGGAGAAGACTGGACTGATGGCAGAATGATGTTGAGCAGGGTAATGAAAAATCCTGCACAGCTTTTTCTGGTTTTTCAGCTTCTGAAGGTTGATTCCAATCTCTGCAAGTTCATTGGGATGCCAGAGGGAGGGTGAGGAAGGGATGGAGTCCATGACAGGAATGGTGGTGAACAGGTTTATATGTCGGCTGAGACTTGTAAAGAAATCTTGGTCATTCTCGGCTGTTTGGATTGTGTCCTGAAGGTATGGATGTATGTGGCCTTCAGAGCAGGCAATATGCATATGTGCATGAAAACTACTGAACAAAGACATCCTGATAAGATAGGATGAAGAAAAAATCTCCAGGTGGAACTGTATGGTTTGTTTGCAGATTTGCTCTGAGTATTTGTTCTCTGTAGGAGTGATTACTCACAGTTTTCTCTTGGCAATAAAAATGCATTTCAATCCTCCCATGGAGTGACCAAACATATTTTTGGATTATTAATTTATTGTAATATTCCCAGCTCTGAGAAATCAGTCTTGCTGAGAAGCATCCTCTGTTCAGACATGATGAAGTAACGTGGCCTCCAAGCCAACAAGAATCCCGCATCCTCATCTGCTCCTCTCCCATGTAGTCAGAAATGTAACCTGATGTTTTTCACACTGCCAAACGTTTGTGGCTGACAGTACTGAAGGCCTCTGTTGCTTCAGGCAATGAAGCAATGAGAGAGTTGCCTTTGCATATTTTGTGCCTTGACTCCCTTTTTCCAGCAGGCTTTCCTACCCCTTCCACCTTTCCCTTCACTTCTTCTGCATGAGATCTCTTTGCACAGCCTCTCTCAGCCTTATTTTAATTTACCTTGCTGGTTCATGGATGATGTACAATGACCATTATGTACCATGCTTGCATCTGGCTGCGATCTCATTGTGAAAACCAGGAACCAGGCTGCCGGTAGTGCTCGGTATCCTCTGACTCAGATGATTTATTCCCCATCCTGCTCACTGACCTGGCATCTTAGTTTTTCACATTCCTTGCAACAGGGACTTGTGCCAAGCAAATGTTTCCTGGGACCAGGAATGACCTAAAACTAGCTATAAATGAGGCCTCCTACCCCCAACGCTTGGCAGCCCCGCCCTCCTTGACAACTGGGGAAAGCCCCTGCAACATGTGGTATGCTGGGAACCTCCTGCAAGAACTCTCCCTGTAATCTCGGCCATCTATCTTTAGGAGGCTCTGCTGCAGAGGAGTTGAGAATGGCTGCTGAGGGTTAATCCTCAACTGGAAAAAAAGGTAAGGGTGTTTCCAACTGTGTTAACTTGCACCAAGGTGAAATTCCAGTATAGGCAATGTCATCTGCACTTCTTGCACATTCACTAGTTGAGATAAACCCTGTAAGAGAGCTAAGTGATGAGCAGTGAGCTGCTCTGGCTACCCAGGGCTGTTGTTAACTGTGAGAGAATGCAGGACTTCTCTATTTTTCTTGAAGCAACGCTCACCTTTAGCACACTACTGTGGCTGGCACAGAGTCTGGAACCTGTAAAGCCAAATGACTTCAAAAAACTCTCTGCAAATGAGCAGCCTAGTCCTTTTACACCTCTCTTCTGTCTCCACTATCCGATCCTTAGTCTTTAAGTAAATTATCTCACAATGCAAAAAAAACCAAAAAGCCCCCCGAAACTAGTAAAGCAGTTTGAAAGCGCCTGTTTCTTCTGATTTAATCTTCCTGATTCTTACAAAGGAGGAGGGAAAGAAAATTTTACCTGATATTTTTCATACTGGTTCCACTCTATCTTATGTCTGGGTGTTGGAGTTTTTTCCTTTTTGGGTTTTACTTACCTAGAAACTTTCTCTGTTTAATAATTATCATGTGTTATTCTCCTTTCTCCAGAACTGGTTGTTCCCATGTTTGTGTGCTTTGTGGTTCTTTCTTAAGCAGCTACAAAGTTTTCTTTGAAATCATTTCCTCTCACTGAATTCAAATATTTCCTGGTCTTTTCAGATAAGGGATTTAAATTATACAAGTATGTAGTCCCTGCAGCAGATGCGCTATGGAAGAAAAAAGGTCCCATTTTAAGATGGATGACATAATTCCTATGAGTTTTCTAGGTTTGCAGAATGTTCATCTCACACTGCAGTTTGCTAATAAGACATGAGAAAATACCTATTCTGTTTAATTATGGAGTGAAGCAAATATTCAAGTTTTAACACTCATACTGTATCTAACTTTTGAGGGCTTCGCGACTTGGGCAGGTCTGAGCTTTGCAGGTCCCATTCATTTCTAGTCCTTAACACTGAAACACTAAATGCATGTGATGAGGCATGTTCTTTCAAAAGTTTATCCTGCTCAGATGGAAAATTAACTCAGAAATCTCACTGTCTTTCTCTGTCTTGACCTTTATGGTTCTGTTCTTTTTGCTGTTGTTGATGCCTTGTGCCAGTCTCCTTCACTGGGCTAAATTTCCTTCTCTGCACTGCCTGCCTTTTCCTTTGCTGCCAGGTGACCTTTAAACCCATCCAGTGGAATAGCAGCTAGATGTTCTGTTGCCCACAGCTTCTGGACTCTGGGGCACAATGAGGATGCATGAGACACCAGTATCAAATGCTCTTTGGCACTGGGTTAGGTTGCTTCCTGATTAACAGCCAGTTTGGGAACTTGCTTAATCTTGGTTTTGGCTTAGCTGAAAGTATCCAAGATGTTGTAGCTGTGGCTTCCAATACAACCTACACAGACAATTGTCCTAAGCCAGGCAGGCAAAAGAAACTGGGTGAAATTGTGTTCAAAGACTTCCATGTGTTTAAGCACCCTGATTTAGGGAGCAGTGCTGACTGGAGCATGAGCAGGTCTACAGTGTGCCTTTTACTTTCAAACCATGGGAATGCTGTGGGGCACTTTAGGATTCTCCTCTTGCCCTATGGCCAAGTCATTGCTAGATTCTGTGGCACAAAGAATAGAAAAATACTGTTTCTTGTACAGAACTAGTAATTGGCTCTGGCTAACAACAATTTTAGAGTTCAACAAACATGATTTTCTTTCTCACTTTGTGTGCCAGTTGCCATGGTAAGCAGGAAGCACAACCCAGGCATTTCCCTAAAGGGAAACTGAAGTCATGAAGGAGGTAGGAAAGGGAGACAAGCCCTGAGTTCAGCTGCCGAGTAGGAAAAATAAAAAAGTATTTCATTTAACCTAATGATTCATCTGGTTTTTAGGGAGAACAGTGAGCAAGCTGCACTGCAAATACATCCACCGAGGCTACAGCCACAAGAACACCCCCCCCTTCCTTATTTTGTTTTTTGTTTTGTTCCCAGGATAGAAGGGGCACATACTAATAATATTCACTTCCATGCTACAGCTCAGAGATTGGATTAATGAGAGTGAGGGAACTAAATTCATAATTTGCTTAAGTTCTTGCTTGTCCTTTACAAAGCAACACAAGTGCATATATGATGCACCAGAGGCTTCATAGTAACTTCTATTCCAGCTTGGCTTCCGCTATACAAACACTGGGATCCCAAAGTTTTTCCATACTGCACTCTGCATTGCTCTGCATTATTACAGGCAAGGCAGAATTCTGCAGGAGATGTGCTAAATGGGATGACACGGTTGTACGTCACGGAAACTTAAGCATGGTAGAACTAGAAATGGTAAAAAAAAAGATAATTTTACCCTTGAAAATTTTAAAGTATGTCAGGTAACAGTAATTCTACAGAAGACTCCAAGCCCTCACTTCATCTTCAGAGCTGCAAAGCAGCTGCAGTCCTCATAACCTCCAATCAGAGAAGTGTGTGGTCAGGCCCTAACCTCTAATCCCCACCATCCAAACCCACACAAACACAATTCAGTGCCCTGGCCACTCACACAACAAAAGAGGGGCTCAAACTCCATGTCAGAGAAAGACAAAAATGTTTGCACTGCATTCATAAACCAAATCCGGGAAAAAGAAAATGTTCCAAAACATCACTAGGGCACAGGTCTCTTTCTTATGAAAACTCTAGTTTAATCTAATGGCTGAGACCTGGCAAAACATCTTTCTTTTGTGGCTTTTGTTTTTCTTTCCTTTTTAAAAAAAAAACCAAACAATTAGGCACGGGGGCAGGCAAGTCCACACAGAGGAAAAAAGCTTAACAAAAATGCAATTCATCAGAGCTAGCAGGAAAAATAATCACAAACCAGGGTTAGTGGGATTGGGACAGTCCCTTTCACAGTGTCTGACTTCCAGCCCTTCCTTTGACCTGGCAGCAAATAATATTTCAGAGGGGACCAGTGCCCACAAGCACAAGATCTAAGGTCTAGACTGCTGCACGGAGCCC
This sequence comes from Chiroxiphia lanceolata, assembly GCF_009829145.1. Classification (NCBI taxonomy): domain Eukaryota; kingdom Metazoa; phylum Chordata; class Aves; order Passeriformes; family Pipridae; genus Chiroxiphia; species Chiroxiphia lanceolata. The sequence continues at coordinate 95,093,132 of NC_045638.1, read as the reverse complement.
CCAGAAAGCTCTTGCTTCTTGCCATCCTTCCTTTCTGGGGCTGTTACAGTCCTACTCCATCTCCAGTTGAACTCAGTAGCAAGCTTTCCATTCCTTGCTTGTAGCAGAACTAGTTATCACCAAGCCTTTTCATCAATTGAGAGCAAGCAAAACTAAAACAAATAGGGATCAGCTACAGCTTCTCCCCCCACCCTTAGAGATTTTTATTCATTTTTTCTAGAGGTGGAGACAAGCAAAAGGGACAACTGCAAAACCTGGGCATGTTTGAAAGATAATATATGCTTCAGTAGACTGCTTGCATTTTCAAGGACTTGGGAGAAGATTATGGTGGAAAGTTAAATCAGTCCTTGCACTCTGGTCTCCCCTGATCTTATTCCTCCTCTCCCTGGACAAGATCCTGCTCAGCAAGGTGTATTCAGGCCTTCTGCCCACCACAGATTAGCCAGAACTAATTAGCTACTTCGTGGGCAAAAAGCCCACATTTGATCTCACACTCTCAGTGCTGCAAAAGTTGCAGCAGAAAACAGTTCCATGCATCAGCCCAAGTTTCACAGATGTGTAAAATACTATTTACGCAATTCCTTCATTTTAATTACATTTTGTTTTTAATATATTTATATAGAATGATCTTATATATATATAAAAATTTAAAAAGTGTTCACCACAACAGGCATTTCAGAATCAATAAAGAAAGAAAAAAGATTTTTATTGCACCATTTGGACTCTGGATGAGGGAAAATGTGCAGGCTTTATGGATGCTCTCTAATACAGATCTAAGTTCCTTTGAAGCTCTAAAGGTGAAAAAATAAGTACTTCGGTCTTTCTGCAGTGATACCATGAGAAGGACATCCCAGAGGACTGAGATTTATAAGGTAAAACACAGTCCTCCTTTCTGTTTACTCTCCTGCAAATAAGGCAGCTCCCACATGAGCTAACATTAACCATGTCCCTCCTTTCTGTCAGGGGATTCTCATCTTTGCCAGCTCAGCCATTTCACTCTGAGCTACATTTAACAGAAGCTGCACAAACCCCCGACTACATGGGAAGAATAAGTGCAATTTACTCACTTGTCTTCCATTGGTAAAAGTCCACAAGCAACATATGCTGGTGATATGTCATGTCTGGTACTGGGGCCATCTGCAAACTTGGGAATAGCCTTTACACTGTTCACAGTCTCAGGAGAATTGAAATGTACTGCTGGGTCCCTAAAATGATCTTTGTGGAGCTGCAGAGGATGAGCCAGTCTATTTAGTCTTTTCAATACCAAGAACAACTAATGTAGCTCTCTGGTACACAAAACTTCAAATTCTGGGCCAGACTCTTCTCCCATAAATCTAATCTATCCCTCTTCATAATGCTTCACAGATAAACAATTAAAAAACAAACAGAACTACAAACAAACAAACAAATAAACACAAATCTCAAAACAAGGAGAAAACCCCATAAATCCTTTCTTAGAGAGATCAGGACTGACCCTAAAACTGACATCAGGGATAGCTTAATGAAGTTGGATCTCAGGAAGCTCCTGCCACACAGTCAGCACCATTCAGTGGGAGATGGCATCTGTCTTCTGGTTCTGGCCAACTATCAAACTCTGGTCCTTCAAGCTGACTGCAACTACCAGTATCAACATGGATCCATCATCAAGCATTACAGACTCCGCAGAAGGCTGAGTCTGAAGTTGAGAATCGTGACACCTGTCCAACGGTGCACCTTGCAACTAAGCATGTACTTTCAGCTCTGCAGGACCTGAGGCTTTATCTGAGCGCTCTTGGAACATCTGCTGAAGGCTGGAGATGAAATTGTAGATAAGAAACAGGATCAAGCTACAAAATAGACATATCATTACAGCATCTCTGCTTAATTAAAATCCAGGACCCGGATCTGAGTTCAAATTCTGAAACATCCTTAAAAAGTATGGTCTGGATACAGATTTTACTTGAGGTTGATCTTTAATATTAAGTAAAGATTTCTAATAATTTTCTCTTGCAGGAGTTTCACCACTTATGCCAAAAGCGCTATTACTTACCGGAATGCTGTTAAGAGCTGAGACAGTGTATTATATACAAATTGCCAGACCTCATTTCTTGTTCATACATCAACTTATATGAGAATAAGGAGGGAGGGAAAAAGTGGTTTCAGCATGCCAAGGTTTCATCACATTTTCTTTTTTCTTCTGATACATTATTTTGTGAGCTTCTTTAGCTCTCTTCCAGGTGCCTTGGCTGTCAAAACTTCTAGGAACTCAGAGAATAAATCCTTGACCAAAGTAAACTATTTTGTTGATGCAAAAAAACCCCTGGGCATCATTTCCACAACTTTGCCTTCCTCTAAACTCTTACAATACCTCATATCTCACTTTCCCAAATCATTTGCCATTAACCCAGCCATGGTGATTAAAAGCTTTCTCATGAGGCAATAATAAAGGCATTTGGGTGCCATGTTAATGCAGCCTAGAGCTGTGCTAACTATAAGGAGCATGGAGGACTGGCAACTCCCTGATTTTTATAGGAGGCTGCACAGGCATCTTATGGTCTGGGAGTAGAATTATACAATTGTCATGAAGCTGCATATTCTGGGCCTGCTGTCCACAGGTTGCCCAGCTAAAGCATAGGCTGACATCTGTGAGAGAAAATGGACCCAAACAAAAACTCCAGGCTCTCATCTGGTTTACTATTCTCCCTTAACAAAACCGACAGCATGGATTTAGTTCTCTGCTCTGTTGCCTCTTATATGGCATTATGCACACATGAGGAGTACAGTGGGGAGGATCAAAGACTGCAACTGGTGACAGGGAAAAGCCCTCTTGTTTTTTCACACTCCCTTTGCATATGGCAGGAGAAAATTCTGCTGAAGATATATTACTTGCATTTGTGGACCCAAAACTTCTAAAAACTACTCTGGCACCTCTTCCCGTTAGCAATCAAAGAGTGGAGAGAAAGCATCATACAGACTCAGGGCCCTCCAGCCACAATAACACTAATAAAGTGACAGTCAGACTAGGAGCTCATGGGTTGAGTTTACTAACCATTTGAAACTGCTAGTACTTCAGAAAAAAAAGCCCTAAACATACATCCTTTGCGAAATTCTGGCTGACCCTCATTTTGGTGGCTACAGCACTTCATAACAGATGCTTAAACTATAGCCCATGATACCCAACAGAGGGCCTACAGACTCAGACATCTCCAGGAATGATGGCCCCTGTAAGTGCCATTACAGGGACAATCTCAGTGCTGGCAGCAACACCTGTGTACCTGTCTCCTCCATAGTCACTAGTGACACTTAAATTGCAGAGACAGTCTAGGCTGAGCCTGACTTTGCAATCACCCACGGTCACAAATCAGTCAATAGATGAACCTGTGGAGAATGTAGAGTTAGAAGCTTTATAAAGGAAGCTTTAATTCTATTCCCACAGCAGCTGTTGCATATCTGAACCTGTATTTTCCTGTAACATTAATGTTCCCTTCAGGAGAGACTTTAATTCACTTCAAATCTCCCTCTCAGGACTTGTTCATGATCTGTTCTGCAGTCCCACAAATCATCCTCTTTACCACACTTCTAATCAGTCTGAAAGCGTTGAGGTCCAGGGAGGTGACAACCAGCCATACTCTCAAAGGAACAGTGTAAAATCACAAGGAGTGGAAGTTTAAAGGAATAAGAAGCACCTGGGGACATGCCACACAGTGGCAATGAAAGACCAAGGGTCAAAGATATGTCAGTCAGGGTACAAGAGGGCAATAGCCCAAGGACATGCAGATCAGGAGATCCTCTTTCTTTTCTCTCCTGTTGGCAGTGTGGAGCTCAGCCAGAGATAGCTGCAGAGGTGTCACCTGGCTTTAAGCAATGATGAAAATAGTTGATACTGGACTTTGTTATGACCATATCTTGGCTTTCATTGATACCAGCCTGAGAAGTCCCTACACTAGGCAGCCAGCTGCACACTCATTCCTCAGCCACATGGATCTTGTCTACCCGAGGAAGGTGTGGCTGAGCACACAAAACTCATGAGCAAGACTTGGAAGATTAAAAGAACAACTAGGCGTTTCCTGTACAGCTGCTTTCATTCCAGCCCTTGCACATGCTGAAAAGAGCACATCTTTGATGCAAGGATAGAGCTGGGGGCAGTGTTCAGGTTGTATGTTTGTCATTGGAACATCCTTGAGTGTCTCACACCCTGTGTGACTGTGACCTGCTCATGCCAGCTTCACCTTCCCCTTCAGCTATCCCCAGCCTCTTGCACTGTTTATTTACACTGTCTAAATCAAACAGTCCTTCACTAGTGTCTGGGAAACAACGGGAAGAGTTCCTAAACATCTGGATCTACCTCCTCAGCAGATGTTGTGCCCCTGCACCCTGGGCTGCAGTGTTTTGTAACAGGGTTTCCTTCAAGCCCTGTTTTCTAATTATACAGAGATTTATTTTTCCTTTTCTTCCGTAGGGAGGATGAGACTTTCACAGGGCTTGTTAGACAATAAGCATGAGAAAATGCAAGTTCCCTGGGACTGGCTTACAAAAAAAAGAAAAAAAAAGCAGGCAGTGAGGGACTAAGCAGAGGTGAGATAGGGAAGGAAAAGCAAGACAAAGAGACTATGACCTTCCATAGCAAAAAGCTTTGCAGGAAACCATAGAGGATTCAAGTCCATCTTGCACAAAATAACAACAGCAAAATGGCAACAGAATTGGTCTTGGACACTCCCATCCCAACCATCACAGAAAAGGAATAGGAGAAGCAGCTGCTATTCAATCTGCCTCCCACTTCGTCCATCCAGAATCACGGAGCGCCTCTGGGGCTGGTAAAAGCAGCTGGTAGAGGTCTCCAGTCTCTGGCCATTCTTGGGGATGGTCATTTTGTTCCGCAGTGTCACCCCCTCAGGTGTCGTCCGCGAAGTCTCAGACAGATCACCACAAATGGGGCTCAAAGAGGTGGTCTGAGTGGGGCTCCTTATGGGTGATAATAATACCCTGGAGTCTGCTGAAGTGGTGGGGTGGTCCATAATGGGGAAAGGGGGACTGAAGAGAATCAGACTTTGGGGCCTCCCGGGCCTAGATCTATAGGAAGGCTTGGAGAACCCTGATGGCCTCTCTATCTTTGAAGACTGTGGGTTATCTCCAGCTGTCTCCCCTCCAGAGGTGCGCTTTCGGCGCAGAACGGGGGCATCCAGAGACGGGTTATGACTGGACTGAGATGGCTCCAGTGGAGGGCCAAGGCTGCCATGCCAGGGACAGGCTGAGTCCTTCTGAGCTGGGTCACTGTTTTCTTTCTCTGCTTTGGCTTTCTTCTCTGTCAGCGGGCTCTTGGGGGCCTCCAAGTGACTCCATGCCACCCGTGGCGTTTGCCTGATGGTCTGCTTGGCTTCTGCCTCCTTCTTTTCAGCAGGTGGAGCAGCATTCTGAGCCTGCAGGGGCTGGGGGATCTGGGTGTACTGAATCTTGGGCGGTATCACAGGTACAGCTCTAGCCTGGCACATCTTAATCATGAAGGAGGTCCTGACTGCCGACACACTGACGGGGGCAGAGTTACGACGGCCAGTGCTGGCATGGGCCACTGCCAGGTAATCCAAGTCTAGATCCACAGGGGGATTGAAACTAGACCCCCAAGGAACACCTTTACTGGCAGCAGGGCAGTGTGTTGGCAGGGATGGGACAGAATCACTGCTTTTTACTTCCTTCTGCCCATATAGGAGATTCCCAGGGGCAGATGGCACGGACAGGTTCTCGAATGTGAAGAAATCTGGGGCTGGGAGGAGCGAATCCAAGTTGAGGGATGAAGGCCTAGTCTTTACTTTGCGAGGTGTTTCTTCACCTTTATTACTCAGCTGTGACTCAGGGGCAGAGCACAATGCTTTGGTGACAGTCTCTCCTCCCAGGGCAGTGTCCTGAGAGATGGATAACTCCTCCTTTGTGTTCTTTGTCTGTGAAGAACTGTCTGGGCTCTTTTGGTAGGGCAAAAACAGCTCAGGCTTTGAGGTCCAAGGGTTTTCTTTGCTCACATCCACTTTCTTTTCCTCTGGCTCTGAAAAAGGTATTCTGTAGGGTCCTGCTTCCTCAGCTGGTACTTCCTCCCTGCTGAGGGCATACTTCAGCTTCTCAGGTTTTGGAGATTCTTCTGGAGGTCTTGAGCCATTCTCATCTTGCATAGCTTTGCCCAAACTAGAAGGAGAGATGGGTTTTGTTTTGGACAGCTCACAAGTCACTGACAGAATGTCACTGTGTGGTTGCTGCTGATCAGTGGCGTCTATGAAAGGGAATGGGATAGTCCATAAACTCATCACTGTGTCTTTACTGTCCAGGGAGAGGCTGCGACTGAATCGTGGTCTAAGAGAAAGGCCTGTCTCTGCTCTCTGGCTCTGTGGATGAAACTCCTGTATCATCTTCTCCTGAATGTCCTTAGAGGTGGGGGAATGGAGAGGGCTTGTAACCCACTGGTGATCCTCCCATGGCTCCACAAGTTCTAAGCTCTGCACATTATCTGTCCAGGCATCCTCATCATCCTGGTCACCAGCATCCTGGGTTCTGCTAACAGCATGGCCCTCCTTCACCTCTGGGATTCCAGCTCCACTCAGTGCCTTGGAGGAGAATGTGTCCCTTTCATCAGTAGTCATTATCTCTTGCTTCTCCCTCTGGGTCTGGACTCTGGTAAGACCATCCTTTTCTCTCTGCTGCTGGCAAGTGCTATCTTTTTCTCTCCCTGACTCTGGACGTGCTCCTTTGGAACAAGAAAATCCATCATTTGGGGCAATCTTATTAAATTCCGATTGACTATGAATCTTCTGGTCCAGGCTAGGAGCAAGACATTCACTCCTGCTGTCCACCATTGGGTGGTGGTTCTTTGGAGTGGCTGTGCCAGTTGCAAGAGTACTCAGTTCAGGTAGGGCTGAGCCACAGCTCTGCTGTGCAACTGCATCAGACTGGCAGTCATGAGGGCTGTCTTGTCGCTCCATGCTGCTGGCACCAAATAAGGGCACCTGAGTTATTTGTGATGCTCTGCTTGAAGATGTCTGCTCAGCTAGTGTTGGACTCTGCCCTGGACCAGAGGAAAGGTGGTCTGTTTGTACTGAAGAAGAAGATTCGGAAGTTTGGCTTGTCTTGGGGGCAGCTGCTGGCAAGAGCAAGAGCTCCTCTTCAGGTTCAATAATTTTCAGTTCCTGCTGTATCTCTGGCCATAGAGGTTCTAGAAGGGCATTTGCCGCATCCTCCTCAGTCTGGAAAACAAAAGAAATGCCATGACCTGGGAACTCACAACTCTACCAGTAAATACCCCTCAATTTTCCCCAAACAGCCCTCTCAGAACAGACAGGGTCCCAGATGAGCACGTTCATGGGTACAGAAATACAGACACACATACTGCTACCAGTTCAAGGAAGGAAATACATCTATAAACAAGTGGGGTTATGGAGGAGAAGATCCGAGGTGCAGCCAAGAGGAGGTCTGGACAGATGTACTGAAACACTGAGCTGAATGAGTAGCTGGAATATTTCAGCCCATTTCTCAGCTCTTCCCATTCAGGCTCGCTTGGCCTTGCCAGAGAATACGCATTCCCAAAATGCACACAAAACGCGAATGAATAATCTATTCAAGGAGCTATGCCAACAGATCTTTAAATAGCTGTCCAGAGATGAGTATCACTGTAAGAAACTTGGTGAAAAGGCTCTGCTAGAGATACAGAGGAGGCAAAAATAGTAAGAATTTAAAAAAATTTGTGTGCAGCGAATAGAAGAATAAAGGACTGTTCAGGCTGTCCAGGACAAATGGGACAGCAAAAATAGAAGGGAAATTCAGAGACCGTGGGTCAAAATGCTCAGACATCCGGGCAGTCTCACATCTGGAGAGTCTCAGAGCAGACAGATTGTAAGGGCTGAAATTGTATAGTTACAGGAAAAGAAGACCAAAAGGGGACAGTAGGTAGTTATGTAAAGGTAAATCACCACATGGTGCTGTGGATAGAAGTGAAATCAATTCATGGTCTGTTCTTGACCCTGCTTTGCCTAGGCTGTGGACTGAGTTTTCACAACTACAGACACACAATGAAACTTTAAACAACGTCTCAGTCACTACCATGACATGGTCCCCCACCCTCATTCTCATGTCTTCTTGCTTACCACATCTCTTAGGCATGATCCTTCTTCTGTCTTAGCTGTCTCTATCTCCTGTTGATGACAGCTTCCTTCTGAAGAGACATCCTTCATACTGAGCTGTCCTTCTTCTGGGAGTGGCCCCTTATGAAACTCCGACACTGGTGTTTCTTCCAAGGTGGCTCTCTGCTCTAAGGACTCCTGGGGGCTCTTGGTGCTGCTTGTGCAGCTGCTTTGCCCACATGTCTTCTGATTTTCTGCAGCTGGCTGTGGGGTTTCTAAGGACTCAGGTTTCCTGGCTGCCACCAGTTCCTCAGGGTGAGAGCCTGGATCAGAAATGCAAGTGAAAGATGTAACTGTTTGTGACTGAAAACTTGTGTCCCAAGAAAAAGTGGTGCTGCCAAAAGCCAATACCAACTAAAAAAGATGAAGAGCTCCCCTCCAGGCACAACAGGATGTTTCTGGGAGGCCATGGGCACTTCACCAGTCTCTTTGCTGCAATAAACACACCAACCTGACCCACCCTGCTACAGCTTGGTCTCTTTTCCGCCACAAGAGCAGGCTGGAGAAACCTCCATGCCACCAAGCTGTGGGGCACCTCCAGTAGCACAACTGAGGATCCACCCCACCCCCCCCTTAACACAATGTACCTCTGGACGCTGCCACCGGCAGAGTGGGCTCCAGCTGTTTCTCCTTCCGCTCCTTTGCCAGGTCTGTCCTCGTGTGGGTCCCTGCTTCCAGAGCAGAGGGGCTTGTGCTCTCCACCATTAGGGAAGAGAGCTCCTCTAGGCTGGAAAGGGAAAGCTTCTCTTTGGTGGGCAGGCGGCAGGGCGTGCTGTTGGTGCTGATGACTGCGGATACCCGCAGGGGGACAGAGACAGCGAATGGCTCTGAGATGTTCAGGGCTTTCCTCTGGTGACGAGGAGAGGCCTCCAAGGGAAAGAGGCTGCTTGGGAAGCCTGACTTGGTGGCTGTTTCAGAGGTGTAGAACATGAGCCCTCCTTTGGCTGAAGTCTGCTCATTTTCAGCATCCTCTGCTACCCGGAAAACCTTCAGCTGCTCAGGGGGTGACTTCACCTGTAGTGTCCGGGGAGGACCTTTCTCCCCACTCAGCTCTGAGCTTCCTTTGGCCCCCATGGCAGATCCTTCCCGCTCCCACTCATTCTCCTTGCTGAGGTCATATGTGCTGCCTGTTCCTCCTGTCCGTATCTTCGTTGGAATGAAAAAGCCTCCAGTAGTCACTGACCGTTTGAACCTGCCTTTTTCATCCTCCCCTAGAGATGGGAACACAGGAGGAAGTCAATGGGAAACAAAGCACTAGCAAACAAACTTACTCTGTAAGGAGCCCTCACCAACACCCCCAGGAAAGAGTCCTGCCCTGGTTAACACATTTCCCCAGATAGATAGAGACAGTAGGTGCTGAAGACCTTCCAGCCTCTAGCCCTGGGGCCTCCTTCAAACTGGGCAGGCAGGGCTGGATAGAATGCCCTCCAGTGGAAATCACCCAAGACTGTTATTAGATACCCTTCTTAACCAGATGCAACCAAATCTAGGGCTATGCACATGCCAGGCTTTGTTGGCTTATTGCAAGCACTTTTCACTTATGAATTGGAATTTCGTGCCCAGAATAACCAAAAAAGAAATCAAGGCAATCCAACTGCTAATAAAGATGCAGCTAGACACAGTGGTAACTCTCAGGGGCATGCACTGAGATAAATGACACTGAAAAGCGTCAAAAATGCATGCACACAAAGTTGGGGGCACACATCACCGTACAAAAATACACAACATGGTGAGATAGACAAAGATACAGACTGCTGCATCCATTGAGGACAGTGAGGCAATGGAACAGGCTGTTCAGTGAAGTTGTGGATGCCCTTTCTCTGGAAGTGTTCAAGGCCAGGTTGGATGCAGCACTGAGAAATCTGATCTAGTGATAGGTGTCCCTGCCCATAGTAGGGGGATTGAAACTGGATCTTTAAGGTCCCTTTGAACCCAAACCATTGTATGATTCTATGATCCATGATGCTGAGAATGCAGAGCTGCAATCCTTCACCATTACACTACTGATGTCTCACCTTCCACTGGGAGAGAACACAACGAGTCCATGCTCTTCGCAGGCCGAATAGTTGCTTTTTCTGTGCAAAAAGAGTTTTAGAAGCAGGTATCAGATCCTGTGGCTTTGCAGGCTTCAGCCCATAAAGATCAGAGACTACACACGTATAGACAGGCGTGCCAGGCAGACATCAAATTTTCCATTTTCAAGCATTCCCCCCATGTATCTGCACCACGTGGCTTATTACCCACAACACTTGTCCACACAGCTGGGGATCTGCTAGTGCTAACAACAGCTTTGCACCTGCTGGACATGTGGAGAGCTATACTTAACCCAGCCAGTCAACACCATCTCCACAGTGAAGCAGTTAAGCATCCCAAAAGCTGTTATGTTCCACTGCCCTCCCTGATCGAGTCAGGCTATTGGTTGTGGGGCACTTTTTAACTAAACTGATATAAATGCCTTTCACCTCTTATTCCTGATAGCAAATGTTGGGTTATTTTTATGTTGCTCTCCCTGGCTCTTTTGCTGATGTGAGCATGCCCTGCCTCCAGCAAGCACTTGGGGAAATTTATGAGGGCAGTAAGAAACCTATTTTCCTGGTCATTCTAGCTGGACTTGCTTGTCCAGAAACAAGCTGCCATTTGTTACTCGACACTCTACAGGTCTGTTCCTGACAGGTTTTGGAAGCTTGTAGCTGTTACTGCTCTGAAAAAGGGAGATGAGGAAATGTAGCTGGCAAGGAAGACAAGTTAGCCTCTGACAGCCCAAAAAGGGTCTGTGGAGATCTGGAAAATGTCTGGGAGCAAAGTTTGCTGTTTACAGATTTGCACAAAGTAGGTAAAGCAGAAAGTGAGCAGGCTTGTTGGACTTCATTTGTTTATATAATTAAGGCTTCTGGCTCTAACTTTTGCATGAGCATAGGAGAAACTCCAGCTACTTTTTGCATTTATATGGAGTCCTGGCTACTTTTTGCATTTATATGGAGTCCTGGCTACTTTTTACATTTATATGGCATGATGTCTTGAGTACTGGCTCAGCTTTCCAGGAGGAACAGAATTCAAGCTGTGGAGCTCGCGTTTTGTGTGACTTATAGACTTGTGTGCATGGACACAAGCTGTGTTACATGTGCTTAGTTTCAACAGCAAGTTCATGTGTTTCCTCACATTAGGCTGTAAGCAGAGAGCACACAAAAATATAACATGGCAGTGCAAAAGTACTGCTTCTGAAAGGCACTACTTCAGTACTTAAAACTCTGTGCACGGTTTTGCATTTGTGTGTCCTGCTCACGGAAATGTACAGCCCTCTGTTGCTCAGTACTGTTCCTGGAACAAGGCTCAGCCTTCACAATCACTGGGCTCCAGTCATTCCTGGGCATCCTTGGGTTAGCACTATTTTGAGACAGAGTATTCCTTATCAAAGTGAGAAGGTGATCCCATGATCAAAATAGGATAGAGAGCTATTTTGAGGTCTACCATAGGCACCCTATGTAAAGCCATCTCTACATGCAAAAGTTGGGGAAGGCAGGGGTTCAAAAGAAGCTGGATCCAGCATTTGGCGTCACACTAATTTCTGATACAAACAGAGACTGTCATATGTGGTGATAGGTAATGTTGCCAACATTAACTATTTTATTTTAAGTCTTGCAATATTTGGTAGTGGTCCTCCAGACACCAGCTCCTGGAGTCATGAGACTATATAAATAAAAATTCCATCTTCATCTTCTTTTAAAAACTAAATTCCTTGACTTGGAGATACCAAAAAGTCTAGGACATATAAACCTAAAACATTTCTTTATGAACTCAGAAAAAAGGGTATGCTTTCTTTTAAAAACTGTGATTACTTTTAAGTCAAGTTCCTGATTTTTAGAACTTGAGTCATAATTTCTGAACACTGGGAATTGGCACTGTCATTTGATTTTCTAGGAAGCAGTGTTTAAGAGATTGCAGCTCAAAAGAGGCTAGAACTTGGGATTACAGCCAGAAGAAAAGACAACTTCTCTCTTGGAAATTCCACAAAAGCAATGGCTTCCCTCAAAGTCCTGAAAGCCAGGAGCCACAGGAACTCTTGGTGCCTTGTTTTTCACAAACACATTGAACACAGTTGGTTCTTACAGCCCTTTAGTGGAAGGACAACCCAGAAGGACAGGCTAAAAGAACAGCCATTCACCCAGTGCCATGTAAGGAACATTAGGAGGCAGAGGCTGGCTGTGCTGGAATGGACTAATCCAAACCTACATAGAATTTCCCAGTTCCCAAACTTGACAGCTGGACAAGAGGAGCCTGTTTAGGTACCAAAATGAAATATTTACTGTAGCCGTCTGGCATATCCTCCTGAAAGGCCGCTTCTTGCCATCACAGGAAAACGAGGTATGTGAAACCACACAATAAGCATGACCCCATTAGACTATCCCAAGCCTAATGGTATTAGTGGCATGTGGATACAGGTTGCCCCATGCTATCAACATCACAGGATAAAGCTTCCGAGAGAAACACTTAACTGAAAGGTGTGTTCTTACCAGAGAGCTTCTGTGCCCTTACAAAGACACTCCCATTTCGACTCAGTTTAGACTTTGATTCTGATCCAGAGCGGCCCAAGTTAAATATCGACTTCCATTTCTTGGACTTTGTGGATAATTTTCTCCTGGAAGGAAAAAAGGCTCAGGAGGTTACTGAACCCTAGAGACTTTTACCTTTTTAATATCCCACAAAGACCTCTGAGCTGTCTCCCCTCAACACTGTCCCTCTTTTCTTCCCACATCTCATTTAATTCTAAAGCATGCAAGGCATAGCTGCTATACAACCAACTCTTGGTTATACAGCTAGCAATTACTCTGCAAGTGATTTATCTGTATTACTGATTTAACCATTTCATGGATGGAAAGTCACCTAAACTTTCAGATAGCTGGGTCTGGCATCATGCTACAGCAACTGTGATTGACTGAGCAATCACCCATGCTTTTGTCCAGAAAGAAGAGGTTTCCAAGGCTTGGACTATCATGCAATACACCAAAGAAAAATTGCCTTTTTAACAGGTTTTAACGATACAATGCATGATAAATTTCAGAGAATGGATGGAACCGGTACAAGTGCTCAGTGCAAAAACTATCCTGTAAAGACCACATCTTATGATGAAAATAAAAGGACCCCTTAATAAAACTAGCTATTAATGCTTCTCAAGCCAACATTAATTTAATCATAGGTGTTATATATTCTTATGCAAGAATAATGTACTAACCAAATAACAGGAGGCTTAAGGGAATTAAATAATTTTCTCGTTATTGTCAGAGGAAGTGGAACATTGTTTCCCTGGGTCTCTTCGGAAATCACAGTTTTATGCAGAAAGAAACTGCCAGTCCTGTAGCCATTTTTTTTCCTATGCATATTTCTGCATGAAGCTCTGTTTTAGTTCCTTCACATATCCATTCTGATTCCTCCTTCAATCTCCCCTCTTCCAGAGCAAGAACTTTCTTATCTCCCTGTCTTGCTCTCCATAATGGGCTTTCTACCCCCATAGTTCTACTTTTCTTTCAGATCAGTACTCAGAAGAGTACAAATCAGTCCTACAAACAGGATTGATATCTTGGGGATAGGACTCTCTTCAATGAGAAAGGAAAAGGCACTCTAGAGGGACAATACATCCTTTTGTCTTAAGCTGGTTATCCTCTTGCCAGTATTCTGTTAGACGGCTCCTTTTTGCTTTAATATATCGAGTGACAATAAATATCTTTTCTCTGGTGCTTTATGGGTCAGTAGATTAATGAGCCTCCTGCTGCAGAGGCTGTAATCTATCAGAACCTGGCAGTAGAGTGGCCATGTATTAACAGTTAGATAGACCAAGAGATAAATACTTAGGCTGGGCCACTGTGCCAACAACTGCAGCAACCTCAGCTGAAATAGGACTTTTCTCCTGGCACAGACATAGTTGGCATAGGTACTACTATCTAAGTATCTCTCCGTGCTGGGAGTGAAAATTAGCCTTACTACTTGGCCATAATTGCAGAGGAACCTGGTGAATGATGAAGCTGAGCAGGTCAGTGGCACCAGGCGTGCCGTGGATCAGCCACCAGCAGGTGGAACTTGTAGGCGAGCTGTGCCCCAACCTGCTCCACGTTCATCCCGTGTTTAGCCAAATTCTGAGCTGGCATAAGGATGCAAAGGCAGCTAATTCCTCCCACAGGAGGCCTATGAAGTTCTGCCCTGATGGAGGGATGAGGACTAGTGGAGCTATGAATCCAGTAACTGCAATACTTCTCAGTAGCAGCTGTGCCTCTTTTGAGAAAGGCACAGAATTTTCTCTTGGTGGTGGTTGTAGATTCATGTGTGCAGGTGTGGGGGTACCACGCTAACAAAAGGATCATTCCCAATCACACTAAGGAGCCTGCATTTTTTTATTTGCACTTCAACTCCTCTTGACACTCACTTGCTGTCGGGGAGGTCAACAACTGTGTGGAAGAAGGACCCAGTTACAGGCACAATTTCAGGCAAGCTGTTCTCTCTCCTCTCCTTCCGAGCAGGGTGGGATGCAGACAGACTCCGTGCCTGTGCTTCTTCCAGGCTCACCAGTTTCATTGGCAGGGAGGCTGAGGGGAGGGTCAGACTTTTCACGACTGATGCACTCTCTGAAAAGCAAGAAAATACATTCCAGCCTGGGGTGAGGAGAGACGAGAGAAAGAATTTCATGTCTTTATTTGACTAGAACATCTCCTGTGGAGGGAGGAAAGGAGTGGCACGTGCAGGGAGAAAGGCTTTTTTTCAGATAAGTCTTTCAACTCCCCAGCGACGCTATCCATCTGAGTGTATTCCCATCAGGGGCCATGCTTGCCAGCCAAAGGCACTTCTATGTGAAAGAGATGTCTCTGAAAACCACCAGGATTCACACAGTCCCTTTTCTCCTCCCTCTTCCACCCACTCTCGCCCTAATCCGATATTGGAGCGGTTCAGTCCCTGATCCAAATCTGGTGCCTAGTTCTTTCTCTCACTTCCACATCTTTCTCCTTGTCTTGCTCCAGGAAGGGGAATTGTTCTAAAAGCCAGCAATACTTTAACTTTCTAATCCATTTCAGGGCCACAGAAACAGTGGGGCTGACAGTCTGGGAAACTGAAAGCGCCTGTTTACAGGGGCAGTGGAAGAGCCAGCCTCCCATATGCCACCCCAGCAACAGTCCTGTCCTGAACAGACTGCCCCGAGGTGTGTGAAGGAAGCGCAGGCTCTGGAGTCCACCTGGCATTTAGCTCTACTGCTGAAGCAGGGTGCAAGTTCCTGCCTCTGCAGAGGGGCTGGCTGAAGGGGTACTTTCCCACTAAGAATCAACCGAGTTCATCAGCATGTTCCTCTCTTGACTCCATATGGCCATTAAAATGCCAGCACTTCTCAAAGCTGGGCCAGTTTTGCGTCTGTGACCTGCAGTACAATCAGAAATCTTAGAATTTACTAGCCAGTGTTTCACTACAATGCTTAAAGCAGTACTGGAGCAGTTGCTCACTCTGTGCCTTCTGCCAGGGCATAGGAATGACACCTTCATCACAGTGCAGGGGTGTTACAAGTTGAGCAGGGCACCACACCAGAATCGTGGGATATAGGGACAGACTAGCACATGTTAAGGTAAAGATGGGCAGGACAAGCTGACACAGGGCTGGAAAGCAGAAAGGTGGATACTCCCCGAGTTCTGAAGGTATTACAAGTCTTTACAGTGTGTAAAACAGAAAGGTGCATATTTCTGAAATTATTTGAGGTCCATGTGGATCTAAACCTTCTCACTTCACAGCCTTTGCCAACAAAACCATCTCTAAACAACAAAACCAGCATCTCAGAAAACTGTTGATGTCCCAGGAAAAAAAAAAATCTCTTACATAAAACATCATCAGGAACAAGACATACGTTTTTGGAACAAAAAAATTAACTTTTGTCCTGGGAGTGTGACCTCTGACTTGGGTGGATATGGTGGCTGGAGGGCAGGTATTGTTGGTATGAGGATTTGTAACTGGGGGAGCCTGAGAGAAGAATTGAGACTGTGGCTGATGGACTTGGAGAAAGAGCTTAGACCAGGACTGAGAATCTGTCAGGTGGTCTTCCTTTTATGGAAAGCATTAAGCCAGATGAGATCGGGCAAAAGATGACATAGGACAACCTGAGAAAACACTGAAGGAGGCTAATATTCAAAAAGAAAATGTTGAAGAGAACAAGAATAATAAGGTATTGGGCTCAGGGTGTCTTTGGGGGAGTCTGTGGTGCTGGTAAGGGTTAATGTGCTTGAAATATTAGTTGAAAGGAGAGCTGGAGTATATGACAAGTGACAGCGTGAAGTGGCTCAGGGAGGTTGTTACCGATGTTCTCCGCAGAGCTGGCTTTTCTGTTGTTGTTGAAGATCTGATCGACGTGATTCAGGATGAACTCAATCACCAGTTGCTGTACTCGCACCTCCAGGAAAGCTGCATCCCCATTGCAGCCAACTGCCTCAATCTCCTTTGACCTGCATGAGGAAAGTGTATCAGTTCTGAGAATTGCCACATACAGCCCTTGGGAAGGAAAGACCAAATTTCTTCCTGCAAGCTTTGGAAACAGGAATGATTTCCCCACTCTTGCTGCACTTCTTGTTCTTCTTTCCTCCCAGGCCCTTATCCTCTCTTTGCCTTTTCACTTTTTTAAAAATTATTTTCCTTGTTTTCTTTGCAACCTCTGTTATTTTCTTTCCTGACTGTGTTATTTTCCCTACTTGGCTTTTACATTCTTCAACACAGATAAGATTGTGACTCTCAAACTCCATCCTTGTCTCTCCTTTCTCCTCTTTTAGCTATTTCAAAATTGGGCCTGAAAGACAACACAGGAGCTTTTAAATGCTGCTTCTAGATCCCTACTCAATGCTTCAATATCTGTTAGTGAAATCCCTTAGAACCCTGCTCAGGTCTTCCCACGTCAGTTTTTTCATATTTTTTCAACGCTTTGCCGTGTGCCCCAGTAGTCTCTTCTCTACCCCCCTGTACTCCCACATTCTCACTCTTGCTCTCAGCAAAGAAACATCCCTTATCTTGACATGCCAAAGTGTTGCTGAAGAAATTATCTCTGGGCAATGGATCCTTTGTAAAGTTAATGACTGGTGTGTTAGATAATAGCTTGGGGCATTGCCAAGAGGATAACCCTGTAAGGAGACTGCAGTTGCATTGCCTGGTCCTTCCTTTTCCTCCCTGGGACTTGTACTTATGAAAGATTGCAAAGAGAAACAGACTGGGTTTTTTTTGACAAGGATAGATGCTAGAATGAAATTGTTTCGGTAGTAAAGGTCCACTTTATTATATTCAATAGAGTCAACATTTGCTTCTTTTTCAGAACCTGCTCTGCTAGTTTTGTGATTTAGAAGGGTGAGATAACTCTTTAGAGAATGCTTTTCAGGCCTGTACCTCTCTAGCCAATGTCCTTTGCCAGCCCAGGGCTTCCAGTACCAGCTCTGCCATCACACCTTTCCTGCCCAGCTGCTGTCGTGGACTCTCCTTGCATAGTTCATTCCTCTAAATATAGGTGTATTGGATGGACAGCGAAGACAATTTCAACAGCATATAAAACATTTCTTTTTTTTCCCCAGACTCTATTTTTTCTTGTTCTTCTTAGCTCTACAACATATCAGCCAGACCTCTGCCTGAATCTTATCCAGGCTTCTTCCCAGCAGAGTACCAGGCATAGAAACATGATAAACTAGGTGGTGATCTCAGATCTGACACTGGCTGCCATTTTAAGCCCACCAAGCTCATCTCACTTTTGGGCAAGCAGATCTGGGCACAGGTCTGCAGTATTATTGCCCTGTTGCTCTCCCTTCCAAGCCTTGCTGTCTCTCACCACTCCGCTGCAGAAGCACTCGCACCATTAAAAATGTCATTAACGTTCCCCAGTGATGAGTAACTCCTCATTTTTAAATCTATACTCAACTTGCAAATAGCAACTTCTTTTTAATAAGAAACACACAAAACCACGAGTTTCCTTGGATGCTGGCAGTAAAACCTTAGATTATTCAACCTGGAAGAGCTGTTTGCTCTGCTCTGCTCTTCCCTTTAGTTGTTTAGCTTTTCCCTGTCTTTGCATTTTCCTCAGGTGATTGGGTCTTCAGGCTCAGGCACTGGCATTCACCTTGGAGCTCAGCATGGTGCTCTGGACAAGAGGACTTTCTACTGTACCTGAGGAGATTTGGAGCCCACACCAAGGCCAGGTTTCTGGTGTGCATGTTGGTCATGTTGCTGAAGGAGGCCAGGTGAGTCAGATGCTTGATCAGGTATTCCAGCGTTCTGCAGTGGTTTCACATAAAGAAAGAAAAATGTGTCAACTTATCAGTGCCTGCCCACTGGGACAGCAAGGCTCAAACCCAGCTCTGTCCCCTTCTCAAGGAAGGCAGTGCCTGCAATGGCACAACAGACCCCACAGGGCAGAGGATACACAGCATCAGCATTTCCATGGGATGGCAATGAACACCTACAACTGTGCTCTGGGGTTGCCAAGGATGGGGCATGAACCAAACTGTCCTTAGCAAGATGGGAGCAAAGAAGATGGGAGATGGATGGAAGAGGAAGCAGGATTATGCAAAGACTGAGCTGTTGCTCAAGCTCCTCCAGCAGATCATCTTCTCCTTACCACACCTAGGACACTGGCCAAGGGTGCCCTAGCAGTCAGAGCTGGGGAAGGAGGATGACAGACTGCAGCAGAGAGATCTTGTTCTGTCTCTAACAACACTTTGTTCAATGACATTTAAATGCCAGATAAGTTGTTGTCAGATTTGGAAATGGTGAGTCAGCTTTGGGGAATTGATTTCTGGAAATGAATACCATTGCTGTTTCAGGCAATATTCCCTGATGGTGAGGATCAGCACAGTGATCCTCAGCACCTCAGGGGACACGTTCTTACCTGTAATGTGATGGTGGGAGCTCCTGGATGACATTTTGAATTCTTGCCAACTGCTCGTCCTCGGGGAAGCGTGATACTGCTTCCTGCAGAGATACAAGGAAACAATACAACCTGGCAATGGACTTAGGGGTAAAGGAAAAGGGATTAAAAAGGGTCACACTAGACAGCCTCTCTCGGAGGGAATGCTCTCTTGTTACCTTACAGAG